>NC_141695.1:940301657-940939157 GCF_964263255.1 Lissotriton vulgaris
ATCTGGAACTCACTTCCTCCTTCGCTCCGTGCCATCACCTCCATCCAGATCTTCAAAGCGGACCTCAAATCTCTTTTATTCCAAAGACACTTTCAGAACTAATTCCCTCCTTCTCAGACCCTGCCAGGAAGTTCTTTAGTCATTGTAAATTTGTCATATATATTTATATTTTTGTTTGTACATCCTGTGCTTGCTGCGTTTGATATTGTGTTCCTTTTGCCTGCGTTGTTTTGATTCTATGGCCTGCTATTTTTTGCCAGGAAGTTCTTTAGTCATTGTAAAATTTGTCATATATATTCATATTTTTGCTTGTACAGTCTGTGCTTGCTGTGCTTGAGATCGTGTGCCTTATGTCTGTGTCACTTTGATTCTAAGGCATGCTATTTTTGTTTGTTCCATTCCTGCAACAGCTCTCTCATGTAACGTAACTGGTTCTATTGTACAGTGCTCTGACACCTTTGGGTAAAGTCTGCGCTTTATAAAAATGCATTAAATTAAAAAAAAATAGGTGGATAATAGCTGCTAAAAAGGTGTTTTGTGAAGTCCCAGTTGTTGATGTTCTCAAGGTGGCCAGCAAGGGCTGTTGTATGACAGAAGTTGACATGAGAAAGAAAGACATACATATGAGTGTACCTTATCATAAATCATACAATAAGATACTAGCTATATGATTTCACTACTCATTTTGAGACCCACAAAGAAATCTCTCCTGAAAATTAAGACCAGACATAACTGATATAATATAGTGCTACCTTCATATTGGCAAGTCTTATTTATTGAGCGTTGTGCCAATAGGGATGGGTGACCAAAAGATAAACAGCATCCTTTCAGTAGTAAAAAAAAGACGTGGATCCAAAGGATTTGAGCAGATGTTGGCAGGTAGTGAATGGGACAACACAATACTTTCAATAGGTACGACTAAAAGTACAAGTATGTAATAGTGTAACTGTATAAAATGAGGATTGCATTTGGCTAGAAATAAAATCCATTCCAAAACACCCTATGTGTTAGTATAATTGTTAGCATAAGGACATACCTGTGTGTGTAGATGGGTTGCTGCACTAGGCCTGCCATGTACGTTGCTTTGCTGCAGTTGCAAGGACTCCTGTCCAAGCTGACACAACCAATGTACAAGAAAGAGTTATTGTACGGAAAAAGTATTAAAAACTATACCACATGTAACAATGTATACAGCTTGTGTTAGATGGTTCTTTTGAGGGGTATGTATGTGATGACAATGCAGACATGAGTAAAGGACAGATAAGTGTAAGTATCTGTTTATTTGAGAAAGAGAAGGCGAGTTTAGAATCTTACCTTGCATCACATTATTGTTATCAGAAACTGGCATCCCATGTAGCAGGTAGGGGTGCATTGTGGAGAGGTCAGCCTCCTCGTGGGAGGGTGAGATGGAGACAAGCTACAGAAGGCCCACCAGTGAGAACTTCGAATGGCTGTATTCTGGAGAACGTCTATTCACCTGCCTTTTCGTGTCTCACTACTCCTTTTTACCACCCCCCAGGATGCAGGCCACCTCCAACAATGCACTGACAGAATCTGTCACCTCCTGTTATGAAGGTGCCTTCAGGGTTCCACTGAGGGTGAATGAAGGAAGCCCATGAAATTGTTGGTAGTACGGTATACAGATTTAACTACAAAGGCTATTTCCTCCTCAGTAAAATTGTTCTTCTTCATGAGTTGGGTAGTCTGCATGCTTCTGATTGAATGTGTTGTCTTCAGATCAGCACGCTGAAGTGAAAAAGAGCAGATCGTAAGGTGTGGGAGTATTTACGTTGTTGTAAGGGTTGGGTGTCAGGTGTGTAGGATTTGTTTCAAGAGCATATATTTCTCCTTGTCTCTTCCATGAGGCAGTCTGTGTCCTATCTGAGATGTCTCCACCCAGAGTGCAGATGTTGCCTCTAAGCATGCAGAACATAAAATGCAGTTATAAAGTTACCCTTAGTAAAGGTATGGTTCTACTGCATGTTAATTCAGACACCACCCCCAAAACTGAGGGTGTAGAGACATGTATATCTACAATTTGTAGAGTTTGTATTAAATTTGCAAATAGAAATATTAAATAGCCCAAAGTACAAATGTACAAGTTCACCTTTAAAAGCATGCCCCAATGTTTGAATTTGAAAGCAATTCTGCAAATGGTTTGTGAGTCACAGATCATCAGCCCCTAAATTATTACAGTAACTTTATTTATACTTAACCTATATGCTAACCTGTATAGGCCGGATTCAGAAAGGAAAAGTTTACTTTTAGACCTGTACACATACTCTTGGGCACCTGTATAAATATCTGTACCCACAGGACCCAGTGGGATGCAGGTCAACCCAATGGGAAGGGGAGAGAGAAAATTCTAAAGAAATAGGATAGCGTTATCCCTATCACTATATCCACAATCACCTGAAGATATTCCACCCGTCTACAAAGTCAAGTTGGTTTAGAAACCAGTGAGTGTCACCCTATGTGATGTACAAACCAATATTTTTTAGTTAGACGCTTAACGACTCTAGTAGTGGAATGCTTCATCATCGGGTCTCATCCTAGTCGCTAAATAGAGTGTGATTTAATGATCCAATAACCTGCTATGTTTGTTGACATGTTTCGGCCCCTAAAACAATTCCTGGAAGAGAAAAGGCCCAACATATTGTATTAAGACTATACATATGTCAAGATGAACTCATAATCCACTTTGAAACTGGTGTCATTTTCATTGTGATCGTGCAGATGCAAGTGATTCTCTTTAGCTGCAGCACACATATTTCTTACCTCTATTAACGAAAAGAATACTAGATTGATATATCAAAAAAGTAGATTGTGACCCCATGCTGTGAGCAGACACATAGACTTGTGTCAGGGCCAAAGAAGTCCACGTAAATGAGACACTGAGACATGTAACGCATATTAGTATAACAACACACACGACGACTCCGCAGACACTGTTTCTCCCTTTTGAAAGCCCTTCCAATACACCCCACATAGTTTGAGGTGTTACACTCCTCTTCCCACCCTGGAATGGAGGTTACCTGTTTGTGGGTGCAAGGGCTGGACTTAGAAGCAAAAGCAGCTCTGGAAAATTCTGTCAGACCATCCCCCATTCTTCATGTAGCAAAGCACTGCTAAGGGGGGTTTGGGTAGTTCTTCCCCTAAGACATTTTTGGGGGAGAAATGCAAATGTGGTGTGCTTTACAACACATTTTGAACCTTGTCATCGGATGTATTCTCTTGGGATGGATGGAGGTTAGAGGAGGGGTGCTTGGTCCAGTGAATGAATGATTAAATGAGTGAAGAGTGGGTGGATGAATTTATTGCAAAATGGATGATAATGAAGAGTTTTAGTCATGTGGAGCCAATTGTCTCAAAGCAAATTGTGGGTGCTCTGGTTCTCATTTTCGGTTCTACATTAAAACATCTCTTACCCCAAACTCTGCCACCACCAGTCTTTATGAAACATACATCACCTAGATGAGTTTTGAAGTGTTTCTATCATATATTTATTTGACTCTCTGAGCCAAGTATCAGTAGACTCCCTCACTCCCCTTCCATCTATAGCCCTGAAAGTCAGTGCTGTTCGTGGTCACCCAGCAGGAGACAGGGACAATCGAAAAGCAAATGCAAATATTTTTGAAGAGAGCGTGGTTTGATTGAGCATGCTTTAAAACCATGTGTTTTGCTTTGTTTATTTTTAAATTGCTGAAGCTCTGCCGGCAGGAAATGCACCCAACGCCGTCTGCAACAACAATACCAGTCCACACCAACAATGCAATCTGCCCCAACATTTCCAGGCCAACTCACTGGGAAAATCCAAGGTGCTAGGTGCCAGGTGCCAGTCTGAGCCCAGTGGATGCCATCAAGCTAACTAGTGGTCATCACATAGGTCTGATAGCAAATCGCGCCTAGAGTCAGCCACTCTCCTCCCTATGCATGGGGTTTACTGTTGAGTTTTTGTTTGGCGTCGCTGTATACAATAACACAGAGATAAAATCCTGTACGACTACCAAATATGATTTTTTTAAATACTTGATAGAATAGAATGTAGTCATTCCTTACTGTAAACTTTGGTTTACACCTATAAATGACCGTGAACCGAGTATTATATGGTGTGTTTGCTTCCTGTCTTTAAACAGGAATGGATTATAGATTTTAAAAGCGCTTTCAAACATTTTCAGATCAAACATTTTCTCTAAAATATCAAATTTCACACCTAGTCTGAGCCATTTACTTACCATCTGGAGATAATTGTCAGGTCCTTGAATGGATGCTGATTATGCTATTTTTGTCCTGTAGTTTCATTATTGTGTACAGAGCTCTGGCGTATTTTGGGGCCTAGCCCGCACTCGCATAGAAATGGAGGCACAACAGACGCCTTCTTCTCTTGGCTGCAGTAATAAAATACAGTGTGCAAATGTTTTCAGCTAACCTTCACTTATTCAAAACTTTTTTTTGTAAATCCATGGTAAAATGTTTATATTTAACCCGACACTTCCATCTTGTGGTTATAGTAATAAACTGCAACATGTACCATTCTCTTTGGTTAAACTTGAGGTGTGTCAAACTTTCTAATTAAAAAACCATGGTAAACAATAAAAGTACCCTATGCATCTGACACAATAGTAATTGCACACAAATTATACTACTTGGTTAGAATAACAATATAACACTCTTACATCGTGCATTTTGGTAGTATCAGTTTACGGACAGAAATGTAACATCAAGGCTAAATGCAAAATTAATCCCCTGACTTATTTTTTTAAATGAACAATTAGCATGTTTTTTTTACCTCTGATTTCACATGTTTTTGTTACTAAAGTATTTTCTACTACCAAGGAAAACTCTTATCTTATGACCCTCTGTGATGTACCATTTTATTACATCACTAATGTCAAAGACCCATTCTGATGGTTTCGCACTTATGAAATGAAAGAAGTGGAGGGGCCAGGCTTTTCCACCAATCATCCCACCAGTAGGTTTAATGCGCTCGGCTACAAAAAACAGCTGTGACCATTGCTTCCAGCTGAAGAGTGGACTGCTCCAGGAGGAGATGTGGTCCCTTTCTTCCAAGCAGCGCAGTGATGTGGAAAGGGATGGGACAGCCTGTTACATCTTTTATGTGTTTAATAACATATTGTGTACCATGCAACAATTTCTTATTGTACTGGTGGTTCTCTTCCTCTTCTCCCTTTGTAATCCCACCGGCAGTCCTGTGAAATGGTCTGTACCCAGGGGAAGGATGGTGGTGGAAGTGATATAGCGAGTAACCGTGCAAGCGCTATTTTATGTATGGATGTACTCTTAGAACATACTCAAATAAAGTTTTATTTCCCTATTGCCTCACGTTGCATAACAGTCATGCACATCTTAAGCAGAACTTCTTGGTAATGACCTGTAGATGTGAACAACAATCTTGACCCAAATACCTCATTCTCTCTGACCACCACATTTTGGTAATGGCCAGTAAGCAGCAGGTGAAGAATATTGCTTCGGTGTGGTCCAAAATAGGAAGAGAGGGGGGAGTTTGGAACAAGAGTGAAGGTGTGACTGAGGGAGCCAGAAAGAGAGGGGATCAAGAAAGACAGACAGGAAGATGAAAAAAATAGGATGTATGAATGTTTATGATATGTCTATGGCACAAACCTAGCCAAAAGGCAGTGGAGACCTGTATAGGGTCAAAGACGAGCATAAAGTCAACAGGTGACAGGAGATGTGCCTGGGTTGTGGAAAGGTAATATATTGTGATGTAGTGTTCTTTAAAGAGGTGAGTCTTCAACTCATTCCTAATTTGGAACGGTGTTGGAGTGGTCTTGATGGATATACAGTGTTGATCCAGAATCTGGATGCATGGAGGAAAAGGGCCTCCTGGTTTGCTGTTTCTTTCATACACTTCTTAGTCTGCAGTCTGATGGTGTCCTGGCTGTGCGGAGAACCACCAGAGATGGTGAGCTTGTCTTCAAGATAAGCAGGGGTGCTGGTAATGATGGATTTGTAAATGATGCAGCTGGTTTCAAGATGGTGTGGTTCGGCAAAGGAAGACAATGGAGTTTCATCACTAGGGAGGTGCTGTGATTCTTTTTGTCAGGCCCTGATGATAAGTGCTGTTGGGAGTGGGATGCCTCTAAGGGATGCACAAATTGAGTCTCGGAGGCCACGGAGCAGGGTGTTTCCATCAGCCCGATGCAAGAGTATCTGTGATTAAACAGCAGCCTTGAAATTGCTTTCAGGAAGAAATAGTTTAACTTTCTTTGGAAGAGAGAGATGGTACCAGACCATCTTTATGTTTTTTTGCAATACTGAAACGTGAGGTTGATATCCAAGTGAATTGGCATGCGGTGAAAGTTGGCGTTTGAAGCCATCAAGGTTCATGTCATTTAAGACAGGCTTGTACTCTTACTTTGTTGTTGAGGGCACATAATTGGAATTCTGTCTTGTTCGGGTTAAGCTTCAGGTAGGCACTCAAAAGCTAAGCCTGGAGGATATGCAGACATTAGATGTCTAAAGCAGGGAAGACTTTCAGGTAGAGTCAAGTACCCTCAGCATGTTGGTGAATCTTGCTGCTGTTGTCTATGAGTAGAGCAACAAGTAGCTTTATGTGGAGGTTGATGATGATAGGAGATACTATGAATCATGCATAATATTGGGAAATTTGGAATTGCCCATGTGAACAAACTGCTGCCAGTTAGAAAGGCAGGAGAAGATCCAGTGAAGAGATTGCTGTTGAATACCTTTTTGGACTCCAGGGTGCCTATGAGGGTAGGGTGGTTGAATGCACATTGCCCTGACCCTGGTTGAATTTCTTTATTCTTTTGCCTATTTGTATTTCATTTTTACAGAGATGGCATCCTTGTCCTGTTAAATGCCACTTACACCTGGTTTGAGGGTGTTGCAATGACAGAAACATATGGATCTCTGCCAGTTGATCAAATTAACCCCCAGCAGTTTCAATCCTATCCCTGGAGACTCAATAAAATACGTATCGTCCATCAATGAGATCGTCTTACATTTCTGTTCTCTTCTGCAAACCAGCCCTTGCACCAAACCAATATTCAACAGTGGCTTCATTTTTAAACAGTACTATTTAAAAAAATCTTTAGTGCTCCCACGCAATGATGTGGTTCTAGTTCACACTTTGATCATGTAGATCAGTGTCAGGAGGTGCAGAAGATGAAGTATGACACCTACCAGGTGGATGGGGGCTTCCATTCTGAACTGGAGAGCACCTAATTCTGTCGTAATTTCTCTTAACATCATTCTGGTCACTACTAAAGTGTGTGTGGGGGGGGGGGCAGTGGTGTCACTTCCTGTGCAGATGCCTGAAGGAAAATTCAATGAGATCACTTCCTGTCCGTATGGTTGATGGGGACAGCCATGTGAATTCCTGTGCGGGTGGATGTTGGTAAGTCCAGTCATGTCCCTTACTGTTCAGAGAGGTGATGGGTATGAAATCTTCTTGTTTGGCTTTTTCTAATGATAGCTCTGAGAAAGAAAGTTATGTAGTGACAAACAGATGCAGGGGGACGTCAGAGACACATTTAGGCTAGCAACAGGAACAGAGAAAGAAAGGACATAAGTGATAAGAATACTAAAGAATATATTTGAAGGAAAAGAACGAAGGAAGATAAGGAAGAGGGGAACATCAAGAAACTCATAACAGGAAGGGGAAGGGCAGACTCCAAATATTGGTCAGAAAATCCCTAGTGTATATGTGAAACCAGATCACAGCAAGACCTGGGGCAATTCCATGTGAAAGTGCATCTCCCTTCCCACATTATATTTTTAGCCACTTAATGAGGAAACACCAATTTACTTTATCTTCCCCTTCTGGTATGTTTAAAAGGGTTCAGCTCAGAAATCAGCACAGACCAACGGCAGACCCAAGTAGCCGCACCTCACCGCCAAGTTCCTTCTGTTAGAGTTAGAATGAAGATTTGTAAAGGTGTGCACATGCGGCTCCTGCACCTGCCGTTTAGACTTTATTGAACGAAAAGCGTTGGCTGGAGCCTACATTTTTGATGTCATTGAAATAAAGAAATTCTTCCTCTAAAGGAACTGGTCAGTCTTTTGTTATCAGGAAAGACGGCCTGGTGGTGTACCGCTCCACAAACATCCAGGGTTCAGCTCAGAATCAGGGTATTTTCACCACATAGTTGAAGGGAATCTTTGGATTCATGTTTAAAGTTGGATACATATCTAAATGACTAGAAATTTTATAGCAGGCTAATTCATTTATTTATCCACTTGGTTGTTTATACATCAGAATAACCTCAAAGGTAATGCACAGATCACTAACAGAAGCCATTCAGGGAGGCAATTGCACTTTACATATACAAGCTTCCATATATATTGCACATGGCATTAATGTATTCAGGATACGAAAATAAAGATACTGAGCTAACAGTTTTTAATAAACATAACTTTATTGGCATATAAAGATATCGCATAGGTAGCGCATCTCATATTGCATCCCTTTTTAGTTTTCCTGTCACTTCTCCCATCATTCTACATGCAAAAAACGAATCTCCCTCACAATGTTAAGTCAACCAATGCAAAACCGCCTCTGGAGGAGTACGAGAAAGGATTAGAGAAAATATGCCATTCTCATTACTTCCACAATCCATAAACTATATTTTGCAGAACAGTTTTCATCATGTATTAACCTTTATGCCATTATTTAACAGTTATTAACACCTTCCCCCACTGCCTGCTTTCGTTCTAGACCATCGCGTCAGAGAAAAAAACAAACCAGTGTACACGATACCTGGCTACCCTCATTCAGGCTCAGTTGTCTGCTCTTTTTAGTCACTGTGCACTCATACCTGTAAGGGGGGAAGACGCCGAGCTGTCAGCGGCGTCCCAGTATACAGGCAACTCCTGTGGCTCTTGCAACTCAGATAACATGTAAGTCCAGGCTAGCAAGTCTTCTTCAATCTTTTAATGCTTTCGAACGTTTCTTATCCGGATACCCTCTGCAGTTGCCAACTCAGAAACATCTTGCAGCCAATCTTCATAAGTTGGGAGCATGGGCCAGAGCCAAACAATGAATCCATCAAGTTTCTTGTAAAGTGCAACTACTCACCCGTTAGGGTCTCAAGGCGCTGGGTGGAGGGGTGGAAACTAAGGTTCAGTCGAAGAGCCAGGTCTTGAGGTCCTTCCTGAATTGCGGCAATGGTGATTGTCTGGGGTTTAGAGGTATGGAGTTCCAGGTCTTCACAGTGAGGTAGGTGATGGATTTCCCACCAGCCGTGGATCCGTGGGATGATGGCTAGGGCCAGTTGGATGAAGCAGAGAGGTCTGGTGGGAGTTTAGAAGGAGAGGCAGTGGTTGAGGTTCACAGGTCCGGCATGGTGGAGAGCTTTGTAGGCGTGAGATAGCGATCCGCCGCTTCACCAATGCAAGGCCCAAGAAGGTACATTTTCTGCTCAATTTCTTTTTTGCTGGAGAGGGGAGCAGTCCAAGCAGCACCTGGCATATCTCCAAACGTATCTCCCACCCCAAAGCCTCCCCAAGACAGGTGAGTATTTCCTACCAGTAGGAAATTAAAGTCTGAGCTAACAGGTTAGTGATAACTACCTATGATAGGCACTCAGAATAGGCATAATTCTCAACCTATACCTGTGTTGTTGCAACCGTCTAGTCTGTCCATCGAACCCAGGCGTAGTTGTTATTGTCCAGGTTTTGCCACTCCAACAGTAGGACTCCTCAAGTGTGAGCCCCTAGATCAACTCGCTGATCTCCCGTCCTCTGTCCGTCGGTTCGGGGACTCCCAATTGCGTTCCGGCGTTCCCACCAGTCCCCCTTCAGTCGTCGGCCAAGTTTCTGAAGGCACCTCTCCTCTAACCATTGCTGAACGTCCGATGGCGCAGTGAAATACCATGATTTGCGATTGTCAATCACTCTGAGTTTTGCTGGAAAGAGCATCAGGTATCAGAGTTCGTTTCACCCCATCAAAGGTGCGTCGTTCCTGCTGCACTTTCCGGGTAAAGTCTGGGAATAATCATATAATCGAACTCTCATAGGGAAGATCTCCATGCATCCTGGCTGCCTGCAGTATAGCACCTTGATCCCTATAATTCAGAATTCTGGCTATATTTCTCCTGGGAGGGGACCCTGGCTTCTGCAGAGGAATCAGAGCCCTGTGCTCTCTTTCCACTATAAAGAAAGTTGAGAGTCTTTTCGGCTTAAGATGGTTCAATATAATGTCTTCTAGAAACAGGTCCATGCTCGGGCTCTCCACTCCCTCCGTGACCCCGACCACCCTAATATTATTGCGGCGGGCCCTCCCTTCCTGGACCTCCATCCTCAGTGCCATTTGCTTGTGTTGATGTGTCAGGTGTTGTACCCTTTCTTCCAGTTTGCGTGCTGTGGATTTTAACTCTGTAATGTTTGTTTCAGCCGTGATGACCCGTTCCGAGGTCTTATGCATATCTGCTCTCATCAAGTTCATCTCGATCGAGACCATATCTATCTTTGTCTCTAGATTCGTACCTAGCATTTTATTGGCTGCCATAATTGCTCCCAGGCATGGCTCCGCTGCTGCCTCCTTGTCACCAGTCAGTCCGTTTTCTGCCGCTGCTTGCCATGGGACTTTATACTTATCCAGCTTGTTGGATTTTAAGGGGGAGGACCCTTCGATTTTGTCATGGCAGAGACTATCCCTACTGTGAGCTGCGACTACCCTGCATATCTTGCCGATCTCTGATCCGGCCGCTGGACTGCAGTGAAGTTTACTCTTTGGCCAATAGCGTTGGGGCAGATTATTGGCTGGAGCCACCCATGAGCCTACAGTCTCAGTCGCATGGTTATGGTTGGTTGGTGACAAAACTCCAAGTGCGCTCCACTCTTAGAGGGGAGAGTGGAACATTATTCCTCCCACACCCTTCGGAAGGCAATCAGGCCTTGTTCTGTCCCTACAACGGGGGGTTTGGTAAATTGGGAATCTTCTCGGCATCAGTTCCGCCCAGATTTGTAGGTGGGGTCAGGCCCCCCTCTGTCGTTTTACACCAGCCCCAGGCTCCTTTCTTCCTCTGCATGCCCCTGATGTATGGTCAAGAGGGGCACTGGTCAACGTGTCAAATGTCCATTGCCGATCTCCCAGGGCATCTTTCTATATGCAGAGACAATTCCTGGTCCAGATCAGAGACATATATCATCGCCACTGCTTCCCCTCTTTAATAATGGATCCGGGCGGTCCTCTTACCACATGCACACCGGGCTTTGGGCTGCCGCTTTTAATCAGTCCCCTGCGACCTCCCCAAGCACATCAAACTCCACTTCCCACCGTCCCTGCAGGCCGCCTGGATACTGCCTTCTTCCTCATGGTTCATGCAAATCACTCTCACCGGCCTGGGTGCAGGCTCATCTCTTCCCGGGCCTAAGCCGTGATGCATCTGTATGTTTGGAGCCTCCCCAGGGGTCCTGGCGTGAGTCAGCTGACTCCATGGTTACGACCGGGACCAGCTCTGACTGTAGGAGTCTTCCTTGATTCTGCCAGGCCCAGGCAATGTGCTGTGACGGGGGTCCACACTCTCTCCCCACATAGCTGTCCTCTCCCGCTCCACATACTGC
This sequence comes from Lissotriton vulgaris, assembly GCF_964263255.1. NCBI lineage: Eukaryota > Metazoa > Chordata > Amphibia > Caudata > Salamandridae > Lissotriton > Lissotriton vulgaris. The sequence continues at coordinate 940,313,226 of NC_141695.1, forward strand.
CCTCTCTCTCTACAGCTAGGCGTACGTTGCAGTGGTTTGCTCCCCCGCCACGTTGTTCTCTTTCGGCCCTGGGACACTGCTCCGGGGACTCTTCTGACTATTGCAGTTGCACAGCTGCTGGATCATGTTCGGATATTGTGGGCTTTCTAAAAGCCCCCGGCAGAGCTCTCACTTCACACAGCCATTTTGGCTGGTGCCAGGCCACGCCCACTGGTAGAGCCATTTGGAAACTGCCAATTCAGCCTTTCACAGGCCTAAAAGCTTCCCTTTAAATATGAATAAGTTATCACTACGGTAGGCCTTAGTGCCCAGAAAGGTAGAGTGCATGGTATTTAAAAGTAGGACATGTGAAAGTATAATATACCACATGTCCTTGCAATGACTAGCCTCTCTAAGCTATTTTCACGATAGCAAGGTTCAAACTTCCTACCCTCTTCCCTGATTTGTCAGAGTTAACAGTATTGGCCAGGCTGCTTTGATGAAGTGATAAGGGTTTCACCCAAGAAGAGGCTATCTGATGGAGAGAATGAATATTCAAAGGGGTTAGAGGACAGGCAGGCCATGCCAGGTCCATCTACCCACAAATCCATTTGACCCAGCGAGGTGGCAGGCTTAAGGTAGGAATTCCTATGGGAGGGAAGGCTATGGAAATGAGCCATACTGGGGATTGGTTTAACTAGTTCTTGTGCCTCATCTGAGATTTAAGCCAGACAGAATTTTTGAGGAATAGTGCTTTCTGCAAAAAGATTATGCCACACTTGGGAGGAAGTGGTCATACTCTGGGGTGTTGCCCTGTACTTCATTGGACAGAAGTGCTCTTCTGATTGACCCCAGGTAACACTGAATACATATGTGAGGGGAGAAGAGCCTTTCAGATCTGCTACTTGAAACTGAGAAACTGAGAAATGAATGAACACTTGATTTGCACCATCAGGCCCTGCATTCTGACTGACTGCGCTTGCTGCATTATCTTGAACTACAGTCCATTGAATGTACTTTGCTTCAAGAGATATAAAGAGTGGAATCTCTGCAAGCTACAGGATAACAGGGCCCTTCTGGACCATCACCACCAAGAACCCCTTCCAAGAGTGCATCCAGTGGATTTGTAAGGGTTTTGTCCAGATGCATTGTAGGAGCTATGGTCCCAACCTTTCAACGACCACTTGCGAGATTCCAGACCCATGGATTGTGTTTCGTACACTTTGGACCTTTAAGAGGACCTTCAGGAAGAAGTTCCAGAAGTTTGGAGCAACTTTGGAAAAAAGCTCTATAAGGGGACCGACTCAAACCTGAAAGCCAAGCCGGCCACCTTCAACCACGAGCCGGCCTGCCCTGCTGGTTCGTCCAGCTGAAAAGCTCCAGAGGGCTGACTTCAAGAGTTTAACCAGCAGATCCCTGTAAAGCAAGCCAGTGCACCCTCACCGAATCCCGATGAAAGGCATTGAGCGACCACTGCAGAAAAACCTCCAGAAATGTTTCTAAGTCAGAAGGTAAAATTTTGACTGAGGCCTACTGCGAGGGGAATCTGAGCAGGGTTGAGTTGCGGTCGAGTTGAAACTTTGACTTTGTCCCTGTCAAGCACGACCAGATGTCCCAGAGTAGTGCTAAATCTATAAAAATTCATATCTCCGGTTCCCTACATTGGATTCTTGTCATTTTGGTGTCATTTTAAAGCTAGAAATATTTCCTGCATGTGTCTTTTCCAATGGGTAAGACTGACCAATTCCTTTATGTAAGGCAATCCTAATGACCCGGGAAGGAACAGGCTAGATGCGCATCACTTTAAGGTTCAGACAGACAGGCCCTTATCAGGGAGGCCGCCACAGGTTGCATCAACATGTGCATGGTTCACATACACTCTCTCTCGTGGATCAATAAATTCAGCATTTACATATCACGCTCTTCATCATCACCATTGTTACCAGTTGGGGAACTGAGTACCTCGGCTCTCCTGCAAAAGTCATAGCATCTATGCCCTGATGCAGTTCATACTTCAATGAAAGAAACACATTGGCTGGTACTCAAGTTGTCTGAGAAAATAAAGGATTGAACGTGTGCAGCCTGTTGCAGAATGCTGCTTTGTTTGCTGTGATTACCTGACCTGTCCTGCTTGATTACTAAGCAGATAGCATCACCTTCTCTTGACATGCTGTGAGCATATTTGCGCGCTTGCACAAGCACTTATGTTGCCAAATTTTTAACTATTGTTTTATCGCTTTTAATTCAGCCCTCTTTACTTCTACTGTGTTCCTACCTGTGTCAGCACTACACACCTTGCCTGGGTCATACGCCGACACCCCGGTCCACCACAAGGTTTCCCGATTGATGTGGAGGGTGCCGGCGCCTCTGACCTTCATTCCTGGCAGCTGGGAGGTGCTGGGGCGGAGCCAAGGGTTAGCACTCTAGCTCTCCCCGCGCCATATAGCTGACCTGTCTTTCTTCTCGTGCTGTGAACGCGCGCAGCCTGTTGCAGAACGCTGCTTTGTTTGCTGTGATTACCTGACCGGAGACCTGTCCTGCTTGATTACTAAGCAGACAGCATCACCTTCTCTTGACACGTTGTGAGCATATTTGCGCGCTTGCACAAGCAGTTATGCTGCCAAATTTTTTACAAGTTTTTTATCGCTTTTAATTCAGCCCTCTTTACTTCTACTGTGTTCCTACCTGTGTCAGCACTCTACACCTTGCCTGGGTCATACGCCAACACCCCGGTCCACCACGGGGTTTCCCGATTGATGTGGAGGATGCCGGCGCCTCTGACCTTCATTCCTGGCAGCTGGGAGGTGCTGGGGGCGGAGCCACTGGTTAGCGCTCTAGCTCTCCCAGCACCATATAGCTGACCTGTCTTTCTTCTCGCGCTGTGAACGCGCACAGCCTGTTGCAGAACGCTGCTTTGTTTGCTATGATTACCTGACCGGAGACCTGTCCTGCTGTATTACTAAGCAGACAGCATCACCTTCTCTTGACACTCTGTGAGCATATTTGTGCGCTTGCGCAAGCACTTATGCTGCCAAATTTTTAACTATTTTTTTATCGCTTTTAATTCAGCCCTCTTTACTTCTACTGTGTTCCTACTTGTGTCAGCACTACACACCTTGACTGGGTCATACACGACACCCCGGTCCACCATGGGGTTTCCCGATTGATGTGAAGGGGGCCTGCACCTCTGACCTTCATTCCCGGCAGTTGGGAGGTGCTGGGGGCGGATCCACTGGTTAGCGCTCTAGCTCGCCCGGCGCCATATAGCTCACATGCCTTTCCTTACGCGCAGCGAACGTGCGCAGCGGGCCTGCCGCCGACGTGCCGAAGGCACGCCAAAGGCAAGCCCGTCTGCGCCCGTCCGTGGCCGACCGGGGCAAGGGGCAAGAAATTATGCCCATTTCATCTCTTATTCGGCAACTGAACTAACACATCTCCATGACAATTGGCATATTAGCTCCTGCACCCAAGCCCATTTGCATTCTATAGGGATTTTTAACCTCAGGACCGCTTTTCCTGAACTTCTAGTCCTACCATCTATAAAGAGCTCTTCCCCCAGCTCTGCTGTTCCACCTGGTCCCACCCCCTCCCTGTCCCAGGACAAAATAAAGAGCACCCTGGTAGTCAGTTACTTAAATACTCGCTCACTGGTTAAACACCAACTTGAAATATTCCGTATTCGGACAAACCTGACATACTTCTTGTAACGGAAACATGGCTCACTACGGAGTCACTACCGGATATTCTCGCAGCAGGGCCCTCAGGCTACTACATTCTCCAAGCCAACAGGCCCTCAGGGAAGCCTAGAGGTGGGGTTGCCACCATAATTCATTACCAACTTAGGTTTACCGCCTTAAATATTACTAGCATACCCTCAGTTGACAGCCTCATCTTAAAATTTGAATCCTCCCAATCCCCTTTTATCTGTGCCCTTTTTACCGACCCCCTCACTACATGTCCTGCTTCCCTCTATTCTTGGGACCAATATTATTCTAATCCCTCCCTAATTCGTGAAGTACCGAGAAAGGTTTTAAAAAAGAAATGTTTGGCTCATTTAGAGACTTTGAGATTAACGAGTGAGATTACGAAACCCTCTGTCACTCATACCTTGCTTATACAAACTGAACCTTTAATACAACCATATCTTACTTATAACACCACGAGTTACGAACGACATCTGTTGGTAAGGTACAGAATGAACTTTTTCTATAGATTGGTCACATTTCCTACTAGAAACAACTGGGCAAAAGCACTTCCTCCTTGTCCTTGTGATGGTCTTTCGTTACAATCCACTCCCCACATTTTATTTTTTTGTACGTTTTACCATAACCTTAGAAAAAAATGGCTTATACTCATACTAAGGAGTACTGGTCTTAAACAACATCGTCCAGCATTGCTTTTTTTACAATTGCTACAGGCTGAGCGGTTGGTTTTCCTAGTGGCGAACTTCCTTAAAAGTGTTGTTCGCCATCGTTTGACCCTTGAGTGCTCACTACAAAATATTGAAACCTGAATTTTAATGATATAATAAGCAATGCTTAGACATTTGTAAAAATTCAATTTGCAGGTTGCCAATCGAACAATAGATAACCAGGCTACCAGCATTAAGCGCTGGCTTGAATCAGCTAGAAATATTGTTGCACCTTTTAGGCAAACCAAACTCAAGCGTCCCCATGATGCCCAGCGCTGGTTCTCCGACGAGCTAAAAAATAAGAAACTTACACTCAGGCAAGCTGAGCGTAGCTGGAGACGAGACTATGCCCCAGGAAAAAAAGTTTCTTATATCACTTTGTTAAAAGACTACAAAAAATCTATTCTTCAGGCTAAGACTACATACTTTTCCCTGAAAATCACCAATTCTGCTACTAAGACCAAAGACAAACTCTCCATAGTTGAGGAGCTGTCACACCCAGACAAAGTAATAGCTAAACCCGTCCCCTCTCAAACGTTATGCGACTCCCTTAACCTATATTTTACGGAGAAGATTGCTACAATAAAAACCAGCATTCCTGCTCCCACACCCTCTACAACCTCTTCTTCTACCTTTAAAAACTCCCCAGGTGGTGGATCAAATACCCCCGATATATAGGGATGAGTTTTTCGCTCTATTGAAAAAAGTTGGAGCAGCCCCCCTACAGATTGTTGCCCGTCCCACATCCTACACAAAGTTTTCGCCATCTGCCCTGCCCCCCCAGCTTGCGCTCCTCAACAACTCTCTCAGAGTAGGCTCCGTCCCTGACACCTTCAAAATAGCCGAAGTCGTTCACATCTTGAAAAAACCCAATGCTAACCCTCTCTGATGAGCAATATTCGCCCCATCACGCTGCTCCCTTAACTCAGTAAGCTTCTCGAAGCTCATGTCACCAACTTCCTCAGTTCCCTTAATGAACACTCACAGTTTCTCGATTCGCAACAAGTAGGATTTAGACCAGCACATTCCCTCGAGGTAGTCATTCTCTGAGTCATGGATGAACTGAGGAGGAGGGCAGACCATAACATCAGTCAGGCCTTAGAACTCCTTGATTTGTTGGCCATCTTTGACACCATCGACCATAACATACTGATCAGCCGTGTCGGCAACGCCGGCATCCAGGGGTCGGCTCTGAGGTGGATTTCCTCCTTTCTCAGTACCCGACATCAGGCTGTCGCCTTCCCAACTTCTCGGCGGAGAAAGTTAGGTTGACCTGTGGAGTACCCCAGAGATCCTCCCTCTCTCCGCTTCTTTTTAACCTGTACTGGTCTCCCCTGATCTGGTCCCTGCACGAAAGCAAGTTCGCTGCATTTAACTAGGCAGATGACACCCAGTTGGTGTTTGACATCGACTCTTCTGATACCTCAGTCAACAACTTTCAGTCCACCATGAGCCTCATCAGCTATTGGATGTTGGCCAATCAACTAAAAGTTAACCCCGATAAGACTGAGCTTATCCTGACTGGAGGCACCTCTAACCCATGGAACTCCAACTTTTGGCCCCCCCTCTAGGGCAATCCTCCCAATCCTGCGGAATCTGTTAAGAGCCTGGGGGTTACAATATGCAAAGATCTTTCCATGAAGCCTCAGATTGGCGCAGTGGTGTCGTCTTGCTTCTTCCACCTTCGCAGAATCCAAAAGATCTCTAGATTTCTAACTACGGAAGCCTTAACCCTGGATCTACTGGCCTTAGTCATTTCCCGCATTGACTATGCCAACTCACTTTATGTTAGCATCCCTGCCTATCAGCTCCTTCGTCTGCAACTGGTACAAAACCAGGCTGCGAGGCTCATCTTTCACCAACCTAGACAGCACCATGTTCGCCCCTTGATGAAGAGTCTCCACTGGCTCCCAGTGGCCAAACGCTGTGAATTCAAATTGGGCTGTACTGTCTTTAAAGCCTTGCCCGATCTTGGTCCAGCTTTCGTCTCCTCCTTGATCCATCGCTATCTCCCTTGCCGTGACCTGGCTCCTCTCACATCAAATGGAAGAAACACGGTGGTCTCAGATTCTCTTTTCTTGCGCCTCACTTCTGGAACTCCCTCCCCTCGGAACTCAGATCAACAACATCTTATACCCAATTCAGATCCCTTTTGAAAACTTTGCTGTTCTCTCAGGCATATGAGTAAGGCTATGCCCACCATTCATTCATCTGCTGCCCCCGTTCACAGAGCCATGAAACCGTCTGGTGAAAGAGCACTCTATAAATAATTTTAACATAATATAACATTGACTTACATAAAGGAATTGGTCTGTCTTACTCATTGGAAAAGACACGTTGGTAGTGCCCCTCTCCACACTTGTACAGTTTCTTTTCTGCTCTGCAGCTGGCACCTAACAACGGCAGGTGCATGAGTTGTATATGCACACCAGATCTCACTACTTCCGGATAAATACAAAATGAACATAGCAGTGAGGTGCGATGAATGCAGTCCACCGTTGGTTACCGTTTATCATAAAAATATTTCCTAATTGTAAAATTGGTGTGGGATTTTTATTGTGTGTTGTCTTAATTATTTACCTAGTTGGTGTCTTTAAATGATTTACATACCTGTCCCCCAAGTTAAGCCTGCCTGCTCACAGGTAAGATAACCAGGGTTGAGCAATTTATTCAGACCTCTGCTGAGCCCTAGACTGTGTTAGTGGCCTTATTGCCAGTGGTAGATACATATTTACCATTACTAATAACCCACTTTCCAAACCTTGGTGTACAGCGGTGGGAATGAGGACTTGTGTTTTAAAGTACAGCTTTCAGTTAAGTGAATTAAGATATTTAACATTATCTAAATTGTCTTAGAACAAAACTTTTGAGTTTAAAATTTTGGGAATTTGGGCTAAACTGATTTTTAATCCATTTTTTGATTTTTCCAAAATGGTTCTAAGTCTGATTGCTAGTTGTTGTGACTCAAACCTAGGGATACCGTGCAGCTGGACCTAGCTAAACTGACTAAACTCAAGATGGCTTAGTTAAGGATACCATGTAGGTTTAGGGGGCTGCCTGCATCCAAGATCATGTAGGCAGTATTGATTAAGTCCCTGAAAGCCTTGGCTGTTGTAGCTGAAGGAATTGAAGGGGCAGGCGGACGGTTGACCCCCTCTTGTGTCACCCAGAAGGCGAGTGGGGAGGATGCCTCCTCCATTCCTTCAATTAGTATGTGCATAATACCAGATGGTGGGAGAGGAACCACTGCAGTCCCTAGCAGAGAGGCAGTTTGCGGCCCAAATAGCTTTGGAGCAGAAGAAAGTGGAATTGGCTAAGAAGAGGTGGGAGAGGGAGAAGGTCACAAGAAGAAATGGTGGCAGCAAAAATTATGAACAGATTGAGAGGTTCAGGGATGGTGGATTTGCCCATAAACATCCCACGGGTAAAGTACCCAGGTACACAGAGGGGGATGACATTAACAAATGGCAGACTGCATTTGAAAGGGCCCTAGAGATGTGTGGGGCTCACCCTAAGCATTGGGGTGCACTCTTGTGAGAACGGATTCCAGTAGCTGGAAGGGACAGACTCCTGACCCTGCAGGGGGATGAGGCAAAATCCTGTTTTCACATGAGGCAATGCGTAGTCAAGACGTTTGGTCCAGAGTTATACAGGGGGAAAGTTCACAGATTCCCAGAAAGTGAGCACACGATTCTGGGTGGACTTTGCAGACATTTTACTGAAGGCACTAGAAGGCTGGGTTGTTGATAATAAGGTAGACAAATAGGGGATTGTATAATTTGTTTTTGAAAGAACACATTTTGACTCATTGTGCAGAAGAGACGTTATGCCAGTATCTAGTGGACTCAAAACTGACTGATCTCTGAGCTGGAAGAATCAACTGATGAGTGTGTGGGAAACAGGGATCTCACACAGCCCCAGGTGGAAGACTCCAGAAAGGGGGTTAGGCCCACCAAAACCCAAGAAGGAAGGTGGTAAGCACACCACAGAGACTCCCTCAGCACCCAGGAACCCTAGAAAGGAGGAAAGTAGCTCCCACCCTACCTCTGAGAAGCAGAGTCAGTGGGACCCAGGACTGAAAAGCACTTGTATAACAAGGTGTTTTTTACTGCCAGCAGTCAGGGTACTTTAGGGGCAAACCCCCCTGTTCTTAGAAGGTGTTTAGCACTGGAATGGCCAGTTTAGCCATGGAGGAGACTTCCTCAGATGAATAAATCCTCCTATCATTTAGATGGAAGACAGGTCTAGATGGTAAGCTTGTGATCCCTGTGAGTGGGTGTAGGCACTTTCACTCTAATAAGGTGAATGGGATCCCTACTGTGGGCCTGCAAGACACCTGTGCCAGCCACACTATAGTGAGTGACAGGTTGGTATCCTCAGACATGTATATGCCAGGAGAGATAAGGAGAGTAAGGGTCGCCACAGGCAAGGTCACTAGAAAACCTGTGGCCTTAGTCCCCCTGGTGAGGGTGGATTCCTTTAGCTGGCACATGGTGGTAGTCATTACAGACCTCCTGTTAGATTTTCTCCAAGACAATGACCTCCCAGATGTTGGTCTGGTCCCATGTAGGGTGGTCGCTAGCTAGGACACCCCTACCCAAAATTCCTGGGGAACCAGTGCCTACGGTTAGGAGACTTGGGTCCCAAAAGAAAGGGAAAAAGACGAGGAACAGTGAGCCACTCTTAAAGAGGGTTCCAGTGAGCCAAGTGTCTTCTGTCCTAGTAAGAGAGAAACCAAGAGTTGGTACTGGTAAGGCTACACCTGACCACATGGAAATCTTGAGCAGTCAGACAGCTTCCAAGAAGGAGGGTGCCACCGCTTCCCTGACAGAAGGGAGAGTGGAAGGAGGGTGTCTGCCAAAGGAGGTGGTAGCCCTCACTCTGAGCAGCAAGAGGGATGACAGAAACCCACAGTTGGCCCTAAGGCTACTTAACCCCTTGTTGTTGGAGAGCTTAGGGGTGGTTCTGGATACTGACAGCTGTTAGTAGGTTCTGAGGGGTGCTGGCCTTCATGGCAGCATTATTCTTGACATGGGAGGTGAACCCCAAGGCCCAGAGTAAGTTAGGCCACTGACCTTGCTGGTCATGGTGGGGTTGCTCAAGTGTTGTGTAGCCTTTGCGGGTAAGCTGGGTGTTACCCTAGCACAGTTGGAGATAGGGGAGGTGTACCCCTCACTACCCCCACTAAAGAGAGAGGAAGAAAATGGAACATCTGAGTAGAAGTTTTGGTTTACAATGAGTCCTGTTACTGTAGAGCTGGGGTGGCTTCTCTGGGGGAACTGACCTTAGTAGTAGGATGTAAGGCCCTGCAATGCTCCAGACTGATTTCTGCACTTTTTTACTTGCCTGAAAAAGCAGGTAAGACTCACCCTGGGATGGGCTGAGTCTCCTGGGCTATTGACTGGGGGGTATTGTGGTGGAAATCATGACTTGTTTGCAGTGTCCCTGTTAGAAACAGGGTAGCGTGGTGCAGAGCGGGTGGGCCAAACTGCAGAGGAAATGTGTAAAGCATCCGCGGAGCACTCACCGGCGACACACCAGGCACTCTACAAAAAGAGACTCCACACCAGGTTGCATGAAAAATAACCTGTGTATTTATAAAACACATTAGAATGCAGAACACAGGTGCATGTCTTCCGTGCCAGCCAGCACTGGGTAACCATTCACAGGAGACTATTTACAAGGCAATGCCTATCGGACCGCTGCCAGAACTATCACAAGGTATAACCAGTACATGTAAAGTTCATCAATAAATGCGTAACAGCCAGCAACTACGGGCAAGACCATGCACTGAGCAACATCATATTTACATAAACCAAGTAGGCATAAACATGCCGCATCATAGCATGAAAACATTATTAGCGTGAAGGCATCATCTCAGGGTTCTCAGGGTAACAAGCGAACGTCATGCATAACCGTATTAGCACAAATCCCGTGGACATAAACATGAAGCACCATAACCTTAGTATCAAGCATAAATCCCCTTTGCCATAGGCCTGGAAGGAAAACATCAGGTTAGGCATAGAACCACTTTACGCATCATATTCGCCTAAGCATAAAATCACTCTAGCATATATCCAGTTAGCTTTAGGCAACCTTAGATTAGGCATCCTTGTGGACTGAAATCATTTGGCAGCACCCTGAGCACAAGGGCATTATACAGCTAACATAGGCCTGTTATGCATAAACATATCAACATCCTCGGGGTATAACATCATGAGCCCCAATTACATTAGTAAAAATCCCATTAGCATCAGGCTTAAACGGGTGAACATATTCTGCATAACATTAGGCACAACATACTCAGCTGGGGCCTGAACCATGCGCCAATATCACACCCTGCCTTAGGGGGAATGCATTAGCATGCAGCATCTCACATAAAGCATAAAAGCATGAAACACAATTAGCATGGGGCAGAAACAATAGCTCATGTGTAACATTGGCCTACAAAAGCTTATCAGCATAGATGCATTAGGCAGAAATCATGAGGCAGACAACCCATGACGCATAAAACCAGCAGGGTTGCTATATTTTACATGACGTCAGTAGCCATGCACCCTGTCATAAGGCATCAATCACACTCATGGGGCATAGAACATGGTCCGCAGGGCACACGGGATACCTTTCCAAGTGTGGCAAAGATTAATCCTTGGTGCCACTGCGCCCGGGGAGCTCCTACTCCGGGACTCTACAAAGAAGAAATGCCCCAACCATGGTGACTGCCGCGGGTCCTCAGGCACCGATAACCTGCCTCAGTCGGACCCGCTCCTGGGGCGTCTCTTGACTCTTGGGCCAGTATGCAGGGCTCCCACCAACACACAGGGGCCCTGCCTCACAGCACTCCTCCTGGCCTCGCTATTCACCCGGGTCCCTCTCCAGGGGGCCCGGGACTTTGACCTGCAGCCGGCGGGCTCTGGACTCATCTCCTCAATATCATGGGGCTCTCACACTGCATGGGAGCCCGCTCTGTTGTGCGACCGCTTCCTGCCCCAGCCTCACCCACAGTCAGGCAAGCGTGCCTGGGTTCCTGGTTGGACCGGGACTGTTCTCCCGCGGCCAGGGGCGGTGGTTATGCTGATTCCTTTCCTCTGCGGACATGCAGGGTGGGCACCCGCTTTTCAGCATACATGCGGGGTAGGCACCCGCTTAGTTTTAAATAGGCAGTTCTTCTCATTGAGGCTCGGCCGTGGCTGTGATTTCGGGCATTCTTAAAGTGCGGGGTGGGCTTCCGCTTCCATTGGCAATAAACCTGTGGGGTGGGCACCCGCTGGGTTTCTAATTGGGCTGGCACACGCGGGGTACACTCACACAATTCCCAATTAGTGCAATTAGACAGGATGGCCTTCAGCCGTACTTATAAAACAACAGCCCTCCCTGGCAGCACGTTAAATGCAGCACCCCCAAGACAGGAAATCCCATGGGGGATCCCACCCACGTCACAGCCTCAGCACTGCAGGATCCCACGCTCCTTCTCCACTGGTCATGTGAATAGAGCGCTCACAAGGCGCTAGGGAGCAGGCAGAAAAGCACAGTAAAAGGAAAGATAGCGCTCTTGCAGCACAGCGCTGCAGGTGTCAGCTCCTCACCTCCTGGGCAGTAAGATAAAGCGCTCTTCTTCTCCAGGCACTAGCACCGATGTAGCGCTCACGAGGCGCTAGGCAGGAGAGCAGGCACTACTGGGCAAGATCAGCGGTCAGTGGGCACTCATCAGAACAGGGTCGCAGTTCTGGGGAACTGTCATCCTCTGTATTGTATTGTATTGTATTGTATGTTGGATTTATATAGCGCTTATCACCCAGGGGTCTCTAAGCGCTTGCCTTGGGAACCCGTCCTGACTTTTCCCTGTGAGATAGCCCCTACAGGGCATCCCCAAGGTGAAAGCCAGGCATCCCGCCTCGGGGGGCCGTTGTGGAGATTAAGCACGCTTAATGCCCAGAGTTGCAGAGTGTGAACCCATGATTAGGTCAGGCAACTAAACGCGAGAATTATCGAGTCCGTAGACATTTGAGCTCAAGACCCTGCCACGTCGGGAATTGAACCCTGGTCCCGGGTCTGACCTCTGCTTCAGGGTCTGCCTGCTCTAACCAGTGAGCCATACTTCTCCACACTTCTCCACTCCTCTGTAACATGGCACTCCTCCTGGTACAGCAGTCTTTACTCCAGCAGCCGGGCTCTCACTAGCCCTGTGAACAGTAGAGGGGTACAGTTGGGCACAGGGGCCAGCACACAGGCCCTTGCAGTGGTACCTCCTGGCAGTATGTCCCTTCACAGTCAAGTCCATGCTCAGTAGGAGCACATGGCATACCAGCTCCACTATTTATACACCCCTCACCCCACCTACCAGAAAGGCTAGAACCTTCTAGAAGGCTCCTGGCAGTCCCAGTCCCAGTCCCAACTGTCTCTGTGAGGATGTGTAGGGCCTTCTGTCACTTCAAACACTTCAGACACTAGACCGCCAACCCACTTCAGCAGGCGGCACAAGCAGACAGAAATGGCGTCCATTTTAAAAGTGACATTTTACAAAGGTACATTTCTACAATGGTGGAAATCAAAGTGCGAACACAATTGCACAACATTTTATATTTTCAGATCAGACACATTTTGTCAGTAAAAAAGTCCAGGGGAAAAGCAAAACATTTTTGGACAATAAGGGCCAAGTCCAACACAACCCCCTCCCAGCCAAAAGCTAGGGTAGACCGATCAATGCCTTGATGAACTTCCCTGCTTGGGGCGAGAAAACATGGACGCGGGCCGCAACTTCAGGGGCATCCGCAGGTTCTTGCAACTCTGTAACCCGGTGGTTCCCTCTCTCAAACCTCCCTGGACCAACTAAGCCACCCCACTGGTGCTCCCTAGTCAGTTGTGGCCAGGACCGGCCCCATGGCCATCTAGTTGTCTCTGGCCCTTGCTGTCTCACAGAGTGGGGGGCAGTAGCCCCAGGCGCGTAGTACTCATTGGCCACTCTCCTTCTCCTTCGTGCAGTTCCAAAATGCCACTGGTCCAGCCACCTAGGGTCCGCACCCTCAAGCTGACCAGCAATCAGGGCCGAGGCTCTCCTCCCCCTACCTCTCCTTCTGCGGTTCCGCACTCTCCTCCAAATTGGGACACCCTCAGAACACCACTCTCTCCCCAGTCCAGGGCCTTGATCCTGCAACTGATCCACCAACCTAGGGTCTAAACCCTTCGGTTGAACCAGTGCCAGGGGCATGTCTTCCCTCCCCCTGCACCACCTTCCAGAGTTCTGCACCCTCCCAACTGGAGAAGTACCCCTGGAAGACAATTCTGGGGGGATACTGCTTACAGATGTCCCACCCGCCAGGACAGGCAGTACCTGTCTCTGGCCTCCCAACCCAGGATCTAAGCCCTGTGGCTGAGCCGGTGCAAGAGGTGAGCCCTTCCTCCCTCTGCACCCCTCCCAGAGTTCTGCACCCTCCTACCTGGAGAAGTACCCCTGAAAGTCATCTTGGTGGGGACCCTGACTACAGGTGATCCACCCTCCAGGTCAGGCTGTCCCTGAACCTAGCATCCCAACCCAGGATCTAAACCCGGCAACTGAGCAGACCCCAGAACCTCTGGAGCTCTGATTACAGATGCCCCTGGTTCTCCTGACACTAGGGGCTCCCCTTTAATGGACGGCCTGTCAGGACAGCCTAGGATCCCTACCTGGGGCTCCCTTATGGAACTCTCTAGGCCCGGAGACTGTGGTTGGGGCACCTCGGGACACCTCTCCATCTCACTCCTTCCTGTAGATAGGAAGTGAGCCCCTACATCCCTCTCACTACCCCGGGACCTAACCGGGCTATTCTGCACCTCTCCCGCCTTGCTGGATTGGGAGATCCCTGAGCCACTCCCTTCAGGATCACTCCCCAATGCCCTCTCAGACTCTCTGGCACTCACCCAAAGGTCTGCCTCCCGTGCAAGCTCCCTAGGGTCAGAGAACCCACACTGCAACAGGTGTTGGCGCAATCTGGGAAAACAACTCCTGAGCACATGCTTCCTGATAATCTGATGGAACAGCCCTTCCCAATCGATCACCATGGCACACTCTATCCACTCCTCCAGGGCAGTCCAACACACGTCTACATACCCCACCCAAGACTGATGGGACAGTTTCTTGCCGCCCCTAAATTCCAACCTGCTCCCCTCCTCCTGTGTTCAGGCACCATCTTCCGAGCTCTGGGAGTGGGACTTCCCACACTGGAATCACTCTCGCTGCCACCACTAGATCCCACCCTCCCTGGTGAATCCAAAATCCTGAAACCACTCTCAGGGGACAACCTGGTCTCCTGAGCTAGTCTCTCTCTAGTGAAGGACCTCTCTGCCTTCCCCATCCTTTCCTGCGCTAGGTCCTTCTCGGTCTCTAGCCTCTTCTCCTCCAGACTCAGCCACAAAATCTCCTTGACGTACTCCAACCTGAGCTTCTCCAAAGCCAGCTGATGCTGCCTTTCTTCCCTCCTATCTACCCACTCTTCTCGGGACAGGGAAAGGAAGGGGGTAGTGACCCCGGGACTGGACCCAGCACGGGACTCCCTGTCTATGGTGTCCTCATTAGCTACTGGCATCTCCACCGTGTCATCTTCTTCCTCCTCAGTGCCACCACCCTCCAGACTTATGGACCGGGAACCCTTACTCTTTGAGTCCTCCTCCGGGTCTCCACCAAATCCACCCTTTAGATATGCGGAGGGGTAATCTGATAGGTCCCCAAAGAGATCTAAGGGTTCTCCCCTTTTAAAAACTCTGAAGAGGAACAATTTTCTGCGGAAGTCACCTTCTATTGGTATCCCCCTATCTCTATAGAAATACATCACTTCCTCCTCAGTGTACTCCCACAGTTTGTCCTCGTTGTAGACCAACCCAATCCTGGTGAGATACACCCAGGATACACAACCCACAGTGCAACAGAGGAACACAATTCAAAACAACACTTTCAGGAGGAAAGAACAATCAGGAAAAATAATCTCCGAACCCTGTTATTTTTTAAAATGCTCAGTTTGCAGTGCAACCCGTTGTCGCTGTGGTACTGTGCAAACACAAGTCCTATCCCACTGCTGAACACCAATGTTAGAAACGAGGTAGCGTGGTGCAGAGCGGGTGGGCCAAACTGCAGAGGAATGAAAAATGACTTGTGTATTTATAAAACACATTAGAATGCAGAACACAGGTGCACATCTTCCGTGCCAGCCGGCACCGGGTAACCATTCACAGGGGACAATTTACAAGGCAGGGCCAATCGGGCTGCTGCCAGAACCATCACAAGGTATAATCAGTACATGTAAAGGCCATCAATAAATACGTAACAGCCAGCAACTACTAGCAAGAGCATGCACTGAGCAACATCATATTTGCATAAAACAAGTAGGCATAAACATGACGCATCATAGCATGAAAACATTAATAGCGTGAAGGCATCATCTCAGGCTTCTCCTTAGGGTAACAAGAGAACGTCATGCATAACCGTAGTAGCATAAATCCTGTGGACATAAACATGAAGCACCATAACCTTAGTATCAAGCATAAATTCCCTTTGCCATAGGCCTGGAAGGAAAACATCAGGTTAGGCATAGAACCACTTTTCGCATCATATTTGCCTAAGCATAAAATCACTCTAGGCATATATCCAGTTAGCTTTAGGCAACCTTAGATTGGGCATCCTTGTGGGCAGAAATCATTAGGCAGCACCTTGAGCATAAGGGCATTATAGAGATAACATAAGCCCGTTATGCATAAACATATCAACATCCTCGGGGTATAACATCATGAGCCACAATTACATTAGTAAAAATCCCATTAGCATCAGGCTTAAATATGTGAGCATATTCTGCATAACATTAGGCACACCATACTCAGCTGGGGCCTGAACCATGAGCCAATATCACATCCTGCATTAGGGGGAAGGCATTAGCATGCAGCATATCACATGAAGCATAAAGACATGAAAAACAATTAGCATGGGGCAGAAACAATAGCGCATGTGTAACATTGGCCTACAAAAGCTTATCAGCATAGATGCATTAGGCAGAAATCATGAGGCAGACAACCCATGACGCGTAAAACCAGTAGGGTAGCTATATTTTACATGACATCAGTAGCCATGTACCCTGTCATAAGGCATCAATCACACTCATAGGGCATAGAACATAGTCAGCAGGGCACACCGGATACCTTTCCAAGTGTGGCAAAGATTAATCCTTGGCGCCACGGCGCCCGGGGAGTTCCTGCTCCAGGACTCTACAATGAAGAAATGCCCCAACCATGGTGACTGCCCGCTGTCGGACGGGGAAGTCGTGCCCATGAAAGTCAACACAAGTCCTTTGGTGTCCCTCTTCTGGATTCTGCAATTAAGGGTGCCCCACAAATCTGCAGCTGCCTGCAAAAGAATACTGGTACAGGGAGCGGGCATTGGCACTGGGCCCCGACACACCCCTCAACCATGACATGCCTGAGCCCCACTCGCCGGAACTCTTGCAGGTGTCCCCTGCCTCCTCTGGTCTCCTCCCACGGGTCCTCAGGCACCGGTAACCTGCCTCGGTCGGACCTGCTCCTGGGACATCTCTTGACTCTTGGGCCAGTGTGCGGGGCTCCCACTGACACACGGGGGCCCGCCTTCCTCACATCACTCCATCTGGCCTCGCTCTTCACCCGGGTCCCTCTCAAGGGGGGCCGGGACTTTGACCTGGAGCCGGCGGGCTCCGGACTCGTCTCCTCAATTCTGTTGCGCGACCGCTTCCTGTCCCGGCCCCGCCGACAGTCAGGGAAGCGCCTGGGTTCCTGGTCGGGCCGGGACTGTTCTCCCGCTGCCTGCAGTGGTGATTCTGCTGATTCCTTTCCTCTGCGGGCATGCGGGGTGGGCACACACTTTTCAGCATACATGCGGGGTAAACACCCGCTTAGTTTTAAATAGGCAGTTCTTCTCGTTGTGGCTCGGCCGCGGCGGTGATTTCGGGCAGTCTTAAAGCATGGGGTGGGCTCCCGCTTCCATTGGCAATAAACCCGCGGGGTGTGCACCCGCTGTGTTTCTAATTAGGCTGGCACGCGGGGTAGGCTCCTGCTATTCCAAATTAGGCACAAGAGTGCAATAACGCGGGGTGGGTTCCCGTGGTACTTATACAACAACAGCTCTCCCTGGCAGCACGTTAAATGCAGAGCCCCCAAGGCGCTAGGCAGGAAAGGCCAGGGGGGATCCCACCCACGTTGCAACCTCAGCGCTGCAGGATCCACGCACCTTCTCCACTGGTCATGTGAATAGAGCGCTCACAAGGTGCTAGGGAGCAGGCAGAAAAGCACAGTCAATGGAACGATAGCGCTCTCGCAGCACAGGTCTGCAGGTGTCAGCTCCTCACCTGCTGGGCAGTAAGATAAAGCGCTCTTCTTCTCCAGGTGCTAGCCAGCAGGCAGGGCACAGATGTAGCGCTCACAAGGCTCTAGGCAGGAGAGCAGTAGGCACTAGGGGGCAAGATCAGCAGTCAGTGGGCACTCATCAGCACAGGGCCGCAGTTCTGGGGAACCGTCATCCTCTGTAACGTGGCACTCCTCCTGATACAGCAGTCTTTACTCCAGCAGCGGGGCTCTCACTAGCCCTGTGGACAGTAGAGGGGTACAGTTGGGCACAGGGGCCAGCATACAGGCCCTTGCGACGGTACCTCCTGGCAGTATGTGTCCTCACAGTCAAGTCCACGCTCAATCTGAGCACATTGCATCCCAGCTCCACTTTTTATACACCCCTCACTCCACATACCAGAAAGGGCTATAACCTTCTAGAAGGCTCCTGGCAGTCCCAGTCCCAACTGTCACTATGGGGGAGGTGTAGGGCACTCTGTCACTTCAAACACTTCAGACACTAGACCGCCAACCCACCTCGGCAGGCGGCACAAGCAGACAGAAATGGTATCCATTTTAAAAGTGACATTTTACAAAGGTGCATTTCTACAATGGTGGAAATTAAGGTGCGTACACAAGTGCGCATTTAATATTTTCAGATCAGACACACCTTGTCAGTAAAAAAGGTTAGGGGAAAAGCGAAAAAGTTTTGGACAATAAGAGCCAAGTCCAATAGTCCCCCGTCTTTTTGCCCCATTTGAAACCACTAGATGCTGTTTTTCTGACCAAGAGTGCTCGTGCTCTGCTCAGGGCAGGTACAGGGCCAGTGCCATGTTGAAAACATCCTTGCTATGTTGAACACACAGTGAAAACACACACATGCTTTAGGGTACACTATGTGTGAGGGTACATCTATGATTGGCATGACCTATCCTATAAGTCCCTTGTAGATATTAGGGCAGGGGGGATTACATTTACCTTTAAGCACCTAGTATATAATAGGGCATGGTAGTTTAGAGGCCAGAAGCCGTTGTTGCACTTGCACGTGTGCACTGCTGAGAGCCTAGGGGCATTTTAAAAACAGACCTGTGTTGCAGCACTGATTTTAAATGTAAATTGTGTCTACACTCGACTTTGGTGCTAGGAGCATTGTGGAGTGAGGATTTACGCCATTTTTCCATATTCAGGACCCATAAGGTCTCCCCTTGGTGTCCAATGGCTGGGGGATCCTGTAACTATAAGCAGGGTCATTATAAAAGATGATTTATATGTCCTGATGATGCATTGCAGTTCCCCAATGTAGATGCCTATCCCCATAGGATAACATGGTAATAGTTTATGAATGCATAAATATTGCTTGGAATTAAATAAAATACCATTCAAGGACTTAGGAGAATGGTATTGATAAATCCAACAATATGCCATTGTTGAATTCAGCCTAAAGTATAAAGAAAATCATTTATAAGACTACTTGTCTGTAAACCAAAATTCAGCCTTCCTGCCCTCTTCCCTGATTGGTCAGTGTTAACAGGATTAGCTGGGCTGCTTTGATGAAGTGATAAAGGCTCACCCAGGGAGAGGCTATCTGGTGGAGAGAGCTCTGCCACATTGGAATGCCAGAGTAGGGGGAAGGGGTCGGAAAGCATGAAACTTCAAAGTGGGAAGAGGACAGGCAGGGCATGCCCGGTCCATCTAGCCACCAGCCAGATGGCAGGCTTAAGGCAGGAATGTACAGATGGTAGGGGAAGGAGAGCTATAGAAATGAGCCACACTGAAGGTTGGTTTAACTAGTTCTTGCTACTCTGCTGAGATTTCAGCCATACTGAATTTTGGAGGAATAGTGCTTTCTGGGAGAAGATTCTGCCACACTTTGGAAGAAGTGGCCATGCTATGGGGTGGCGACCTGAGCCTCATTGGACAGGAGTGCCCTCCTGCTTGACCCCAGAGGACACTGAATACATATGTGAGAGGAACATAGCCTCTCAGATCAGCTGCTTGAAACTAAAATAAGAAGAAGGCTTCACAAGCTGGAAACTTGATTTGCACCATCAGGCCTACATTTTGACTGACTACGCCTGCTGCATTATCTGGAATACATCCCTTTGGAAGTAATTCGATTCAAGAGTAGTAAAGATTGGATTCCCTGCAAGCTACAGGTTAACAGAGCTCCCCTGGACCATCACCACCAAGAATTCACTGCCTGGAGTGTGTCCATTGGATTTGTAAGAGTTTTGTCCAGGTGTGTTGTGGGTATTGTAGTCCCAACCTTTCTAGGACCATCTTGGAGATTCCATACCCTTAGATTACGTTTTGTACACTTTGCTTCCTCAGTAGGAGCTTGAGGAAGAAGTTCCAGAAGTTTCGAAAAAATCTCCATTTGGGGATTGACTTAACACTGAAAGCCAATCCGGCCACCTTCAATAGCGAGCCAACTTGCCTTCCCTGCTGGCTCGTCCTGTTGAAAAGTTCCAGATTTCCATCTTCAATTTTGACCAAGGCCTATCATGAGGGGTATCCGAGCATGGCTCAATCGCGGTCAGTCTGA
Organism: Lissotriton vulgaris; assembly: GCF_964263255.1. Lineage (NCBI taxonomy): Eukaryota > Metazoa > Chordata > Amphibia > Caudata > Salamandridae > Lissotriton > Lissotriton vulgaris. Next base: position 940,333,478 of record NC_141695.1, read on the forward strand.
AACTTTGACTTTGTCCCGCTCAAGCACGACCAGATGGCCCAGAGTGGTGCTATATGTTTCTAAGTGCTATATAGTGCTACGTTTTTAAAAATTCATATCTCTGGTTCCCTACATTGGATTGTTGTTGTGTTGTTGTCATTATAAAGATATAAATATTTCCTAATTTTATAAATTGGTGTGGGATTTTTATTGTGTTTTGTGTCTTAATTATTTACTGAACTGCTGTTTTAAAATGCTTTACATACCTGTCTCGTAAATAAAGCCTGCCTGCTCACAGTCAAGCTACCCAGGGTTAAGCATGGAATGATTTATTGAGACCTGTACTCAGCTGTAGAATATGTTAGTGGCCTTATTGTCAGTGGTAGATGCATATCTACCACTACTAATAACCCACTTTACAACACACACATGTTGTCACTGTTGTTAAAAATGATTTGGCAGCTACTCATACCACTTTAAAATACATTCAAACTCAGATGAAGCACTTGAGTACCATAGCCAAGCTGCAAAATATCTCAACAATTTCATAACGGAAATAAATGCCATTTTAGACAATGCAAACTTTGAGTCAAAATGCCCTTTGGCTGACATTTGTTGGGATAGAGCCTACCAGGAGAGATTCCTGTCTAACATTATGCTTGAAATCCTGGAAGAGCAACAGGCATCTGCTGAGCTCCAGACCCAACCTTGACTCCCCCTCCCTGTGCCAACCTCGAAAGAACTCGGAGGCCAGCACCATGACACCCTGGGAATGGGGGAAGAAAGCAAGAAGAGAGAAGAGCGCCTAATCTAACACCTCACACTGGATTATTTACTCATATAATATGGTCTATATAAGCTTTAAGGTCTTGTGGATGGTTGTAACAAGTGGACCGCGTTGGGCACATCTGCAACACAAATCATCAATTAGTTCTTTTAACTAACTTGTTTCCCATCAATAATAGGCACTCCAGACTTGGGTAATCTTATGCCCTTCTCACCCACCAGATGTTCCCCCTTCCCCTTGTTGTAAATATGTAAGGAATTTGCGAACTCAAGTCCTCTAAGAAAGAGGAAGAGAGAAACATAAGACAAATGCTATTGCTATGACTTATTATATTCCCTCAATTTCTAAATTGCAATTGTCACTGGACATAGCTAATCCCTTTCTTGGGAACATAAAAGTAAAATCTCAGTCTGATGTTGAAGTCACACCATTCAAACTGTTAATGTTTTTTATTTGCACAGAGTGTCTCCTTGTGCCAAGCGCAGTTCCAAACTGGTATTGTTGCTTAAAACAGTTTCAGTTATCAAATGTGTAATGTACTGTTGTTTTCTGCACTAACCGATTTGCAAAGTTTTTTACCGTGTTCCTTTTCATTTCCCTTTAGGACTCCAGGAACGCTGGAAACCTTCCATCTGGGAGCTTCTGTTCTGGTACTTACTTTGCATGTAAACAGGCACCTGTGCTTTACCTTATTTCTTGAAGGCAATACCTAGCTGTCTTACTTTCATCTTTTCACAGGTGCTTGTCAGGCGAGTTCCCAGCCCAGAAGACAGTGTCTGCAAGGGAAACAGGTAAGTCACAATCAATGTTCCCTCTAATTTTTTTACTTTGTGTGTGGCAGAGTAAGGTCTCAGGGCGGTGCAGCCAAGGCTATGTGCGCCAAGAACCCGACCCTGCGTGTAAACCAGGGCTTTAAGTGAGATGAAAAAACGAGGGGGGGTCTCTGAAAGGGGCGTTAATTATGCAATTAAGGGCATGGCTTAAAAGCAATTAAGCTAAAAATTGATGCTTAGCATAGTGTGCTGCCCGACTGATCTTCTGTCATTGCATCCAAATATATAATACAAGTAACATTACACCTACGAGAAGCTATGACTATTGGCTTTGTCAAAGGTTGATTGTTGAATAAAGTTGTATATAATATTGAAAATGCTTGCGCTCATGTGGTAGAAGTTGTGGCTTAATGCTCGAGCTGCCGACTTAGAAGGTGGGTTTTGAGTATCGGGTCAGGTTAACATCCTGTGATTCTCGGTAAATCAATTAAGCTTCCCATGCATACAAATAAATTAATAATGTAAATTGCTCCAATACTTTTGGATTAAGTCCGCACTATATAAACCTTGCTGCAATTTGTTTTCTAAATGCGGGTCTGAAGGTTTGCCTTTTGAAAGAATTTATGTTCATTTCAGCCCATGACGGATGCTGGGATCAGGGGAGCAACTAGACCCAAACTGTGGCGGGGGGGCTAACACTCCCTAGCTGGCCCTAGCACTGGTCGCACACTGTGCAATAGTTTTTTTGGCAACCCCTCCCCATTTCATCTTTCTGCATGAATTCCCTCACTACCTCTCGCCAGCAATGAACCTCATCTCTCTAAAGCACCTTTCTGACAATAATTTCAATTTTAATCGAGCTGCACATAGTTTACTCACACTCAGTACTGTAATCTGCATGGTACACGCTCTTTGTAGCAGGCAGATTAACCCTCTGCACGGTGTGGGTGGCAGGAGTGCCCATGTGAGTGCACGGTGAGCGATGCAACAGTGTGAGAGTAGGGTAAGAGGAGTGACTGCAGGGTGAGTGAGTTGGCCATATGACTTTGGGTGCAGATGTAAGTGCAGAGTGGGACGTATGAATGCGTGGTTAGTGATGAGCGTGTTTGAGTAATACTGCTGATTGAGCAGTAAGAGGTACAGATGAGTGAAGTACCACATGAGTGCAAGGTGAGTGCTGTGCTTGTGTGACTGCAGGGTGAGGTACAGGGTGAACAGCACAAGTGTATTGTGAGTGCAGAGTGATAACTGTGAGTGCATGGTGAGTGGGTGAATGATGTGAGTGAATGGTGATCAGTGTGAGTGCATTGTGATAATTGTGAGTGCAGGGTGAGTGGGAAAGTGGAAAAGTGAAGAACAAGAATGAGGGGTGTGTTGTCTGAATGCAGAGTGCATTCCCCAACACTTGAAGTAACTCAGCTTGTTATTGACTGTTGTGTAGGTTTTCAGATATAAGTTAAACTATTGCTATAATTGCATTAATCAGGGATTGAGGATGGAGGAAATAAATAATGATGCTGCAGTAAACTTCCAGTCTTAGGGTTGTCAACTCATTACTTTGATGTCCCAGATGGTATAAGCAGTCACCTAAAGCTGTATTTCAGCACTAATCTGTGCATACTTCGAACAGCAAATATAAATAAAAGGCACTTTTAATTGTTTTCGAGGGCTGCCTGAATGATCCGTGATTGATAATTAAAGGGAACAAAGACAGAAAAGTCACATTACAAATGAATAAATACTTTTTCTTTTTAACCCTAATTAGTGTCAAGACAGGTCTTTGCAGGCTCTTTAAACAACACGTGACTGGCATTTTTTCTTTTGGCAACCCTACTTTATGTTCCCTTTTATGAAATACATTCTCACACTACTGCAGTTTAAATGTAAAATGCAAGCATAAGGAATAGGGCGAGTGGAGGCCCAGTGGGTACTGCACCAGAATTAAAAAAAAAACTAAGCATTGTTAACCAGTTTACAAAGGTATGTAAATATGCAAATGGTCTTTGAAGACATGTGGGGGGGAGGGAGGGGGGGTCAGAATCGCTTTTAGCCCTGTGGGCGTTAAAGCAAGTTTGAAAGTACAACGTGTGTTTTCAGGATCCAGGGTCATCTGAAAGCACACGTTGTATTTTTAAACTTGCTGCATTTCTTTTCTTAATGCAACACGGCTGTGGTCTGATTGTGGGCCTTTTGAAAGTATTTATGTTAATCAAAGCGTCCGTCAAGAGCTGCATTTAACATAAATACTTTCAAAAGGCAAACAATCTGGCCCATAGCCGCGTTTTATTTAAAAAAGAAATGCATAAAGTTTAAAAGCACGAACGTGTGCTTTCAGATAATTCTGAAAGCACACCTCTGTTTGTAGACTTGCGGGTGCGCACCTTACAGGGAACAGTGGTTACAATTGATCCTCTACAAACAGTGGCTGGGATCGGTGCAAGCATAGTGTGAGGAAATATGTGATTGCAACATGGAGCTCCTGCTCCGGTCTTGGAATCTTGATAATGACACTGCGCCCCCTTGTAGATGGTCTTTGATAGAGGGGCCATGCCAACATGGCCGGCTGTCATGTGCTGTTTCTTAAGTCTTGCGTTATCTTGCAAGTTTAGAGAGATCAAAGACAGAGTCCAAGGCAACAGAGCTTAGTCTCTCTCCAATCTGTGAGCCCAGGATCATGGGGAAAGGTAAGTATGTGTACTCTGTGCACTGGCAATGACGGCTACCTTGGAATGGGATTGCTGGGCCGGGGGAGGGAGGGGGGAATGCAGGGGTGTAAGACACAAAATTTCTGAGGGGACGGGGACAACCATGCGCACACGTGTGTGTGTGTGTGTGTGCACATGTGTGCATGCATGCATGTGTGTGTGTTGTGAGGATGTTTGCTGCAAGTGTGGTGACGCACCTAGCCAAATACTGTATTTTCCCAAATCTCCGCACTTCACTTCTTCAAATCTTACTGCTGCCTTCAGGGCTGAGTCTTCAAGGCAGCAACTAGGGTAGGGCTGAGGAGGGGCAGTATCAGACAGTAATCAACAAAGAACCTCTCTCCCTTTGTTCTCGGAAGTGCAGACTGCAGGCAGCTGTGGCTGAGATTACAACAATTCCTGTAGAGTTGCTGTGCAACAAAAGTGTAGGGGGAGGGTGGCCTCTGTGACTATCAGATTGGTCACAGGTAACTGGAGGCAGGTCACAGGTAATATGGAGTTAGGGTCAGCCTTTAGCGTGGGCGAGTTGGGCCCAAGGGCTGGGCACCAGTTTTCTGAGGGACACATGGAGCTGTGTGCATTATGGTTATGCCAACAGCAACACCCTTCTCCTCTTGCTCCAGCCTTATCATTGTCTTTGACTGTTCGTTTCTGTATGGTTTGCAAATTTAAAGTGGTTTTAGTACTTCATTATCATAGGGCATGTGATATTTTTAACACCCCTTTAGCCCCTTTCCTTACTCTCCCTTCACCCTCTGACCCCTGCTGGCACACATCATCAAACCCATCATCTGCCTGGGCAACTAAGCTAAATGTGATTTAGGTGAGCTGGGGGACGTCCGGGATGCTTGTGTTGAGGGGCCAGTCCCTGCTCATCTGGGTACTGAACAGTGAACACAAAAGGAACGCCCTGATGCCTCATTCAATTCACTACCATCAGCAAGGGCACCAGATTTCACTCCGCCCACGCCCAGGGAGCGCTATCTTAGCGAAGGCTGGCTGTGCCTGCAGGGCCATTAAAGGTAGTGCTTTTGTGTGCTAAAGGCCCTGTGAATCAAAGAAGGGAGACGAGAAATTATTTTGTCTTCTCGTTCCACCCCACCCTTGTCCTCTGCGTCCCCCCACTTCAAAATATGGGGGGATATGTCCCCAGCATCCTCCACACTTCCTATGCCCATGGGGGAATGAATTAAAAATTATATAAAAATAAACTTACCCAAGAGGATCGGCCAAACATTCATGCACACTTAGGGAGTACAAACCACTCCCTGTGCTCAGCCCCTACCCGACTTGGCTCCAGTCCCGCACTGGAAAATAAAATGATAACAAAATCTTGTTATTATCATTTAATTTGTATTTGTGCACTGCTCAAATAGCAGTGGGATGACTCTCCTCCACCATAGTGGAGGAGCCGCCACTGTTCACTGGTTTCCCTACAAATCCATTGGTGAACTCCACAATGAGATGAAAAGGTCTGTGGGATCACTGGGGTGGAACATAAGCAGCCTATTTACTTTCCAGACTAACCAAAGGATCAATACCAAACTAGTAAAATCTCAAGAATACATTGAACATGCTCTTCAGTGCATTACTGATGTACTTAAAATTGTGTGCTTACTCAACCTAACCCCCAGTGTGCCTTAGGCCAGAAGGGTGACATTGCTCTCTGCCCACTTCACCATCAACCATAGTGTGACAAGGCTAGTGAAGAGAGGCAAACAGTTCCTTGACTTAGTGTGCAGCAGGAGTGAGGGCTGTAAGTCCTGGACTGGAAGTAATAGCAGTCACACGCCCAGCAGTGGCATTTGCACTTGACTAAGACAGCATACACAGTACATAATTTACACTCTTTTGTGGCATCATGGAGATTGATTCAATTGAATGAGTGTTCACTGTTTACCCAAAGCAGTGGCAGGTTTTCAGTAATCTGCTTACAAGTGTGTTTGACTCACCTCTTTAATTGATTAGTCATTGTTCATTTTGTTATACGATGCACATGGTCATGTGTGGCAGCATAAACATAGAAGAGCTACATATGTACAAAATGTGACTATACTTAAGAAACTTACACGTGTTTGTATGTTCATTTATTTATTTATTGTACACAACAAATACTAGAACAATCTAATTTCAAGGCACAGAGAAGGGGAGGATCAAGGGCTGGAAGATGAGAAGGACTGGCATGATTGGGGAGAGACTGACAGAGAGGACACAGCAAATTAAACAGAGATCACTAGTTATAGTAAAGAAGTTCTATCTCCATTTCCATCCCTCCTGTGAGGCTGTGTCCCTGTTACAGCCTATGATGGTGTCATCCTTGTATGGTGGCAGATTAAAGTCTGTTCTACAATAGAATTGCACCTCACACAGCGAGGTTGAGCAATTTGCAGCACACATCAATCAATAATGTCACAGACAATCTGAGAGTGGTCAATGAATCTATTTCCTGACATGTGTAGGCATTAGTACCTGGACTGAGTATGCCAAAACACCTCTCTTTGATGTCACATGTACTCCTGTGTGCTAAATTGTATTCTTCTGCTGCTTGGTTGATGGATTTTATTATTGTATCATCCGCTTTAGTCTCAAGACGTAACCCAAGTCAGCTATGCTGATGAATGTAGTACAGCTTATGCATGTTGCATGTTACCTGTCAAATGCTCATGGCTTTGCATGGCCTTATGGGTCATTCATACCTGATAGCTAATAGTAGGCCTTTTCTCTACAAAGTACTTCAACCACTGATTACTACAGGCCTACCAACTCGCACAGGATCTTCGTATGTCACATAACACAAGCTCTATTCAGAAGGTCTACAGATTAAGAACTGATATCATATGAAGAGCCCAAGGTGAAATGGAAGCCTCTACACAGAGTTGTATTTAGCTCATGCATGGAGGCTCTGTTCTGGTGATGATAATCTGGTGTTTTGCATCCTCTGTGGGCATGGGCCACAGAATCAGAAGCCTTTGTCGTTTTAGGAGAACATAGGAGCATTTTGTCATGCTAGCTGTGCCATGTTCTAAACCCCTGTCAGAACCCATTTCAGAGGGCCACAGGTCAAGCAGGAGGTACTCGGTCCAACCGTGCGGTTTGAGGCCTTTTACTCCTGATGTCCCATGGCCAGACCTATTTCGAGTCCTCAGCATCTTGGCCAAGTAACCCTTTATCACTCCATTCTCAGTGGTAGTGCAGGTTGAGCATTCCAAGGCTCCAAGGAGGGGGAGGTAGATGCAGGGTTTGAACACAGGCTCACAACTCAAAATATGACCAATAGCATAATGATGTCAAGTCTAATACTTGCTTTTCTGATAATAAAAAATGATATACGGCATGCACAAATAATACACACAAATCTCATTACGTCAGTTTTCTAGCTTTAGAAAGATAGGTCCCTGAGTCCCACTTCCCTCTCTGATGGTTATGGTTTTTAACCAATCAGGTTAGACCGCACTAACAATCCAATTCCCACACCGACTCTTCCAAAGTCAAAAGTGTTCCTGTGCCTAGAGTGCTATGTGTCAGAACAAGTTCCCCTCTGCCCTTTGTTCCTGTGATCAGTCTCACTCGCTCCTCCAGGGGTTGCTATACCTGGTTCCACACTCAGATGACACAGTGGTCTGCAGCAGCTGCCGGTGGAGAGTATCACTCTCTGCTCTTCAGGGGCTGTGCCTCGTCATCTGTGGTGCCCATCCCATGTTACAATAAGTTCCTGTGATCTGTTTCCTCTGAAAGGGGCATTCATATGAGTTCTGATGTTTCAGTAGACTCACATGTTACCATGGCGGCCTTTCCTCTTGGTCCTTGCAAAACCAGATCACAATCCTTGCTCTTCATGCCCCACCTTCCCCCCGGCTTACTAGGTTGCCAACTTTACTTCACACATGGGCTACGGCCTGATCAGCACAATAGTAATGCACTCTTCATAGCGGCCACTCTGGAATATGGAGTTGCCCACTTTACTTTATCAGCTGTGGCCCAACTGGCATGGAGGTATTGCACTCTTCATGGCAGCCACCTCCGGCATATGGGGTCACTAACTTTTACCTGCACACTGGTGATGGCCCAAGCAATGCAGCCCAGGCTAGCTTCACGGTGGACTCCTTTTGCAGGGGGGGTCCCTAACTTCGATCTGCTCATGAGCGACACTCCAATCGGTGCAGCAGCCACTTCCTCACAGCTTGCCATGGAGATCCCCTTGCCAGGATCCCCCACTGAACCTCGCTCTCTTCAAGTGCTCTCCTCTTCCTCATGGAACACCCTGGTTTTGGCAAGTAAGCAGGCACTGGTGCTGCAGGCTTCAGGCCTCGTGGTCTAGGATATCCCTGGATGATGTCCCCATCACCCAGCTGGGAGACTGGCAGACCTTAGCCCTCAGTCCTGGTGAGAGGCCAAAATCTTGCAGAGCTTTCTTCCTCTACATACAGTCAGACCTGCTACTTGATAGAAGACAATTTTTGGGGTCTCGAGCTCCCTTTGTTATAGTCCATTTTCAGACACCATATATGATTTAAGTTCTGAGGTTTTGAAGTTTGTGTTGGGGGTCTGCTTCCTTCTGAAGCACCTACTCCTCTGTTCTGCCCGACCTCCAGAAAGCAGTTTGCCACAGCAGAAGTGACTCCAAATCCTAAAGCCTTACAGCACAGGCCATGGGAGTGACCAGAGGCTCACACCTGGATGTCAGCCACAGTGATATGTGCATACAAAGGTAAGCCCAGGGCCCCAGCCCTACTCTTAGTGATTCTTTTATCGTCTCCATCTCCTTTATAAGATGGATCCAATTGCCTTTCCAGGGACCTGTCTCAGAATCAAAGTGCACCCTTTGAAGTGTAAAGAAGAGCCTGGCTTTTTCTCCTCAATTGTTCATCCCACCCAGCTCTCAGGAGTGCCGAAATACACAAATCTGACTGAGGGAATCCTCTGCCTCTTCATGCTCCTCAAACCAGCACTGGACCTCACAAATGGAACCCAGAGTCTTCCATGTATTGTGCCACTCACAGGTACACATACACCCAGCACAAGCATGCAACCACATGCGCATTGCACAGCACTACATACTAATTTAATGTAAACCAAGGGAGAGTTAAGCATACAGCATCAGAACTTTACATGAGTGAGGCTCCACTCCAGTGACACAAGTTCAAAAGGCCTGTTTACTCATACTGATCAGTACATGGTGAGCTGCCACCAGCGTGCTTGTGCTACTTAACTCCTAGTAAAGCCAGTAGCCTTTCACCCCAATGTAATGTAATGTAATGTAAAAGACACTTCTATAGCGCTCCTATCACTCCAAGGAGTATCTTGGCGCTCACCCAACCTAGATGAAGGGGTTGGAGGGAAAAGAGGTGACTTGTACACTGTACCACACATTACACCAGCGCCCTACATGCAGCATCAGATAACGAGAAGACCCAGGTTTTTAATGCTTTCCTGAAGTGGGTTTCTTGGGATAGTGATCGTAAGAAGGGCGGGAGCTTATTCCAAGCCTTTGCGCCAAGTACAAAAAGAGATTTGCCACCTTTTGTTACCAGCTTGAATCGAGGGATTATAAGCAGATTCTGACTAGCAGACCTCAGACAGCGTGTAGGGTGATATCTTTTAAAGCCATTACACATGTATTTTGGACCTTGCTGATGAAATGACCTGAAGGTAAATATAAGAATCTTAAAAAGGATTCTTTTACCTATTGGTAACCAATGGAGTGTGTTAAGTGCTGCTGAGGCTGAGGACCTACGGGGCCAGCGTAGAACAAGGCGGGCCGCTGCATGTTGGACCATTTGTAACCTGTGGAGAACTGCTTTGTTAACTCCAGCATATAAGCCATTACAATAGTCCAGCCTGGAATTTATTAAGGCCACAGCGGCCGTTTTTCTGGCCGACAACGGGAGAAGATCAAAGAACTTCCTCAAAGCTTTTATAATCTGGAAGCACGTCCCAGCTACAGCCACTGCTTGATGTTTAAAAGACAGTTGGTCATCAAACTTGATGCCCAAGTTGCGAGCAGATGTGATTGTGTTTGGAGGGGCTTCTGCATCAGCAGGCCAACACATTTTTGGGGAGAACAGATTGTCCTTCCCAAATGGCAAGATGTCTGTCTTTCCAGCGTTACATTTTAAATGATTGTCAGTCAATCCATTTAAATGTTGCTGCTAGACATTCCTTAAGATCTTCCTCGGCACCAGGCCTTTCCCTATCCAACACCAGGGAGGGGAGTGCTTTGGGAAACACTACCTTTCCAACAAGACCGCAATCTGTGAGAGAGACCTTTGTCATGGAGCACACATATTATTTGTGTTTGCCCATGACTTAAAAAAAAATCAGCACCAGAGATACAGATATCTTTGCAGCCGGGGCACTCAGTACAATGGTGTACATCCATCACAATTCAAGGGACTTATCCGTCCCAACAATGCCACATCCTCTCCTTTGCCAGGCCTCTGCCCAAGACTCCAACCAGAACTGGAAGGCAGTTATGCACCCAAAGCCCTGCACCCTTTACAAAAACCGCCATATCTGTCTATTTGACAAGATTCTTTTAAAGGTTTGCAGGTTTGTTGATGCTACAGTGCCAGACTATGTCTGAGTCGTATGTTCTCCCTGACACAGTAGTTGGTAGCCATATCTGCTGGAGGTACTAATGTGACATGCAAGGAGACGAGCACCTAAGGTGTGTGGGAAGTTGATATTAGAACAGTCCCCTCTATTCACTGACTGAGGCCTTCTATGGAGAACCTATCAATCAATCAATCATGACATTTAGATAGCGCGCTACTCACCCGGAAGGGTCTCAAGGCACTGGGGAACCTGAGGTGCTTTGGGGTGACAGACAGGATAGCCTTCGATGCACATGGCAGACGTGAACGTTGTAATGTCCATATACCCTGTACTAGTGCTATAAAAGAAGTCTGATGCCAGTAAATGTAGTACAGAAAACAAGCTAGTATTGCAGCGCAACTTGTTGGTTCAAAGGTGGGTGGAATTTCTTCTCTGACCCTTACTATTATGTCACTGCTTAACGTATACTTTTCTTTGATCCCTCCAGGTTTTCTGACAGTGTCACCATCCCTATGTAGATGTTTTCCCATCACAGCCTTCTTCTAGATAGCTGCAACAGCTGCAGGCAGTGGTGATGTCCTGTTACGTCGTTTGTGTCTTTTCTGGAAAGGAAGGTGGGATTCGAGTGCTTTTACATTTTTTTCTGAAGTGCACAAAAGGATTGCACCTACTTCATTTTCCTCAGTAGTTTCGCACAATTTCACCAGCAGTCATTCCCGCAACTTCATTTGAAGGGATGGGTTAGCAGTGACTGGTGTTTGAACTGTTCCTGCCATGTCACCGCCGCTTTGCCTACATTACCAGGTATTTCGCACAATGCAGCCCACAAACCACCTACAAATGTCCCGTTAATTCTGATTGGGTGAACTGGAATTATGAGGGTCACAAAAACACTACTGATCTGTCTTGTTTCCACCACAGATTGTAGGTGTTCAAAAGAACTGGAAACTCAGGGGAAAACTTTGGTATGGAATGGGAAATTAATCGCACAGTAATTCCCAACTTCTTCATGGTGCAACCTCGTTGCTCCATTCAGAAGTCACCCGCCTTGACACCCTCGAAGGTAACAGGGCCGCTGTAATATTAACTCCGGGGGTGCAGCTTTACCGAGTACGGGTCGGGGCACGTGATGAGGCTACCGGGTTTGGTGTTGCACTCGTGGCACTTTCTGAAGCAATACTCCTTTCATACGTTAACTTTGACTGACGTGGGTATTCATATAGTTTTGAATTGTGTGAGTTTTTGCGCTAATATTTAGTAAATGCGGTTGAGAGATGGTAGGAAAATGAAAGAGTTGTCATGTTGGTCCAAGTTGAAGAAATCCACACATATTTTACCATGAAAGGGGGGCAATCCAGCATCATTTGCAAAGCCTTGAACTTCATGTCATTAATAATTTCATAATAAATACATTGAAAGACCTTACTTTACCATTCTTCAAGTGGATCGCAACAAGAACTTTTTGTGCCAGCAGTCAAGAAATGAGTGAAACATTCACTATCCTTCAAATGTGAGTGATAGATACATACATTAAGTGCAAGGGTCACTAGTCTCCATTTTGTAACTCAAGGATGATGGTTTAAATGGGTGTCAGCAGATTGCCACTGACTTGAGAAACTGTAAATTGTAAATGTAAATTGATACTTGTATGGCGCACTACTCACCCACAAGGGTCTCAAGGCGCTTGTACGAATACCGCTGTGGAACCCATCCTGGCTTTTCCTGTGAGGCGTCCACTCCTGGGCACCCCCAAGGTGGAGGCCAGGCATCCTTAGCGTTGTGGGGGCCGTTGTGGAGATTAAGCAAGCTATTGCCCAGAGTTGCAGAGTGGGACTCAATGATTGGATTAGGCACCGAGGCGAGAATTATCAGGTCGGTGGAATTTAGTTTTTGAGCCCAAGACCCACCGAGGCGGGGAATTGAACCGTGGTCCCGGGCTAGACCTCTGCATCAGTGGAAACTCACACTGGAAAGGCTGTAGTGGTGGATATGGAAGAGCACAGCAGAGATTAGGATGATGCACACCCCTTTAATTTTTCCATTTAATGTTTCCCACTACTGCCAGGCATTAATAGGCAATGAGTAATGAGCTCTTTTCCAAGGTATCTTCCAAGGCCTCTTGCGCTATAATATAATTAAACTCAAGTGCTTTTTGTTTTTCAATTACTTGAAATTTCCTAAATTTATGTTTAAAGATGTTTGTTTGCTAAAGCAATACAATACTTCTGTGACCCTAAGCTACAACTATATGTGAAAGGTGAAAACATGAAATGTTTCTCGTGCCTTAGACAGACAAGGTATTATTCTGTGCATTAGCAAACCTCATAGGTTCAGAAGACAGAGCCACAGTTTAGATTGCACAGACCTTACAAGTTTGGGCAGCAGATTTATCATCGAAGTTACACCGATCTTTGAGGTTCTGGCATTATACATAAAAGGTATGGTGATGGGTGTGAGCTCATAAGAACCTATCAAAATAGATAATAGAATGCCTCAATGCGAGTCATGAAATAACCAGACCAGAAGCACGTGTCTCCTTACACCAAAGAAATTAAGTCATAGCATCATTCATTTTCTCCAACTCGACATGAATTGTACTCAAACATCAAAAGTAGGTACATTTAGATATTCACTTATTTAATCCACAAACATCAGGGAGACCTTTTCTACAAGTGCCCTGTTTTGTGTCCATATTATTAAGGGTGAACTATGAGTGTTGCCCTCAATCACTAGTTTCATATTTATTGCAAATGATCTCATCTTCCTCAAACATAAGTTATTTTCCAAATAATAGATTTATTTTCTGTGCAAATAGCAGGGTTTTAAAAAAAATTGTATGTTTAATATTTTTTCCCCCAAACACACAATAGACATTTGCTGAAAATGATTTAGTTTTACCTTCAACTGTCAAATTACCACCATAGGTAAATAACCACATTTTACCTCAAGCAATTACATACTATTTTATTAAAAATATGATTTTGCCTTGAATCGCAAGCTTTTCATTTTAAATAAACAACCTTGTTTTATCCCCAAATATCAGCTTCTCATTTTCATGCTCTCGCAGTCCACATTACTAATGCCACCTCACATTCCAAATTGCAGCCCCGGTTCATCATAGGAACGGAGTCCAGCGTATGCTAGAGAGTCTGACATATGTTAAACATAAACAGCAAATGCTAGTCATGGCCGACAAATTTAAGGAATGGCCACTAAATGAATGCAGTAGTCAATCAATCAATTAGGGTTTGTAAAGCATGGCTATTCACCTGTGACGGTTTCAAGGCACTGTGGGGGGCGCAGCCGATCAGACTAAGTGGTTAGTTCATCCGAAGAGCCAGGTCTTGAGGTATTTCCTGAATTGCGTCAGCGAGGGGGATTTCCTGAGGTGAATGGGCAGGGTATTCCATTTCTTGGAGGTGAGGTAAGAGAAGGACATTTCTCTGGTTCTGGTCTTGTGGATTTATGGGACAGTAGCCAGGGAAAGCTGAGCGGCGGTGTCTGTTGGGTATATGGAATGTAAGGCGGTAATTCAGGTATGTCAGTCCGGCGTTGTGAAGGGCCTTATATGCGTGGGTAAGGAGTTTGAAAGTTATTCTTCTGTCGACTGGTAGCAGTGGAGGTTGCGGAGTTGTTGAGTGACGTGGCTGTGATGATGTATGTTGAGGATTAGTCTCGCTGCAGCGTTCTGAACATTCTGGAGTTTCTGGGTGATGCAGGCAAGCAGCAGTGTGTTGAAGCAGGCCGAGGAGACAGTGTTGATCTGGTGGTCCATTGAGAGCAAGGAGTCCAGTACGATTCTGAGGTTTTGTGCATGGCTAGTTGGAGTAGGGGGACTGTCTAGAGCAGAGGGCCACCAGGAATCATTCCAAGCAAAGGGGGAGACTCCCAGAATTAGATCTTCTGTCTTGTCTGAGTTGAGCTTCAGGCAGCTGTCCTTCATCCAGGCGGTGCCGGCTTTCATTCCTTCATGAAAGTTGTTCCTGGCAAGAGTGGGTTCTGTGGTGAGGGAGAGGATTAGCTGGGTAAGTAAGTAAGTAAGTTATTACTTGTAAAGCGCACTGTTGCCAGCCGGCGTCCTGGCGCTGTATACAGCTGGGGAACCCGTCCTGGCTTTCCCTGTGGGATGGTCCCTACTGGGAGTCCCCAAGGTGGAGCCAGGCATCCCCGGCATTGATGGGGGCCGTTGTGGAGATTAGGCAAGCTAATGCCCAGAGTTGCCGAGTGGGACCCCTGGTTAGAGTAGGCACCGAGGCGAGAATTATCGAGTCCGCTGACCGTGGTCCACGACCCTGCCACGTCGGGAATTGAACCCTGGTCCCGGGCCGACTTCTGCTTCCGGGTCTGCTGCCTCTAACCAGTGAGCCACACCACATGTTGTAGGCATAGGAGGCGATGTTGAGTCCATAGTTCCTGACGATGGCTTGAGGGTCGCCGTGTAGATGTTGAAGAGGGTGGTGCTTAGGGAGGAGCCCTGGGGTACTCTAACCTGTTGTGTTCTGGCGGTGAGAAAGGAGCAGATCCAGTTGAGGGCCTTGTCTCAGATACCAGCATCACAGAGTCTTGTGGCTAAGGTGCAGTGGGAGATGGTGTAGAAGGCCACAAAGAGGTTCAGTTAGACGAGGGCTACGGTTTCGCCCTGGTCAAGGAGGGAGCAAAGGTCGTCAGTGGCATCGAGGAGGGTGGTCTCGGTTCTATGATTGCTTCAGAATCCAGACTGGGAGATGTTAGGATGTGGTTGGTTTTGATAAAATCAGAGAGCTGGGCGTTGATGTCTTTTTGTATGACTTTGGCTGTTAAGGGGAGCAGGGAGATGGGCCTGAAGTTCTTGAGGTCCATTGGGTTGGCAGAGGGTTTCTTCAGGAACAGTTGATCTCTGCATGTTTCCAGTAAACAGAGAAGGTGGTGGTCCCAAAGGAACAGTTGATGGTTCAGCATAGCTTGGGTGCAATAGCGGAGGCAGCTCTGTGGAAGATGCAGTGCGGGCAGGGGTCTGAAGGTACTCCAGAGTGGATGCCTTTTATGGTCTTTATGGTGTTGTCCGTGAGTGGGGAAAAGCTGTGCAGAGCCGGTCAGGGGGTTGGCATCGGTTGTGGTGGTTGTTGGCACCACAGTTGTACTGGGTGTCAGAGTTGTTGTAGATACTCTTGATCTTCTGGTAGAAGAAGGTGCTGAGTGTCCTGCAGAGATCTTAGGAGGGTGGGACAACTGTGGCCTCACTGTTGGGTTTGGCGAACTCCTTGATGGTGCTGAAGAGTTCTTTGCAATTGTGTGCATTGTTGGTGATTCTATCTTGGAGGGCTTTCTTCCTTGTGGTTTTGATGAGGTGGAGGTGTGAAGTGATGGCTGCTTTGAAGGCGGCATAGGTTTCCAGGGTTTTGTTGTTCCTCCATGTTTTCTCGAGCCGTTTACAGGCTTGTCTTGACTACTGAAGTGTGGGGGTGAACCAGCTTGCTCTCCTGGTGTGTTGTATGCCAGTGGCTTTCTTGAGAGAGGCAAGGATGTCTGCACAGTTTACGATCCATTGGTGGAGGTTGCATGCTGTGGTGTAGACATCTGAGGATGTTGATGGTGATGTGTTGTTGAGGAAGGTGGTCATGGTCAGTTGATCTTCTGTGACTCTGTTCAAGCTTCTGCAGGGTAAACAGTGGGCATGCTGGTGTGCGGAGGGTTTCTTGACAGAGAAGTGGATGCAGTGGTGGTTGGTCCAGAGGAGTTCGGTGATGTGGCTGTAGGAGATGCTGTTTCAGGCAGCAATGATTGGGTCAAGTGTGTGTCCTGCTGTGTGTATGGGAGAGGTGACTAGCTATTTAAGTCCTATGTTTTTGATGCTCTCAAGGAGGAAGGAGGTGTTGGGATCATTTTGGTTGTCCAGATGGAAGCCGAGGTCTCTGAGTAGGCTGTAGTTGGTGTAAGCGAGGGCCTGGGGTGCGATGAGGTCAACTATCGTGTCGGTGAAAGTGGCACGGGGACCGGGTGGTCTGTACACGAGGGTGCAGCAGAGGGTGGTTTTCAGGTTGGTCCGGAAGTGGAGGGGTTCCATGTGGGTAGTTGGTTCATCTGAATGGGTGGTCAGGGGGTGGGAGCTTTTGTGGAAGATGGTGATAACTCCTCCTGGCCGGATGGGATGGTCCTTGTGGATGATCTTATAGCCGTCGGGAATGTTGGTGGCAATACCTGGCACTGAGCTGGAATTCATCCAGGTTTCTGTCAGGAAGGCGATGTCAGTCGAGGCGGCGTTGAAGAGGTCCCAGATTTCTGTAGGTGTTTGTGGAGGGATCATACATTGAGGAGGATGCACTTGGGAGGCTTGGGTGCGGTGAAGGTCAGTAGGTTGGGTGAGGGAGCTGGGGTACAGAGGTGGGTGAAGGTGAGGCAGCAGTGAAGGCAGGAGAGTGGGCCACAGGTGTTTGCCGGCGTCGAGAGCTGGCAGTTGTGGTTGGGTCCTGGGTTGAGATTGTGGAGGATGGTGGCATCAAAGTGGTGGCTAAGTCACAAGATGCAAAGTTCCAGGGATTGCCACCAAACTCTATGGATTGCATTTTTATTAAATACACAGGCATTCTAACACAGAATAAACACACAAAGACATAGAATGCAGATTTATGAAGGCACACACACACATACACATGCACACAAAGTATCCAGGTAATCGCACACACAAATACATGCACAAATGCACCGTGCTCCGTTCCTTTCTCACCCTAACTCTTTCTCCTCACTCTGCTGCATCTTTGTATTTACCATCAGTCCACCTCACGGACAAAGTCCAATGGTGAACTATGAGAGGCAAGCCAGCCACCATCACTTGGGCCTTAGCAGAGCACTATGCAAATGGCTGCAGAAAGCAAGTAAGAAGATGGTCGGAGATGCATCATGCACTTTTTAGAAAGAACAAGGTGGCAGAGGAAGGTGCGGGTTCTTCAGCAATGAGAGCTCTTCTGCTACTTGCAGCCTAGGCACCTGTACCACAAATTTCTGAGCCTCTGCTAAGTTTAGTTATTGGGATAAAAGACAGGATCCTTGTGTTGTGACATGCTTGGGCATTAAAAACTTCTCATCCCAAGCAATGATACATTTCCTCGCTTTTTGTATATTTTCCGTACATTTACCTGAAGCACACACCATGTGAACATGGGTTTTTGGGCAAATAGGTGCCCACACCCAGAAAAGACAGGAAGTGTGTTTTTACCAAAACTGTTTTTTTAGACTCTGTTCTGAGCAGGACTTTCATTTAGACGTGCCTAGTTAATTGAGATGTGGGGAAACCACAGTTGACCAAATGGACCAGCCTATGTGCGTGCGTGTGTACAGAGAGAGAGATAGAGACAAGGATGTTGGCAGGGTACAGGGGATCATATGCATGTGTGCAGGGAAAGCAGTTGCGACTATCGGGCAATGGAGCGTCACACAGATTTAAGGCTGGCATTTAATCAGCATCGTGTCAGCGTCAAAACCACATACAGGTAACTTGGAATTCCACTACGAAAAAGGCTTTGCAGCAGTGCAGGTCAGAAACTGTGCGCAGCGGTTGCTTCCCTCTCTTTCTGAACTGCCTTGTCTCCAGTTCATTCATTAACTCAGAGAAATGCTGGGCAAAATATATTTACTTTAGAATTCAAATTTGAAAAAAGTATTGAAATACAAAATTTATTTACTTTAGACGGTGCAAATACATAAAACGGGTGCTTGGGAAATTGCACACATTCATAATACCCCTCCACAGCTGGAGGCACAAAAGGCCAGGCCAAAGTTTACTGAGACCACGAATATAGCAGCACCTTACATCACATGCGTTTACAACACATGCGATTACATCACGGTCGTTGCAACAACCGAGTTGTCATATCGCAGTACATTACAATGCAAGTTGTTACATCGACTTGCTGTAGGGGGCGTGCTGGATTTAGGAATAGTATAATTTAATATTCCAACTCCAGTGTGTGCAACAGTGGGGAAGGTGTTGGAATAGTGAATTATATTATTCCTTAGGTTAGCGTGCCCCCTACAGCAAGTCGATGTAACGACTTGCGTTGTAATGTATTGCGATATAACAACGCAGTCATTAGAACAACCGCTTTGTAATCGCATGCGTTGTAACACATGGAATGTAATGGCTGTTTACCGAAGCGACCAATGACAAGCATGCCAGTCTTATCATAGTACAGTTTTGGATATTTTAGAGCGTATTTTCCCCTCTCTCGTATGCTGAGATGCTTCCAGCTCTCTTTGTACCTTTCTCTCTTCTGATTCTGCCTTTTTTTGTCGCTTACCTCTCCCGTCTACCTTCGCCCTAGTAGAGTTCCTCTGAGTCCTCTGTCCGTGGTTTAAACCTCCCCACCTCATGCCGGAAGGGACAGGTAGGTCCCCAGCCTTAAGAAATGTGAATATATACAGGGAGACACCACAGGCTTGCGCCAGACGTTACTTCGGCTGGGTGACTAAACTTCACCACAGAACCGACAGGGGGCAGCAGAGGACAGGCCGTGTCCACTTTTGAGCCCATGATTTCAGTGCACTTAATGAAACATTTTCACATTATCAATATATATAGTTTTGATAATGTTAAACCGCATTGCACAGAATCATTTTCACAATATTTCCTACCATATCTGAGAAGAAGAATGTAGCAGATATTCCTTTATATTAAGATATTGTGTAAACCAAGTAAACAGCGCCCCTACGTGGTCTTAGAAATGAAAGGCAGTACACTGACATAGATCACAGCAGTTTCATGTACGCTAAAATGATCAAACCCTATTACCACATCAACAATACTATGTGCATTAATGTCAATAAAAATCGCCGTCAAGAACATATGCATTCATTAAAACCTGTCAGCGAGGCCTGTGATCAGATTTGGCAGTCTGTTGTCTGATCACATGGAGTATTACTATTTTTTAGAAACTGATATATTGATCCAGTTTACATTTTGAGATGCACACGACAGTACATTTAATTCGGGACCTGTCATATGCTTTATTTCACTGTCCCCAGTCTCTGTTTCGTGCGTTTACAGAGTATATTATTGAAGATGAGAACAGTGCTTATTATTACTTAAAAAAATATATAAATTAGCTGCAGAGTCCCAAAGCTGGCTCAGGAGCCAGCCGTCGCCGCAATGCTGCCGGAATCATTGCCACATGGGCTCTAGATTCTACCTCACGCTTCGTTCTTCCTCGTCCTTCACTTTCTATTGCTTCACATCACCCTCTCAACTTCTTTTTTATGGCTTTTTCTGTTTTTGTCAGCATTTTCTCATCGTTTTCCCCATTCTTATTCACTTTTCTTTCATTTTTTTTTTTTGCTCTGAGTCATATTCTGAAAAATAATCATCCCCAGTCTTAAAAAATGTGTGCCTGCACCCGACACGTGCAGTAACCATCACACATTAATAATCAATGTGAGGGCTGAAGTCACGAAGTGCTTTTTCAGGGGCTGCTCTTTAGTCTATTTTGAAAAACCTTATCAGCATACAAACCTGGCCAATTTCGACACGAGGCTGAAAAAATATTTTGCATGTGATTACGCAACTGCCGTACTCGTGTTTTACTTACATAGTGGGTCTGTAGTAGGGTACATCGCCATTACCCGATGGCCTGTATCTTCCAGAAAGTAGTCCAGGTCTGTAAAGTGCATAGCTGCACACTTTTCATAGAGTACACTTGTAAGTGCTTGTGCTCTCTCCCAAAAGCATCATAAAATCAGCTTACACCTGATTGGTACGATCAAGTTGTTTGTAAGTCCCTAATAAATGTACCCAGTGCCTGTAAATTAAATGCTACTTTAGTGCGCTGCAGCATTCATTGTGCCACCCACTAAGGTAGCACTTCAAAACCTGTCTCAGACCTTTCACTGCAGCCTGTAGTGCAGTTTCAGAATGCCATTTCTACCTGACAAAATAATCCTTTTGCCCGTCCTAAACCTTCCTTTTTAAAACATCTAAGTCATCCTTAAGGTATGCCCTAAAGGCTCACAGGGCAGGGTGCATTGTATTTAAAAAGTAGTACACGTATACTTAAGTTTTACGTGTTCTGGCAGTGAAAAACTCCAATGTCGATTTTCACTGTTGGAAGGCCTTTATCTCCCTCTAACCAAGAATTACCTTATTACATTTAATAAGGGATACATTTGCATTGGGAACAGATAGAAATATGCTATTTACACTCCAGTGAATTGTAGTTTTAAATCTTGTTTGATAAAAAATTAGGATTTAAAGTCACAATTCTGAAAATGCCAGTTTCAGAAAGTTATATTATGTCAAAGGGGGTAGGCCTGAGTATTGGCGGCTATATAGGGACTAAATATGGTAGCACAACATTGTACCTAGCTGCCACTTGAATTGCTGTTATCTACTTAAAAAGACTGAAACCAATAAAAGATTTCATTGGCCCTGGGTATTTATTTAACCATTATTCTATATTTTTCATTCAACCTTTTCTCTTACCTTAAAGTATCAGAAACAGGGAAAACACTTTTTTGTTTCAATGGAGTTCCTACACAAGTATACAGTAATACTCATACACATAAAATGTGACAAAGCAATATAGAAACAAAATAAATCAGTGAACAATACATCACAGTATTGAGCCAGTCATTGTTTTTGCAAATGCAACAACACTATTCATAATTCATTTGAACAGTTTAAACAGTCCTTTTTGAGGTTGCTGCCCACTGGGAACAAACTTTCACTCAACTAAGGTTTTGGAATTTTGACAGATTCCTTAGAGCTGATCCTACTCCTTTATGTATGTTTCCCAAATGGTGTGAGATGATGACGCGTTTCAAGCCTCAATAACATTATTGGGGTTCTCATCAGGGCTCTGACTGGGTGCAATCCAAAAAAATGAGAAAATAGTAAAACAACCTTTTGTGAGTAATTTCTCAGCCCTTCTCAGTGTATTTTATTTATTTTAGTGTCATGTGGGCTTAATAGTACCTGCTTATACTTGTGTCTATTCCTTTTACTTCACGTTATAGACAGAGCGCACTTCTTCACTTTAGTTGAATTTAATGCATGTCCATTGACCATCCTGATCTGGAATCTAAAAGCAAATGAGTACCTTTAGCATTTTCATTTCAAAACTTAATTGAGCAAACAATCACGACAAGCGTGAAAATGTCTTACTTTGTTTATTGTCCAAAGCCAACTTGGTATCCAGCTTCTCATCTTATTTTATAACCTTGGCTTTAGATCAAGAACCGATCTTCATTTCTCCATGATTTAAATTGAAGTCTACAACAAACAAGACATCCATCAAGGATTATTGCTTGTTTTAGAAATCAGACATTTTGGTGCAAGGGAAGCGTAGGAAATCAACTTACTTTTCAGCCATATGGCCATTGGCGTTGTGGACACGTTCTTTCCGGATGAAGCAGTCACGATTACTTCCAGTGTGTTGGTCATTTAAACTCCCCTGATCCCAATGTTGCTGGAATTGCATTTTGGAGGTTGTAGTGA
The DNA here is from genome assembly GCF_964263255.1 of Lissotriton vulgaris. Taxonomy (NCBI): domain Eukaryota; kingdom Metazoa; phylum Chordata; class Amphibia; order Caudata; family Salamandridae; genus Lissotriton; species Lissotriton vulgaris. Next base: position 940,355,738 of record NC_141695.1, read on the forward strand.
ATAAGCACGGCAGCAAATTTGTGGACTTTACTAAAGAGTTTGAACAGCCAGCATTTGAGATCAGTGTGGTGGCCCAGTGTGCCAATAAGGTGTTGACAGTGCAGTACATTTCAATTCTTTCTCGCTGTGTGTTTTTTCAATGAAATGACTAACCAGCGGGGCTGCAACCACCTTTGTTTTGAACCTTGAGCCTTATGGGAGAAATTGCTCCATTAAAGAAGATTTTGAAGTTCATGCCACAGCCTTTTGTAATCAACTTAAAGATAGGGGATACCCGAGAAAATTACGCAACCATGCAATCAAAAAAACGTGGTACACACCAAGAGAGGACTTCCTGACAAAAAAGACCAAACTGCCTATGGACAAATTGGTTTGCATCTCGACCTATGGCCCACATACTAATACATTTCGGCAAAGCATCCTTAGGAATTAGTATCTTTTAAAAAATTTGGAATACCCTCCCCAGCAACCGCTTTTTGCTATGAATAAGAATGCCAGCATTGCCATACAGAAGATGCGGGCAGAGTTTGCCCCACCCATTAAAAAGAAGGGTCTAAGAGCTCCATGGATCCTAAAACCAGTTGAAGGTCATCATAAGTGCGGGAACTGTTCAGTTTGTGAATCCACAATTGAGGGCCCAGAGTTCAAACACAACACCCATAGATGGAACCACAAAGACGTTTTCAATTGCAAAACAAGATATTTGGTGTATGCCATCATATGCCCATGCCAAAATATTTACATTGGCAAGACAAATCAGCAAGTCAACCAACGCATCAAGCAGCATCCCTCAAGGATCAAAACAAAGGGTGTTGCAGCCCAAATGGTTAGTCATTTCATTGAAAAAACACACAGCAAGAAAGAATTGAAATGGACTGCTGTCTTTTCAATTAAATCACATCCACGAGGGGGAGATATAGAGGCTGCATTGTTGCAGAAAGAGGCTTATCTAATATTAAAATTCAATAGCGCTATGAGCGGTCTTAACGATGTGTCAGAAATAGCTAGAGCATAATTTCTATAATAAACACCTTGTTGGCATTCTGGGCCAGTACCACATTGATCTCAAATGCTGGCTGGCCAAAAATCTTTAGTAAAGTACACAAATTTGCTACAGTGCTTATTCACTACAACCTCCTGAATGCAATTCCAGCAAGACTGCGACCGGGGGAGTTTAAATGACCAACAAACCAGAAGTATTTGTGATTGCTTCATCCGGAGAAAACTTGTCCACAACGATGATGGCCGTAGGGCTGAAAAGTAAGTTAATTGCCTGCACTTCCCTTGCAACAAAATTTCTGATTTCTAAAACACACAATAATCCTTGATGGATGTCTTGTTTGTTTTGGAGTTCAAATGGAATTGTGGGGAAATCAAGATTGGTTCTTGATCTAAAGCCAAGGTTATAAAACAAGATAAGAAGCAGGATACCAAGTTGGCTTTGGACAATAAACAAAGCGATACGTTTTCACGCTGGTTGTGATTGTTTGCTCAATGATGTTTTGGAATGAGAATGCTAAAGGTACTCATTTGCATTTAGATTCCAGAGCGGATGGTCAATGAACATGCGTTAAATTAAACGAAAGTGAAGAAGTGAGCTCTGTCTATAACTTGAAGTAAAAGGAATAGACACAAGAACAAGCTGGTACTATTAAGCACCACATGACAATAAAACTAATAAAATACACTGAGAAGGGCTGGGAAAATGCTCACTAAATGTTGTTTTACTATTTTCGAATTTTTTAGATCGCACCCAGTCAGAGCCCTGAAGGGAAGTCTAGGGGTGGGTGGAATTTGCGTAGTCGCACTACGCAAAAGTTCAGCAAAATGGCAAAAATGCTCTGTGAGCATGCAGAATTCTACGAGCTCACAGAATTGCTGTGCCGCCAGAAGAATTGTTATCTCCAGCAGTGACCATGTGTGTCTGTAACTTTGCCACCGCGCCAAAAGGCGCCAGGGTCGCTTGAGTGAGCTGTCATCATAGTGGGTAAAGGGTGGGAAGACGCTGCATACTGCTAGTGGGTTTGGAGCGGGACTTCCATGCGAGTTCACATGCCTCTTGTTTATAAAAGCTCAGAGACCAATAAGAGCTGCAGATTAGGAGAAAGAACCTCCTGGTCCAAGGAACTACATAGGGATGCGCTCGGAAAAGTCATGGATGCAAAGACCTCCATCAAAGATCTCCGCTAATTTTTGAAAATAGATATGGGGAGAAGAAAGCACACCTGCCCATTCTCGACCGTGCTTACACATTTTTTTGGCTGATTAATGCGTTACTGAATTTGAGCTTTAACTCGGGCAACTGCTTTATATCGGTAAGTGCTTCCTGTTGAGGTTTAATTTTTGTGACAGGAGCAAAGTGCCAGAATGAATCCTGCCCAGCTGCACATCAAATTCCAAGAAGATGCCACCGTTTTGTGCAATACCTATACTCAACTGGAGTACTACTGGCTAATCAGTAAGGGCTACCTCGTTGGGTAAATGTATAGTGCCTTTCCTACACTACAGCTGTGTAAAGGGCCAGAAGAGTTGTCTCCAGTGACCATGTGGGTCTGTAACTTTCCCACCGTGCCGAAAGGCACCGGGGTCCCTTGAGGGAGCTGTTCATCATAGAGCGAAAAGGGCGGGAAGAATTTGCACACCACTAGCGTGTGCGGGCGGGGCTTCTATGCGAGTTCACAAGCCTCTTGTTTATAAAAGGTCAGAAACTGATCAGAGCAGCAGATGAGGAGATAGAACCTCCTGGTCACAGGAACTACATGGGTTTGCGCTCGAGAAAGTCATGGATGCAAAGACCTTCATCTAGGATCACAGCTAATTTTTGACTGTAGATATGGGGAGAAAGCACACCTGCCCAGCCTCGACCGTGCTCACAAATGTTTTGGGCTGATTAACGCGTTACCGAATTTAAGCTTCAACTCGGGCACCTGCTTTATATCTGTAAGTGCTTCCTGTTAAGGTTTAATTTTTGTGACAGGAGCGACGTGCCAGAATGAATCCTGCCCAGCAGCTCATATTATTCCAAGAACATGCCACCGTTTTGTGCAATACCTCTGCTCAACTGGCGTACTACTGGCTAATCAGTAAGGGCTACCTCCTTGGGTAAATGTATAATGCCTTTCCTACACTACAGCAGCGTAAAGGGCCAGAAGAGTTGTCTCTAGTGACCATGTGGGTTTGTAACTTTGCCACCGCATCGAAAGGCACCGGGGTCTCTTGAAGGAGCTGCCCATCATAGTGGGAAAAGGGCAGGAAGAATTTGCATACCACTAGCGTGTGTGGGCCGGGGCTTCTATGCGAGTTCACAAGCCTCTTGTTTATAAAAGGTCAGAAACTGATCAGAGCAGCAGATGAGGAGAAAGAACCTCATGGTCACAGAAACTGCACAGGGTTTGCGCTCGAGAAAGTCATGGTTGCAAAGACCTCCATCAAGGATCACAGCTAATTTTTGACGGTAGATATGGGGATAAAGCACACCTGCCCAGCCTCGACCGTGCTCACACATTTTTTGGGCTGATTAATGCGTTACCGAATTTGAGCTTCAACTTTGGCACCTGCTTTATATCTGTAAGTGCTTCTGTTGAGGTTTAATTTTTGTGACAGGAGTGATGTTCCAGAATGAATCCTGCCCAGCAGCACATAATATTCCAAGAAGATGCCACAGTTTGTGCAATATCTCTACTCAACTGGCGTGCTACTGGCTAATCAGTAAGGGCTACCTCGTTGGGTAAATGTGTAATGCCTTTCCTACACTACAGCTGCGTAAAGGGCCAGAAGAGTTGTCTCCGGTGACCATGTGGGTCTGTAACTTTGCCACCGTGCCGAAAGGCGCCGGGGTCTCTTGAGTGAGCTGTCCACCACAGTGGGAAAAGGGCGGGAAGAAGTTGCTTACTGCTAGTGTGTGTGGGGCGGGGCTTCTCTGCGAGTTCACATGCCTCTTGTTTATAAAAGGTCAGAGACCGATCGGAGCAGCAGATGAGGAAAAAGAACCTCCTGGTCACAGGAACTACACTGGGATTGCGCTCGAGAAAGTCATGGATGCAAAGACCTCCATCAAGGATCACAGCTAATTTTTGACAGTAGATATGGGGAGAAAGCACACCTGCCCAGCCTCGACCGTGCTCACAAATTTTGTGGGCTGATTATTGCATTACCGAATTTAAGCTTCAACTCAGGCACCTGCTTTATCTGTAAGTGCTTCCTGTTGAGGTTTAATTTTTGTAACAGGAGCGACGTGCCAGAATGAATCCTGCCCAGCATGTTTATCCAAATCAGATGTCACCGTTTTGTGCAATACCTCTACTCAATACTCACCATGCCCACGAATTACAGTACACCGTGAATCACAGAATTTTGGCAATTCCGCATTCCGTCCGGAACGTGCAATTGCCAACATTTCGCAAATTCCGCGAGCAGAATGGAATTTACCACCCACCCTTAAAGAGAACCCCAAGAATATTATCGGGGCTTGAAATGAGTTGGCATCTCACACTATTTGGGAAACATACATATAGGAGTAGGACCAGCTCTAAGGGATCGGTCAAAATTCCCAAACCATAATTGCGTGAAAGTTTGTTCCCAATGGGCAGCAACCTCAAAAATGACTTTTTAAGTTGTTCTAATGAATTATGAATAGTGTTGTTGCATTTGCGAAATCAATGACTGGCTCAATACTGTGATGTATTGTTCATTGATTTATTTTGTTTTTGTATTACTTTGTCACGTGTTATGTGTATGAGTATTACTGTACACTTTTATAGTAACTTCATTGAAACAAAAAGTGTTTTTCCTGCTGCTCATACTTTAAGGTAAAATAAAAAGTTTAATGAAAAATATAGAATAATAGTTAAATAAATGTCCAGGACCAATTAAATATGTTACTGGTTTCAGTCTGTTTAAGTAGATTACAGCAATACAACTTGTGCAGCTAGGTGCAATGTTGTGCTACTAGTTTTAGAAAGTTGGCATTTTTTGACCTAACCATTTGTTCCTTCTGCCAGTGTCCTGGGTTACATGACTGGGAATGGTCCTGCAGTTGGGGTGTGTGTATTGCTTCCAGACAGCAACACAAAGTGGGCTTAGGTGTGGAAAGGATGGGCAATCCTGGCAGAGTGATTGAGAGGAGTTGTGCCCTGCACCCAATTGCACTTCAAAGGGATTGCCTCCAGTATACACAAAGGAATCTGATATCAGTCTTTTGCCACTCCCAGACATCTTGTGCCTTAACAGGGGAAGAGAAGAACATCACAGAACTGGATGGGGGAAGCATGAGGTGTCCCTCATAGACAAAGAATGTCAACAGGTATAAATATTGGACATCCTGAGCCACTATTCAGAGCACTCCTTGACCTGTGGATATTACAAAAGAAGGACTGCCCTGCCACCAGAGGACTGGCCTGCTGCTTGAGGATTGCCTTGTTCTCTGAAAAGGAAGACTGGACCTGCTCCTTTCATCCCACTAACCTGAGTGACTCCAAGGGTCATGTTGCTAACCCCCTGGCCTGAACTACAGGGACAGAACAAGCGCCAGAGGGTTCCCTGTAGTTGCCCAGCTAACCTGCTGCACTGGACCTGACCGGAACTGCCACTGGACCCTTCTGGCCTCTGCTGGAATGAGTTTCTGACCCAAGAGGTGCCTTTCCAGGGCCTGTACCCTTGGATGCCATCAGTTGAGCTCGTCCTCAGACGAAAGCTGAAATCCTGACGTTTTCTGCTCTGAGCGAAAGTGAAAAGGCCTCTTTGCACCAAGACTCTGCGTCCAGCAACGATCACCAATGTGAAGCTCCAGTGAAGACCTGATCTTTACTCTATACCAATCGCCAGCGGCAACTGGCAATGTCAGATAGGCATCTCGCACTCCAGCAACAGTTCATGGTGACTGCCAATGCGAAGCTCAAACAACAACCATCCACGATGCCTGACAGGCTCTTTGTGCTACAGAGACGGCAGCCCACGCCGCCCAGGCTGTTCTTTGTACTGCAAAGACAACCATCTGTGACACTCTCCCTGCTCCTTGCGGCATCCTCCACTGTGACCAGAACTCTTATGCTGGACTTTGAGAAGGTAGCGTTTTCCAGCAGGACTAACATGGTTCCTGTATCCAATCCATGCTCATTCTGGAAGGCCTGAACTTGCGACTTCTTCCAGTCTAGCACAGCAAGATAACCGCAAGTGGTGCTCTCTGCTTTTAGGCTCTGTAGGTACTTAAACCTTCAAATGTGAATAAATCTGGTTCTACTGATTGGATTTGTGTTTTTTTAGCATCATTTTATTTAATGAAATGTATTCTGTTTTTCTAAACTTAGTTGGGATTTCTCTTGTGTTGTGCTTTTACTTTATACCTGTTTGTGTGCCGTATAAATACTTTACACATTGCCACTAAGTTTAACTTGAATGCTTTGTGCCAAGCTACCAGAGTGTTAAGCACGGGTTAAGTTAGTGACTTTTGTGCTTCACGCTGACAGGCATTGTGGGTGTTGCTTGAGGAAAACACCCCCCTCAGCCAAAAACCCAATTTCCTCCATTGGTGCTCAGTGGTGGGATTCAGTACTTATTTAGTGACTTTTGTGGCTCACCCTAACAAGAACTGTGATTGTTGTCTGAGTGAGGCTTCCACCCCGCTCATCCAATAACCCAATTTCTTACAGTGACATATTCATTTAATAAAGTTAACAGTGGTTAATAGCAGTAGAAAGCACAACAAGATAACCCTTTGCTCATACCTAGGTCCGCCTTCAGCAAAAATTGTCTTCCCTGCTCTTAAATTAGAAATATTTAATATATTTCAGGTTGGGGAATCTTTAATCTGATATGAATTTAATAATGAGGCAATTGTATAGTAAGTAAAGTAACATGTTTGACATGTAGATATTGTGGACGATTATCTTGTAGGTGTAAAATTACTATTCGCCCAGAGTTTAACATCTTCTCTTCACTTTTCCACATAAGTCTTTTAAACAGAATCCTTTTTTCGAATTTTGCTTAGAGAGTGGGATCTTATTGAATTGATACATGACAAATTAATGAATTTAGTGAATTATGATGAATTAAAGAATATAGTTAAAGAGATGCTTTTAAAAAGTGGGATCTTATTTAAAAAAATAATTTGGGGATTTCCAGTTATGAAATTAAATTAGTTGTTATTTGTCGGATGTTTTACTGTATAAAATGTTTAAAAAAATTATTAGACATTGAAATATCGTATCATATTTATTCCTGAGGTGTTTGAACATACAAATGAACCTTTTTACAGAGCTTTTCCATGCACTGAACATTTTTATAAAACTTTCCCCAGGCTTTACTCTTATTTGCTATCCATTGAAAAAAATAGAATTGCTATATCCGTTCAATGGTAAACTTGTAACAAGTTGCAGTAAGGCATAGAAGACTTAGGGGCATATTAACAACAGCTTTATCTCAGCTTTTTGGCTTTAAAAGCCAAAGAAGCGGAGATAAAAATATCGCCCTAAGAACAACAGTGTGCTAACATGCAAAATCGCGTGTTAGCACCCTTTTCACTAGGCTTCCCTTTGCATCTCTAATCAGATGCAAAGTGGGCGTTCCAGTGCAAAATAATAGGATAAATGTCGCTAAGCGACATTTCTCCTATTATCAAGCTTCACGCTAACCCTGTTAGAGACCAAAAAAGCAGAGCTAACCACGGTTAACGCTGCTTTTTTACGTCTGCTAATTTTCAGACTTAGCCATGTAATCCAATTGGAGGTGGATTACATGGCTAAATCCACCATGGGCTATCAACAAGGATATTCCTATCCTTGTAGTTTTATCACTGCATTACCAGTGATAACCTCCTAAAATGCTGCTTTCGCTGGATTTTTTATCTCCTAGGCGGTTAGCATTGTTAACGCCATAACCAGGCGATATTATCCAGCGATAGAGAGCGTTAAAAAAAAATAACGCTTAGCGTTAATTTTCCCTGTTCCTTGTTAATATGCCCCTTAATTATACTGTATCATCGCAATCATGTAATCCTCTCGAACATTTCAGCATCACTGCATCCTTTACAAAGAGACTCATCCTGCCTCTTTCCACTTACAGTTTTCATTCTTTATTTGACTGTGAATGGTTACAACCATCATGAGGACAGTAGTTCTAAAGGCAGAGAATGTATTTCTCCAGAGTTTGTACTTGATGGACAACCATGGATACGAGGGTGCATTTTTATAATTCCAGGCGACAGTGACAACCAATGATATGTGTGTGACAAAAGGGTTCCAGACCCATTCCTAAAAAGTATTGTATACTTGCAAGGTGGAATCGACCTAACAATACAAATGTCATGAATTCATATCTTACTGCGGGTCTGTAAAGTTTGCTATTGTCCTCAAGGATTCAAGGGATGTCTAGAAGGGGTTCTAACACTGCACACTGCATTGTCTCTTACGGCTCTGGTGCATCAGACTGACTTTCATGGCATTGTGTACTTGCCAACTTGTCTGTTTCCTTGGGTAAGGCAGACTGCCCCCGACTCTCATAAAAGCTGTGGTTGCCCAAGGGCTAACTTGATAGGTGAGCCGCTCAAGGGCGAAAGCATGTGTCTCAGTGTTGAGTGTTCATAAGGAAGGTTCCATTAGAGACAAGGGTGAAACAAGGATGTGTTATTGCTACACACAAATATAGATGTATTGTCTGCTGCCCCCCACTATCAAAATAACCATGCCACTTGCCACATCTGTGCAAATGAGGAGCAGTAACAAATGTAAACCCAGAACGTAAAAGAAATCAAATAAAAATAACTCATGTCACACCAAAATGACAATGACCAGCTAAAGAAATAACTTGTGGTCAAATAAAATTTGATATTTCTGTCATTCGGGTTCACTGGAGAATGAGTAGAGTTCCAAAAAAGAACACAGCTAGAGACGTCTTGTAAGTCGTAGTTACATTCTATTTTAATATAAATTGGAACAGTGTACAACCATTCTCAGGTCCACGGAATGTCGAGAATAGGCATTTATAGAGACTTACCATATATTGACATTATAGACGGGATCACAAGACTGATCCCCACGTGAAGACAAGCACTCACACCAAAGCTGGTCTCTTGTATTCTTTTAGGCTAACACAGATAAGCTGTGCACAAACATGAAAGGATTCAGGTCGTTGATACTGACTATCTTGAGACTCCCTCTCCTTAATACAGAAACAGTGCTGCAGATCGCGCCTAGTGCATAGAAAAGGCAATGGGGAGACAAGTGCTTCCTAATTCCAAAGGTGTAGAAATTGATTACAGAAGGATGAGCTTCAATATGTCCTTCCTCATTAAGTGGGATAGGTTGAGGACCAATAACATTGGACGAAAAACGCTGTAAGGATGGTCTAATATATACTAAAGTCTATCCTGGCAATGATGCCTCTAATGATTGTACTACTGAATGTCGACATAAAGAATATTGTTGTACAAGAATATTGAAAAAGACAGAATATCGAGTCACAGGATATCGAAGGGTAAGTACATATAGGGAAGTATAGATTTACTGTCCCTAACTCCCCATCTACGTACCTTTAAGACAAATGTACCGAGTAGGTACATATCTGTGGAGTTAGGTATAGAAAATCTAGACTTACTTGCCTTTCAATATTTTTTCGATATTTAGTTACATCAATATTCTGACTTTGATATTTAGTATGCACACCATCTATGATTTGAAGGAGGGCTGCCTAATATAGGTTCACAATGGGATGAGCCAAAACACATTTTTTGGGTACCATCATGAAATAAATGTACATAAAATTGCAATTTTAATTGAAGGTCAGCTAAAATTAAACTGTGGCAGGTTACTTGTTATATGTTATGTGGAATTAGATGTATTGGATGAGTGTGCCTCCCACTGTACTATGTCCAGGAAAGTATTGCGCAGTAGCAGCACATTAGTGATGTGAACATTATTCCCATGTGTATGGGGAGCAGATACAGGTTACGTAGGAATGGTGTCATTGAATCACAATTCCTGTGCCTCTCTAAAAGTGTTCTTCAAGATAGAGGAAGGCTTTAATCTGAGACAATGGTATAGTTATTCATGTTTCAAGCAGAGCACAGTGTCTATGAGTATGTGACAGCACCAATGACTTAGCAATAGTTCTGAAACTTCCTCATGGAATGTGAGCTTCCCTTTCTATATGAGTGAAGCTGATTGAGGAAAGGTTTTAAGATTTTGGCAATATTATGTAGAAGTGTGATTCAGGGATGATCTGACCAGTAGGGCAGTGCCAGAATGGTTTGTCTAACAGGTACGTGTGATGGCTATTTTTTGGCCCATTTCATAGTCTGGTGGGATTTTTCTTTACTATTGATTTCCCCAATATTACAAGCATTGCAGAAGAAAACACAAATGCATGCGGCCTCCAATACCTTTCAAAACAAGTAAATAGCATGCCTTTACAATTTCAAAACTTCCCAGATTTTCAAATGTGGGCCAATTTTTAGGTTGAGCCTAGGCAGTGCACATGCGCCTTCTTCGAGTCATGATGTGTTCAGTCTGTGGACCGCCCCTCGCTGGGTAAGGAGAGAGTAATTTGCAAAAGCTTGCTTCCATGTGGCTTCTTTGCATTATATGGCCCACCTTCTTGTGTCTTGCTCCTTTCATACAGTACTGGCCTATTACAGGTATCCTTTAGCTTTACTGTATTTCCCTTTGTGTGCCTGTGATTTTACAGAAGGTTCAACCACCCCTACCAGGCTGCTGCTTGCCTGTCTCAAACCCCCATCGCTGCTTGTGTTAATGTACTTCCACAACCAACCCTTAATAGCGATGGAGATGCTCCTGTCTTGTTTTTAACTTTTGGTCACATTTAGTGGGGCTCAGTCTTGCAGCCAATGGCGTAGGAGGAACATACAGGGACAGTAAAGTTGTACGGCCTTTCTATTCATGGTTGGGGTTCTTGGCATGTGGTTGTCTAAAAGCACTCCACCCAAGCGGTCTTTGTAATTGGCCGAGGAAAACATTTCTTTGCTGCTCGTTAGTTGAGTGGCGTCAAATAAATTGTTGTAGTTTCTAATAAGCTGTTGAAACTTGTATGTATTGCTTATTGGACATGATATCTTGAAGAGGGCCCACCCTTTCCTGTGTCGGTGGGGGGGCTTCTTGACTCCTCACCGGTGCTCTGTGGTGTATCTGAGAGAGCCTGTGACAGCCGAATGATCCCCCAAGCCTTGAGAGCACCTTTGGTGCTGGTAAGTGCACTCTTTCTCCAGGTGAGCATCTTGTGACTGGAATGGAACCACAGCAGCGTTGTGGCGCCATGAAGTGCCCAGAACCATAGGAACAGTACTGGGGGGGTCACCATGTGCTCCTTCTCTCTAAGGTTCCCGGTGCCGCACTCACAGTGAGATTCTTGTAGGTAGGGTTGTGACCTTCCTCCTTCTTCCGTCTATCTGACAGTAGGTTCCTTGAGGGGAAAGTACAGGGCTGACCCTCTGTGGAATTATAGGTTGTCAGTTTACCCACTGCTCCATGAGGTTATACCGTGTCACAGCTCCCACACCTCCACAGGCCCATTCTCCTCCCAAAGTTCCTGCACCAATTGCTCTGCATGGCTGTACCCTCTAACGGCTCCCACACCCACAACTTAACAGGGATGCCCCCTCCTACAGGTTCAGCATCCACTACTCCACGAGACTCTACCCTCCGCCATCGTAAAACCCTTGTTGAAAAAAACCCAAACTGGACTCCACCTCCATGGCAAAGTATCATCCAATGTCATTGCTGTCCATTCTGGGAAAGATTGCGGAGAAACACGTGAACAGTGCTATCTCACATTTTCTGGAAGATATTGGCATCCTACACCATACCCAGATGGGTTTCCGACCGGAACATATTACAGAGTCAGCACTACTTATTGTCACAAAAAAATTAAAAAGCATACTAGATCAGGGAAGAGCTGTTTCTATTGTGCTATTAGATAAGTGAGGCCTGTAGATCATGAAATCCTTGTCAACAGGCTCAAAGATATTGGGATTAGAGGTACAGCCAATAAGTGGGTGGCCTTGTTCCTGAGCGATAGATCCTTTCAGTGTGTGGAGGCTGGTATTTTGTCAGACACCTTCTCAGCCCCTTGGGGAGTACCTCAGGGATCCTCCATGAGTGGAACCCTTTTTAATACTTATATGAGCCCATTGGCTCATATACTACAGGAGTTTGGACTCTCCATTGTGTCATATGCCGATGACACCCAACTAGTGGTTTCGATTGCCGATACCCTTAATTCCAATCAAAGGCAACTAACCCCTTGTCTGGAAAAAATAGGAACATGGATGGCCGACTGTAGTCTTATCTGAACTGGGATCAAATTGAGCTTATGATTTTGGGCAGCAGTTTTTGCCCACGCTCAGAGATCCACTGGCCAGTAAATTTGGGTCCCCTGCACCCTTAAAACCTCCCAAAAAAATTTGAGTATGTGACTTGACCAGAATTTAACCATGGAGACGCAAGCCAAAAAACTGACAAATACCTGCTTTGGTATCCTCCAGGTGATTAGGAAAATTCTGAGTCTACTCCCAGAGAACTCAAAAAGGATGGTGGTGCAAGCCTTAGTAGTTTTGTGACTCGATTATGGCAACTCATTATACCTTGCTCCCCAAAATTTGTCACTGATAGGTTACAGATGGTACAGAATGCAGCAGCTAGACTTCTTCTCAAGATACCCAGGCACCAGTCCGTAAGAGCGTCCTTTAGGGAACTACATTGGCCTCCTGTTCAGGCCAGGATTAAATTCAAGTCTCTCTGCCTGGCACACAGTGCCATGCATGATAAAAGCCCCGCCATGCTACGAACTTCGATCTCCCACTATTCACCCGCCGTTGTCTCAGATCAGGGTCGAATTTTTTGATGAACAATTCTACAATAAGGAGATCAAGGTAGGGTGGAAGATTGTTCTCACACCTGGTTTTAGGTGGGTTTATTTAGATGCATTCATGAGGCATAATGTTGAAAGCTTGCTTGGAGTTGACATATGCTTAGCAGGGGACAGTATGACAATACAGGTTTTAGTATATGCACAAAGAGACAGCAGCAAGAAAAATAACTTTCATTAGACTTGCAAAGTTTAGTAATACTGCTTAGATAAAGGTGAACGCCAAACAGGGTATCATAGGATAGCATTTCAGATGCATTCAAAATAATTAGCCTGTATGAGTTCAGTCATTTTTATTAGCATTGGCCTTTATGAACCTATTACGTTTATGTTTGTTTGCCATTTGGATTTTATTTTACAGATATTTTCTGTCACCTGATGTTTATCTTCATCTTCTTTTATGGTCATTTAAAACGTCTTCTTCATGGCAGCCTGTTCCACACACTTTGCCGCATAAATGTTTTGTATTTATGTTATGGCATATTACATCTGTCTAAGACCTACTTGCACACTAAAACGAGTCTTCTAAGCACAAGCAGTTTGATGTGATTTCGTAGTGCTCTATGAAACATATTACTTTACATAATACTTATGGTATTGTTATATGTATTAATTTCGAAGTACCTCAGTTCTGCCAGTGTTGGCATACGCTTGGATGTTTGTTAGCCAGGCTAGCAGTTCTCTGCTTTGCCTAGCAATCTGCATCTTTCCCCAAACCTTAGGTTAAGCCTGAAAACACTCAGCATGTTATTGGCCCGTACCCCACTTATTGGTCAGTGGCATAGCTAAGTTGCCTAGGGCCCTAGTGCAGGCAAAGGGACTAGGGCCCCCACACTAGGATGACATCTCAGTCTATCAGCTGTCCCCGACATTTCTCTCTCAACTCCCTTTAGCCGAGTCTGCATCAGCCATATCAAAACTCACTACCATTCTCATGCAGACACTAATGTAGTTCCACTCCCTGCACTGTATTTCTTCAAGCCAAAGGTATGACCCGAAAAAGCAATATCAAAGCCAACAGGTTTGGCAATTGTAAAGTGCATTCACACAAAGAAATAACATGCAGGGACCCCACAGACGATGCTGCTGTCATATAGGCCCCAACCTCACCCCACACTGGTACATGCCTCACTCGGCACTCATGCAGGCACAACTTTCAATATGCAGACCACTTCCCTTGTACTCATACATAACATTGCTAACTCTGCATTCACATAGGGATACCCATCAAAATGCACTCACAAAACAGGGTGGCAATCCTGGCCTAACACAAGAACACAGCTCACACACAGGTGTACTGCTCACTAGGAAGGAGCAGAGGTTGGACAAATATTGGCATAGGAAACACAGGTTGATTATCTGTTGCATTGCTCCACTAGGGTAATTCAAAGCTCTTAAAGTAAGCTACACTGAAGCCTGAATGTCCACTGAGGTCAGCCACAATTGGACTGCAGAATATGTGAGTCTGATCTTTGTGGGCTTTTGCGAGAAACAAAAGAAAAAAATATGCTTATGTGAAGTGCTTCAATAAAAATAATTATTCAGAACACCATTTTTAAGATGCTGGCATGGTTTTGAGATTTACAGCAGTGGTGCTTGGCAGACAGAATAGCTGCTAGGGTTCACTGACACAACATCGATGTAAAAAATATTGGTTAAAAATATCGAGTAAAAAATATAGATAACAAAAATATCGACTCCTATACTTAAACAGGTAAGTACAAAAATACTGACAAAAAATATTGATGTATGAAATATTGACGTTTATATAAATATAAAATAAATTCATATTTTATTGAATATTAAATGTAAGTTTAACAAAATACAAAAAATGTAATATACATTTTAATAAAATATAACAAATAAACGTAATAAACAAATTAAACACATAAACATAATAATTTATACATATATATTTACTTTAAAACAATTCATGAACTATTATCGTTAATTTCTGTTAACAGTTTAAAATAATATAAAAAATAAAAACATATATTAATGATTGGAAATATAAAAAAACAAAAATCTATAATAAATTAAAACATTAAACTATTAATAATATGTAAACTTAAATTTCACAATACAATCAGTGCAAGAGTAGGAAAGCAAAGGGGTAAAAATACCTATTCCCTCTCCAGTGAGTGCAACAGTAGGGTAAGTGTTGGATAGCAGAGAAATTGAAATTAGTATTCCAACTCCAGTGAGTGCAACAGTAGGGAAAGTGTTAGATAGCAGATGGTCAAAAATTACTATTCCCATTCCAAAGAGTTTCAACAGTAGGGAAAGTATTGGATAGCTGAGGGGTAAACATTACTATTCCCACTCCAAAAAGTGCAACAGTAGGGAAAGTGTTGGATAGTGGAGGGGTAAAAATGACTATTCCCACTCCACTGAGTGCAACAGTAGGATAAGTATTGGATAGCGAAGGGGTAAAGTTTACTAATCCCGCTCCACTGAGTGCAGCAGTAGGTAAAGTGCTGGATAGCGAAGGGGTAACAATTACTATTCCCACTCCAGTGAGTGCAACAGTAGGGAAAGTATTGGATACGCGGAGGAGTAAAAATTACTATTTCTCTCCAGTGAGTGCAACAGTAGGGAAATTGTTGAATAGCGAAGGGGTAAAAATCACTATTCCCACTCCAGTGAGGGCAACATTAGGGAAAGTCTTGGATAGAGGAGTGGTAAAAATGTCTATTCCCACTCCAGTAAGTGCAACTTTAGTAAAAGTGTTGGATAGCGGACAGACAAAAATTACTATTCACACTCAAACAGTTATAATCAATGTTTTAATAAAAATGTAAAAAAAATATTAAAAACAAATAAACAATATTTAAAAAATGAAAAATCAAATGTATTCAATATTTACCCTACAACACCACACCAAAACCAAAACACTTTAACGTTTTAAATGTAATTTACTTCCATAATTAATAACCAATTAAAAAAATATTATTAATAAAAAAACATAAAACATTAAGGGCCCCATTAGATTGGCGGGCGGATCGCCCCCTGTGGTCACACCACAACACACTACAACAATTTGTTACACAATTACCATAATTAATTACCAATTTAAGTTGATTAACAACCAATTAATAATTCACAAATTAAAAATAAATTACTTTCCACCCTTTACACCTATAAACACCATAACACACACCAAAGAATTAATTACGCAATTAATATAATTACCATAATTACCATTCCTTAGCAGGTCAGATGCTAAGGAATGAACCAAAGGGAATGTCTCCTGAGGTTAGAATTCTATGGATGTAGAGTAACACAGAGAAAGTAGGCAAAATACCATCACTCTGGCTTTCTGACATCCTAAAGACCAGCAGTTGTCTACTAGTAAGAGGCAAACATTGGCAACAATGTCAGTGGCTGAAGAGGGCTGATCCACTACTCAAATGTGTGTATCCTGATCCGAAAAACTGAATATGTGAATGTCACTAAAGGCCGCTTTCAATATTTATTATGTTTGAGAAAACATGAGACTTGGAGAGCAAGCTAATAATGTATTTTACTCAGACCTAAAACACACAGAAATAGAACAGTAATGGCAACCAAAGTACTTCCAACACTATCCTACGCAAGCATAGCTATGCAGGGCAAGGATGATATTACTTTAAACAGCCTTACTGCCTAAATCTACAAGAAGGTCTTGCAACTTCCACGCTCATCTTCTCCTGCCTAGACGCGTTTAGAATTTGGCCTGATGAACGAGACACTCGGAAGACTCTACACAAGTATTAGAGTATGGTATAGAATTAAATTGAACTCTACCAATAACACCTTGGACAGCTTGTTATGGCAGGAATTACAAAATCAACAAAATTCTGCCGCAAACAAATATCTGACAGGCGCTTTGGAGCAAACACGCATGGTAACCTTGTGGGAAAAAAATCTACCATTCACGTCCTTTAAACAGGTCCTAAAAAAAGCGGCCAAATTCCATTCATTAATCACGGATAAAGCCATCTTTGCAGCCCGATCCCACGCTTGGACCGTGATTAACAGCTATAACAATCTCATCCCGGCTACCTTGCATCAACATACTCTGTGTTTATAAAAAAAAGGCTGATGGCAGTGAGATTCGGTAATCCACCAACTGTGACTGATGGACCTGTCTGGAAACGCTCAGAAGCAAATACCTGCCGACTATGTGGCACTATAAAAGAAGATATAATCCACATTATATGCCACTGCAAATCACTGACCCAGGAGCGAACACTTTTTCTAAAGAACATTTTTAAGGCCAAAGGTCTACGCACCTGTAGATCTGCAATTATTGGTGCCTTAGACTCAACCGACCCAATAATTAATTGCAAATTTATAAAATTCTTGATAGCCTTTGAAAAGCGGCTGAAAGCTCTTGATATTTTAAAATAAGATGCTCAGTTTCATTAACTATTTTAAAGACAAACAATTGGACACAGCTCCTACCAGCATCATTTTAACTTTTGCAATTTAAACTGTACGATGCAGAAATTTAATTGATTTCACTGTAATGTTAAAATGTCTTCCATGTTCATTTTTGTTATGGTTTTAATTAACTAAACAATAAAGTTTTTACCATTCAGAAACAAAAAAATACTATTAACAACTAAAATAAAGTAATTAAATACCCTGCCTTTACCCCTTTAAAAGTAAAAACAACACACACAAAAATAAACAATTATCCAAAATAAATATCAAATAATCACTACTAATAATAATAACAATGATATTAATTCATTAAACACAAATTACTTCCCACTCTTTACTCCTATAAACACAACACACACATAAAATTAATTACACAATTACCATAATAAAAGTGTAAATACATTAATTAACAGCAATTAACAAAAAATGGATAGTAAAAAATAAATACATTACTTCCCACCCTTTACACCTTTAAACACCACAACACACTACAACAATTTGTTACACAATTACCATAATTAATTACCAATTTAAGTTGATTAACAACCAATTAATAATTCACAAATTAAAAATAAATTACTTCCCACCCTTTACACCTATAAACACCATAACACACACCAAAGAATTAATTACGCAATTAATATAATTACCATAATTACCATTCCTTAGCAGGTCAGATGCTAAGGAATGAACCAAAGGGAATGTCTCCTGAGGTTAGAATTCTATGGATGTAGAGTAACACAGAGAAAGTAGGCAAAATACCATCACTCTGGCTTTCTGACATCCTAAAGACCAGCAGTTGTCTACTAGTAAGAGGCAAACATTGGCAACAATGTCAGTGGCTGAAGAGGGCTGATCCACTACTCAAATGTGTGTATCCTGATCCGAAAAACTGAATATGTGAATGTCACTAAAGGCCGCTTTCAATATTTATTATGTTTGAGAAAACATGAGACTTGGAGAGCAAGCTAATAATGTATTTTACTCAGACCTAAAACACACAGAAATAGATAGAGCACATGGAGCAGGAGCACAGGGGGTCTTTATCTCACAAGGAAAAGACATAAAGTGCTGGTCAAGGACATCACAATCTTTCATGAAGGGCATGGAACAATCGTGGTACTTCAAGACTTGTGCAGGTCATCTTTAAAGGCATAGAACATGTGTGCACTGTGAGGGCAATGCAAGCTCCCTTAAAAGGTCTGGAACAAGAGTGGTCCTCATGGCTAACGCAAACTTCAAAGACATGGAATGTGTGGCAGTCCCGGAGCGGTGCAAACTTCCTTCAAATAGTATGGAACAAGTGTGGTACTGAGGGCCAGTACAAACTTCCTTCAAAGACATAAAACAAGTTTGAGATTGCTGGGCCACTGCAACATTCCTTCAAGACATGGAACAAGTGTGGCACTGTCAGCACCATTTAACGCCTCCCTTAGATATAACGGCTAACCTGTTTTTCAGATTTTGGTGGAAGTGTAAGGAACAGCACTGGGTGTATGGGTGCTAGCTTGACTTACGCTCTCATCAAGATTTCCACATGCAAATAGGTAGAGCAGCAAGCAACCATAGGACAAATAGCAATCTGCTCAGAAACAATGCAAGCTTCTCATACATGTACAGCAAATGGACAGCATCTGCAGTAGTAGTCTAGGCCTCTATGTAAGGGCACCCATACAATGTGCAGCATTTGGCAGCAGGATAAGGTCCCTTCACAAGCTACATAGGTAGAAGACAGTCCTCAGCACAGCAAGCTAAAATATCCTCACATACCAAACAGGTATCACACTGACATCAGCATCTAAGATTATTTCTGGCACCAAATAAGTCTGAAGACATAAACTAGGCTCTGGTTTAGCTCGAGATTCTCTTGGACCCTCAAGCAAAGAATGAGCTAAGCTTTCTTGTGGTTTCTATCTGCTACCCACACTGTAACCTCATGCACCAAGTATGAAAGACAAAACATTAAACCTTGATGTCAAACAGGAGTGAGAAAGGGATACCAATCTAGGGCCCGATTCACAAAAGTAATCTGAGACAAAATCCTAACTTTACAACTTTCGGTATTCACAACAGGCACTTAGGAGTAGTAAAGTTGGGATTCCCAACTTTACTACTCCTAAACTGAGACAGAATCTATTTTTATGACTTTTTGTATTCACAAAAGTAATTTAGGAGTAAGAAAGTTAGATTACTACTCCTAAATGCTTTATGTGAATACCAATTGAATTGATCCCCCAAGTTTTGTGGTGTTACATTGTGTAATTTAGCCACCAGGGGCCCGATTCATAAAACTAATCTGAGACAAAATCCAAATTTTACAACTTTCGGTATTCACAATAGGCATTTCGGAGTAGTAAAGTTATTTTATTACTCCTAAATGCCTTTTTTGAATGCCAAAAGTCATAAAGTTAGGATTTTTCTCAATTTAGGACTAGTAAACTTAGGAATCCTAACTTTACTACTCCTAAATGCCTTTTGTCAGCCTCGAAAGTCAGAAAGTCAGGATTTTTCTCATTTTAGGACAAGTAAAGTTAGGATGCTACCTTTACTACTCCTAAATTACTTTTATGAATACCAAAAGTCGTAAAGTTAGGATTTTGTCTCAGATTAGTTTTGTGAATCAGGCCCGTAGTGACTAAATTGCACAATGTGACACAACAAAACTTGGGGGATCAATTCTGCTTGACAGTTGAGAAAATTGTGATTCTGGGCCATTATTTTATGTTATTGTGCCTCCTATGTGTTTTCCCTATTGAATATGAGAAAACATTAGAATATGTGATGATCCGTGCTGTACATAAATCTCTCTTTGACTTAATTGACTCCATGTAAAATTAGACTTCAGCCTACATATAGGGTGCACATGACAACTCACTTGGCTCTGAGTTCACTAATGATATTGTTGTCGGAGTGGGGGGGCAGGGCATGAATGTGTAAACATTTCTTGTAAATGCCCCTGAATGTAATGATATAGTCCAATGTACTAAGGTCAACAAAATACAATTTATTTAATTTTAAAGACACTTTATCATATTTTTATATAATATCTGATGTATGATTTCCATGCCAAATGTTCCCTTGGCTCAGCTTGTTTTTGAGCTGTAAGTTGGAGCCAAGCTGTAAGGGCCAAGAAAGACCCTTAACTTAGTTCTCCCCATTAATTTGCTGACCTGCCCACCTCGAAGACAGTACTGCATATAACAGTTACAACTCTCTCAGTATCTCATTCTAGGGAGTAACAACTTGTTTTTTGAGATTATGTTCAGTTTCCACGGGTCTTAGAAGGGTAACTATCCCTACCTCTGGTTTTAATAAGTAAGAATTGTACATTAGTGACTCCAAGGAATTGTTTAAAGTTACCTCTGCATTTTGTTGCCATAAAATGAAACAAACCATGCTCAAATACATTTTTTGGGGTGAAGTTTTATAAAGCACGAGCTAGACCCGAAGGTATCGGAGCACTTTACACGAGCACCAGTCACCTTACAGACGTACACATTCATTTCTTTGTCAGGCACGGGGAAATCAAGTGATTTGTCCAGATTCACAGAATGAGCTTCCCTGCCGAGACTCGAATCCATTTCCCCAGCTCCGAGGTCGACCTCCCTAGCAGGTAGGCCACATTTTCTCCCCAATCATCCATTTTGCTTGCTGTAGCACTCTGTACTAAGTAAGTCTATGTTGTGTTACAAATTGCCATTTTCTGCCCTCCACCAGTCAAGCTAAATACAGTGATTACTGTGACTCTCTTATCTTCAGAAACCACCCAGCAGCATTGGCATAGCTTCTTTACCCTCTGCTGGCGTCAGGCAACTGGGTCCGAATGGCGCAACCTGCATTTATAAAAGTGGGCATGCTCACTGCTCAGCACTTCAGTGCATGTGCAATGTGGCCTTCGCAGTGCCCCCAGAGATGCTTCAGTAGATTCTGATTCTCTGAGTGTGAGTCAAGCTGATGAGGGAATCAGAAGGAGCTAACGGCAAGCTTTCAGTGCTATAAGAGCTCTTGTGACCCTAGTGGGAAGTGATGTTGGAACATTTTTCAGTCTAGAGGTGCTGCCAATAAGGTTACATCACTAAACTCATAGGGATTCTGAAAAATCCAAGAATGACTCAAAGAACTAGGGCATATTACCAACAACTAGCGATAATTTTTGTCTCTAACTTGTTTAGAGACAAAAATTATCGCCGCACATCGGCGATTTTTATCGCAGATAAACCTTGCTATTAGCAAGGTTTATCGCAAATGCGATAAAAAACGGCCGCAATGCATGAATATCGCTGAAAAGTCAGCGATATTCATGCATTATCGAGCAAATGCTCTTAGCCATGTTATCCACCTCCCATTGGATAACATGGCTAAGAACTGCTCAGGGCAGGTGTTAGCTTTTGGAGATATTCGCGCTTAGCGCGAATATCTCCAAAAGTTGGTAATAGGAGATAGCGATGTTAGGGACTGTTTCCAGTAGCTAACATCTTGGCACGCCCACTTTGCATGTCATTAGTGATAAATATCACTGACATGCAAAGCGGGGCCCAAGATGGTCGCTATCTCCTATTAGCTGTCACTAACTGGTGTTAGCGACAGCTTGGTAATAGGGAGATAATTTTATCTCCGCTTTCTTGGCTTTTAAAACCAAAAAAGCGGAGATAAACCCCCTTGATAATATGCCCCATGTTTCGCATATGAGTCAATCTCATTCAGCAAGAGAGAGGGAATGGTGTAGTATATAGCTGGTATTGCATTTAGGAGCACAATGTCACATGCTGTGGCAGGCACTGTCATCCAGACAGACGTTCAATTAAAACAATCTCTAAATTTGTACAGCCATGCAATCTTACTGATGAAACTATATAGCGCATAAACAATAACGTGTCAGAGAATATTTGTCATTTGCACATCACCAAGCAAAGTGTCTTTATTTGTTTTGAACCTAGTAAAATCTTTGTTTCCACCATACTTTAGAACTTGAAAAAAAGTGCTTCATTTGTGCTTTCCTATTAAAGTATTTAAAAAAAACTTTGTACAGGTCATTTATAGATATTTAAATTTTGGTGTGTCTAAGAAAAAAACAATATCGTACAGCCTTTCCTATCACACAAGCAAGATTTTCACATAGATCACTTTACAAAATCCTCATACAGTGTAGTAAGGTAAAGAAACCACCAATCTCCGTGTTAAAAGAAGAAGCAGTAATTTGGTAGAAGACTAGACTGTCATTTGACCTGTAGCAAGATAAAAACACATATTAAACTCTCTTTAATGCTTGTTAAGCATTTGGACTCCAGCATGAATATGTAGTTGCCCTTTGGGGGCTCAAGCCGGATGTTGTAGTTGGGCCCCCTCCCACCGCTGGGCCCGAGTGTATTGAACTGGCTGAACCACTGGTGGCTAGGCCCCTACTCTGAGTGCTCATACAGCAGTGATATATTTTTTCATGGGTGAAAACACTTTATGCGTGTGCGCTAGGACCCATGCCAGTCTGATGGACTGTGGTCTGTTTAGACCAAGAGCAGCGCCCATTTGGGTGACTTATACTCAGATGGACATATCTTCTCCTTGTCAGAAGACACCGTTTCCATGATGTCACCTTCATGGACTGCTTTGTACTGAGTCGAATCCACTCAGCACTGCGTGCTACGTTGCCCAGTTTCCCTCTCGAACCGGACACGTTTACACCTCACAATGATGATTGAGAGCATGAGCGGGCTCGTCTAATTCCTTGTAATGAAAACAAGGTTCGCTTGGATTGGGAGGTAGATTTAGGACACCACATAACAGATGATCAATGGGCTAAATGCTGCGCAGTAACAAAGGATGTCTCTCTCAACAGCCGGCATAAACTGCTTCATTTTAAGTTCCTACGCAGAATCTATATTACCCCTGCCTAAGCTCACAGACTGGATCTGTCCAGACTACATACTTGTCGCAAGTGCGCTGCCCCACATGCGGATTTTGCACACCTCACATGGATCTGTCCAAAGCTCCGAAAATACTGGGAAGATGTACACAGCACACTAGGGGCCATGACAAAGCGGACCCTTGCCCCCATACCGGACGTGGCACTATTGGGATACACGGTGAACTGCCCCAAAAATATCAGACGTTTCGCATCCCTCCATGTGCTCCTTGCCAAAAGAGAAATTGCTCTATTGTGGGGCCGTAAATCAGCTCCTACCCTTCAGGGCTGGCTCGCAGTATAGCGTACTGTAATACCAACTGTGAGGAGTATGCCAGTGTTCTGCCGAGCTCTTCCCGGCCTAAAGACATTTGGGGTACCTACAGATTCAGTCGGCAAGCCTCTATTTCTCAACTGGAGCAGGGTATAGTCCCTGAAGGTGTGGGGTGAGGGGCTTCTCTCCCCATAACGCTTGTACTTCACACACTTTTCACTCCACACTAGATATGATTCTTGCAAACACTAAGGCAGTTTTTGTCTGTGGACTCAACAGGGGATTAGGATTCAGCCACCAGCTGCTTGTGCCATGATATACAGATGGGGGTGGACCTGTGGGACTTTGTATTCTTTATATCATGTTTTAACATCGTTGTTATCATGCAACTTATGTCATGTCTGTTTTGTAATGATAATATTATGATCCTTCTCAGTATTCCTTTTGATGTAACATCAACGACAGTGAATTTGTACTCCTGAAATGCCTTGCTTCTTGTCAAACAATAAATAGGTAAAAAAAAAGAGAAGCTCCCACAGCGCTACTCTAAAGTGGTGGAAGGCTACTGCTTTTACTGGGAGTGAAGAAGCACGAGGGTGCTGGTGGCAGCTTACCATGGGCCTCATTTATGAAAGCCTTGCACCACTGGTACGTCACTTTTTCCCATTTTAAAAGTGACTCACCGGCGGCGCAAGACCTTCATAAATAAGGCCCCATGTTTTTAGTTTTAAGTGATTAGTGTAGTGAACAGGCCTTTTTAGGTCGAGCCTGGGAACACGCATCCGAAGGATGCGGTCCAGGTGGAGAACTATAGCTAGCTGACACGGGGGAATGACGGACAAGAAACTGCCACGCGCTTCTCCCCGGCTGGATTCAGCTGCGTGCACGCGCACCCACACTCACGCATGCGCACATCACAGCCACACGCATACACAGCCACACGCATACACAGGCACACCCCCCCCCCGCCCCCGCACCTACACACACACTAGCGCACCTACATGCACACACAGAGACCCCCCCACACACACACCAGCGCACCTACACTCACGCACGCAAACATACAAAGACCCCCCTTCCCCCGCCGCCGCCACCGCACACATACACACACACACACACACACACACACACAAGGGCACCTCCCTCCCTCCCCCCTAGAATTAAGCCCCACTTACCGCCATTCGGGACTTCTGTTGCCAGGGCTCTCCCTCGGGCATGGGACTCCGCGGGCGCTTGCGCGGGACTTCCGAAGACGGAAGTCCCGCCCAAAGGAACTTTTGAGATCACTGTAGCCTGACCTCAACTAACTGAATTAATTTTTACTCACAAGTTTCGTTTTCGTAACTCGGTTAAAGGCTTCAAGTCACAGCTACTGTTTGAGGGATGTTGTTTATTGCGTGATCATGCTGGTCAGATATAGCGCGCGACAATTGTATCTTTTAGGCCGTTCATGCGTGCCATTCCTTCTGGACTGACCTAGAAATCAGGCTGCAGCTTTAAGTGGGAGAAGAGGAAGGAGGAAGTGCGCAGCGCGCACCCCCCCACCCCGCCCCGGCTCTTTAATCCGAGCGAGACCCAACCCTCTGCTGGCTGTACATTTCGTGAGACTTGCTTGGCGCCGTGACCCCCATGTGAGAGCAGATCCTAGTAAACACTCCCTGCAGCTCAGCAATGGCTTCCCGGTTGTAAGAGGCGGCGAAGCGGGCTGCCTGGCACCCCTTTGCTTCCCGCCCTGCAGATTTCTTTGGACGATCATCGACGGCCATGCCCGGCCTCTGCAAGGCGTTCGTCTGATTGCAGCCCGAGAGCGAGTGGCACCTGCAGAGGCTCTTCTACCTTGGGAAGCAGGTAAACAATGCCCGCCAACGCAAAAAGATGTTTTTCATTCAGGATCTCGGAAGCACCTCCTTTTTAACACTACCGTCCCTGGTATGGCAAGGGTGGTAGTCCACATAAATGGCCACCGCAGACATAGTTCGTATGTGTGGTATTGTTTGGGTGCGATTACATGCAGCCCTCGCGTGTACCTCCGACATGCTAACATCGCGTGCGTCGACCAGGGGGTGGTGCTATGTGTGCTTGGAGTGTTTTTTCCTGTCAGGGGCATGGATGCGAATACAGAAAACGGCATTTTTCTTGTGACACCCCCGCCTGTTAACACCGTGAGAGCGCGAACAGTTGCCCACACAGTAAACCTATACCACCGTCTCCATTACGTGCGGCCTCCGGTCATACCTTGAGAGAGACGCCACGCGATCCTATCTAACGACCCTGGCATTATGTGGGAGTATTTGGGGAACGGGACCCACGATTCTCGCACTCTGGACGTTCCCAACGATGTGCCAGCAGTGGCACGTGAAGCTGCAAAAAGCGCGTTCTAGTATCAAAGAACGGTTAGGTGGCGCGAGATGCCGACATTAAAAGACCGGTGGGCGGTGTTGTGTTCTGCAGTAGGGGAGAGATTGCCCTAGGGGTAATAATCTGGGACCTACACTCCGGGGCATCTAGGTCTAACTAGGCCTGACACGTGGCCCTAGAAATAACTTAGACGGACACTGGGAATAACTTGGTGACTCGGCCTGCGCGCATCAGAATGCCTGCGTGCGTGCGAAACCTCTTTTTATTATAGGGAGTCACATGACTGGCACGCTACACGCCCAAGGCGTCGGGGGCGTGCCTCCGGGGACACAACATTCCTCCTAAAACAAGGAAAAACGAAGAACAACGAAACTCACATATTTTCAACCAGTCTCATATAACATTTTCCTGTGGACACATTCAGCAGGACCAGTCTTACGTGAAATGATCGCGTAGCCGGAAGGAGGGGGTGGGATTACTTCTCAGCCGTTGCTGCGACCCCCTTCGACTCAGCATTTCCGCTCCCGCTTCCGCGGCTGGCTCTGGCGCCTCTCTGTCGGCCCCCTCCTGATCTGGAGCCTCCTCGAGGGCCTCAGCATCACCTCCCACTTCTTCACTCGCTACTCTCAGATCGCTACTTGGAGTGACCCCGTGACTGGGTATTGACTCAGCACTGGGTGTGTTAGTTGCAGTTTCAGTTCCGTTAGCACGCCTTGGAGATTCAGATTCTGTAGCCGTTGAGTAGAAATGTTTGAAGTGAGATACATTGCGAGTTACTGTCTCTCGTCCACGGCTCACAGTGAGACGGGTGCCCTTCACTCCGATCACTCCCCACGGTCCTTTCTCATAGTTGAGCCTGAACTTGCCACTAGTTGTTCGGTTGCGAAGAAGCACCGCATCTCCCTGTTTGAACTGGGGTAGTACCGCCCGTCTTTTCTGGCTGATCTTAGCGAATGCAGTCCTTCTTTTCTTCGCGATGCTCTCCTCATTCACCACCTCAGGTGACCACTGTGGGTGATGAGGGATGGAGTCAGCCACCACCCGTCCCAGGAGAAGATGTGCTGGGGCTACCCCCGTTGTGGAGTGCGGGGTCTGGCGGTAACTTCGGAGAAAAGTGAAAATGGCCATTTCCACGGACTGTCCCTTATCATGAGCAATGCGGATGACTTTATTTAGAGTTCTCATGAACCTCTCGGCCTCTCCATTGGCTTGAGGCCACCTGGGCGTTATGCGTCGGTGACGGATTTCCAGAGATGACAGATAGGTGGCCAGGTCTTGCCCTTGGAATGGGGGCCCGTTGTCCGTGCGGAGTTCCCTCATGGCTCCGTGAGTGGCAATGATTTTCTCCATTTTCGGGATTACACAGTCTGCACTTGTGCTTGCCACAATTTCTACTTCTGGGTATTTTGAGTGGTCGTCTATCATCACCAGCGTGTGTCTTCCATCCGGGAGACTACCAAAGTCCATGCTGACCCGCTCCCAGGGTCTTTGGGGTCGGGGCTCTACGATGATGGGGGCCTCCCGCGGAGCATCTCCCGTGACCTGGCAAGCAGCACACGACCTCACCATGTTCTCCACCATGTCGTCCATGAGGGGAAACCACACTTTAGTTCGCAGCCGGGCTTTGGTTTTGACCATCCCCTGGTGACCCACGTGTGCTAGTTGTATCACCTGACTTGTGAGGGCCGTGGGTATTACCAGGCGATGTCCCCGCAGTAGACATCCTGCATTGTCCTCATTGAGCTCCTCTCTGACATGTTACAGGCTCTCCATGACCTTTTGAGCCTCTGGGGTGAGCACCTTCCAGCTCTCCTTGGCCTTGTGCCAGTTCGCCATCCGGAGTATGTTCTTGGCTCGCTGTATGCAGTCATCTTGGGCTGTGGCATTTGCAACGTCCTCCAGAGAGATGGGGCGCGGGCATGACCTTGCTACTACCCACTTTACATATGCTTCCGTTTCCTCCGCCTCATCCATCTCCTCCGGAGTGGCTGGCCTGGGATGGCGGGATAAATAGTCTGCCGGATTTTTTGCTCCAGGTTGGTACTCGATGTTGCAGTTATATTCCTGCAGTTGCAGTAGCCACTTTTCAATTCGTGGGGGCGGCTTTGATGAAGTCCCTGAGAACAGAGCCACCAGCGGCTTAGGGTCAGTTACCACCGTGAACGGTTTCCCGTAGACATACAGGTGGAAGTGCCGACATCCCCAATGAATTGCAATTGCTTCCTTCTCAATTTGCGAGTACCTCTGTTCTGTGTCCGTGAGGGACCTACTAGCGAATGCAACCGGAGTCCAATCTATTTCATCCCTCGGCCTCTGCATTAGCACTGCTCCCAGCCCTGCCGGTCCAGCATCCACTGCTATGAGAGTGGCATTTCGAGGGTCAAAGAACGCCAGTGTGGTGTTACTGGAGAGGGAGGCCTTGATGTCCTGAAAGGCTTTCTCTTGCTCCGATCCCCAGGTCCACGGTGTGGAGTCTTTCGTGAGCTCACGCAGTGGGAGAGTCAGGTTGGCCAGGTCTTTGATAAAACGGCCGCAGTAGTTCACCATGCCAAGAAAGCTCCTGACTTCTGTGACTGTCGTGGGTGGTGATGCGTCCTTGATGTCTTTTACTTTGTCAGGGTCTGGGTTGACACCATCAGCCGAGAAAACATATCCGAAGAACCCTATCTTGGTTCGCAAGAATTCGCACTTGTCTCGGTGGAGTGTGAGCCCCGCACCTCGGAGTCTGCGAAATACTTGCGTCAAGCGTTGATTGTGTTCCGGAATGGTGCGAGCATGTACCATTATATCGTCGCTGACGTTTATCACCCCGGGAATATCCGCAATGAGCTCCTGAATAACGTTTTGAAACACTTCAGCCGCACTGGAGACCCCAAAACTGAGCCTGGTGTACCTGCGGAGCCCCATGTGTGTGGAGAAGGTGGTAATGTTCCTTGACTCTTTGTCCAACACCAGCTGATGGTATCCTGCACGGAGATCTAACTTTGAAAACCAGCATGCCCCAGCCATTTCCCCAATTAGGTCATCTATTGTGGGGGTGATATGGCGCTCCCGTTTGATGGCGGTGTTTGGGAGGCGCATGTCCACGCAAATCCTCCAAGCTGCTCTCCCCCAACCTCCAAGGTGGAGGATTCTACAAAGAGAGCAGCAGAGTTCGCTGTTTTCTTTGATGAAAAGGTGAAATCACTTGTGGATCAGGTTGCTCATCCTACACCTCCAGAGGAGCGCAAATCCTTAACCATTTGGCAGAGCTTTGACCCCATATCTGAAGATGCCCTTCTCAAGTGCATACGCGAAACAAAGCCCTCCAACCATTCTCTTGACCCTATTCCCAGTGCCATTGCCTTTGACTTCTATACCCATTCCCTCTCCTATTGGTCCACTCTGATCAATATCTCCCTCTGGCAAGGATCCCTTCCTGTCTCCTTCAAAACTGGGCAGGTCACCCCTCTGCTGAAAAAGCCCACTGCTGATGTGAGTGACCTCAACAACTTCCGCCCCATCACCAACCTTCCCTTTCTTGCGAAGATCACGGAAAGATGTGTAGCCAAACAACTCTCTCGTCATATCAAGGACAATGATCTTCTTGACAATTGTCAGTCCGGCTTCATCCAAAACTGCAGCACTGAAACAGCCCTACTGCAAGTGGTTGATGATGCGCTGAGGATACTCGACTCAGGGGGGTCCTGTCTGCTAATTCTCCTTGACCTTTCCGCAGCCTTCGACACTGTTAATCACAACACCCTCCTCAATATTCTTCAACAGAGAATGGGCTTGGAGGGCACTGTGCTTAAATGGTTTGCATCCTTCCTCTCTGACAGATCTCAAATGATCAAAATAGCGAACAGTCTTTCTTCTCCTGTGGCGGTGGGTCAAGGTGTTCCCCAAGGCTCTATACTTGCACCCACATTGTTCAATCTCTACTTAGAACCACTGGGAAACCTCCTAAGCAAATCCGGGATTCACTATCATCTCTATGCAGATGACACTCAACTCTACCTCAAGGTTGCCTCCACTCATGACCTCTCCATCCTAAGCTCCACTCTCGACTCCATTCAAAATTGGATGTCATCTCATCAACTGATTCTGAATCCCTCCAAAACTGAATTCCTCCTCTTCTCCTCCTCACTCTCTCCTCCCCCGGTTCAATCATGGATGGATCAGATGAATCTACTTAACAATAAACCCATCATTGTCAACAGCGCAAAATCCCTTGGTGTCATTCTAGACAAAAATCTCAATCTAACTCCCCACATCAATTCTATTGCAAAATCTGCTCGCTACCAACTGCGCCTTCTTTGGGGAATACGTCGCTTCTTCCCGGAGCATGACCTTATAACCCTGGTGCAATCGCTGGTCCTCTCCAGACTAGACTATTGCAATTCTCTTCTTACTGGCCTCCCCAAATCTCACCTGTCCCCACTTAAGTCTGTCTTCCATTCAGCAGCTCGTTTCATTTATGGGGCCAAAAGAAGCGATCACATCACACCGATGTTATCCACCCTCCGCTGGCTTCCCTTCGAAGCTAGAGCTATCTACAAGACCGCTTGTATCACCCACAAAGCCTTGCACTCCTCCTCTCCCCGCTACCTGGCAAATAAACTGAAACTCTCTGGAGGCTCTAGACCTTCACGCAATGCGGAGAATCTACTGCTTGAACCTCCCACTTTCAAGAAGGAAAGAACAATGGCCCAATCCTTTTCAGGCAATGCAGTGAGAATCTGGAACTCGTTTCCGCCTCAGCTCCGGACCACCGCCTCCTCCCAGGCCTTCAAAAGGGACCTCAAAGCTCTCCTCCTCCAGAGACACCTCCAAAAGTAATTCACGTCCTCTTGCTACTTGGAGGAAGACTTCCCACTACTGATATTTTCTACTTTCCATGACCATGGAAGTGTCTTCCCAGTGTTTGTCCTGTGGTTAGAGTGTCTGCCTTTTCGCAGTATTCTCCATGTTCTTGTGTTCGGTGCCCTTTTGTAACATGCACACACCACTTTGCCCTTGTAACACACGGCTGCTACCTCTCACATGTTTTTACCTTTGAATACTTGCACAAGTGCCACCTTGCCTACGTAACGCTTGTTCGTGTGCCTAGCATTTATTGCAGTATTATACCTCAAATTATACTCTGTTTTCTCTTATAACTACACACTTGTCACTTTCCTCTTGTGCACTTTTGACTACCTCATGTATTTTTGGTTGCTCACAACTTTTACTACCTCAAGTATTTTGTTTGCTCACAATTATCACTATTACCTTTACTACCTCATGTATTTTTGGTTGCTCACAATTTTTACTACTACCTCAAGTATTTTGTTTGCTCACAATTGTCACTTTTACCTTTACTACCTCATGTAATTTTGGTGGCTCACAATTTTTACTACCTCATTTATTTTTTTGCTCACAATTGTCACTATTACCTTATGTAAGTAACGTTTGCTTTTGTAATCTGCTCTTTTGTAATGTTTCTCATTATGTTTCATTTCTGTTCCTAATGTGAAGCGCTCTGACGCCTTCGGGTAAAGTCCGCGCTATATAAAAATGCATAAATAAATAAATAAATAAATAAAATCCGGACCGCTCCTGGCTGCTTCGGTTTTTGGGTGACCACAATGGGCGAGACCCACGGGGTGGGGCCTGAGACCTTCTCGATGATTCCGGCTGCTTCCAGCTTGTGCAGCTCTTCTTCCACTAGCGGCCGAAGATGGAATGCAATGCGACGGTGTCGCAGTGCCACTGGTTGTACTGTGGGGTCCACGTGTAAGTGTATCTCTCGACCCTTGAAGCATCCGATGCCTTCAAATAGGTCTGGGAAGTCCATGAGTAGTTGTTGCACCGACTCTTCGTGGACTCCAAAAGCAAATGTGACCACTCCCAAGTCTTCGGCTGTCCTGCTGCTCAGTAGCATGCCTTGTCCTTCCTCCGACACGAAGATGTTGGCTCTTGTGACTTTGTCTCCATGGCGGACCGCAGCTCGGAATTTTCCGCGGATCCGGAGTGGAACGTCTTGTCCGTAGGCAAAAACAGTGATTGAAGTGGGGCTAAGAGTTGGAGGTGTAGTCATGTTTCTATAGAGTGAAGCGCTCATGAGATTTATGGACGCACCCGTGTCCACCACCGCCATGATCTCCTGGTCCGCCACATGGATGGAGCATTGAGGCAGAGTTCTAGTACGCCGTGTGGCAGAGCCAATCATGTGCACTTTGTGCACGGCGCGCTCCTCCTCTTCATCATCATCCATGTCGCTGTTGCTTGGCTCGCCTTCCACCACAGTTTGCACGGCTTGACGTGGTTTGCGGAACCTTTTCGATCGGCACACCTTCTCGAAGTGGTTCATCTTGCCACATCCGGAGCATCGTTTGCCTCGTGCCGGGCATTCTGGCGCCGGGTGACGCGGACCTCCGCAGTATCCACATGAGTGTCCGGATGCCCCCCCTTGTGTGGGTGTCGTTCTTTTGTGCCACTTGGATGGTGTCTGGACTTGTAGCTTATTGACCGGTTCCACCTTCACCGTAGCTTGTAGTGCAGGCTCCATGTGTGCCGCCCTGGCTTTGGAGAGCTCTTTCGTGCGGCCGAGGGTGAGGATGTCGGGCAGTGGCTTCCCCGACTCTTCCAGAATTCTCTCCCTCAGTTTGGCAGAGGCGCAGCCCTGTATGATTTGTCCTCGGATTTCTTCCGTAATGTCTAGGAACCCACACGTTAAGGCCAGCTTCTTGAGTCTGGTATGGTATGCGTCTAACGACTCTTCCGGCAGTTGCCGGGCCTGTTGGAACACAAAACGTTCGTAGTCCTGATTCGCCATGGGCTCAAAGTGTGCATTGTGGGCATTGATCAGTGTGTGATGCGTCTTGGGGGTCGCCTCTGTGAGGGTCCGAGCAATGGAGTGAATGTCCTTGCCGCCAAGATGGAGGACCATGGCATGTTTTTGTTCCTTGTGGAGCTTTGTGGCTTCAAAGAAGATTAGGAGCCTGTCCACCCATTCCTTCCATTTCGGGGCAAGCGTTGAGGGTGCACCCTCCACCACAAACGGTTCGATGGGCGGAATGGTAGCCATCGCCCAGGACGCGCTTGATCAGGCTCGTGTCCGACCGGGGTGACACCAGAGGTGGTGCACGAGGAAAGTTGCTGTTGCCTTTGTTTGTGTGTGGGCGAGGTAGTGTCCTCTAGCAGGCTGGCCGGAGGCCGCGGCGTGCGCCTCAGAGAGGTCAGAAGAGCGCGTGCGACCGGCGCTCTGGCCTCAGGCAAGAGTGATACTCCTCGAGACAGGTGGGCGCCACGTCCCCTCGAGCAGCCAGGCAGCACCGGGCGCCTTCCTGATCGCCGAGCTAGGCGGGTCGAGGTGCGCCTCACGCACGTGCCGTGGGGCCCTGTGCAGCACCAGCCGGGGAGGCCCTGCGGGAGGAGTTCCGCACACGGCCACTCGTGCCACGATGCGCTGCAGTTCAGCCCCGGGCAGCGCGGCTCACCTTCAGAATGCCAGGGGTGGACGTCTTCTCTCCAAACACAGTGAGAGGGGGCGTGTGCACCGGTAAGGCACGAGCACCACGAGCCACAGGCACGGCTCGCAGCCGCCTCCCGAAGAGGTGGGCACACACACACCCCGAGCGAGGATTCGGCAACCACCCTCGTCGCCAATTGTTGTGTTCTGCAGTAGGGGAGTGATTGCCCTAGGGGTAATAATCTGGGACCTACACTCCGGGGCATCTAGGTCTAACTAGACCTGACACGTGGGCCTAGAAATAACTTAGACGGACACTGGGAATAACTTGGTGATTCGGCCTGCGCGCATCAGAATGCCTGCGTGCGTGCGAAACCTCTTTTTATTATAGGGAGTCACATGACTGGCACGCTACACGCCCAAGGCGTCGGGGCGTGCCTCCGGGGACACAACAGGCGGGGTCATAACTATTTCTGGGTTACCTGCTAATTAGAAGCCCTTGAGCAGGGTTTATACGTGTTGTGTATAGCCTAATGTGTCCTATTCTGGATACCGTAGTTTTCCATGTGTGTCCCTCATGAGCTCTTCACAGTACGGTAAATGTCAATGTTTTCAATTGGGCAACTGTCCGGTCTTCTCAACTTCTTTTTGAGGAACACTTTTCAAAGAAGGTGCATGGCGCCCAGGTGCTCATGCAATCACGCGCTCTAAACTCCCTCTTTAATTTGGGGGGCATTTTACCTGCAGGACGTGACAGGCTCACTGTAATAGGCAAATAAAAGTAAAACGATGCAAGTGAAGTTCGTATTTTAAGTTTATTGCAGGAACATGCAAGGGATCAGTGCAGTTCTAAGATCAGCCTTATCGTATTTCATAATCGGTAAATATTTCATGAGCAGCTGGTATTACGACAATATTCGAGTACATTCTTGCTCTCCCAACAGTAATTTGAACCCAGGTTTCCCGAGTCGAGCTCCAAAGTTTCCAGCAATGTTGCATAAACCTTAAAGCAATTACCAGCACCGGTAACTAGAAGGGCTAAATGTTAAGATGCACCTCTGCTGACTGTAACGCAACAAACGACAGAAAGAAAACTATGGCCCGTTCACTGAAATGAAAGGAAACAAGCACTGGCAAAGCACATAGGACCGACTTTCCAAAGAAGCATGCGCAGACCGAAAACGCTGCAGCCAGAGATACACATGCTCCAAGCACATACACACAGTCAACATGTACAGGCACAAAGCCACCAACGTAGCAGACGTGCCGCATGCATACAGGCACCCCACCTGTGCATTACAATGTGTTCAATGACACCAGTACGCGCTGCCTGTGTTTCCATGTTGTATTTGTGCTTGTGTTGCATTGCGTGTATGTATATCTGACTGCATGTGTGTTACACAGATTAAAGACTATGTGGAGCCTTGAAATTTTTTTCCATATGGTGACTCCTGTTGTGCATACAGACTAGGGTCATGCGTCATATGACAGTAAACGTACTGCTCCGAGTGCGGGCGCGAGCCTGTGCCGGCTCTGAGCAGCACACTGGTGAAAGACAGACCAGATCTTTGAAGACGCCAGTCAGCATCTTGCTGCATACAAGGGCACCGCCGGAGTTTAGAAGAAGGATCGCACCACAGGTGGGTGCCGTCACTCACTGAGCCCTCCTGTGAAGAATGCCTGGGGGCAGGGCTTTAAGTGGACTGAAAAAACTGGGGGGTATATCAATGGGGCGTGGTCAGTGTAATTGGGGCGTGGCTTTAAAACACTTACGCTAAACATCTGTCTTTAGCATAGTGTGCCACCCAACTTGTATTTTGCTGTTTCTGTCATTGCATCCAGATATTTGATGCAACAAGTAACATCATACCTACAACAAGTAAGGACTATCGGCTTTGTCAACGGTTATTAGCTGCAACTATGGCTTGTTACATATAATATTGAAAACGCTTCCAATTAAAGTTCAGGTGAACCTACCACAATGTTGCTGCTCTTGCAGTGTCGTGTGCTTGGCTTTTTTATAAGTAAAATTTAGCAGAGCGTCTTTCAAGCATATTGCATTAGAAATGCTATAGGCGTCGCATTTACGATAGTTATAACTATTAGCATTGTAAATGACATAGCTATTAATTTAGCTATTTTCAAAAACAAGACATAAATAAAAAATGTGTCATTTACAATACCAATAGCTCAAACTTTCCTAATGCGAGACCTATTGCATTGTAAATGCTTGTTACCTGTGTCACAGAAGTGGCCCCTCATGGCCCACATTAGTAAAGTTCCCCTGCTGTGTGTTTAACACCCCCACCCCCTTCCCCCCAGCCTGCATTGGATTATAATATCAGGGGCATACATGTATGCCTGCAAGAAGGTACCATGAATCATAAATTAGCGTGCATGTTTGTTTGTGTGTGCTGGTATACATGTGTGCTTGTGGGAAAGGACAGAGCACCAGAAAATAGTGCATGTTGTTGTCTGTGCACATTGGGATACAATTGTGCCTCTGAGAACATACAGTGAGTCAGGTAATAGCACATGTAGTTGGTTGTATACATGGGGCTATAAGTGGGCCTGTGATCTGGTACCTCAAGTAGGAGGCAGTGGCAACGTTGCATGAGCACTCTAGGTTGTAAGGGTGTCCATGTGGGGGTAGAGTACATTGGAGGTTGTGCATGTGTATGTGTGTACACAGTGGTGTGTGTGTGTGTGTTTGCAATGGGCACATCACATGGAAGACACGAGGTTCCACTTTGCAAAGCCCAGGGCTTGCTGGAGGAGCAGGGAGAGATAGAGGTTACCCCTCTGACAGATTTGTGGACTGACGCATTCCTGTGACCTGGGAAGAGCACCCACTGGAAAAAGGAAGAACCAGGGTTCTTGGTGCACCTCAATAGAGGCTCCTTGATTCTGAAAAGAGGTAATAGGCCAAAGGGGCCTAGGCGCATTTAATTAAGGAGATGGGGCAATCAAGAATTGTGACTGTCCGGCTGTGATAGACTGCTCTCTGGAGGAAGAGCACAACAAAGGAGTGAGCACTTCAAAGTAGGCAACCCCCCCAGAACATGGACTTCAAAGACAATGACACTAAATCCCAAGTGTGTCTGGAAAAGGATTATAAAAAGGGTGGCTTGTCAAACTGAAGCTAAAAATCAATGAAGGCAAGCTCAGCACAAGTTGTGCCTGGTGTGACCAGGAATGAGGACAAAGGGCCTGCCAGTCTCCCATGCTGGGCGAGGGGAGATCACCGGAGAGAATCAAGAACACTCACCTATACCCTGAAGCACCAGCTTCTTCCTGGCCCAAAACCAGTGGGCCCAGAGAGGAAGGGGATTGCATAGAGAGTATGAGGTACAGTTGGGGTTCCACTTTGAGAATCCTGGTAGCGGAGTTTGAGATTCAGGTGCATCAAGAATAGCATGCAATTCGGGTTGTGTGATGTTGTGTACACCATGTGACCCATGTATACCAGCTGGAGGCTGTGGAAAGGACTACACCGCCGCTCCAATCATACCGCTAGACCATATGCGTTGTGTGACTTCCACAATGTCAGGAGGGGGCTGCTGCTGAGGAAAAGGTCACCACTATGGTGCCATACTGCCAAAAAGGGAGAGCCATTGCCCTTTTTAGTGTTGGCATCAAAAGAGAGCTGTCATCTTATCGATGCTGCTAAGCAACCTGAGTCTGCAAGGAGGGGATTGCAGAGAAGACTAAAAGCTGTGAAGAAACCCTGCATGCCAGGAGGGGGTCGGTGTCCAGGGAGGGGGCTAACTCTCTAAGACACTGTCTAGTCGTGATCGCCAGTGGGTTATGACCTGTGGAGTTGGAACCAAGTTTCATCAACCTGGGTCCGGGAGTACCCAAAACCCATTCCTGGTTTAAAATGAAGTGTAAGTGCTGGATCGGAGGAGCGCCATGGACGTCGGCCACAGCACACATAGATTCTCGAGTTCTGTTCACCCCCAGGCCGGGAATCTGTTGTCAGGTTTTCTGTCAGTGGTGTCAGCAGCGCCAAGAATAATATACCACTAACCTTTTGTACGGCCAGGAGGAACGATGCCGTGAAGAGTAGTTCCCAACGTCCCTTAAACACTAATCTCACCACAATGTTATCACCACACGATGGGTAGAGAAGTATTCAAGGGAAAAGGGGAATGGGACAAAATAACAAAGGAATCCGGTTCCGTCACAGGATTCGGTTACCTTCTTTTGAACACCCTCGGGGAACCCTGTATGTATGAGAAAACAAGAACAGAATGAGAAGTACCTCAATCACACATCACACAGGTAAGCAGAAGAACACGACTCCTATCACACTTACAGGATATAATTCCAGGATATATCTCCAGAGGAAATTGATGGTATGCACTTGGGAAACACGCATACCCGACAGTAATACGCAAGTAGTGAGAGTCAATGACTTCCCTAATCACCGTAACATAGGAAAGTTATGGGGCACCTAGAGAGGAGTGCGCCTTGATGCGCAGTCTCCGACTCTCTAAGGGTACCCGAATACCTGTGGAGTTGGAAGGTTCAGTGAGGAGTAATGATGGGATGACAAAAGCGTAAAGTGAGAGGAGAGCGTCTTTATGCGCAGTCTCCGACTCTCACGCTGGACGCTTCACTCCTGAGCGAACACGAACCACAAGAAGGGGGACGTCGTTTTATCCTGGTTTCCAGCGCGCCTCTATGCCCAGATCGTAACGTAAATAATTATCACAATGAAGTTCTCAGGTTCGGGTCAAGAACCGAGACTTTAGCACCGGCCTGCCCGGAGATGCTTCGGGGATTCAGGAAGGAAAGACGGAAGGAAGTCTCTGCAACGCTTCATGCAGCGCGGTCAATTCAGCGTTCTCCTGTTCGGCTCCGGAACAGAGACGTGAGCACTTGACTGTCCCAGCGGTGATCCGGCAATCGAGGAAAACAAGAGTGAATGGTAAGAAGCACGGCCGTGCTTCTTGCAGCGCGATCCCAATCCTGGCAGCTACTTCTTTGCGGCAGTAACAACGGAGAACCGCTCAGAACGGTAAAACAGGTCCAAGGAACAGGCTCAGCAGGCAGTTTGTCAAGCACCGTTATTCAAGGAGGCGGGGCTTAAATAGGAGTTTACTTTTTCCTGTCTTCCTGTGATATGCTCCTAAGCTTTGTGTAACATGTAGTTCTTGACCCATACGTGACAGGCAAAACCGGGAAAGGTGAGGGATGTCAGCTCTATGTGAACCCAGAATCGCGACAGCTGTGCCTTGGAGTTCCCGACCACCATCCTAGCGATTGTGGCTAAGACTGATACTGGGAAGTCGGGCCCTGGTGAACTTGCTCTGACTGATGCATCCAGGCACAGGAACATAAAGGGCCAGATGTAGGTGAAATAGATTTACCGATTTTTAATTACCGAATTTTACCGATTCAGTAATTAAAAATCGGTAAATCTATGGGGTGGACATGTAGGTATTCCAGATGTGCTGGAATACCGAATCGGATGATTTCGGTATTTACCGATTCGGTAAACACCGAATCGGTAAATACCGAATCGGTAATGCCCATTCATTCCTATGGGCTTTGAAGCCCATAGGAATGAATGGGCATTACCGATTCGGTATTTACCGAATCGGTAAATACCGATTTTCACAAGGGTGCAGGGGGTGTCACTTTGTCACCCTCTGGCACCCCCAAAACAGGCTTGGGTGCCATGTGGCAGGCATACATGCCCTAAGGGCAGGTCTGCCTGTCACATGGCATAGGTGTGCATGCACACATGTGCATGCACACCGGAATCGGTATTTTACCAACAAATTGGATTTGATGGTAAAATACCGATTCGGTAAGGCCTCTGGGACTCTGAAGAGTCCCACCTACATCTGGGTGGCTCACATTCGGTAAATTTACCGATTTTTTTATTTTACCGAATCGGTAAAATTACCGAATCGGTAATTTTACCGATTCGGTAAAATAATGCCCCCTACATACCTATCACCTATTTACCGATCGGTAACGACCGAAAATACCAATTTTCGGCTGTTACCGACCGACCTACATCTGGCGCTTAGACTTTTCCTAAAAGCCCTTGTACAACTTTTAAGACTTGATCTCACTATTGGAGCTTAGCTTGGATGTCACCAGAAGTGGGACAGAAACTGACTCTGGCTAGCGGGCCTACCTTAAGAAGACTAAGTATATAATTTGTTGTGTGCTGTATTGTACTTTGTGTAAGTAGAGAAATACTCCTTTTCATGTGAAAGCAAGTATTTGACTCGACAAATATTTTTGAGGTAGTTGGGCTTATTTTGAGTTGTGAGCATGTGCTTGCCTTACATCTACCTCCTCTCCAGAAGCCTTCAAATGCTCAACCATGCTACCACTGTGTGTCAGGTTCTGAAGGAGTACTTGGTCCAGTTATTCAGAGCCCATGGTATTGCGGGTCTGCAACATCTGGAGTATAAGGCCTCAAACACCATGGTGGGGCCAAGTATCTCCTGCTTACCCCATAGCCTCCAAAAGGTGTTCCGATACAGGGTTAATGTCAAGCATAATTAGGTTCAGTTCCAGATTACCCCAGTAGCTCTCTTAAAGGCACAGTCTCTCTCACAGTTCACTTCTCACCATGTGAAGTCTCTCAATCTGTGTTTGAGTCAGCGCACTAAAGCTGATGCTCCTCTGTTCTACAACTTAGCGTGAGCCAGCAGTTTCTGTCTGGGCCTGATCTGGTGGTCACATCTGAGAGGAGGTGGCTGCTTCATGTTCTCTGGCGACTTGAGGGTATTCTTGCAGATGGGGAAGGCTGCTCACACAGAGTCTGGATCACAGATGTGCTGGGTAAGCATTTCATTTGTGTGGCCCCACTTTGAACAATTGTGTATGGAAAAGTACAAGACTTCCCAGCCTGGTCTTTGGGTGGTGCAGCTATGGACAATCTTATCTCAGTCACATGGCAAGGCCGAGCACCAGCTTTCTGGCGAATG
This sequence comes from Lissotriton vulgaris, assembly GCF_964263255.1. NCBI lineage: Eukaryota > Metazoa > Chordata > Amphibia > Caudata > Salamandridae > Lissotriton > Lissotriton vulgaris. The sequence goes on from NC_141695.1 coordinate 940,395,961, forward strand.
AAGTGCAGGGTACACCAATATCTCTTCTTGCACTGTGACTTGAGATCATGTCACAAGTTCACACAGCAGCTTAATTCACTTAGATTCTGGCACATTGCCTTAGGTCACACTGCAACTTCTATTCTGGCATAGAGGCTCAGGACACATCCCAGCTTCACAGTTTCAGTCAAAAAACACAATGGAAATCTGATGCCTCCTAAAACTATGGCACACAGAAAACTCTCTGAAGTCTTCTTCTCCTAGACCCGAGCTTCTTCAGAACCAGCCTGTGCACAGCGGATACTTGACAGCAAGCCTTCACATCACTAGCCCCTCATCAACAGCCTCCTCAAACATGATGCACAACCTCAAATCGCAGCCTCACAGCTCTTCAGAACTGACGCCATGCAACCATGATTTATGGTACTCTTGTTCAGTGTGCCTAACTGTGTCCCTGAAGCTGACCCACACTCCATCACAATTGGCCTGAACTTGTGACTTTGTCCCAGTACGGTGTGACCAGATAACCAAAGTTGGAAGTTTTGGGGGCTACATTCACTGAAATCTTTAAAAATGCATATCTCCGGTTCTCCTGATTTGATTTTTCCCATTGTGGTAGTGTTGTATTTATTACAATCTACTCTATTTTTCTAACTGTGGAGAAGTGTGGCTCAATGATTAGAGCGGCAGACCCTGATGCAGAGGTCTAGCCCGGGACCAGGGTTCAATTCCCCACCTCGGCGGGTCTAGGGCTCATAATTCCACTGACCTGATAATTCTCGCCTCGGTGCCTATTCCAATCATGGAGTCCCACTCTGCAACTCTGGGCAATAGCTTGCTTAATCTCCACAACGGCCCCCACAACGCTAAGGATGCCTGACCTCCACCTTGGGGTTGCCCAGGAGTGGACGCCTCACAGGGAAAGCCAGGATGGGTTCCACAGCGGTATTTGTACAAGTGCCTTGAGACCCTTGCGAGTGAGTAGTGCGCTATACAAGTATCAATTTACAATTGGGTTGGGACTTTTCTTGAGTTGTGTTTTCACTTTATTACTGTTTGACATGCTGCATAAATACTTTACACATTGCTTCTAAGTTAAGCCTGACTGCTCTATGCCAAGCTACCAGAAGGCTGAGCACATGGTAATTTGAGGTTTGCTTGTGACTTCACCCTGACAAGGATTGTGGTTGATGCTTGAGTAGGGTTTCACATCCGTCAACAAGTGACTCAATTTCTGAAACTCACCATCTACCAAACGGAGGTGCTTCAGAAAGACTAATCAGCAGCTCCTTGCTCTGTAAAGTGGAAATACCAAAGGAGCCATGTCTCCTCTTACCCTCACTTCAGTATCTAGGTCTCCTCCCTCTAGATTCTGGAATGCTAGAAATATACTGCCACTATCTGGGCTATCTAGAAAAACAATAGTTTTTCCATCTTGTGCAAAAGGCCAGATTACACAGGCATTTGTTACTCTGGTTCACTCAAACACTCAATGCAAGTACCATGCAGACACATGCACAAACACTCACAACATGCACATGGGATGTTAGCACTAGTATCTGGGTAAATGCTTAGAAGTGATCCTTTAAACGAGTGGGTCAGTCCACTCCAGTTACACAGATAAAAAGTGCTGGTTGCAACTATGGATTCACAAAGCATGGTAAACTGCCACCACTGCTCTATGTGTTCAACCCATGGCAGGGACAGTTGTCCATTGTCTGTTCAATGAGGACACACTTGGGCCACACTCCTCCCCCCAGATCACAGGTCAAGTCCAGGGCTCTCTCATGACAATGGACAAGACTCTAGCACATGCTCGATTAGGTCCAACATCAAAAACAATTCTACCGGATACATGCAGTCGTGCCAAGGGAACACAGCTGTACACTATGCAGGGGCATTCCTGTCCCAAAACAGTAATACAAAGAATGTGATGTAATGTATTCTCAGCTTTTATTTGCAAAAATGATGTCGATTGCATCAGTGCACATTTGGGGTGGCATTGAGCAAGAAAGGTAATTGGAAAACCGGCAAAAATAGTGGTTCCTGTAATTAACCAGCATGAAATGAGGTGATTAAAAGCAGCAAGGCAAATAAGGAGGCATGGGCATTAGCTTAATGGCTCGTGCTTACCCATATATTTAAGTAAAACAAATGTAATTAGAAACCTCAAAACCACGCACCAGTGCACTTCAATGCATACGATCAAGTCGTCTTTGTCTCGGGAGGTGGAGATATTCCAGCAAGTCAACTGGCGGCCATTTTCTTTGGCCTGGTAATTCAGTTGTTGCTGAATTCATCCAAACACATACGTCACCTGCCAAGACTATGATTTTCAGAGGTCCTGAGCAGAGGGAAGATTTGGGTTGCTGTCTGCTGCCTCAAGTAGGGAAAGAAAATATGACGCCTGCCCTGTAGGACTTCTAAGGATGGATTGCTTGTGCCGTACACAGTAGTCATGCAGCTAGTAACCTGGCAAAACAGAGGAAAACCACGATGCAGGAAGATTATGTTAGGCCATAAGGGCGTAGCTTGCCTCACTTACTCGACCAGTACAAGTCACACATTTGCTCTCTGTGGGTGATCTGGGCGGGGAGTCTATGCGGCCAGTTGCCGATAGAGACATCCTCATGTTCCAAAGCCTAACTGAATGGAATGTTCATATTTTTAGCCTGGCGGCCTTTCAGTGAGGGCATCTATTCATATATACACAAATCAAAACGTGGGAGGGAGTCTTAGTTGTGCACGTTTTCAGGGGAGTAAAATGGAGAGTGACCAAAAGGGTTAAAGTTAATTTCATACATATGAGAATTGTATGACCTGGGTGGCCCGTTCTGTGGACTGGCTGTTGCCAGAAGAGTGGCTGATAAGGGGGTGCATATGGGTTCGCAGTTATGTTGCAAATAGGCGCGGCATGCCTGCAAGGTTATGATCTTCAATGTTGGTCTACACCCCAGGGCTAGGTGGCTCGTTGGCGAATTTCCATGCTGTCACATAGTCGTTGTTAGATAGTTGTGTTATCTCGTTTACACATCTGTACAGTGGTTTGGTCGATGGTAACTGAGTTAAGCTGCTGGCCTTATCTTTTTGACTCAAAAGGACCATGCTTCTCTGAAGAAGAGAGCTGTTTGACCCACTATCTTAACCTCTTGTCTTTGTAGAAGATATGCCAGTACAGCTGCAGCCTGCTTGATGCCAGATTGACCAATGTATGGTCCTGATTGTTCTTTTGCAGATTGAGATGTATGGATTATCCAGAAGAAAAAAGGGCAAGTGGGTTCAATGACGGTCATGCAGTGAGGACACTGCGGTGATGTTAGATGGAGTGATTCGGTAAGCATCCTGTTCACTGATAAGTTGATGCAGCATGACAAAAGAAAAGTCTTCAGATTTACAGATTGGCAGATATTGTTAGCTTGATATACAGGGTAGGATGGTAGTACCAATGTCTATCCATGTTATTACTATTTTAATACAAAGGGGCAGATTGTCCAAGGTTTTGCATGTTACTTTTGTAATGCAGGCTCGATAAAAAATCCTTTTTAGGATTTACAAACAAACAAACATTGATATTTGCATTGTTTTGTAAGGAAAATGTAATTCAAACCAGCATGTAGTGCAGCGTTAGCGCTACTCTGCGTCTCGGGGGTGATTCATGGGTGGTACATGGGTGTTCCTGTGGAACCACCCATCGGTTTTGATGCAAAGCCCTATCTACTAACAATAGTAGATGGGGTTTTGTGCCAAAAAATAACGCCACTTGAAAGCAGGAGAGAAAAAGGAACAATTGTTTTATTTCTCCTAACTTTCCCACTTTGGATGTGTGTTGCACTATACAACACACATCCAAAGTGGGAAAGTTTTAATGTTTGACTAGGCTACCCTTCCAAAACAAAACCTATGCTAGACATCACACATACACACACACACACACACACCCTTACACTATGGTGCAAAGGTGTGTGGATGGCTCTCGCCAGCCTGATAGTGTGCCAGCACTAGAGAGAATGAAGGAAGGAATGAAGGGATTTCTAAAGAACATGAATACCACGGGAGTGTTCCGGTGGCAAGTAAACGGCCTGCAGGAAGATAACCTCCACCTTATTCTCGAAACAGATTTGTTGTCAATTGCTTATGAAACAGATTTTTATCCAGGATGCATCTGAGGAGGAGGGGGAGCTTGTTCCAATATTTGGCTTTAACATCTATCAGGCAGAACTGCCCCACTTCATCCGTTTGGTGCGTGGAATGATCAGCAGCCGGGCTGACTGTGAGCATAAAGAGCTTTTAGGGCAGTATTCAGCCATTCTACTGTGCAAGTATTAGGAACCGTCTTGTCGAAGGCTGAATGCGCCACCATCAGGGCTTTAAGAATTACCCTTTTCTTCATTGGTAACCAGTGAGTGCGGAGAGATTGAGGTATGTTTGGGAAGATTATTCATAAAGTGGATTGCCATATTTTGTAGACCAGCTGTAATTGCTGGATGAGTTAATCTTGTACTCCTCAGTATAAAAGATTGGCAAAGTCCAGCCTCAATAGAATCTGTGCCTGGATTACTATTTTCTGGTTCCCAGGGCAGGAATATCAGAAATGCCCTCAGCATCTTTAGTGTCCAGCATGCAGTTTTTACCACATCTGAGATCTGGGGTTTAAAGGATAGATGTGTGTCGACAGTACTCCTAGATTCTTGGCCACCTCTGTAGGGAGGGGGTACAGTGCAACTGACTGGCCAGGGCCCAACTATCCTGGCAGGGGGTCGACCCCAAACAGCAGGATCTCAGTTTTCTCTTGGTTACATTGTATATAATTGGCTTTAAGCCATCACTGCTACCATACAGGCAGCACATTTAGCCTTGGCCCCTAATGCATTGTTGACATAAGTCAGCAGAAGCTGAATGTCGTCTACATCGGAGACCACCTGGATACCAAATAATTTGAGAGAATAAATGAATGAGAGAGAGAGCAGGATAGTGCTAAATCTCTGTCAATATGGTGCTTTCCGGCTCTCTCCCTGTCACGCAATTCAGTGATGCAACTGTGGGTGCTGCGCTGCATTTTGTGACAGGTTTGTATATCTAAGCCTAAGGCTGCCTGGGTTTTCTGGCTGAGTTACTTCTTTAAGCACTGTTTTAGGAGAGATATCTTGCATGGACTGGGGCTAGGACCCTACACACAGACTTTTTTATGTTTAGACTCTCCAGTTCTTTTTCTACGTTTTTCATATTCTTCGTTTTTGTAGAGAGAATCTGAGCCTATTTCTTTACTCAGGTGTTTGTTTCCACTTAAATTTACAGTGACTGTGAAAAGGAAAGGGCTGTTAGCTGCTCATTCCCAATTTGATGTGAAGCCTATATAACTCTCTAAGGCCCCCGTACATGTAGACTAGGGTAGCTACACAGCTTTTATCCAATAGTGACGTCCTAGTCTTCCAATTGGTGTAGTCACAATGCTTTGACCCCCAAATGTCCTCTCCGTTGCATAACATGGCCCATGCTTTAGCATAGATAATTTACTTTAAGTTGGCATGAATGGGTTTCCCCAGCTTGGTAGCAAAACATAGACTTGACTATGATCCTTGATTTACCGGATAGCTCTTCCGCATGATGTTTCCAATTGAGTGTATAAGGGAATTGGTTGTCACCACAATAGTTAAAGGTTTGGTTTTCTGGAGCCTATCTCAATTTTGCTGAAGAGAATTGGCCATGGCCAAAGGAAAACCTGCAGAGTCTATGGGACAGGGGACTGACAAGAGAGGTTCTGGGACCATCCCTTCGATGTGATCTTGTTAAATGTTGAGGTTTTCCACCTTTACCACCAAAATGTGATGTCCAACGGATGCCCCAGGATAAACAGGCATTATGCCTTATTTCACAGGCTGTTAGAGTGTAGGGGGTCAGTTTTGTGGACAGGGGGTGAATAGACGAGGAAATGCAACTAGAGGCCGCTTAAAAGAGTTGTAAAAGGAAGGAAGATGGCAGCACACATGAACAAAGATGACCGCCGCTATCTGAGGTCCGTGCTCACCTGCTTTACTGACGGTCGTTTTCTGCCGATAGAGGAGCTTTTGGGTGTGATGATGAATTCTCTGTAACTATTACATCTACCAAGAAAGTTCCTCTTTGGCTTAATCCCAGACTCTGGTACCATAAACATCTTTCTTTTTGGAATTTGTGGATTGTTGATGGTGTTTTCTTTGTTGCTGATATATGTTATGGAGATATGTTTTATACTTTTGGAGATCTTCAAGCCAAATATAGATGACATCAGTCTGAACTGCCTAAATATATGTTGCTATGTAATACTATTCTTTATGCATATCCTGAAATACCATTAATGTTAGAAATGGGATTTCTGGTTGGCATCGCATGCTCCTAAGCCAGGAAGAAACCCCCACTTTAGTCAAGGCAAGGGAGTTACATGCTGAAGATAACCCCTGCTCACCCCCTTGGTAGCTTGGCAAGAGCACTCAGGCTTATCCCAGAGATAATTTGTGAAGCGTTTGCTCAACACATACACACACAGCAGCAACACACAAGGCACACTACAAAAGAAACTCCACATAAGTTTATATAAAAAATAGCCTTTGTATTATCATAAACACATTAGATCATAACTACACAATATAAAGTGTGCCAACTGGCACTAGGCAATATTCGCAGGGGATTATATACACCTGGCAGGGCCAATCAGGTCACTGTCATAACCTTTTAGAAAGCATTAGTAACAAGTAGTAAATAACGCAACCAGTAACTACTGGTATAATAATGACCTCAGCATTATATCACGTTTAGGCATAAAACATATTAGGACTAAACCACATTAGGCAATAAATCACCAGCATAAACACATTATGCAATACATCACCAGCATAGACACAGTATGCAATAAATTACGGTGCGTAAATCACATTTGTCATAGGCATCACACAATGCTTCATTTCATCCGGCCTGTCCCCTATTAGGAATAAACCTATCACGCCAAACACAGTACTGACCCCTGGCCAACTGGCATTTCACTGGGGCTTCAATGCCCTGTGTCCAAAATGTCAGGACTTCTAGTGGGGCCTTCCAAATGGCCCCCTGGCTGCCTCGGCAGCGAAACCAAAGTGCGCAAATGAGCTGAGGCGTGGGGTGCAACTCACCCTTTCCTTAGCATGCAGACCAATATGCCCCCGTTGGTGCAGCTGCCCGTGCTCTTGCGGTACAGCGGTAGAATTTAGGCCACCAATGGGCACTGACACCAACTGTGCCGTGGAGGGCCCACTCTGGGACCTTTGACACTCAAACTGGCCCAAACATTGCAGCTGCCCTCTGTCTGGTGGGGAAACTGTGGCATCACCCAGGGCACTGCTGCACCCTTTGACCACAAAGAACACTGGCACCAACAATGCGCCCGACAGGTTCTCACTCCACAGCCAGCCCCACTCTCTGGGCTCCTCTGGGTTTTCTCTGTCTACCTGCGGGGGAGGCTTAACCTCTCTCTCAGGGGCGGGGGAAGGCCAAAATGGAGCATGCACCACTCTGACATCTCTGGCGCCCATGGGGCTCTCTCTGTCACATGGGAGACCCGCTCAGGCATGCGCCACTTCCGGGCCCTGCTTACTTTGCCTGGTCCTTTTTCCTGGGACCAGGACTTCGATGTGGAGCCCGCGAGGCTCCGGACGTCCAGAAGATTGCAGGCCCTGCCAACAACCAGGCATGGCCGCAGGACTTCCGGGTCACTCCCAAAGTGGCGGCTTCGTTTCTGGGGCAAAGTGCAAGGTGGGCACCCACTTTAAATAAAGACAATTGCAGGGTGGGCTCCCACCGATGAACACTGCCCACTTTAAATCACTGCACCAGCAGACGGGGTGGGCTCCCACTACTCCTGGCATTAAAAAACGTGGGGTAGGTTCCCGCCTGCAGATGTATCCAAAATGCGGGGTGAGCTCCAGCCAAAAGCGTTCAAAAACAGCGCTGTAGGCACCCGCTTCAGTAGCATGAATGAGGGCAAATCCCTCTGAAATTGTCGCCGCTCCTCCGCTGCAACAGCACTAGCACTTTTATTGTAGAGTAGATAGAGCACCCACGAGGCGCTAAGGCCCCCATAGTTCCTAGGGCAAAGGCTGGGCTCAGGCAGACCAGCTCACAGGGCCCTCCAGCAGGGAGGCAAGCCCTCATGGTGGTTTCTCCTGGGTCCCAGCAACAACAAGTCCCCTCATTCCAGGAACATCACCCTTCATGGGGTCACAGCCCCAATATTTATACTAACATTTTTCTTTGTCTGCAAAGCACAGGGCTTGGGGGAACCAGTTCCAACTGGTTCTGGAACACTCTGTTTACAGTGCTCACACCCTTCTTTGGGAGATGGGGGCTCTGCCATCAGACAAACCACAGGGGCGGAGCCAGAATTGACCTATACAGGCACAATCCTATTCAGGGTCAGGGGACTACTTCACCCACTACTCCAAATGCAGATGCCCTATATAGCCTAGCACTGACTCGCCCTGCCCCTCCTGGAGCCACACACACCTCACCAGCCCCTGTCACTCCAAAGACAGACATGCAATCTACATCAGGCAGGCAGACACATAGCACACAGAAATGCCCACTTCTAAAAGTGGTATTTCTAAAATAGTTTTAATAAATCTGCGCACACCATTGCATAGCATTTATTATTACTATTCCAAACTAGACCACGCTGCTCCTCTCATATCAGGAATTATCACTGAAACACTTATCAGGAAATCCCCAATGCATTCCTATGGGAGGGCAGCCTCACAGTTGTGAGAAACCAAAATGGCTGTTTGTCACTACCAGTGATCCGTGTGCATTCAGGTGATCTTCAGCCATTGCTCTGAAGCCAATCGTCTCTGTGGTTACCGTACTGTTGCCATATTGCGTGCATGACTCCTTAACCCGCAACGTGCTGCGGATTGACGGATCAATGAGGCAAGGCGAGAGTGAGCGAGCCTGAGCCTGGAGCTGCGTCCAGAGCCACCACGTTTATTTGTGAAAAGAAAATACTCGGCGAGTGTATTTATCCCCATCTGTCGCTGCCCATCAACTCTCTCTCCCCTAAAGAAGTCCAAACTTGGCGCTATTCAAGCGCAGCATGGGCCCCAGCTTGAGCGCCTGCCCCGAGAGGCTTGGCAGGCATGAAGTAAGGTGGGAGGGGGAGAGGAGAGTGTGTGGCTCAAGTGCAGCGGAGAAGAAGTAAGAACAGCGTGACAGAGCAGGTAGGAGGAAGAGGCTCTTTTGGGCCCAATATAATCCATTCAACTCCAGATTCAACTCCAGATAATTCTATACCCGCACCAATCTCGCAATAGCTACCTGGCGAGGGTGCTTAAGGAAGAACACTGCTCACTGTTGCTCACTGTTGGCTGTACTAGAAATTAGGGTCAAGCGGGGCACGGCGAACGGCATAAGTACAAGCTAAAGGCACAACAGAGGTAAGTGACAAAAAAAGGTTTTTATTTTTTAACAGTACCACGTATCATCCCCCCTCTCCCCCCCTTGTCCTGAGGACTGTGTTTAATAAACCGGGGACTGGTCTTGGGGATAATACTGCGTGAATATTAATAACGAATGAAAAGTATAATCTGAAGTGTTCAAATGGCCCCTCTGAGAAATAAAAGCGCATTGGGACCAGTATAGAAAGAAAAGACTTCTACAGGAGATCAAAACATATCTGGGGCGAATTTGAATTGCCCAGGGGCAGGGCCAAAATCTAAACGTGTTCTAAGGAAAAAAGGGAATGCCTTTAAAGAACCACTACAAGGAGGAAGTAAGGGAAGTATAGCATCCCCCAAAAGACTTTGTGGGAAAGCACTTTAAAAGGGTCTTTTCCCCCTCTAAATCCCCTGCTACAGAAGAAGCGGATGAATCATGGAAAGGGGGCACCTACTTAATCTTTGATGAACGCACGGTAGACTCTTTAAATCAGGCCAATCAATCGGTTGATAGGTCATAAGGGGGCAATAATGTCCCCTCGACTTTCCTCATCTCCCCTAATGCTATTTCAGATGTCTGATGAATGCAGAAAGCCCGGGTTTAAGGCAAAATGAAGAAGTATCCCAAACCTCAGATGGAAGCTTAAATGGAATAGGAAGTCTGGTTTTAGACGGAGCCATGGGACCAGCGCATGTGGGCAATATTGGTGATACTAACGGTGAAAATCAATCTTTAGAGATGAATATGGAATCTTCAGAATCTACCGATGACATTTTAAAAGCACAGAAAATGCACCTTTTCAAAATCAAGGGAGAATTACATGGCATTAGGGGACAAATGCCTTCAATGTTGAGACCTGTCTCGGACCCTATATCTATAGCCCCGATGAGGGAGGGGGAGGAGAAGGTTGGAATTGTTGATCCCTCGATGGTTAACCATGATGCTAAATTACCAACTACCAATCATGAAGTTTATGTTTCAATGTGGCCGATGCCGGTAAAAAGAAGGGGTGATTAAATAAGCTATGGTTTGGCAAAACGAGTGGGATTGGTAGGAAGTAATGTACAAAGAAAGGGTAAATCAAGAGCAATGAAAAAGAGAAGGGAGCAGAAGGAACGAATAGAAGTACGTGAACAAGTACCTAAGTTTGAACCCCTTAAATCATCGAGAGAATCAAGAATAATAAGACTAAGTGCAGAGAAATCAACAAGGTTGCTAGTAAAAAAGGATACCTGTAATAGGAAGCAAAACCACAAGGATCAGGAGTTAAAAAATGTAAACTATATGCCTCTCAAGGTAGCAAGAACACCCGGTCTTATGGTTTCACCTAAAGATAAGTTGTACTGGGGTATTACCTCGAAGAAAGGGGCTAGAATTAATACTCAATTGCAATTGAAGTGACCTAGACTGGAAGGAGAGGAGGATAAAGTAAATAAGTGGCTTTACTTTGAACAAGTGGAAATGGGAAGGGGTGGGAAAAAAAGAAGAAGAGTTCTTATTTAAATAGATCCCATCTACTTAGCTAATTTGCCCACTGCCCAAACCAAAAAGGAATAGGATCTAAAGCTCTTCGGCAGGTGGGATTCCAATAATCCTGTGATGGTAAGGAGTTTACTAGGGTACAGCTCTATTCTGTACTTGTTAAAATGGCAATAATAAAGGCAGAAAAGGAAATACTTAAAGCAGGGATCAGACTAGTGCCCAAAGAAGAGGTGGCACCAGAATATAGTGCCCTGCAACATAAAACCTTCTTACGTTTCCATGTGGGCCTAGGAAAGAGTCAAGTGAAGCTACCAGGAAGGGAAGTGGACCAAGGGCTGAAAAACTTTAATATAGTAATAAATAACTCGGACCTGACGAACGCCTGAAAGAACTGGAGTTATAGCATAAGCCCTGCAGGTCCTTCTCAGCGTTATGTGGAGGGATTGGTAACGAGGCAGCCACATGGCATAAAATTGGTCTCTTGGAATATAAATGGTCTAGGAACACAGCTAAAGCAGGAATTTTTAAAAGAGCTCGCGGAAAACAACAAGATCATCTGTATACAAGAGATCTGGCTTTGTGGAAAGCCCCCTGTAGTTGGAGGGTTTCGACAAATCCATCGTCCAGCGATAAAATCTAGTTCTGGCCGTGCTGCGGGTGGCTTATCGATTTTACTATCTACAAAAATAGAGATTAGGGTATCCCAGTTACTTGTGACATGTAAGTGGCTTTTGGGCTGTAGTATATCTACAACGTTTGCGGATAAAAAATATGAAAATGTGTTGATCCTAAATGTTTATATGCAATGGGACTCACAGGAAGAATATGGGGTTAAATTGGGACATTTTAAGAATGATTTGGATTCATTTTGTGATAAGTATGGGACTGATTTAATTTTGCTGGTGGGAGATTTTAACCATAAATTAAACCCAAAATTGCTAGATTTTTGGTACACAGAAATATTGGATTCAGATAACCCAAAAAGTAGTTTTATGAAAATATAATACCGACTGATGCTGCCAAGCTGGGAAATTATCTAGCATCAAAAAGCCTTTCTGCTTGAACGGCAGGCTAGCTCAAGACCGCCGGCAAAGAAACCATTCAAATATGGGACTCAAAATTGCCCTATTGATTACATTTTCATGCTGACATGGAACTTTGAACTAGTAACAGATTTTAGGATTAGCCCATCGGAATGTAGCAACCATAATTTAATAAAATTAGAGTTGGTAATATCCCCACAGGCTGAATGCGACAAAGGCATTCCACAAGAGATGGATTATCCAAAGTGGATAAATACTCGGTTATCAGATGTATTTATAGAAAGGTTAACTATACTGCAACTAAATGTTAAGCTAGGATTTGTGAGCTGCCAAAAATGATCATGGTATGTTGATAAATTAGATCAAGTAGTCAAATGTACAAGTGTAGAATTAAGAATAGATGCAAGGGCACCCAAGAATAAAGAAATGTTGCAGTCCAAACAGAGAAATTGGTTTAATATAGATTGCTTAAAAAAGAAAAGAGAACTAAGGAGAGAAAGACGTAGCCTACATAAAGATTTTGACCAGGCTAGGGCCGAAAATCTCACCTAAATAAAGAGAGAATATACCTCACTACTCCGTAATGCTAAAAGGATCCATAACGAAACATGATGGGGAAAATTATTGGAGGCAATACAATCTAAGAATACCTGTCAGTTCTGGATGCTAATTAAATCAGCTACGGAACCTTCTATTGCCCAAATGAACTGTGTAGTGGAAGAGGGGGCCTGGGTAGACTACATACAGGAATTATTTTCCCCAGGGGGGAAAATTGGAGAGGAGAGATCAAGGGATTGGAGAGGCCTAGTAGAGAATCTAAAGTTAGATTGCTCTATAGTTAATGTGCTTAGTACAATAAGGACTTTGACCTTAACAAGAGCAGCAGGCCCAGACAACGTACCAGCCCTAATAATAAACTCAAATCAGACCTGGTGGGCAGAAGTCTTCTCTAAGATGTTTCTGGTTATCTTAGAACTAAGGAAGATTCCCACAAATTGGAAGGGTGCAATAATCAGGCCGATTCACAAGAAAGGGGACGTACATGCCCCAAAGAATTACGGACTTATTAACCTGTTAGATATAGAAGAAAAGATTTTTGCGAAAATAATATTAGCTAAATTAAATGATTGGGTAGAACAGCGATCTATTGTGCCAGTCGAACAAGGAGGTTTTAAAGAAGGCCACTCCACTATAGATCATTGTTTTGCCTTGTGGGCATTGGCCAGGAAATCAGTTCCAACTGGTTCTGGAGCAATATGTTTACAGTGCTCACAACCTTCTTTGGGAGATGGGAGCTCTGCCATCATACAACCACAGGGGGCGGAGCAAAATAGTAAACTGTTCTGCTGCTTTGTCAATTTCAGGGCGGCTTTTGATTCTTCGGACCGTAATAGCCTCTGGGAAGTCCTGGAAAAATATGGAATACCGGAGGGCATTTTGAATATTTTAAAAGAGTTACACAGTGGCAACTGGGCCCAAGTCATTAGAGATACAAAGGGGTCACTAACTCAGAAAATATCGGTAAAGAATGGCCTTAGACAGGGGTGCGTTTTGGCACCCCTGCTTTTTTCAATTTTTCTAGCAGATCTCCCTGCAGTGCTAGAAATAGAAAGAAGTGCGAGCCCGCATATGAATAGAAACAAGGTGCCTTGTCATTTATACGCTGATGACCTGGTGATCCTTGACCAAGTGGAAATGGGACTCCAAAGAAAATTAAATGTATTTAAAAATTACTGTGATAAAAAGTTTTTAACTGTTAATATGGAAAAAACAAAGGTCTTACAATTTGGGAAGAGTTTTAAAATAGAAATTGTAATTGGTTTCTAGGGCAAGATAAATTAGAAATAGTAAATTAATATAAATATCTAGGCCTTTGGTTTGATTGTGCATTTAAGTGGGGTACCCATTTGGCGGCGCAAGCTGCAAAAGCCTTCTCGTAAGTTTGTGGCCTAAAAAAAGTAATAAAGAATATGGCGACATGCCACATAGACCCATGTTAAATGCATTTGAAGCTATGATCCCCCCGCAAGTACTGTATGGTGCAGAAGTGCTCTATTTGAGTGGTAAGAGAAGGTGGAATAGTGAGGAAGGAAAGATTTAAAAAATGCTGCTGTCTTTACCAAATAGTACCATGATCCAAGCAATCAGGATGGAGGTAGGGCTAATAGCCTGGAATGTAAAGACCCAAATGTCTTTATTAAAATTTTGGAAATGCCAGGAGCTAGGCAGTGTGCAAAAGGTCTCAACATGGTGCAGAGAGGAAATCCAAACTAATAGTCTTGGTTGGGCACGGGATGTCAGTAAAATCCCCCAGACCGTAGCGGCGCCCCTAGAGTTGAGCCTTTCACACCCATCCCTGGACATAGACTTTACAAAGAAAATGCTTAGGGATCAAGGGCTCAAATCCACTAGATCACAGGATCTTGATTATTTAAGGTTAAAAAAATCATTTAACTGAATAAGGAGCGCATGGGAAAAGGAAGCCCGGTTTCCATATTTGGATTTTTCACTGAATAAATGGCTAAGACATGAAATCATACGGGCCCGTGTGGGTATTAACCCTTGGAAGATGGGAGGGAAAATAAATGTAGCACTGGTCCAAACGGACGGTATTTGTAAATGTGGCCTAGGAGTAAGAAATGATATTCTGCACATATTGCTTGATTAAACATTGATTTTAGTAATACGGAAAGTATTTTTATGTCTAATATTTTTAAAATATGAGGTGCACTCACGTGCTCAAGCTGCTTGTCTTCTTGCGGATATGTCATCCCTAGAAATTACAATTGCTTTGGGGAAGTTCTTGAAAGCGACACAGGACTTTGTAAAGGAGAAATTCAAAGAAGGAAGCTGATTTTAAAACGTTTTACAAATGCTGCTACCTTTGAGAATTTTATGGGTTTATAATCTTGTAATTTGTGTTAAAATGAATTGTGTTTGAATTATGTTATCACTATGTGGATTCCAAAGTTTGTCTATGGTTTTAAAGACTATGGTCTAAATAACATTGTTTATCTCTCTCTCTCACTACCAGGACATGCCACACACTTAAGATACATGTGCACCTTTTACCTACAATGCACCCTGCCCATAGGGCTAGCTAGGGCCTACTTTAGGGGTGACTGACATGCAGTAAAAGGGGGGGTCACAGACTTGGCAGCCACTTCAGGTGCCACGTCACAGCGGCAGTAGCACTGCGCGCACAGGCCCTGCAATGGCAGAGTCCTGGGATAGGTTTGAAAGGCTACTTTGGTGGGTGGCGCAATCAGCGCTGCAAGCCCACCAGTAATATTTAATTTACCAGCCCAGGGTATATGAGATACCACTTTACAAGGGACTGACAGGTAAGCTAAATAGGTCAAACAGGTGTAGACCAATCTTACCATGTTAACCACAGAGAGCACACACACTTTACACTGGACAGCAGTGCTAAAGTGCCCCAGAGTCCTAAAACCACCAGCATATTGTCAGAAAAAAAGGCTAGGAGAAAGGCAAAAAGTTTAGGGATGACCTTGCAAAAAGGGCCAAGTCAACACATATCCTAAAATACTATCTATGAATCAACTTTCTAATACGAGTTTTGTATAAACATGTTTAGTCATGCAAGACACGTAGCCTCTAAAGTATATAAGAAGCTTTCTACCCCTATGTCCTCCTCCTTTTGCATTTTACTCAGAAATGGTCATCTTACATAAATATCTCCTTTTCAAGTATGGCATGGAAGGATATCTGGAGGTCTAATACTGCTGGTCATCTCCCGGCTACCCTTATACAAAATAATATTTATATATTACATCAATGCTTTTGGACTCCTGATAAACTATTTAAAGCTAAACTCTTAGACACCCCAAATTGTTGGAATTGTAATACCATAACTGGAGATTTACAACATTTACTATACACATACCCTGTTGTTTTTCACTTTGATCTGACATATGAAATATTATAACTCAGATTTTTTATATCAAAACACCATTACAGTACTCTATCCTACTTTTTAAGTCATTTCCCCTTAAATCTGCATTATCTCCTACGGATTGCAAACTTTTGTACTTCCTCATTTCTACGACCCTGAAATCTATAACTTCTAATTGGAAAGATGCTAAGTTGCTTTCAGTCAAGGCTTGGTTGAATAGATTACATTTTTAAGACGTGGATAGTGGGCACCCCTCATTCTTACACACTGGTACTGAACCACCTTTCCCCAGTTCGACTATGTGATCTAGTTTGGATTCCTATATTACTGCTTGTTCCTCAATTTAACATATATATTACAACTCTCATTTGCCCGTATACCTTCAGTGTAGCTCCTCTTGTTTTTTCTTCTTTCTATTTGACATTTATTGTTATAATACAATATTTGGATGCAAACAGAGACGTTATATTTCCTTATCATTGCAATGTATTTATTCCTTATAATTCGGTGTTATTTTTTGTATTGTGTTTATGTATGATGAAATAAACTTAATAAAAATCTTCTGAACACAAAAAAAATTGTAAAAGGTAGTCGTAAGTGACTTGGCGAAGGCCAGTTTGAGGGGAAGAGAGAGACTATGAATCATTGTCAAATCCAAGCGTAATGCAGAAAACATAACCTTGAAGTGAATGCCAAAAATACATCTTATTTGGAACCAGCAGTGGCTGTCAGGGACAGGGGTGGTAGGGCAGGTGTGGGGGTGGTAGGGCAGGTGTGGGGTGGGGTGGGTGAAAATAAAAATAAAACACCTTAATTTCTACAGCCGCCGTGACCATCTCCCCACTGTCGTGTCTACTTTTCCGGCGAGTCACGGAAGAAGGACGCACAGAAGCTCCCCTAAGCCAATCACAATGCTGCAATGCAGCATTGTGATCGGTGAGAGTGCCGTGTTTCAGCGCTCAGACAGGGACAGGGAGCCTGTGCATGTTCCCCACCAGGTTGTGCATTACAGCCTGGTGGGGAAAATGCAACATGCGCATGACTGTTTGGCCGGCACAAGACAGCCGGGCAAAAAGTAATGCCACCAGCCCCGTACTGCCCTAACCTCGAACCAAACCTACGAAAAATAAAATGATGATAACAACGTTATTATCATTTTATTTTTCCGGTCTGAGAGCAGTGGGGTGATGCTACCGTCCTCCTTACCAGAGGAACTGCCCCTGTTTGGAACAAATAATGGACACCAGTACAAAGAGTGTTGTTAATGATTCAGGTCTCACAGGATTGAAAGGAGACTAACCAAGGGACCTGTACAGTAGAACATAGGGGAGTGGGAACGAATCCAGCTTGAACAAATCTAAATGACTTTGTACTGCATTTTCATCTTCCAAATTCAACTTGCTGCTGCAGCTTTGGCAGGAAAACCACAAATCGTCACAGCTGTGGATCTTAGGGTACAAGCTACTACGGCCTACCTGGCTAGCAACTATTTTGAAAGGATGTATGACGTTACAACGTGGGCTATTACAACGCCTACCTTTACAACGCGGTTTTTACATCCCATACCTTTACAACGCATAGCCCTTAGAGGTGCTGGATAGTGAAAAGTTTAATTTTCTATTCCAACTCCAGTCCCCGTGGAAGGTGTTGGATAGAAAATTAAACTTATTCCCTATCCTAGAGCGCCACCCAATGCGTTGTAATGGTTTACGTTGTAATGACCGCGTTGTAATGGTAGTGCGTTGTAAAAGTTTGGTTGTAAAGGTTGTTCACCATTTTGAAACAGAGGAAGAGAATGCTTTGATTACTACTCAACATTTCCAAGTGCTGTAAATAACGTGTTCAGGGCCCGCTATGGGGCGGTGCGATCAGTGGCACCACACTGGGCACTGACTTTGGGCAAGCGCCATGTTTTCAAGGTCAATATGGTTTTAAAAGCACAAGTTGCTGCATTCCTTGCTCCAGCAATTTTCAGGAAACCATAAGAAAAGTCCAGATATCTCTGGTGATTGATGGGCCCGCTGCAGAGATATCGGAGTTTTATGAAGTGGACGTTTTGACTCATCTGAGGTAGCGCAGGAGGTTAAATGCTTGCTGAAAAGCACATGTACCATGCAGATCACAAAGTTCATACAATGTAAATAGGTCAGTGCGCTACTGTTCCTCTCAGAGGGACGCTTTTGTTACTGGCAGTTTATATCCTAACTTAGAACAGTGAGCTATTAACTGTCATCAAAGAGCCGCGTGCAAACTGCAAGTTATAGATTAGAGCATTATGACTTCCTCCCCAGTCTTTCATTATCCTAATGTTGCAAAAAAGGGTAGAAATAATTTCTTAATATTAAGGCCAACCCCCAACCATGGTGTTTCGTTTGACATTTTGTGGGCCTCATTTACAATATTTAGACGCATGCCAGTGCAGCAAGCCTTCCTGCTGTGCTGCTGTGCGTCAAATGAAAAGGGCAGGAATGCACTGTATCTACAAGTTACAGCGCATTCTGGCATGCACCAATGCAGGCACTCTTGCTCCATGGTGCAGGAGTGTCTGCATTGTAGGCATGAATGTTTTTGTGCAGGAAGGGACACCTTTCTTCACAAAAACAATTACGAGAGGTATTTATAGTCAGTTTAGACTTGTAACTGTAAATATTTTTATTTCAGATTGCAATTTTCTCTATACAGACCCCAATTGATTTCAGTCCTGAAGATGGTTTCCGCAATTAATTCATAGGAAACCGAAACGTCGACATTTCATCTTATCCCTGTCTTGTTTTATTCAGTGTGATTTGGGATAGGTGTTTTTAGGTTCTGTTGAGTCACGTATTAATTTACTTATGTGTGTACCCACAGTCCTAATTTTCTGTTTGTTCACTTATCTGTATATGAAGTGATTTCTTTAAAAAAAATGTGGATAAAATTATATTTTTCTAATACACCTTGTGTTGTTTTTTGAATGTTGTGTCTTGTTGAAACAAATTGTTTAAACTGAATTGAAACTCCACAGTGTTTGATTGATTCTTAATAAGGATCACTAATCGATCCTTCCTAAAATTAGTCTAAATAATTAAGCACGCATAAAATAAATTCCCTTGAAGGCATCTTCACCCATTCATTTTCATTACCCAAGCCCTCAAGGGTATTCTTGGGTTGCTCACTTTTTGTAAATCAGTTGGGTGCATGGCATTCATCAGGACCTAAAGAAAAGAGGGGGCTCCGTTCTTACCAACTTTGTGGTAATAAGGTGCTGCTTAGTGTGGTGACTTGTGTCACACTCCACTATAGGGGGATTCACTTTTAAGCCCTAGGACAAGAACCTAAATGCCCCATGGGAGGAGGGCAGAAGAAAGACCCCTGTAGTCAGACTTGCCTCAGGGCATTTAGGTTCTTGTCCTAGGGCTTAAAAGTGAGTCTTTCTACAGCAGTTTGTACACTGCTTTTATCCTGGTTGCACTCCTGAGTGAATTTGATGTAAGAGTAAAAACTATTATTGAGCCTGCGTGGCGATAGAATAAACCAACACATGACTTCTGGACATTAATAGCTCACCTGTCTGCTGGGTATTAAATGGGTCACATACCCCTCAAAGGGAACTATATTTTCGGATAGATGACCGTTATTTTAATCACTTAAAAACAGGAGGACTCACAACTGGATGACCAAGGTCAATAACATTATCACCGCAACCCATGTACATGGCCAAAATGGTCAGAAAGTGCTTCATGACATTGTGCTGCAGGTTAGGAATATTTTTGTACATACTTGATTTTCCCGGAAAGAGGAGCACAGTATGTCTATTCTCTGAAGCCATTTTCATTTTTCCTGTAGACAACTCTCTCTGCATATGCATCCCTCTTAGCACAACAATATTCACTTTTGAATTTCTATTTTAGTACAGAGTACACTTTTTAATTGAATAGGCCCAAATGGCATTGCATTCTTTGTTACACCAAGCAATCCCTTTATACACAGGATAGCAAAGTGTTCACATTTTCTTCCACTGAGAATTTATACATAAAACCAGGTGTAGTATAAAACATTGATGAGATAACATAGATAATCTCCATCGCCATCTTTCCACTCATTTGAAAATAGCTCCTTAATATCAGGATCCAGGTATAATTATTTTATCTTTTTTTAGAACTCATATCCCTATTGGTTTCTTGGAGCTTGCTACTGGGCAATGGAAAGAAACAAGATAATCATTAATATTTAAAGTGATTGATTTCTAACCACTTGAAAAAGGTAAGAATGCTGCTGGTGATTGTTCACACAGAAGAAAAAGACCCAACAGCCTCTTGGTCCTCCATATAGAACTCTTGATTTCTTTCTTGTGATCAGTTTTTGTTGGAAAAGTTATTTTTTCCTACTTTAAAGTCCTCTACCTCAGCAGTGGGTCCAGTGGGTTAAGGCATGGCACCCGTTGAGTGAAATAGTTGCTCCTGGGTTAAGGTCCCTTAGCAATCAGATGGGATAGTTGTTCCTTGGCTTTAAACCACTCTTCTCCATTCAAATAGCCACAATACATCTCACAATCAGACCCAACTGCTCATTTGTGACTTCTGTCATTGACCTCATTGAAGCAAACATGAATCCATACTCTCACTCAACCTCTTTTCCTATCATCCTTCATACGCCCTCATATACCCTTGCTCATCACCCCTTTACCCTTTCCAGTCTAACCACTTAAATCCTCTCATGCCATCCCCCTCTCTTTCTCCCCATCCCCTTCTCACAACCACAACTCCATCACCTACTGCCTTGCCTTCTACTTTTCCTTCCTACCCCATCCCCTGTTAGACTCTCTGTTTTTTTTTCTCTAGTCAATTCCTTGCTCACCGCAACAGGCTAACCCCATTTCCAACTAATGCTCTGCCATCACAACCCTCCAATCCTCCCACAACTTCTTTAACCCTCAATCTCCTTCTCTCCCCCTCATGTATGTATCCCCATTAACAACTCTCATCTCACACAGAGTTGCTGAACTCCAACTATGTCCCACCGTTCAACAATCTTTTCCCCTTCAAGCATGCAACATCTCACTGTCCCACATATCTTCTTATAATGTTAACTACCCATAATCTCCTGTCGCACCCAGCATGTCAACCGGCCTTCACAGCATAACAGACTACAAAATCACCTGCCCATGCTGCCTACCAATTGTTGAACTTACAGTAATAAAATTAGGCCCAAATGTTCCAGGATACATTCCGACTTTGCATCACCTTTGCTACATACAAAGCTCAACTTAAACTCAAACCCAAAACATAAACATACAACACCATCTGTCTCATGCATGCATCCTGACTCATTCTCACCACTAACAAAGAACCAATCAAATCTCTAATTAGCCTTTTTGAATAGGACAGTGTCTTCCAAAAAGTCCAAGTGTTGACACCATCAGGTCATCAGCCTCTCATCCCTATTCCATGTAAGTGAGGAAGGAACCTCATCTAGCAATAGGGAACTAAAATCACTAAGGGCAGCATGAACAGCAACCAGTACATAAAACCTTATTTTACAAAAGGAAACTACATTTTATAAATGGTTTGTTGATGAATGCTCGTTTGCTGAACAAAAACAAATTCAATATCTATAACCTACTGATTGACACAGAACTGCGCATAATATTCATCACAGAAATTTGGTTTAGAGAAAATATGTATATTGCCTGCAACCATCAAGGAAAGAAAGGCCACTGACCCCTGTCTTTAAGGATACTATAACAATCATATATCCAAACAATGAACTGCACATAATTTTATTAGAATTTCAAAATTTACAATGCAGTATAGTAACCACTGATCTCTCTCAAAACATCTGTAATACCTTAGCTACATAGTACATATGAAAGACTTTGTATTCACATCTAGGTATCAACACAGCATCCTGGTCTACATTTATAGAAGCAAAGAGCATTATGTCAAAACACAATCTCCATCCATCTCTTCCTTTGAGGAAATTACAATGCCAGAATTTCAAGAACTGGTAAAACGTAGTCATTTGACTGTCTGCTCTTTGGGCCCTGCTCCCCACTTATTTTCAAGACAATTCTTGTACCATGCCCCGCAGCTAACACAGTCAGAAATATAATGAACAACTCCTTAGTATTTTAACTTTTCCTGAAGGAGTTTAAAAAAGGCTCACATGTGCCCATTACTTAAGAAGTATACACAGACCCACAAGATTGTCAAACCAGTTTAGGCCATGGAAGAGGCTCTCAATCCACTTTAATAGCAATTTGGGATGGCCTAAAAACAGAGTGGACAAATATGTCATAGCCACAGTACCACTCTTGGATCTCTCAGCAACGTTCCACACAGCACACCATGATAATTTAACTGGTAGACTTAGAGACATTTCTATAGAAGGCATCACTCTTTCTTAGATTTCTTCAAATCTTCACAATAGGTCTTACTTGAGTCAAATACCCCTTTGTTGTGTTCAAACCCTTACAATATAAAAACAGGAGAAGGAGATCCAAAGGGGCATATCATCTCACTTTGAGCCATATGTATCATTGAAATTCGCATTCGCAAAGGCCGAAATTCGCCGAATTTCGGCCTTTGCGAATGGGAATTCGCAAAATGATATGTATGAAGGAAAATCAAATGCAAAATAAGGAATCGCAAAATTTGCGATTCCTTATTTTGCGATTGCATTTAAGGAATAGCAAATTTTGCGATTCCTTAAATGCAATGTAAGAATGCAAAAAAATGTGCTAAATGGCCTTAAGGAACCGCAAATTACCACCAACATCTAGTTGGTGGTAAGTTGCGAATTCCTTGAAAAATGCAAATTTTTGCATTTTTCAAATCGCCATGTGACGCACATACATGCCCTTAGGCCATGTATGTGCACCACATGTGCACCTATGCTTATTTCAGGGGTGCAACAGGGTGTCTTTTGGACACCCCTGCACCCTTGAAATTATTCTCAATTTGCGATTAGCAAATTGCGAATTTGCAAATTGAGAAATGATTCCCATTCCTTCCTATGGGCCTCCTGGCCCATAGAAATGAATGGGAAAGAATTCCTTAATTGCAAATTCGCAATTTGCGAAATCGCAATTAAGGAATATAAAGAAATCTCTAAAAAAAATTGTTTTTCTTGAAACATACCATTTTGCTATTCTGAAATAGCGATTTCTTAAAAATATGGCCCTTTATCTTTTGAACATTTACATGAGATTTTTACCAGATCTAATTAACAGCTATGGGTTTAGATGGTACGATTATACAAATAACAGCCTGATAATTCTCAAATTGGAAAACGCTAAAAACGTAAGAAAATCAATCAGCAACATCCACATCATAGCCAAAGATCAATGGATGACAAAGAACCACCTCAAATGAAATGTTTTGAAATAATTGAAATATTGTCTTGCGATAAAAAGAAAAAGTATGACCCTCTATACTTCTTGCCAAATTAATTGAGACCTTCTACATAAATAGTGAAAAAGGCACGATATCTTAGAATAGTCAGAGACTTTGCACTCTCCATTAAAGCTCAAGTCAACAAGCTGTCAAAATCAACCTTATACATAATGAAACCGTTACAAAGCTTTCTCCCAAATCTTGGATTATCTCAAATGGTTTAATTATCAACGTAACTCCTCCATTCAAACCTAGATCACAATAATGGATTATATCACGGCACTCAATTATCATCCTTAAATAGGTTACAGAGAATTCATAATTCAGCAGCTGAATTACTTCTTTGTGTATAGACATAAACCTGCATCTCTACTGTCCTAAAGACCCTGCACAGGTTCCGATGTTCAAGAATTTCCTCTTTACAGCTACTATACATCGCTCACAGAGCAGTGAACAGTAAAGGCCTTACATTCTTGCAATCTTCAACCACCAAATACTCCAAGCATAGGAATTTATTCCCCAGGCTGGCACCACAGCTAACTTATCTAGCTCACAGTTAGTAAACCATTGGGGGCAATGCATTTGCTGTTCAAGCTGCCAAATTATAGAATTCACTACTTGCAAAGATCAGAACCACTGAGAATCACCTACTATTCAGGACAATGGCTAAGACTTGGTTATTTCCAATGTGAACCGTCAGACACCAATTATATGATTACTCATAACATGGATAAGTGCCTTTTCAAATTTTGGTCTATCTGTCAACAGACAGATGATACCCGATATGTAAATCTCAAACACAGAAGAATGAGATCGATCCATGAATTGACAACCAGTTCTCTACACTTGTTTTCAAACATAAAGATATTTGAAAGACTTTGAAAATCGGCAAAGATAGATCATTCCACTATATTTACTTGTGAAAAAACAGGAATCACTCACACTACATAATATGGTAAATCCCATTACAAAAGACCCCAGATACTACGTTTGAGATGTATGGGCTCAATATTACCAGTCTAGCCACTGTTATCTATCAAAGAATCAAAATTCATCACCATCGTTTGGCGGATTGTTCTGCCCATATTATCTATATCACATAAGTTATTCCTGCATCTAATGACCTAAAATCCGTTTACATTCCTGCATGAAAATATTTTCCTTTACATCATTATGTCAAACATCTCTCGGTCAACAACCCACTTTCTTTCTTTTTACCCATCTTATCTCTATTGAGTCTCCTCCAGAACATAACATTTCCTTACCGAATCCTCTACTCTTTCGAATTATTCATTTATATGTTTTCACACAAATCACTTACTTTATGAATACTTCATTTCCAATCTAAGTCAAACCAATCTTCCCCACAAGCACCTAGGCTAATGTATGTGTAGACCTAAAATGCATGTATTGGCCCATCTTAAGAATACAAAACTCAAATCCACTAATGTCAAACATGTAGAAAATATTTAACAATCCAAAATGAATACACACTAATCCTTGATTCCTGGAGTAGAACACTTCTTGATGAAACAAATGCACTTCAATAATAATTGCTATATAAATCCAGTTACAATACATTAACACATTGCTAAGTTCTGGTTAGGAGGCACCAAACTCTTTAGTTCTAGAACATGCTCTAAACATGCCTGTAGTCACTCCATGGTGAAAGGGATTGTCTGAACTCTGCTGTGTTTCCTCTTAACATAGATTCATGTTATGAGTATGAGCCATGCCCCTCTCCTTTTCCGGTATTGATGTTTGATGTGATTTATGGGCGCATTCACCCATGCAGGACCAGCCATTATCACTGTGTAATCTCATCTTTAGGTTCCCTCAGACTTCTGACAAAGCATTGTCACCTTTCCTAAGCTAAGCCTCAGCTTGTACTTAAGCCATACATTCTCTGGATGACAAATCTTGACTCCATCCAGGTCCTAGAATGGGTTGCTACTTGGATTCTCCTACCGACTGTCAATTTTCAATTCACACTTGCACAACTGTAGTGCCCAGGCCTAACAGCATCTTACCAGTAAGTCCCTCATTGTGAGGAACATCAGAATTCTGAGTTGGACCCCAAATCAAAATGTTAAATTGTGTGCAAACTTTGCATTGTCCAGGTGGTTTTCCCTGCACAAATTGTGCTAGATATAACCTAGCAAACCTATTGTACTAATCAATTGCAAGATTCCAAATGTTGGCTCTCATAATTATTGAAAACATGTTGTGTTACTGTGTTACACTCTTTAAATCAATTTTTCAGGGGTTGGTAAAGCGCAGCTACTCACTCGTGAGGGTCTTAATGTGCTGGGGAAGGGGAGCGGCTCCATTGAGTGCTGGGGTCAACTGAAAAGCCAGGTCTTGAGGTCCTTCCCAAACTGGAGCAGTGTGGGGACTTGCCGGAGGTGGAGGTCGTTCCAGGCCTTGGCTGCAAGGTAGGAGAAGGACATTCCTCCTGTTCTGGTTATGTAGCTTTTTTGGGACAGTGGCTAGAGAGAGGTCAGCTGATTGCAGGTGTCTATTGGTGCATGGAGGAGAGACAGTTGTTTAGGTATGCTGGTCTGATATTGTGGAGGGCCTTGAATGCGTGAGTTAGGAGCTTGAAGGTAATCTTCTTTCGATGGAGAGGCAGTGGAGGTCGTGGAGGTGTTGAGTGATGTGGTTGTGACGGGCGATGTCCAGGATCAGTCTAGCTGCGGCGTTTTGGACGGTCTGAAGTTTGGGAGGTAGTTTTGTGTTGATTAGGCTGTAGAGTGCGTTGCTGTAGACCAGTCTGCTACTCATGAGGGCGTTCGTGAACGTTTTTCTCGATTCTGGTGGGATACATCTGAAGGTCTTCCGGCATATGTGGAGGGTGTTGAAGCAGACTGAGGACACAGCGTTGATTTGTCAGTTCATCATGACTGATGAGTCTAGCATGATGCCAAGGTTTTGTACGTGGTCCATGGGGGGGGTCTGAGGGCAGGGGGCCACCGTGTGCCATCCCATGTGGAGGAAGTGGAGGCAAGGATGAGGACTTCGGTTTTCTCTGAGTTGAGTTTAAGGTGGCTCTTCTTCATCATCCCCCAGAGTAAAACAGCTCAGATTTGGAGGGAGAAGTTTCCTGCTGCATGCAGCAAAGACATGGAACCAAATTCCACTATCTATAAAAAACATGTCATCGCTGCTACTGTTGCGAAAGGCGCGAAAGACATGGCTTTTCACTACTCAGTAACCTTTCCAATGTTCCACTACAGCCTGTAGTCAAACATCAGACAAAGCGCCAAGACGCCCTTGGGCATTCGCGCGCTCTTTAAATTCTATAATTAGGCTTTCCTGTTTTCAGTTTCTATTTTTGGTAAATTCTGGTGGTGTTTTTTCAGTGTTTTCCAGTGATTTCAAAACGTCAAAAAAACAGTGCTTTTCAGTGGTTACTCATTTTTGCGCCATTAAAAACAACTGAAACAGTGTTTTACCGGTGTTTATGGAACGCTTGGCTTTTAATATTGCTTGCTTTCTTCATCAGACCCCAGCCATGGTAAGGACCACACTGCATGGCATTTAAAGTGGATAAGAGGGCGATCATGATGTGTGCTAAAGAGATGAATGCCAGAATGTCACAATCTGACCAGACCAAGCAGTGTATATAGGTACAAATTACAGAGAATCGTTTGTGGCAGCCAGCAACTTCTCACAGTTCGGATAATTTTTCCTAATTTACCCTACAATATCACTGGGAGCTTCGGACGACGTGATTTACAAGTGTTCATATGTGTCACCAGAATGACACTCTACAAGAATAATACAAAGTTACACATTGGATGAGCCAAACAGAACGTGTATTTAGAAAGTGTATTATCGCCCCGAAGAGCAAGAGCACCACAGTGCTAAATAACTTATATTTATTGTTTCCCGACTCTATGGCACTCGTCTTTTCAACCTCAGAAGATGAAAGGCTGAGTGGATGGATGTGTCAGGATTTGAACTAGGTTCCATTAAGTCAAACACGGGTCCCTACAATGGGTGTATTAATCCACGGAGCAACCAGCCATGGATATTTTTTATTTTATGTTTTTTTTTTCTACATTTTTATATTTTGATAAACATTGATGATATGCATATATACCTCTAGGGCCTTAACCTTAAAAATGTTTTTAGTTTTTCTTCAGAAATTGTATATTGCTCTACATTTCAGAATATTAATACAGTCATGAAATACTTTCCATTGTCCTTTGATTCTGCAGCTCAGATTTAACAAGCATTTGCAATGCAATACGTCTCACATTTATGCAAGTGTAAGCTATTGGAACTGTATTTAAAAACAAAACCAAAAATAAAGGGCATTATTATTTGCAATGACAATAGCTCAAACTTGCGTAAATCCGAGACCTATTGCATTGCAAATACTTGTTTTAAACGAAAGCGTGAATTGGTCACTCAGCAAGTTGAAAGTTACAGTCTGTGTTCCAGAGTCGCCACCCCTCTCCTGCTCAGAGAGTGTCACATTGCATTGTATCATCAATATAGCGCCCTCACACGACTTGTGTGCACGAAGCACTGTTTGGTACTTCATTTGGGGCCATATGTATCAAGCAAATTAGCCTTTCCAAAGGCAGAAATTCACAGAATTTCGGCCTTTGCGAATGCGAATTTGCTAAATGGTATGTATAAAGCAAAATCTGTTGCAACTTATTTTGCAATTGCATTTAAAGAATCGCAAATTTTGCGTTTCCTAAAATGCAATGTATGAAGCAAATACATTTGCAAAATGTCCTTAAGGAATCGCAAATTACCACCAACTTCTAGTTGGTGGTAAGTTGCGAATTCCTTGAAAAATGCAAATTTTAGCTTTTTTCAAAGTGCCATGTGATGCACATACATGTCCTTGGGGCATGTATGTGCGCCACATGTGCACCCATGCATATTTCAGGGGTGCAACAGGGTGTGCACCCTTGAAATTATTCTCAATTTGCGATTAGCAAATTGCGAATCGCAAATTGAGAATAACTTCCCATTCGTTCCTATGAGCCTCCTGGCCCATCGAAATGAATGGGAAAGTATTCCTTAATTGCGATTCGCAATTTGCAAATCACAAATAAGGAATTTTAAGAAATCGCAAAAAAAATGCAATTATGTACATACATACCTATTTGCGATTCTCGAATTGCGATTTCTTAAAAATCGCTATTTGAGAATCGCAAATCAGGTTGGTGTCTTTCAAACTAATGGCTCACAGTGCATATATTGCATTTTCTGGGTTGTTTACGCGTGGGTACCATTATCCAGCTGTGCCATAGGATCCAATATCTAAATATGGTGCCCCAGCTCACATACAGCCACAATACCTTCGGGTTGAGTTCCTGCTATATCATACTGCTGTGGCTGCTGAAGTTAATGGAGCGTGAGGTCTATTGCAACTGCGAGGTGTACATGTTCCGTGAATGTGCATAAGGCCTGCACTGCTGTACTTGAGCTGTGCCTCTTTTGTGCGTGCAATGGAAGGTGCATGGCTGTGCTGTTCCTATTGTGTGCTTGATAGACTCTTGCACTGCTGCTGTCTGTTATTTACCGACCCTAGGAGGCGGAAGCTTGCTCACCTAATGAGTGAACTGTTTCAGTTCTAGTGCCTGTTATGTAGCTGTTCTGTGTGGTCAACTCGAGTGACTTTCTAGTGTCTCTCCGCTGTAGTTTCTGCTTGTGAAAAGAAAGTGTGCTTTGAAAGTTTTATCTGTGTGAGGGACGCTAGTTCAGCGGCAGCCTGTGCTTAATATCTGAGCCAGTGTCTTTCGGCGCTCGGCAGAATTGTCAACATCGACTCTTATGACAGTCTGCCACGCTGTTAGTCTAATTTAGAAATTAATACAAAAGTGTATTATTGCATGAGATACATTAGAAACGACTAATACCTCTGCTCAATCCATTCTAACAGCTTTGGGTATCTGGAATGGCCTGACTAGTCGCACTTGTAGCAGTGTTATGTTAATAGTACTGCTGGTACTGTCATTGGCTGGACTCGCAGGGGCAATAAGGTAGTTCAAGCTACAGTGGCCTCCTGACAAAGCCCTGGCACTTTTTTTATACAAACTAAGCACTTCTGCCTGCGCTGTATCTATTTACAGAGGTTACACCGCTCCTGCCTGTGCAGTGCCTGTTCTCAGTACCCCGTGTGTAAGTAGGGCAGTCGGCTCCGAAGGTTCCAGTTCATCTTATAAACACATTTTTTTGAGATGCCTTCGGTTCTTCACAAAAGCTCTACCCAAACAAATTTGATGATGAAAAAGCATGAATGTGGCACTTTTTTTGTGAACAAGGTCGGCATGAACAGTTCATTGTGCTCATTCGGCGCTTTGAAGCAGCAGGAAGGAAGCATGAGGCGCTTTAACTGCAGTAAATAAATACATGCAATACTGCACACTGCTTCCGCCGCCCCTTCTCACACAGGGCTAACATTAAGAAATGCTACGAGGAAGAGGTTTACTTCCTAATTGTTTAAAAGCTCTGTCATTTATAAAAGCGCAATCAATAATAAAGATTTGACTAAGACCAACGATAGCAATTATCAATGCTAACACTGGTGACTCACCTCTTGCACGTTTACAGCAGGCGCTGCCATATGGTGTGATCCCCCCCCCATAAAATCGTACGAGGTGTTAATTTTTGAATCTCCTTTGAATCTCGGGTGAAAGAACAACAAAGCCTTGTGAAGTGTTTCAACAGGGGGTGTAAAGCACACCTCGGCACCTCCTGTGGTGTATGTAGCCAGTTCCTCCTCAGGGCGCAGACACTGGCGGCGAGTCACAGCCCCACAGTTAATACAAAAGGCAGACCCGGACCCGTGGAACTGGAAGGAGCGGACACCCTAGGCCGGCTTGAAACTCTGGGCTTTGGAGGAAGTTGCACATTTATGGAAAAGACCCGCCTTCTTAAATAATTGAGTTGCAGAACAGTCCCAAATATTTAGCACGAAGGGGATGATAACTTTTAAAAATAAGGCTCACAGCATTGTTACTTCAATTAAAACCAGGGCACTGCGCTGAGATTAGAGGACACTGGCGCTCGGGGTTTAACTTAAGCCCCGGTGGAGACATACACTACAGCGGGGAGGGGCACAGAATCATCGCCGAGTGCAAAGCGCAGCGCCCATTTCAAGAGCACCACGCTAAAAGTAAAAGTGTGCTTAAAGGCCATGAACAGCGGGAGGAGGCTGAAATGTTTCATGAAATTACCGATGCCTAGCTCGGATGCTGGGTTTGTACTGCTTTGGCTCCCTCAAGTGGTCAAAAGGTTCAAATGGCCAAGTGGTCAAATAAATTTGAAAAATTCAGCGATACTCGGTTTAAACCGGGTCAGCTGATTTGCAGTCGGTATGGTAATATCGGGCAGACTCGGTTTTAACCGAATTCCGAACAGCCTATCTATAATCAAATCAAATCAAGGTGGCAATGGCTTTCATCCCTTCTTGGAAGTTGTGCAAGATGATGTTGGGTTCTTTGGTGTGAGAGAGGATGAGCTGGCTGTCGTCGGTATAGGAGACAATGGGGAGCCCGTGGTTTCTGGCAATGGTTGCAAGGGGGCCATGTAGATATTGAAAAGGGTGGCACTGAGGGAGGATCCCTGGGGCACTCCGCATCTGGTCTCTGTTGGTTCCGAGAGGTAGGGCGAGAGTATGACTTGCTGAGTTCTGCCTGTAAGGAATGACCATATCCAGCCCAGTGCCTTTTCGCGGGTGCCCGTGTTGAGGAGTCTCGTGACTAGCGTGCACTGGGAGACGGTGTCGAAGGCGCGCGAAGTGCTCCAGGAGGATGAGGGCTGATGTTTGGCCGTGGTCGAGAAGGAAGCGGATTTCATCAGTGGCAGCGAGTAGAGCGGTCTCCGTGTTGTGGTTGCTGTGGAATCCGGATTGAGAGATGTCCAGGATGTTGTTGGCAGCGATGAAGTTTGCTAGCTGGGTGTTGACTGAATTTTCAATGACCTTGCCTGCGAAAGGAAGAAGGAAGATGGGCCTGAAGTTCTTGAGGTCCGTCGAGTCTGCAGCGAGTTTCTTCAGGGGGAGTTGACTTTGGCGTGTTCCCAGTCAATCAGGAATGTGACAGTTTAGAGAAAGCAGTTGATTGTCCATCGTAGTTTGGGTACGATGGCCGTGGCAGCTCTGTTGAAGATGTCGGGTGGGCAGGGGTCAGAGGGTGCTCCAGAGTATACACTCTTCATGGTGTCTTCAGACCTGAGTGAGGTCCAGGTAAGCAGGGTCAATTGGGTGGCGTCGCTGGGTGTGGGAGCTGGGGTGGTGCATTGTCAGAGTTGTCATAGATCATCTTAATCTTGAGGTGAAAGAAGGTGCAGAGTCTGTTGCAAAGGTTCTGGAAGAGTGGAGCGTCTGTTGTTTCACTGTTGGGTTTGGAAAAATCCTTGATGATGGAGAAGGGTTCTTTGGAGTTATGGGCTTGGTGCAGATTCTGTCTTGAAGGAAATTCTTCTTTGTGGATTTGATGAGTTGGTGGTGTGTTGTGGTGGCTGCTCTGGTGTTACGTGTGTGTTTCTGGGGATTTGTTGATCCTCAATGTCTTTTTGAGTCGCCGACAGGAGTGCTTGGATTCTTGGAGTGCAGGGGTGAACTAGCTTGCTTTCTTGATGTGACGTCATGTAGCTCTCTTCAGGGGGGTGAGTGTGTCAGCGCAGTTCATGATACAGCGGTGGAGGTTGCATGCCACAATATTGGTACCTTGCATCATCTGTGGTGGGGTGCTGATGAGGGTGGAGGTGATCTGGTCTTTTGTATCTTTGTTCCAGCTTCAACAAGGAAGGCAGTGGGTGTGCTTGTGTAGAGTGGGTTTTCAGAAAGAGAAGTGGATGCAGTGGTGGTCTGTCAAGAGGTGTTCCATGGTGTGGCTGTAGGAGACACTGTTTCCTCTGCGAAGGCAGAGTTGGGTGTGTGTCATTCTGTGTGCGTTCTCTAGGAGAGCCGTCGTATTGGGGTCATTGTAGTTGTCCAGGTGGAAGATTAGGTCTCCAAGTAGGATGTAGTGTGTGGAGCGTGCACCATTAAGTAGGGGTCTGGAGGAGGAAAAGCCATCTAGGAGGCGGGAGCAGGAAAGGACACACTGGAGGGGCCACTGGGGAAGCAGCGATGGAGAGTGCGAGGGAGTAAAGAGAGAGAAAAGGGCACAAAGACAAGAGAAAAAAGGGAAAAATCAAAATAGACAAGAGAGCAAAAAGAGAAAAGAGGACACAGAAAATCAAGGAGAGGCGGAGCAGCAGAAGAGAAGAGAGATCTCCTCTCCCAACCAGGGAAGAGGCACAGGCAGGAGCATGCGGGTGGAGGAGGGCCCCGAACATCCAGAAAACGGAGAGCTAAAAGGGCTCAGAGGGCAGAGGGCAGCAATTACTGGTGGAGCTAAGTGGGGGGAGAGCAGTCACACTAACCTGTATAATTCACTTTAGGGAGTTAATACCAGACTGGGGAAAACACATTGTATGGAATTGGTATTCTCCTGAAAAGTATACTCTCCTGGTCTTATCCTACACAATGTCATTCTGAAGCCCCCAGTGATGCAGATGTTTGGGGCCAAATGTTGGGGAGCAAATGGTGCTTGCGTCATTTTTCCAATACTTAGAGCTTTGGTAATTTCACACTCATGCAAGGTATTTCTCCAAGCAAGTGTTGTGTTTTCTTAGAAAACATTCTCTTGAATCTGAGGTTTGTAACTCAGATTGAGGAAAATCTGTAAGCTAAAAAATCCCTTCATGCCCTACTTATTTGATGAGGTCGAAAAGCAAAAGTAAAACAGCAAGATGCTTTATCATTATTTTTTGGGTGGTTTCCCCTCCCAAACATATCGTTGGCATAAGAATGAAGCCTCATATGTCTTGTGAAGAGCTGTATGTAAGTCATCTTTGAAAATTTGAAAACTTAGTGCAACTTGAGACAGAAATATATAAAACAGCTTTTTACTGCTTAAAATGTATTTACCTAATGGAAAGCTCACACCAGATGTAAATTGCACTGTCTTGTATTATAATTGCAGTTATACAGTGCTTACTACTTCTGACTTCATTCAATTTATTACAGATCTTTCATTGTCTACATTGCCTTCTTTTCGTTATTTTCCCTAATTTGTTTAAAGTTAGACACCCCACCTGCCGGGCACATGACGGTGGTAACGGAATGGTTGGAGTATGTACACACACTAGAGTCCAGCATGAATTTTTTTACCCTGCCAGGTTTGTAGGCAACAGCACTATGGGTTTTCCGGGCAGATAGTAGCGATCTAGATATTCTACTGTGCCTAACTAAGAGTAACACATTTTTGTTTCAATATCTGTAGCCGTGTATGTATCCGGCTTGAGAGAGGAACAGGTGTGAGTCACACCCAGTGGCGGCTCCTCCGCTGTATAATAATGACGTAATGTTATTATCATTTTCTTTCTCCTATTGGAGTAAGTGGCGGGCGGGGTGTGGATGGCCAGAGCAGGGGAGGAGTGGTTTACACTCCCCAAGTGTGCATGAACTGTTTGGCCGGCCCTCTTGGGCCGGCCAAACAGTTCATGCGCACTTTGAATGTTCCCCACCATGCTGTATGACTCAGCCTGGTGAGGAACATGCACAGGCTCTTTGTCCCCTTCTGAGTGCCAACCCACTGCGCTCAGATAAATCACAATGCTGCATTGCAGCGTTGTGATTGCCTCATGTGAGCCTGTGTGTCCCGGTGCTTTCTGATGCAGGCCAGAACTGCAGGAAGAAGGAAGATGAAGAGGATGGAGGAGAGGCGTTGACTGCCTGTTAATGGTAAGTCCTTTTTTTTTTAACTCCCCCCGTCTCACCACCTGCAGCAGGTAGCATCTGCTACTGGTCATAACCATGGAAGAGAAAGGGTGGCAGTACTGTAAAAATGAGGGAATGGATAGAGGTGGGGAAAGGGGCATCAATGTCATGCTTTGGAGAAGCAGGCAGCACTCATATAGAACAGTGGATGGAGGTATGAATAAAGGATGGAGAAAAAAACTTATGGGATGTTACAAAGCCTTTACGATGATGACCAACATGGGGATATCAACGTGAAGTCTGTTATCATCTCTAGAAGGGTCCTGTAGGGGCCGATGCCCCTACTCTATTTGTCCCCAGCCCCCCTTTTACCCCAACACAGCTGACAAATATACCAGGAGGCGACACAGAAATAAATGTGTGTGTATGTTACCTTTGTATGTGCCTCACCCCCAAGTTTTATCTCTGTCCCTATGTGTGCCCTTTCTAAAATTCCCTTCTAGAGATGCCATTGATGAAGACAAAGGTAGATGGCATCATTAATGCAGAGGGACAGAGAAGGAGGACAGACATTGGAAGGGATGGATGCTGAGGGATGGCTAGAAACCTTTCTTTCTTTATTTATTTTTTAAAATTTTTATTGAACAGAGCAATAGGTAGCCAATGGTACAAAACATATTTCACTTTAAATTTCAATATCAATACATATCAATACATTTCTAAAAAACCTTTAAATATCAGACAAGAGATAAAAAAAGATAAAAGGGAGCGAGATTCATTGAGATAAAAAAAACAGCCAATATCATCATTAGAACTTTCAAGAAATTATGTGCAAAATCTACAATTTATAAAGTGCAACTGCAAAGTGCCAAACTGCAATAAAGTGCTACTGCAAAGTGCAAAAGGTACAATAAAGTGCATTCCTAAAAGTGCGTAGTGCAAGCTAGTGCAAGTCAGCAAAAGATGTTAATAAAGTGCAAATGTCCTAAAAAAAAACTTGCATTCAAAGATGAAAAGGCTGTTAAAAATGAAAAAACTTTTATTATCTAATCTCGATTTTCTTTTCGGATCATCCTCCCTTCAATTGTTCTAGATTCCCAAAATATTTCCAATTCCTTTCAAATCTCCTGATGGCTCCCACTCTGCCAGCATAAGCCTTTTCAAAAAGACAGGTTCCCCTCATTTTGTTAAACCATCTTAATTGTGATGGGATCTCCCTGGATATCCAGTTTTGAAGTATTAAAGATCGAGCAACAGCACAAGATATAAATATAAATACTTCTTCAGCTCTATTAAACCTATTCCTATCCTTACATATACCGAACAGGGCTGCTTCTACCACTGGCAGAAAAGTTTTCCCAATGGCCTGTTCTATATCCGCAATTATCCCCTTCCAAAAAGATTCTAGCTGCGGACAAGCGAAGAAAATATGGTGCCATCCTCCCTGACCTCTAGCCATACATCTGAAACACTTATTTTCAACTTCAGGGTACATCCTCTCCAGAGCCTCTGGTGTATAATACGCTAACCAGCAAGATAAAAAGGACATCCTCTTATAATTGGCTGCGCGTAGAGATTAATATCCCAGCTGGCACAGAACCTCCCAATCCTTAGAGGAGAATGTACACTGAGTCGAGAGGCTTATTTTCTCCAAATGTGTGTTTTAGTGCAGTTTGTCCAGAGCAATGAAGCGTCTTGTACCAATTTCCTATACCTTTATATTTTCCTCCGTAAAGGGCTGTTAACAAGACATTAGGAGAATTAAGCAGACCACTTATCTCTTTTCTGATGAAATAGACAATCTGTATATATTCAAAAAAAGTCGACGCCTGGGATTATTCGTTCTAGCTAACACTTCCTGCCAGCTAATTACCCTGTTTTGGACCACCAGATGTCTCAACTCGCGGAACCCACAAAGTTCCCAATTTTTTATGTGGTTCAAACTAACTTGGAGACCAATTTGAGTACATTTAATTAAACTTAATTAATGGGAGCCATCGGAACCATGTTTTTTAAAAAGGAGTGACAGTCTTGACGCATATTCCCTTAACGTCTTGTATCTTGACCTCTTTGGAAACTTTGCAGTTTTCAAAAAAATTGGAATTTGAGAACCTGCCTCTTGTAGCATCTTTACAAGAAAAAAATTATCTCTTGTCTGATTAACCCTCAGTAATCCTGCCACTATATCAAAAAAATGCAGCTTCATAGTAGGTCCTTAAATGGGGTAGAGCCAAACCTCCTTGATCTACTGAGAGTTGTATCACGGGCAGCTTGACTCTCGAAGCTTTATTGCCCCAAATAAATCCTCTCAGCATTGTTTCCAGCTCGTTAAAGAAACCTAAATTAATTTTAATGGGAACATTGCTGAACAGAAATATAAGCAGGGGCAGCATTGACATTTTGATCAATGATACCCTGCCTATAACTGATAAAGGAAGTAAAAGCCATTGATCTAGAAGGTTCCCAATTTTGTTCTTCATTCTAGTATAATTCAGGACAAAAAGCTTATCATATTCGCAAGTCACGAAGATACCCAGGTATCTAATTGGGTCACTTCTTGCAGCGTGGGCCTGCAAATAAATAGGGAGAAAATGTAAATCGGTGTTCAAAGCAAGGACCTCGGTTTTTTTGGCATTTATTTTATAGCCCCCTATCTTTTCATAGTCCTTGACCTCTCTCATTAAGTTCTCAATATTTTCTTTTTTAGTTATTAAATAAAGGATAATATCATCGGCAAACAGCTTTAGCTTTGACATACCGATGATAGGGGGCTGAATAGCCACATTATCCCTGATATTTACCACTAGCGGCTCAATAAAGAAAGTGAAGAGCAAAGGAGACAACGGGCAGCCCTGCCTTGTTCCCCGATTTACCTTAATCTCCCCGGCCTGTTTTGCATTGATTATTACTTGAGCCGATGCTCCCTCATAGATATCATGTAACATCTCATTAATTGAGACTGGGAATCCAAATTGGCCGAGAGAATAAAACAGTGCTGCCCAGTTGACCAAGTCAAATACCTTTTCCGCGTCAATTATTATATTAAAATACAAGCTGGAATCAAATTAATATTAAAATAGTCCAATGCCTGTATTAGGAACTCGGTGTTTGCTGCCATATAGCGTCCTGCAATAAACCCAGTCTGATCATGCCCACCTAATCTAATATAGTTAAATAGCTTTTTTAAGGGTGTTACTAGTTCTTTAAAAAAAAACTTGTAGAATTCAATTGGGTACCCATCCTGTCCGGAAGCCTTTGCCCCGGATGTTGCCTTTATACAGTCTTGTATTTCAGAAGTACTTATTTCAAGCCCGATTTGGTTAGCCCGATTTTCTGAAAATTCTGGGGATCTATATATTTGCAAAATATTCCTGGATCATTTCTTCCTCTACCTGATGTACCGTAGAGTATATTTTTTCAAAATGGTCCAGGAACATCCTTGAGATCTTGTCACCATCTACCTCCTCCAGTCCACTCTGAGGGTCTTGGATTTTCACTATCATTGAAGACTCTTGCCTCTTTCTCGCAGAGTTAGCCAGTAATTTCCCCACCAACTGGCTGTCTTCGTAGACCTTTTGCTGGAAGGCTTTCGAGCTATTTATCTCCTCTACAATAAAAAAATCCCGTAAGAGTGCTTTAGCCTGCTCTAATTAACTCGAGTGCTGTTGGAACTGTAGAGCATATTCCTTCTCTATGGCTGACTGTAGCTTAGATATTTTTAGCTTTCTTTTATTCACCTGGGCACTAGTATACGCAATAATCTGGCCACGTGCTCCTGCTTTAAATCCGCCCCATACTGAAAAGGGTTGAGCTGTATTATCATTAATTTCAAAGAATTCTGTAATACACTCTCTGAATCCTGAAACCCAGTCCTGATTTTGGAGCAGGGTGCGCTCCAGCTGCCACCTGGGACGCTCCCCATCCACTGCTCCAAATACTAGCTCAAGTTCGATTCTGCCGTAGTCAGAAAACGGATTGCATCCAAACAGAGTTTCTGAGATCTGAAGAGATCTAGGTATCAAAAAGAAATCTATTCTGGATGCAGTCCGAACCCTGTGGGAATAGCATGCAAAAGATTCTTTTTCTACGTTCCTGCAGCGCCAGGGATCACGTCATTGATATTCAGGTAAGAGCGCTTCAAAAAAACATTTTGTTTTAGGTTTTAACTGCTTCTTTTTCTTATTAGAAGTGTCCCTTATCAAATCTTGAATATAATTAAAGTTCCCTCCTAGAACAATCTGCCCTGGGGCTCCCCTTAAAAATTCGTAAATTTCTGTCAACCCAGAAATATCATCAAGGATGGGGCCATAATAGTTCACAAAATGTATTACTTTCTCTTGAAATTTTGCTACAACCCAAAGCCACCTTCCCTTGGAATCTCTTTGAACCTGAAAAAATTCCTAGGGCAGATCCCTCGAAAAATAAATAGCGTCCCCTCTCTGGGCCACCTCTGCTGATGAAAAAAACATGAGAGAAGTATCTCAGGATAAACAACTTAGGGGCATTAGACTTTAAATGTGTCTCCTTAAAATAGACCACCTG
Organism: Lissotriton vulgaris; assembly: GCF_964263255.1. Lineage (NCBI taxonomy): Eukaryota > Metazoa > Chordata > Amphibia > Caudata > Salamandridae > Lissotriton > Lissotriton vulgaris. Next base: position 940,434,469 of record NC_141695.1, read on the forward strand.
GGATTTAAGAGATATTACACATTTCAAAAGAGCCCCATACTTCTGTTTATTTAACATTCCATTAGCATTAATTGACAGGATATTGCATGTATTAAATTTCATCTAAAAAGGTATTTTCCTTGTTAAGTACCTACCATTAAAAATTGAAAAAATGCCATACCTATTGCACATGTTCCTTTTTCCTGCATTTACCCTCCCCCTCCCCCACCCTACCCAGGAATGTGGAAACTCCCTTCGCTTCCACGCTGTCTACATTCCTCCCACTTCTTCTGTTCTGGGTGTCCTCTTGCTACACCCTGAGTGACCTGTTAATCTGGGGCTGCCCCATTCTTACTATTGTTTTACGATTATTGCTAGACAACGCTCCTCTTTTACCCCCCCCCCCCAAAAGGGGAAAGAAAGAGAGAAAGAGAACAAAAGAAAAAAAAAATAACTCAGAAAGAGTAAACCATGGGTTAATTTTTTCAGGCCCTGGCCCCTGAAGAAATCTCCTTAAGAAGAGATTGTACCTCTTCTAAGTCAGTAAACAAGAAAAATGTTCCCTTGACCAGGACCTTCAAATTTGATTGCTGTGCAATCGAGGCTTGGCGCCATTTACTTTAAATAGATGTAAAATTTTAACAAATTATTTTCTCCTTCTTGCAGCTGCTGCTGTAATGTCAGAAAAGATCCTACATTTTGTTGTTTCTGACACCGAAAACTGTCGTTGTTGATAGGCCCTAGAAAGAATCCTCTCCTTAATCCTATAATCAGCAAAATTCAATAAAATAGTTCTTGGAAATGATGAATTTGCAAAGCGCTGTGCCGGAACCCGATGATCCCTTGTTATAGTCAAATCCCCCTCAAATTCAGGTAGAACTGTATGCTGATTAAAGAATTGACCCACTGAATAGTGTCGGAGCCTTCTGTTCCTTCCGGAACCCCTACAATCCTTAGATTTGATCTTCTAGAGTGGTTTTCAAGCTCCTCCAGCTTGTTTTCAAGAGAGTTTTTCTTCTTGGCTGCCTCCCTAGCTTCCCCAGTGACCAGGTTCATTTGATCTTCAAGGGCAGAGATCCTTGCCTCTGCCTCCTGTAGACTCTATTATGGAGCGCCAACATTGACTCCTCAAATTTGTCCATCCTTGAATGTAAGACAGCTATCTCCACTTGCTGATTATTCTTTATTTCTCGGATCTCATCAAGGATCAAATTCAGTATTTCATGGATGTCTAGCTGATATCTCGCCTCAGATCCTGGGAGGCTGACTTTTCCTGCCAATAGATCTACGTTGGTACTCATATTTCTCTCATTAGGACTCCGCTGTACGTCTTTTCCCTCTACTCCTTCTACCCCAAATACTCCGCTTTGTATACTCGGTATTTGAGAAGAATCTTGCACAGAATCCCCCTCATCTACCTTCTCATTTGTGAAAATTAGGGGAGATTGCGGTAGGGATGAAGCAGAGGTTCAGGTCCTTGTTCATGGCAATGCGTCTTAGTCGTTTTTGTCAGACCAGAGTCTTCGGACAGTGCAATGTTAGCTGGCGTGGCGGCAGGAATTGGGGCTATAGGGGATTGTGAGGGGATGGACTTCGAAGTGGTTTTCTTTGCAAAGAGTGGGTAATCCTTTATCTCCTTTCCTCCAATATCACTCTTATTTTTCCCCTCTCCAACCTGAGGTGGTATTTCTGAAACAGATACCAAGGTAGAAGCTGGCACTTCTGCTTCTAATTCGGACTGCGCAGTTATGTTTAAAATGTTTTCCCGATCCACAGCTGCCTTCTGTAGCTTGCAGAGAGGTAGAAGAGAGGGGTAACTTATCTTCGGAGGACTCAAGCATGGTATCCTCAGCCGAGTTCTCTTCCCTATTTTATCTTTATTTTTATCATTATCCTTGGCTGCTTTTCGTGAAGCCTTCCTGGCTAAGGCAAAGCAGGTCTTTGTTTTCATGCGGGCAGCCAATTCAGCTTTGCTTGGCTTTATAGACTCTTCTCCCTCCTTCTGAGGCTTGCCCATTATGCCCTTTAATTTAACAGGAAAACCCCCCCGCTTTATAGTTTTTCTTTTATATTTTATATTTCTGCCAGCCGTTACTCACAGTGTGTAAATGTTACTAGATTCCTTATCCAGCCACTGCAGCAGCAACAGCAACTTCTTGTATCTTTTCTTGAGTCTATTTGGTAAAAAGTTGACTCTGCTGCCTCTGCGCCATCTTCTGGGCTTAATAGACTCCGAGCCCCCACCTCAGCTCCAGCTCCAGCACTGGCAGAAATTCAGTCAGCAGCTTCTTCAGCCGTTTCTTCGCGTTTCTTTGCGTCCTCAAACACTCCTGCCCTTGCGGAATAACATTCCTCGGGAACCGCGTACAAGCCACAAGCAACAAGCATCAAGCCGCGAGCAAGCCGTAGAAGCTGTAGAAGCTGTGTTTTTGATTCAGCAACAGCTTCACGGATACATTCAAGCGCCCCCCAACTTTTCACTCAATTTCGGGACGCCGGTGCCTCGGCCCCCGTGAAAAATCCGCACAATGCCGTAGAAGCAGAATCAAAGCCGCAGCAAAAGTCTGTTAGCTAGCGTTTCTCTGCCGCCATTCCAGGGGCGGGGTCCCAGGTCATGGGTCACGGGAGGCTACACGGAGGCGTGGTACTCCGTAGCCATCCACAGGACTTGCAATAATTAGAAGCTAGAAACCATTCTTATAGGCTGGAAGAATGCATACAAGCATGGGAGCAGAGAAAAACAGTATCATAGAGGAGGTTGCCATAATTGCATAGAGAAGAGGGGAATAAGCTTTGGAAAAATAACATGTGATGGAATAGTCTGGATGAGTGGGTACCAGTAGGAAGGCAGAGTCAGGGCATTATAAGGACACCAACAAACTTTAACTGCTTAACCGCGGCGCGAATTCCGCCGCGGTGCCGTGGTTTTAACGAGTGGGCGGGGCAGCGTCGGCCAACGGATGTGTGCAGCACTAGCCAGGTATTGCTCGCAATGGCAGTTGGCCGACTGGAGCACGGAAGGGGTTAAATTGTTCCTCCCCTTCCTTTCTTTTGAATGATAGTCTCCTTACCTTCCATCCTCTTAATGTCTCCTCTTTCTGAGTATTGCCTACTCCATGTCACATTTTTGTCTGATTAAAACTCTATTTTTCTATGTTTTCAAATTTCCCACACTACATTTCATAGATCTTGTGCAGTCCTTCTTTAAAACAATATCCCTGTGTTGGAAATGGCCCTTTCTAGGATGCTTTCCCTCGATTTTTTGCTTTTCTCCTTCCCAGTTTTCCGCGGCTCTGGATGCTAGCCTTAGGACTTAAGCATGTTTGGCACTGCCGTGCAGTGTCAAGGTGATGTGCTCATCAAATACATACTGTGGATCAGTGTATATATGATTGGCTGATTCGAGCTAGCTGTAAATCCCTTGGCATGGAGGTGAGACATATACCAAGGGCATGTATCTCAAATGCACCTCTGTGGGCCTGCCACATTGATTGTGCGGTCCACGGAGGGCGTTCATCGATTGTGTCACAGGGTTGCCCTGCTGGGACCTGTGTGCACAAGTTACTGCTACTCAGTTTGGCATTTATAAAGCTACTTGCTAAAGTTTGGCATGTCTCCTGCTATATCGGATTTCTCCCTGGTGACCGGGTGCGGTGTTGGGAACAGGTTGGGCAAGTGTGTGTATGTGTTACCTGCAATAGTCATGAAAGACACCAGATTGTGTGTTCGGTATGATGGGGCATGCTTCTCGCATTGAATTAGCATGAGAATAGTAGGGAAAGGCTGTTAAACATTATTTCCTACGGGAAGAATAGTAACACTACAGTGTTTGGCATCAATGAGTTCATAATGGCGAATCCTCTCAGGTAGTAGGAGAGGGTTTGACATTTGGTGCTGGAAATGTAACCTTGGGAGAGTGAGTATTTGATGCTCAGGGCTCTGTGTGCCTAGTGTCCTGTCTCCTAATTCACAACTGGATGGTGGGGAGTGGCCACACCTGTGCATTCCTGATAGAGGGTCATAAATGAGGGGTTGATGGGAAACTGCAGACTTCTGCCTCTAAGGGGCCTTTCTGGGATGGCTACATAGGGGTAGAATTTACAACTGCATTCCAAGGGGCAGGGCCTTGGCCTCACTACAGATTGTGATTAATCCTCCCAGGGTAGGAGGGCAGACAGGATAACATTTAGAGAGGGCATGTGCATTTCTTAAGTGGCCTTTTGAACTGATCGTATCTTGAAAGGCCATGGAGGGTATAACTACTGGAGCTTCAGCCCCCGAAAGTAGAAACACTTTTGATTTTTGAGCCATACAACACTGGTTCGATACTGGGACATTGACACAAGAAATAATTAGGTAGGAGGGACTGCAACTGGACTATCCTCAGACTTGTAGTGGCACGGAGTTGTTGTGCTCCAAGATAGGACTATTACTTGGTGGATTTTGCCTGAACGTTGCTTGGCTGCAGCTAAGTGCCAACTGTTGTGGACTAGCTCTCGAAATACTCTCCAAGGGCCAGTGAGCTGACCTCCTGTCCACGGGATCCCAGGGACACAAAGAATCTCACGGTTTTCACGAGATCATAAGGACCAAACTGGGTTGCTGTGAAGACAGGTGGAAGTTATCTTGGTTGGGACAACACTGTCCTGACATAGACCATCATCTCGCTGTGCAAGAGAAGTGTGTGTGCAAGATCATCAGCCATCTGAGGTACCGGGACGAGTACAGGGGAAGCTTGCAGAGTCCGAGGGACTCATGCTTGCAACCAGGGGACCTGTGCTTGCTTGCACTCCAGAGCATTTGATGTCCGAGGGGTGTTGGGGAACCTGAGCCCAGAGCTGATACTGTCTCCGGCCTCCAGATCGGGAGGATAACAGTGCCTGACATCACAGCCTCTGTCAGAAGTTGTTGGCTCCCTCTCCATGCACCCATGCCACTGGGTGCCAGCTTCCTGGGTCACAACATTTTGCTAAGGGGGATTTCAATTCTGCACTCGTGCAGGTGACCTTGGGCACTTGAGGTCTGGACAAGTAACGTTTTCTTTCCACGTTAGGTGGTTCCGACTGTCTAGTCAACCGGGCGCCAGTCAGGGCAACATGCATCATTGGCTGGTGTAGTTGAAGACTAGGGGCGGGGTCACAATGCGTAGTCAAAAAACTATGACTGTTTAACCTTTCTGCTAATAGGAAAGTCTGACAACTACAGAGAACTGTAAAGTATATATACACAATATGTGTTTCATTTTGATTTCCCTAGAGAAGTTTGACGATTGCATATAACTGTAAAGTGTATTTACAATGTGTATGTCCAGCGACGGCTCGTGGAGGGAGTTACGGTGGGGCAGGAGGGTGGGGAGGGGGAGGGGCAGGGTGGTGGTTGCTAAAAACCGGCATATGGATAATTGCAGGTAAGTAAACAATTTAATTAATAAAACGAATTTCGTAGTGCGCCTTGCATCGCAAAATGCAATGCAGTGCGAGCTACGAAATTCGTTTTATTAATTAAATTGTTTACTTACCTGCAATTATCCATATGCCGGTTTTTAGCAACCTCCACTCTGCCCCTCCCCCTCCCCACCCTCCTGCCCCACCGTAACTCCCCCCACGAGCCGTCGCTGTGTATGTCGTTCTGGTTTCAGTGTGTGTGTGTTATACAAAGGCAGGTGTTTTTATACATACGGTGCGGAGTCTTTTTGGAGCGTATCCAGTGTGTTGCGAGGGGGTGTTTTGCCAATACTTTTCACTCGAGCCCTAAGAATAAGCCTGACTACTCGGTGCCAAGCTACCAGATGGTGAGCACAGGTTGTTGGATAAGTGTATGGTACTCATCCTATTTCGAACGGTGGATTCTGACTGACTTTGATGCGTCTCGGCCAGCCCGAAACTGATGGATCTAACACCCTGCATCCTAACATGACTGAACTCCTCTAGTATCTCCAGTCATACCACCAAGCATTTGCACGAATTCACATTGCCCCCAACTAATGACCACGCTAAACTCTTGTTAATTTAATTTACCACAATGAAAGTGGAGTAAATGTATAGCATGGCTTCCTTTAAAGCATAAGACTAACCCCGCCAACGAACAATAGCCAATAACCACTGGATCTTGGGTTGCAGGGTAGCGTGCTACTCGCTTAAGTGCTTCAAAGCCTCATGAGAGGCGTTCGTGATTAGAAAAGGTACACTGCCTCCTTGACTGTGAAGCAGTTCAGTGAGGACAAAAACAAGTTTGGTCAAGGCTTATTAACACAGCACAATATGACTTTGTATCGATGCGGTGGGAAAGTGGATTTGAAATAAACTTTCAGGAGCGCATCGCTTTGTTTTTTTGTTTTTTTCAGTGGGTCACGCTTAATTTGAAATGATAACACCTCCATTTGGTGGGTTATAATAAATCAAGCCTTTCGTTAGAACGAAGATAGCGATCTTAATTTGCTTTTAAAATGGACTCATTTGTTTACTTGCTAAGGGACGAGCAGAGGCCCGCGCTGCTGCTGCAGAGGGCCTGCTCCCGTTTCCTGGACTCCATGTTCAAGAAATGGTTTCTTACTCCCATGGCTGCCTCCCCGCGGCCCCCATCAGCCATGACAACTGCTGCACATTGACAGTTACATGGTTTGCCGCACGCAATGGAGAGACTGCTGAGAATACCATACACAAACTTCTCGTTTATTTTGCTTCAGGCAAAGAAAAAAGTAAAGTGCTTTCTGTACTAAACTTCTTTACAAGGTGCTTCACGTCAGTTGAAATGTATCGTCTAATATATTTTACATTACATGTAGTTATATAATTTCTTTAGTAACAATATTTAACAAAACACTTCATCCATTGTATTATTAGCTTTTTCCTATTATTTTGAAGCCTAATAATCCTATTTGGGGAGCTATTGGCATAATCCAAAGTTATCATCCACTGCTTATATTGAGTAGTGACTTAATGGTATTTCTTGTACTTACCATGGACAGTGAGTCTATTTTTTAAACTCTTTACATTGTGTTACATCTATTGATCTTAGTATTTGGTAATGTGTGGAAACATGCCCAAGATAACCCCTATGCTTGACTAATTGTCCACTTGTCAGTGTAGTAAACAGTATATGAATATCTATACCATACCATACAATTCCCAGCTCCGGCTTCTTGGAACGCTAACTTTGGAATACATTTATTACTAGCTCCACAGAAAGGTTACAGCCTCCTCTGGATCTCGGAGGTTATTTATTCCTGGTGTTATCATCTGCTTCACTTGGATTACCGCTCCTGGATATTCCTCTATACCAGTTTCTCTGGGATTACCGCTGCTCCACCATCTTTTCCTAACAGTCCACAATAGTAAATACTCAATATCTAGGATGTTGGCCATTTATAGTACCTGTGATCCACTTCCCTACAGGTGAGGTAGAACAGTGCACTCATCAAAGTCCATCCCTACAGATTAAGACACAGTCTGAAACCCTCGTCTCAACCATAATCATGCACAAGATGACAGTAATTTAAGTCATTCAGTCGGATTCAACCTTCATTGCTCTCTTAACTGACTGAGACTGCTGCACCACCATACCTCAAGTGGGTTCCCTTCTACTACAACCCCTTAGAAAGGGGCTAGATGAAAAGTCACCATTTCTAAGGATCGGCAAAACTAATCGATGCCACCAGCAGGCGAACTTGTACCCTGCCCATCCATCTCTTTAATCTCTCGTCCATCACAGCATTAAGGGCTGCATTCAAATACAAGATCAGAGTACCTTTCTGGTCAGTTACACACAGTATAAAACACACTTGCATATATACATATGGTGTAGAATGCTACTTATTTGAGTTAGTGACTTAGTTGCAACATAGGAGTAGTAATGCTCCATATGAATGCTGGCGTACAATTCAATTCAAAAACAAGAATGCCCTGTGACCTTTAGAGCAGTGGTGCAGACTTGGTGCCAATATCCTGATTCATGGCCGTCTTTAGCACTGGTGGCGTCCTGCATGACCTCCTTCTTCATGAATTCCCTCACTACCACTCTCCAACAGTGCACCTCATCTCTCCGTAGCCTCTCTCTGAAATACATTTGCTTTTTTTATTGTGCTACTCATAGTTCACTCACACTCAGTTCCGTGATCTACAGGGCATGCGTTCTTTGCAGCAGGCACATTAACCCACTGCGCTACTTTATGATGAGCCAAAACTTCCAATAGACAAAATTCCGATGTCGCCCCAGTAGGAACCCCAGAGTTTTCTTCACAATTTTATTGTTTCTTGAAAACAGCTGGACACACAAGGGAATTCACGTACTATTAAACCAAAAGTTATTTTTAGACACCGCCCCGCCTCCAACCAAGGTCAGCATCAGGTGTAGCTGCACCGCACTGGTTGCAACACTCCAAAGCCAGCCCTGTCCTGATGCAAGCAAGGAAAATGGTCGCTCAATCACACTGGTCGGTAGAAAAATGCAGACTTAATAGGGGTGCAGTGGCCCCCTTCTCACCCCTAGATTCCACTGCCACTGTACCTGCTGCACTAGTAGCTGAGCCCCGCCTGGTCTTCAAGTACTAACTGCCTGTACTTCTGTTCCTCCTATGTCCATCCCTGTCTCATCTCCTCTCTCCCTCGCTTTTGTTTTCTTCTCCCTCCTTTCTTTCTCACTTATTATAGTGCATTTTAATCTCCTTTCTCTCACTGGCATCCTTATTTCTGCCCCACTTTTCTTCCACTTCCTATTTCATTTTTAGGGATCCTTATTTAATTTCTCTTTATCATCACTATTCCGTTCTCCCATTACATTGTTAGGTCTCGCGACCTATCGATGCGCGCAAGCGCATCGAGCGTAGCGAGAATTCATGTCGGCGAAAACATCTTCAAACCAAAGGGCTTTCAACCCCGCGGTTTTCATGCAGTGCCCGTGTACATGCACGCGCACTCCTCCCACACCAGCAACTCCCCCCTCCCACACCAGCACCTCCCCTCTCTTTCCACGCAATCACAGCCTCCCCCTCCCACACCAGCACCTCCCCCCTCCCACACCAGCACCTCCCCTCTCTCTCCACGCAATCACAGCCTCCCCCTCCCACACCAGCACCTCCCCTCTCTCTCCACACAATCACAGCCTCCCCCTCCCACACCAGCACCTCCCCTCTCTCTCCACGCAATCACAGCCATGCACTTCAGTTCCGCCCTGAGAGCATGGTATTATCTTCTTATTTCCATCACGTCCATCGCTAAAAGAGAGGAAGGCTTACAGGAAACATCCTCTGCAGTGGGGCTTATCTCGACTGGGACAGTAATTCAAAGTTAAATGGCGCCCCCCCACCAGTCTCCCGCCCCCATCCGGCTTTCCTCCGAATCCGCCTCCCCTCACTCGCATTCCCGCCCAAGGCTCTCCCGCCCCCATCCAGCTTCCCTCCGCCATCTGCCTGACACACTAGAGCTGCGGACGCCTCAATCTCCTCCCACCTCGCATGGCCGTCCTTTCAGATTTTGCATGTTTATCACTTTCTAGAATCCTAAAAGACTAGATCGTCTCTCTTACGTTTCCCTGGCATGCGTTTTCCTTTCAGGTTGTTTTACGTGATTAGGTTTTATATTGCGTTTCATTTTATTGCCACTTTGATCCATCCTTACACTGTTCCATGCTTATAACTTCTGAAGCGCTTATATACGAATGTCCTGTAATGCACAGAACTTTCAACAAGGGAAAAATACACAACAATGACTGACATGTATTTAACTGGCTCGTTCTTTCATCTATTCAGCTCTAGGTCTTTCCTTCATGTCCTTGCAGGCAGTAGGGTCCATGACGCGCAGCTCCGCCACTGCAATGGTCACATCCAGCGCCCGGCTGTCCCCCCTCGGCCCTCGTCACCTCATCCCGGGGCGAATATGAAACCAAGACCGGGCTGTAATTGCCTGCTAATAAAATGCGCAGCTCGCCCGTAAAAGCACTTTGCTATCCTCCCCGGGGCACCCAGTGCCTCATAAATATGCAATCACTATTCATTTTGGTGTTAGCAGGCGGCCAAGGAGCAGAGGGGGAGGGGGGCTCTCGAGATCAGGTAAAGCGTGAAGGGGGCGGGGCATAGGAATTTCCGCCTTTTTCCTTTGTGGTACATTATAACTGGTGGTTTCCACCTTCAAATCTCGGGCACTTGGCAGTGAGTGGTGTCGGCGAGGCCCAGCTACCAAAGGGCCACTTGCCATCATTTCCATGTACGACACCCTCTAGCCGGACAGGGCCTTTTAGCCTTCAAGGAGCTTTAAAAGCTGCAATATTTTTTTATTATTTGCAGTTTTATATAGCGCGAACTCGACAAGAAGCGCTTTATATGAGCATCAGTTAAGTTACAAAATGACACATTTTTTAAAAAATTTGGTAGGTACGGAGATATTGCGATTTGCCCAAAATCACAGGATTTTAAACCGACGCCGAGACTCGAACTTGGTTACCGAGCTCAGAAGTCGGCAGCTCTGGCCATGACGCCACATCCTCTTGAGCTCAGGTTTGCGATGCTAAAGAAACGAAAGTACATGTCCTAGGCTACAATGTAACGTGTTGATGGCTGAAAGAATGGTGGCAGGGGCTCGCATGACATGAAGCCACATGCTGGAGTCATTCCGTTCAGAGCATTTCAGGTGTGCGCAACACTGCCCACTTTCCGACTCCTGCCGTGCTGGATGTTCTCAGCCGGCTCCTGGCTCAAAGGTGATTTATGGGCAGAGCGGACACTAAGCCTTTAATCTCTGACCTTTGCCCCCCCCCCCCACCCCTCCTCCTTCGGTCCGGAGGCCCTGCACGTGTGCTGCACAGCTGAGCAGTCGGTGTAATATATATAGATATATATATTTGGTGTTCGAGGGTGCTGTATACAGGACCTGTATATACATATATAGGGATGTAAGGTGTGTGGTGTGCGCATACACACACTGCTTTTGTCCTGAGATGCAAGGTGTGTGGTGTGGTGTGGTGTTGTGCACACACACACACTGCTTCGTCCCTGAGAGATACATGGTGTGCGCGCGCATTTTCCTTTATCCAGACCAGTAAGTGGCAGGATGTAGAGTTGCGCCCACATGCCTGCTGATTCGAGCACGTTGCAGGGAGCGTGGGGTTGTGTACGCGGCTTCCTCTTAGCTTGTCAGGGGAATGCAGGTAGTGTGTGTGTGGAACTATGCACACGCCTTCCTCTCGACCCGGACCAGCAGGGAGCGGGCAGTGCTTCTCTGTGCGCACACATTTGCTTTCGGAGACAGCTGAACGCAAGGTGTGGCTCAAAGCCACGTCCTTTCACAAACAGTTTGGGAGCCTGGAGTGCGAGGCCAGATGCACTGGGGAGGTTAATGGGTAAAAGGCGAGGGCCTGCCCCCCTACCAGCATCCCTACCCCCTCAGTGCGACAAACGGCGGGCATTTGGCAGCAGTTTGCAGAAAAGGTACTACGCGGGGGGGGTCGGGGGGGCATTCCATAGACAGTTGCCTGTTTGGATCCTGGCCCCCCTCATAGAGATGTGAACACATGTCTTTTCAGGCCTGGAGGGACCGTGGTTGTGAGGTCCCCACAAACCTTTTCCCGAATGAGACCTGCATAGCAAATAAACAGGCAAGCAAGAGTTTTGCTCTTTGGCAGGGTCATTATCTGCACTACAGGGGAATTCAGGAAGAAGTCAAGGTGACCTAGCAGCAATATCCGGACATCGGCCAACCAACACATACCTAGATATTCTGCTTCATGCGGATCCGGCTGCAGGATGATATCTTTCCTATATAAAGCCATGAAGCAGGACTCTACTGCCCTGTCGGCACCGCCAAGGGCTGCCTGGGAGAGGGACCTCAATACACAACTAGGCGAGAGGGCTTGGGCGACTATTAATTATCTCACACATACAGTCTCCTGTAATGCTAGGTTACAACCGATTCACTACAATTTCTTACACCGCACTTACCTCACACTTCCAGTAAGTCTTTTGCATTGTTTCACGCGCAGACATGGATTAAGGTAGCTTTTTTGAGGACGCAAGCACACTAGACTTGAATTGGTGCGGACTAGTGCTACCATGTGGGCGTAGTTATACCGTTAAAGACGGATTCCAGGAAGGGCCATGGTTGCTTGCTCGTGAAAACGGACACAGCAGGCAGGTCACAATGCTTTGCTGATCACGGGTAAGAAATATCAGGAAATGAATGCTAGTGACCTATGGGTTTAGAATGTTAATTTGCAGACAATGTTTGCTATACGCTCATGTGTACTCGACTTGTAATGTGACTTAGGAAATATGCCTCCTCAGTGCAATTATTGGCACTAGATTAGGATACAGTTGTTTATAATATAAACAATCTGGACCATACGTCTCTGTAAATTCTATAACCATGAAGGGAGGTAATGTTTATAATGTGTCCAATGTTCCTGTAAGTGTTGTTATATTTTCGGCAGGCTGCCTCCATAGTGGGAATAAGGATACCCAAACTGTGCTTATTTGTTGAGGAACACTCTCATATCGAACCGTGCATATTTTTTGTACTTTGACGCCGTGCCTTCATTACGTGAATGATGACAAATGGCTCTGTTTGTACAGGTATGCCCACCTGATATACTACTTTAGAGCATAACACCTATTGGGTTTAGAGTGGTTGGAATGTCCAATGTCGTTCATAGTATAGTCATGTATAAAATTCATATTGCTTCATAACCCAAAAGAATCTAAAAGTTACCAGCGAAAATTATCCTTATCCTTCCTTGATCTTATTATCAAATATGATAATGTGAAACTGATTATCACCTTATACAGAAAGGAAATACTTTGCTCAAATACCACACAAACCCTGATAAAAGGCTGTGGGTAGTTTAACAGGCCTCAACTCAGTTGCATAAACATTTTTCAGTTTTACATTATGTCTTCTTGGTTATAAATAAGGTAACAAAAATGCTTTTAACACTTTTTTTATTATAACTTTATGGCATGCCTCACAGCAGCCAAGCTGCTCTTGAACATAGCTTACATACATTGCCAAAGCCAATAGCTCTGGCAAAAACGTACCATTGCCATTATAAATTACAGTCACTTTTATTTAAGTGTTCATTATTTAAAAAAATTAAAAGCCATTGTTATTTGTAATATCAATACATCTAAGTCACGTCAATACAAAACATGCGGCATTACAAATGCTAAAAGTGTCACATTTGCTAAAGTTAAAAGTATTGGCATTGTAAATCACAAAACAAATGTAAAATGCCATTTACAAAACCAATAGCTCCAACTTTCCTACTGCGAGACCTATTGGCAACGCCAGTGCTTGTTTTTAGATCTGCTACTCTCTTTTTATCCTCTCCTCTCCTTTCATATCTTCCTTTTCTCTTAACCGTTTCCTCCTTTCCCTCTGTTTCCCCCCCTGTGGCCCAATCACCAACTTAGAAAAGTTAATACAGGGTTAGTTCCAATACGGGCTTAGTGTTGAAAGAAGTTCTGAAGCGAGTGACCTCTAAAAATAACTGCAGTCGCTGCAGGGAGGCTGGGCATCTTCTCATCCCAGATGTGCCTCTGGCTATGTCTCTGTTTCAGAGCATATCTGCTTCTCAAACACAATTTTCACTTATGTTTCTCTCTTTTTTTTAAACAGGTACCTATGATTAGTACCAATTTTTCTGCCACTTTCTTCTCAAACTAATGTGTTTTATCTTTCTTCCATATTGATGACATTTCTGTAGTGTATCATCACTATTTTGGTTAATACCTAAGTGATCTCTAAGCGCAAAGTCACATGGTTGGAATTGTTCTAAATGGTTGTATGTCAGAACCACGCAATACCATGCATGCCTTTACAATGCTTCCATTACAATACATATGCCTTTACCACGCATGCCTTTACCATGGAAGCTTTTACCACGCATATACCTTTACGACACAAGTATTTTGCAGGTAGTTATACTTAAGACCACCCACGGCCACTGCGGTAAGAGCAGTGGGGCGGTGGGGCCGTCTGGGGGGGATTTTGAGAAATGTATTTAATTTTTCCTTGTGGTCATCTCTCGAAATCCCCCCCAGCCAGCCCCACTGCCTCACCGTTTTTACCTGCAGCGGCTGGTTAGGACCTAGTTTCCATAGGAAAAGCATTATTTGACTTGCCTTTAACTTTAGCATTGTTTGACCAATCATCAGTACATTTTCGAAAATAAGTGTCAAGGTAGATTCTGTGTGTTATGGAAAGTTTGGGGGTGATCCGTGCAGTGGGGCCCAAGAAATAGGGGTATGAAATAAAGGTGCTTTTCTAAAGTTAATTCCCATAGGAACACATTGTCGGACCTACAGCCCGAAACACTGGACAGGATCACATCACATTTGGCAGAAAGGTAGATGTTGTTACACACATTGTGCTTTTTGTTTTTGGTGCAAATCGATCGGTTCAGTCGTTTTTGTGAAACTAAATCCAAACAATATAGTGATGTCTTTGGCCATGGATATTTCGCGATGGTTTCTCTGTGATCGTGGTCAAATCGCGACGTGTTCAATGGTAAATCGCGAAAGCGTGCACCAGCAGGATTGCTGTGATGGGCTGGACACAATCTGAATAGAAAGTTGCGGCGGTTTCGTGGTGATTGCGGCTAAACCCCGATGTGTTTGAGGTCAATCGCAAAAGCACGCACCAAAGGGAATGCTGTGATCGCAATCTGAACCGAAAGTTGCAGCCACCATTTTATGAATCGAGAACGGTTCACGGGGCTGAAAATTTATGTCAAAGCTAAAATAAAGGTCAGGCTGGAGATACTCTGACACCATGTTCTAGAAAGGGGGTTATTGTGACACAAGTTATGTGTCCAAAATAGAATTTTTTTATTGTGCGCGATATTCGAGGTGCCGCCGCGACTGCCAGCATGGCCCTCCATGCACCGCCATCAGAACATCGCAATTATGACAGCATCCTCGTGAATATTAGTGGAAATATTAAGCAAAAAGTATCTATATACACACCTTCACTGGTCACAGACTCATTGACATACCCATTCACACACTTATACTTTCAGTCAGATATCCACGCAGATACTCATGCACCCACTCACATAATCATTGAGGTACACATGCACCCACTTACAGACTCGCTCAGTGTGTAATGCACCCATCCAAAGACCCACTCAGAGACACTTGCACCTACTTAAAGACTCACTCATAGACTTATGTACACAGTCTCATTCCACTTTAGAGACTCTTACACCCACTCCCAAACCCACCCGGGCACTCATGCACCCATTCACAGAACCACTCAGGTACTCAAACACCCACTTACAGACTCTCCTAGAGGGTCACACAACCATTACAGAGCCATTCAGAGATCTATGCACCCAGTTAAAGACACACTCACATATTTACTCACAGACCCACAGAGAAACTCAAACACCCACTACGGACCCAGTGAGACACCCATATACTCACTCAGAGATCTACTCAGATACTCATACACCCACTCACAAACCCATACACACCTACTGTAGACCGAGTGGGACACTCATATACCCACTCTCAGATCCCAGATACCCACACACCCATTTACAATCAATCAATCAATCAAACACAGAATTTATATAGCGCACTGCTCACCCGGTAGGGTCTCAAGGCGATGGGGGGAGGGGTCCGTTACTGCTCGAAAATCCAGGTCTTGAGTTGCTTCCTGAAGGAGAGATGGTCCTGGGTCAGCCGAAGGAGGATGGGGAGGGAGTTTCATGTATTGGCTGCAAGGTAGGAGAAGGATCTTCCTCCGGCGGTGGCTCTGCGAATGCGTGGTATAGCGGCGAGGGCGAGGCTTGTTGATCGTAGCTGGCGGGTGGGCGTGTAGAAAGTCAGGTAGTTGTTGAGGTATTTGGGGCCTAGGTCGTGGAGAGCCTTGTGTGTGTGGGTGAGGAGTCTGAACGTGATCCTCTTGCTGACGGGAAGCCAGTGCTGGTCTTTCAGGTGGCCGGAGATGTGGTTGTGTCGGGGGATGTCCAGGACGAGTCGTGAGGAGGCATTGTGTATGCGCTGGAGTCTTTTCTGAAGTTTGGCTCGGTGACCGTTTTCCTGGTTTCGGCGGGGATCCATCGGAAGATCTTACGGAGCATGCGCAGGGTATTGAAGCAAGATGATGAGACTGTGTTGACTTTTCTGGTCATTGAGAGGGAGGAGTCCAGGATGAAGCCCAGGTTACGGGCGTGGTCCGTTGGCTTGGGAGTGGTGCTCAGGGTAGGGGGCCACCAGGAGTCGTCCCAGGCGGAGGGCGATGATCCCAGGATGAGGTCTTCCGTCTTGTCTGAGTTCAGTTTCAGGCAGCTGTTCTTCATCCACTCGGCGATGTCTTTCATCCCTTCGTGCAGGCTGGCTCTGGCGGTGGCGGGGTCGCTGGTGAGGGAGAGGATCAGCTGGGTGTCGTCAGCATAGGAGATGATGTTGTGGTTGTGTCGGCGTGCGATGGCTGCGAGAGGGCTCATGTAGATGTTGAAGAGGGTTGGGCTGAGTGATGATCCTTGGGGTACGCCGCAGATGACTTTGGTGGCCTCGGATCTGAACAGGGGGGAGGCGGACTCTCTGTGTTCTTCCGGCGAGGAACGAGATGATCCATTCCAGTGCCTTCTCTTGGATTCCGGTGTTGCTGAGGCGCTGTACTAGGGTGCGGTGGCAGACGGTGTCGAACGCCGCAGAGAGGTCCAGGAGGATGAGGGCCGCTGTTTACCCGTTGTCGAGCAGGGATCTGATGTAATCGGTGGCTGCGATCAGGGCGGTCTCGGTTGGCTCGGAAACCGGACTGCGAGGGGTCGAGGGATCCGTTCATCTTAAGGAAGGTGGCGAGCTGTCTGTTGAGGGTCTTCTCAATGACTTTGGCAGGGAAAGGGTGGAGCGAGATGGGGCGGAAGTTCTTGAGGTCAGAGGGGTCCTCTGTTGGTTTCTTCAGGAGGGCGCTGAGTTCGGCATGCTTCCTGCTCTCCGGGAAGGTGGCGGTGTTGAAAGAGCTGTTGATGATGTCCCGGAGTTGGGTTGCAATGGTGGAGTCGGCCTTGTTGAAGACGTGGTGGGGGCAGGGGTCGGTAGGGGATCTGGAGTGGATGATGCTCATCGTGCGGGTGGTGTCTTCGGTGCTGACCGGGGTCCAGGCACGGAGGGTGGTGGTGGCGGGCATTGGTTCGGTGGTTGGGTGCGTGGTCGGCGCGCCGAAGCTGTTGTGTACGTCGGCGATCTTGCGGTGGAAGAACGAGGCGAGTGAGTCGCAGAGGTCTTGCGAGGGAGTGATGTTGTTGTTTCCGGCACTGGGGTTGGAGAACTCTTTGATGATGCTGAAGAGTTCCTTGCTGTTGTGGGTGTTGTTTTCCAGTCGTTCTTTGAATGTTGTCCTTTTGGTGGTGCGGACCAACTGGTGGTGTTTGCGGGTGGCGTTCTTGAGGGCAGTCATGTTTTCTGTGGTCTGGTCGTGGCGCCAGGCTTTCTCGAGGGTGCGGCAGTTCTTCTTGGAGTTTTTGAGTTCGTCGGTGAACCAAGAGGCTTTCTTGCTGCCGGGTCTGCTGGGAGGGTTCTTCAGTGGTGCGAGGTCATCTGCGCAGTCGGTGAGCCACTGTGTGAAGATGTGGGCTGCTTCGTTGGGGTCCGTTGTGCTGGTGGGAGGTTTCTGGTTGAGGGAGGTGGTGAGCTGGTCGGCGGTGCTCTTGCTCCAGCTCCTGTGGGGAACTTGTTGCGGGTGGTGGTGAGTCGTGGTTCTCCTGAAGCTGAAGTGGACACAGCGGTGATCTGTCCAGTGTAGTTCGGTGGAGTGGCTGAAGGAGATGTGCTTGCTGGAGGAGAAGACGGGGTCAAGCGTGTGGCCGGAGTAGTGGGTGGGGGTGTTCACCAGTTGCTTGAGTCTGAGGTTGGCGAGGTTGTTCAGAAGGGTGGTGGTGTTGCTGTCGTTGTTGTTCTCCAGGTGGAAGTTGAGGTCCCCTAGGAGGATGTAGTCAGAGGAGGTGAGGGCATGCGGGCTGATGAAGTCTGCGATGTCTTGTCTGAATAGTGTACGTGGTCCTGGGGGTCTGTAGATGAGGGTGCCTCTGAGGGTCGTCTTTGGGTCGGTGTGCATCTGGAAGTGGAGGTGTTCGGCAGCGGTGAAGGTGTCATCCGAGTTGGTCGTGATGCGGATGGTGTTCCTGTGGACAATGGCGATGCCTCCTCCGGTCTGGTTGGCGCGGTCCCTCCGGGTGATCTTGTATCCCTCTGGGATGGCTATGATGATGTCGGGCGCTGAGGAGGCGTTCATCCAGGTTTCCGTGAGGAAGGCGACGTCTGGTGATGTTGTGTCGAGCAGGTTCCAGAGTTCGATGGCGTGTCTGTGGACGGAGCGGGTGTTGAGCAGGATGCACTTGAGGTGGTTGGCAGTGGTGCTCAGCTTGGCGGGTGCGGTGCAGGTCCGGAGGAAGGTGAACTTGCAGGCTTGGCAGGTGAAGGGTCCGTGGGTGCGTTTCGGGGTGGCTCGGTAGCAGGCGGGATTCCGGTCGGGGTTGAGTGCATTGAGAGTGGCGTCGTCGTATGTCCGTCATATGGGCTGGCATCTTCGGGGGCCAGGGGTCATGGAGCTGGGCGCGGTCCAGGCGCGGACGGGCGTAGACGGGCTTGCCTTTGGCGCACAATCGGCGCGCCCGCTGTGCGTGAACGCTGCACGTTCGCGTGGGCTCTATATGAGGCTAAGTGGGAGGGAGGAGCAGCTGGGAGGCGGGAGGGTAGCGGGTACAGAAGAGAAAATGGGGTCGGGGCCGTGAGGGAGCAGCGGCGGGAAGCGGGGAGCAGGGAGCAGGGGGGGCACACCAGAGGGGACAATGAACAATCAGCACAATATCACTAAAAGCACAGTCTCACAATACCAGCAGAGAGGCAGAGAGGAAGTACAATCACGAGGGGAACAAAAATGAGGACAGGAGCAGCTTAGAAGAGCGAGCAGCATGGAAGGGGCCCCGGGGTCACAGCTGGCGAGCCATGCCGCATGGGGGTGTCCTGGGGTCAGGACACACTTGCCTGCGCCACGCGGGCTCTATATGAGGACAAGTGGGAGGGAGGAGCAGCTGGGAGGCGGGAGCGGGCGGTGGTACAGAAGAGAAAATGGGGGCGGGCCGTGAGAGAGCAGCGGCGGGGAGCGGGGGGGCACACCAGAGGGGACAATGAACAATCAGCACAATATCACTAAAAGCACAGTATCACAATTCCGGCAGAGAGGAAGTACAATCACGAGGGGGACGAAAATAAGGACAGGAGCACCTTAGAAGTGCGAGCAGCAGCGAGGGGGCACCGGGGTCACAGCTGGCGAACCGTGCGGCATAGGGGTGTCCTGGGGTTAGGAGACACTCGCCTGCGCCATGCCGGCTCTATATGAGGACAAGTGGGAGGGAGGAGCATCTGAGAGTCGGGAGCGGGGCGGGGGTACAGAAGAGAAAATGGGGGCGGGGCCGCGAGGGAGCAGCGGCAGAAAGCGGGGAGCAGGGGGGGGCACACCAGAGGGGACAATGAATAATCAGCACAATATCACTAAAAGCACAGTATCACAATACCAGCAGAGAGGCAGAGAGGAAGTACAATCATGAGGGGCACGAAAATGAGGACAGGAGCAGCTTAGAAGAGCGAGCAGCAGCGAGGGGGCACCGGGGTCACAGCTGGCGAGCCGTGTGGCGTGGGGGTGTCCTGGGGTCAGGACACACTCGCCTGCGCCGCGCGGGCTCTATATGATGACAAGTGGGAGGGAGGAGCAGCTGGGAGGCGGGAGCGGGGTGGGGGTACAGAAGAGAAAATGGGGGCAGGGCCGTGAGGGACCAGCGGCGTGTAGCGGGGGGGGGCACACCAGAGGGGACAAGGAACAATCAGCACAATATCACTAAAAGCGCAGTATCACAATACCAGCAGAGAGGCATCGAGGAAGTACAATCACGAGGGGCACGGAAATGAGGACAGGAGCAGCTTGGAAGAGCGAGCAGCAGTGAGGGTCACCGGGGTCACAGCTGGCGAGCGGTGTGGTGTGGGGGTGTCCTGGGGTCACCCCCATGCCGGCACACAGTCACTCACACGCTCAGTCATAGATCCTATCAAAGAGTTACATACTCAGTCACTCACTCGTTGGTTCAGAGACTCACACACCCACTCACAGACTCACTTAGAAGTACATGCATCCACTGATTCAACCACTTAAAGACTCATGCATTCACTCACAGACCCACTTAGACACTTGCACCCCCATTCACTGACCCACTCAGACACTCATGCATGCACCCATTCACCACCCCCTCAGAGACTTATACTCTAACTCACAGATCCACTCAGACACTCATACACTGACTCACAGACCCACGGTGACACTCACATGCCCATACAGTCACTCACACACCAACTCAAAGACTTATGCACCCAGTCACTCAAACACTCAGAGACTCACACACCAGCTCACAGTTTAACTCAGAGAACCACACACCCACTCACAGTTTAACTCAGAGAACCACTCAGTCACTCACGCTCCCAGCCATAGACCCACTGAGAGACTCATACACATAGTCACAGACCCACTCAGACACTCAAACATGCACCAGGGGGAATGCTGTGATTGGCTGGACACAATCTGAACAGAAAGTTGCGGCGGTTTCATGGTGATTGCGATTAAACTGCAACGTGTTTGAGGCAAATTGCAAAAGCGCATGCCAACGTAAATGCTGTCATTGGCTGGACACAACCTGAACAGAAAGTTGTGCCCACCATTTTATCAATCAGGAACGGTTCCTGGGGCTGACAATTTGTGTCAAAGCTAAGATAGGGGGTCAGGGTGGAGATACTCTGTCTCTGACCCCATGTTTTCGAAAGGTGGGTATTGTGACACAAGTTATGTGTCCAAAATAGATTTTTTTAATTGCGAGCGATGTTCGCGTTGCCATTGCGACTCCAAGTGTGGCCCCCGTATACTGTTGTGGGAATATTGCAACTATTGCAACATCCTCATAAATATTAGTGGAAATAAAAAACTAAAAGTATCTATATCTAGATACAACCTAGCTGGTCACAGTCACAGACTCATGTATGCACTCACAAACTCATTCAGACACATATACACACATTGACATGCCCACTCACACACTTATACCTTCAGTCACATACCCATGCTGATACTCATGCACCCACTCACATACTCCTTGAGATACTCATTTACCCACTTACAGACTCAGTCAGCGTGTGACGGACCCATGCACAGACTCACTCAGAGACTCATGCATCTACTTAGAGACCCACTCATAGACTTATGTGCACAGTCTCATACCCACTTAGAGACTCTAACACCCACTCCCAGACCCACCCGTGCATTCATGCACCCACTCACAGAACCACTCAGATACTCATACACCCAGTTAGGGGCTCTCTCGGAGAGTCATGCACCCATGAACAGAGCCAGTCAGAGATCTATGCACCAAGTTACAGACTCACTCACACACTCACGTATTTACTCAAGACCCAGAGAGACACTCAAACACCCACTGTGAACCTAGTGATACACTCATACACCAACTCTCAGATCCACTCGGATACTCATACACTCATACACCCACTCACACACCCATATTGTAACTCACAGATCCTATCAAAGAGTTATATACTCAGTCACTCACTCATACACTCGGAGACTCACGCACCCACTCACAGATTCCCTTGAAAGTAAATGCACCCACTGATTCAACCACTCAAAGACTTATGCAGCCAATCACAGACCCACCCAGACACTTGCCCTCCCATTCACAGACCCACTCAGACACTCATGCATGCACCCATTCACTCACCCACTCAGAGAGTTATGGTCTCACTCACAGACCCATTGGGACACTCACACACCCACTCGCAAATCTACTCATTCGCTCATAGACCCTCTACCACACCGACTAAGACACTAACATGCCCATACAGTCACTCACACACCCACTCAAAGACTTACATACCCAATCACTCATACACTCAGGGACTCACACGCCCACTCACAGTTTAACTCTGAGCCCCATGCACCCACTCATAGAACCACTCAGACACTCATACTCCTAGTCATTGGCCCACTGAGAGACTCATGCACTCAATCACAAACCCACTCAGACACTCATGCACCCACTCGCTCACCCACTGGGACATGCACTTAGACACTCATGTATCCACTCACAGATCCAGTCAGACAGTTATATAGCGACTTATAAATGAACAAAGACACTGATGCATCTACTCATAGATTGACTTAGAGACTCATGGAAAAAATTACAGACCCATTGAGACAGTGATGCACCCACTCATAGATGCACTGAGACAGTCACGTAGTTTGTTACAGAATGATTGATAGACGGTTGCACCATCTCACAGGTCCACTGAAATTCTTATACAGTGAATGACAGACTTACTGATACAGTCATGAATGTACGCACAGATTCCACTGAAAGAGTTATACACTGTGTTATAGACATATTAACAGAGTTTTACATGCTAATATAGATTCTTTACATAGTAATATGTTTACTGTGTTGGTTATGATCTATTTTGCAGTTATAAGTTTTGTATGTGGTGGTGGCTATTGCATGTCTGCTTTTGTCTTATCATTTCGCGATGTATTTGCGGTGATCGCAGCTACCGACAACATTGCGGGACCCGGAATCATCGCGAAGCAAGACAATTGGTTTTAAAGATAGTTACTTTACAAACCCCCTAAAGAACTATAATTATGAACAGTACAGAACACTAATAAATCGGTTGTATCTTGAAAAAACGTAGAACGTCACTGAAAAAACACAAAGGTTACAGGGATTCTATAGTTAGGGTGACATTTCACCCATGCAAACCCTGAGAAATTCAGCAGTTATACTTAGCTGAGCTAATTATAACTTGTTCCCTGCAATGTTCTGCTTAGGAACTCACATATTACATCACTAATGACATGGTAGGGACATCACTGATAACATCACTGATGACATCTCAAATGACATCACAGATGAGAGCATCTAGAGATACACTGACACACCAATTAACACCCTATGATAAAACATGTAAACATGTCATATACCCACTCCAACACAATCGCTAGCAAACTTATTCACAGAACCTACAACTCACACATCTCATCACTCATAAAGCCAGTACCTGTAACAACTCACCCATAGAGCCACTAACAGACCCAGTAATTCACATATACAGACACTCATGTACCTACACACTTACCAATACAGCCAGTCACAGGTCCAGTTATAGAGACATAAACACACTTACACATCTGGTCATACACCCATACAGCTACAGACACAGTCATAGTCAGTCACACAGCCACTAACTCACCCATACAATTACTCACACAGCCACTCAGTTACTTATACATATAATAATACATATACTCACCCACCTATACAGTGAATGAGAGAACCCAATACTTTCCCATACCACCTCTCTCACACTCACTTACTCACCCATAAAACCACTCAAACACCCATTCGCTCACACATACACACACTCATACACCTACTCACTCATCTATACACCCACTTACACAGCCATTGATGCACTGAGACAGCCACTCATGTCCCCTGTCACTCGCTCATACACACACTTATGTCTCTGCTTAAAAACCAATTCAGACACTCACGCACCATACAATTCATCATTTACAATCACTAACACAGTAACTCGGTCAGCTATAAAAATACTCACACACCCACCCACTTACCCATACAAGCACCTCCTCAGCTAGTTACCTTAGTATATATGTTTAACACTCAGTGACTTTTAGAAAACACTCACAATCACGGATGATGTAATCAGTGATGTTATTTGAAGAGTAGCGTGGCAAAGCACCAAAGATGGCGGACATGCACTAGCAGAGCTCCGGGTCTCATCCCCCAGTTATCCTGACCATCCCATCACTAACTTACTACAAATTCCCCTTTGTGCTTTTTCAGCAAGAAGGAACTCCTGTCACGTCCAGTGAGGGGCCGTTTGTTGAGTCGGACAGGCTCTCGAGGGTGAATTGAATTGAATTGAAAAGCAATTTGTATTGCGCTACTAAAACCGAAGGTGTCAAGGAGCCTACCAAAACAGATCAAAACAGGACAAAGGCACAACTATAGGGATGTCCGCACAAAGAGATGGGTTTTCAAAGCATTCCTAAAAAGTTGAAGGGACGGAAGGGACCTTAGTTTCAGAGGGAGGGCATGACACCACTTAGGTGCCAAATTACAAAAAGCTTTGCCACCCCATCTGGTTTTCCGAATACGGGGGACTGAAAGAAGGAGTCTGTTCGAGGAGCGCAAGTCCCTGCCGGGGCTATAGCGGGACAGAATGGAACCTATTCCAGTGGGGCTGCTTTTTGCTAAGGCCCTGTAGATCATGCACATGGTCTTGAACACTATTCGGTCCTCTATAGGAAGCCAGTGAAGTGATTTTCTGGCAGAGGTAGCCGAGGTGCGCCGGGGTAGATCAAGGACAAACCTAGCCGCTGCATTCTGGACCACCTGCAAGCGCTGCATTAGGCTTTTATTCAGAGCCGCATACAACGCATTGCAGTAGTCCAGACGTGAACCAACAAGGGCAACAGCAAGTTGTTTCCTTGCCTGCTGTGAGAGGTAGTGCCTGATCTTCCTCAGTATGTGAATGATACCCCAACAGGTAGAAACAGTTCTGTTAACCTGTTGGCACATATTGAGGGTGGGATCTATGACGACCCCAAGGTTTTTAGCGGAAGAGGCAGGGACAGGGCAGGCACCCAAAGAGTTTGGCCACCAATCGGCTGACCATATCTCCTCCTTTCCTCCGAACACCATCACCTCAGTCTTCTCCCCGTTCAGTTTCAACGAATTGTATATCATCCATTGCCCGACTGCCTCCATGCAAGATCTAAAGTTGGAGGCAGTCGAGGTTCTGCGTGTCATCCGCGTATGAGACTACCTCCATCCCAAAAGATCTAATTAGTCTGGCAAGGGGGGTCACATAAATGTTGAAGAGGGTCGGACTTAGCGCCGACCCCTGAGGGACCCCACATTGCACAGACAGGGATGGAGATAGAGATTTACCCAGCATCACCCTTTGCTCTCTTTGATCGAGGAAAGAGGTGAGTAACCTAAGGGCCACCCCTTGAACCCCGGTCTCCCCAGACGAGATGTTAAGACTGAGGGAGAAAGGGTGTCGAAGGCCGCCGTAAGGTCTAAAAGGATCAGGAGGGAGGTCTGACCCTTATCCACACGTGTGCGGATATTGTCCAGCACTATGGTCAGGGCAGACTCAGTACTGTGCTCCCTCCTGAAACCGTGCTGGGAAAGATCCAGACAACCCGAGCTTTCCA
Organism: Lissotriton vulgaris; assembly: GCF_964263255.1. NCBI lineage: Eukaryota > Metazoa > Chordata > Amphibia > Caudata > Salamandridae > Lissotriton > Lissotriton vulgaris. Next base: position 940,459,737 of record NC_141695.1, read on the forward strand.
CGAAGGCAGCAAGATGTTTATTTAGATGAGTTTCTAACATCTTCGCAGGAGCCGGGAGCAGTGAGATGGGGCGAAAGTTCTTTAATATCCCAGGATCAAGAGAGGGTTTCTTGAGTAAAGGTTTTACTACCGCATTTTTCCACTGTTGAGGAAAAATGCCATCCCTCATGGCCCTGTTCATGATGTCAACAAGGGGGGGCAAGAGGGATTCTCTACACTGCTTCAGGATCTTGAGCGGACAAGCATCTAGGGGGGAGCCGGATTTGGGATTATTAAGGAGAGTCTCTAGATCCTGTAGAGAGAGAGGAGGGAAAAATTCCAAGCTTCCCGACGGGAGTTTCTCCCAGAGAGCAGGGACCAAGTCAACGGGGGCAGGAGGCTCAGTGGTAAAAGATCTCTGCAATTCCAAGGCGGTGTAAATGTCCGAGATTTTGGTCTGGAAGAAAGAGGCTATACTGTCACAAAGCTCCTGTGATGCAATAACAGGGTCCGGGGTCTGGAGGGTGGTGAGGGAGTCCACTATCCTAAATAGCTCTTTTGGAGAAGAGAGAGAGGTAGTGAGAGCCGTAAAAATGTCTTCTTTTTTTCTTATTACTTCCAGCTTGTACTTCCTTATCAGGATCTTATGGGCTTCCTTGTCCCTTAGATCCCAGCTGGAGTGCCAGAGACGCTCCTGTCTTCTAGCTTCCTGTCTGAGTAGTCTTAAGTGCTCCGAGAACCATGGGGCAGATGGTCTTCTACTGGCTGAGTAACACTGGCGGATGGGGGCCAGTTCTCCCAGAGCCTCGGTTACGGTCTTTTCATATTGTAAGACCGCCGACTGGACATTGTCCTCCTGGGATATGGACAGACTTGATATCCAGGGAGCAAAGGAACTTTCTGTGATGTTCTTAAAATTCCTACGTGATTCCATTTTGCTCGGATTTTTACTAGTTCTCTCCGAGATCGGACAGGACACATTGAAAGGAACTGGTAGATGGTCTGACCATGAGAGGAAAAAGGGGTCTTTCACCATCAGCCTCCGATCATTAGAGAAAATCCCGGCAAGCGTATGTCCCGCTTGATGGGTGGCCCCTTTCACCAGTTGGGTGAGTCCACAGGCAGACATAGCATCCAGCAGGGAGAGAGTGTCATGGGTCTCCAACAGCTCCAGATGAAAATTAAAATCTCCCAAAATAGTAAGGTTGTCACGACCAAAATAGGGTTCTAGGACGTTGTGCAGCTGCTGTCCGAAGTCTGCCGTAGGGCCAGGGGGACAGTAGACCAGGATCCCATTGAATGCAAAGTTATGGACACCTGTTAGAGAGAAGTATAGGACTTGAAAAGTATCCTTGGGGTCAGAGACTGGTAGAATATGGCAGTGGAAACTATCCTTATAAAGAATCGCTAACCCACCTCCTACACGTCCCATTCTGTCCTGTCATGCCAGGCAGTACCCTTCTGGGACTGCTTCAACAAGGTCAGGACCCGAGGAGTCCTTTGCCCACGTTTCTGTGACAAAGACCCTCGAAGGTTTCCTATTGAGTACCAGCTCCTTAAAGGCAATGTTGTTTTTAATCATCGAGCGAGCATTGATAAGAATGCACTCTTCTCTCAACACTTTAACTCCAAGGTCAGCATGGGGTTCTAATAGATGAGGAGGGGGAGGTAGGCTAGAGCCCCAGGGCCTGTCGGAAAGCAACCTCAACATGGAGATAGTAGGAGATTATCCGGAGAACTTTTGTGAAAACACGCAAGTACCGGCGGTTTAAGCTCCAACACCTCCTGTATTGAATACTTATAGAGGGGAAGGTCAGCCGCATCCAGAGCAGACGTCCAGCCGTCCTGCCCGTCCTCAGCGCGGACAGACGCAGACGGGCAGGACTCTGGCACGACTCCGGCGCAGATCCGGCGCGTCCGCAGTACGCGTCCGCTGCGCGGAGTCATGACCGTTCTTTTTATAGCGCTGCTAGAGCGCGTGATCTGCCTGGCCCACACCCAATATGGCCGCCAAGATCGAATCCCAGCCCTCGCCGTTGATGCTCAGCCGAGGGCGGTCCGGAGGTAGGGGAGGTGGGAAGGAGCACAGAGCGCTTAGGAGCGCTAAGGGAGTCTCTAATCTCTAGCGCTTCTTAATCAAGCGCAGTCAAACACACGAGTAAAATTACACGAGAACTGAATAAAATGCTTCTTAATCAAGCGCAGTCAAAACACGAGTAAAATTGCTAAAGAAATGATTCAAATGTGCCAAAGTAAAGTAAAGTAAAGACAGAGACCTCCCGGCTTCCGCCTCAGGAGGGAAAAGTTGCTTCTATAAGTTATCACTAGGAGCGATCCCTATTTCCTTTTTATAGCGCTGCTTGAGCGCGTGATCCGCCTGGCCCACACACAATATGGCCGCCAAGATCGAATCCCAGCCCTCGGCGTCGATGCTCGGCCGAGGGTAGTCCGGAGGTATGGGAGGGGGGAAGGAGCACAGAGCGCTTAGGAGCGCTAAGGAGTCTCTAATCTCTAGCGCTTCTTAATCAAGCGCAGTCAAACACATGAGTAAAATTACACGAGAACTGAATAAAATGCTTCTTAATCAAGCGCAGTCAAAACACAAGTAAAATTGCTAAAGAAATTATTCAAATGTGCCAAAGTAAAGTAAAGTAAAGACAGAGACCTCCCGGCTTCCGCCTCAGGAGGGAAAAGTTGCTTTTATAAGTTACCAGCGGCATGGCTGAATTGGCGCCTTTGGAAAATGGCAGCGGGCGCTAGAAAGAGTTGTGCTCCCTCTATCCACCTAGGGCATACAGACTGGTGTGACCGGGGCTGCTGTAGATCGCTACACACTGGTACGAAATGAGAGAGGTCCCGCACATCAAGTGGAGTCAGCGGAACTGCTGTCTGCTGCCCAGATGCCCAGACAGGAGGCCCCGACTGAAGGGAGAGAAGTAAATCTGCGAGGCAGCTAGGCGAGTCGCTTTCGCAGGTGAACCCAGGAGCTGGCATTGAGCTGAAACAGGGAGGGACCAGGGGTCCGTCGGGCCCAGGCCCTACTTGCGCTGCGGACCAACAATGCTGCTGGGCACTACGCGACCTTAGATAGATTGTCGATTGGGTAATCAGTGCGGAGGCCGCTTCGGCCCTAGGCTGCTGAAGACCACTACACACTGAGGCAAGCCGCACGTCCACATTGCTCAGCAGAACTGTTGTCTGCCCCCCTGACGACCAGAGGAGAGGCCCCAGATGATGGGAGTTAAGCAACGCTGCAAGGCCAGTCGGGAAGCAGCAGTCGCAGGTGAGCCCGGGAGCCAGCATCGGGCTGTGGCCGGGGGGTTCCGGGGGTCGGTCATGTCCCGGCCCTCCTTGCGCTGTGGAGTAGGTAAGCTTCTGAACAATTGCGACCTGTGAAAGAACGTCGGTTGGGCAGACAGGGTGGAGGCCGCTTCGGGCTTAAACTGTCCACTGTTTGACGCCATCTACTCGAGAGTACTCTATCATTGGAGAAGCAGTGGACTGGGCTGGGGGAGGACCGGGGACTAAAAATGCCTTTTCTCTTCTGCATTCCGGTCCCTACTGAGTTGGATGCTGGCAAATGGCTGAGATAAGACCCAAAAGGGGGGTGGTCCGGGGGTCGATCTGGCCCACACCTTCCCTAGTTTGTTGTTAGGCCACGCATGAACTGAAACACGAGACACCAGATTGGCCTGATCCCTCCCAGACAATTGTGCCCTGGAACTCTGCTGGAAGCATATAAAGCAGCACCAGTGTATCTGGGGGCAGGTTGGTCCCAAGTTAGGCAGCAAACTGGTGAATGTGTGCTCACTACCAAGGAATAGATGACTGGACCCGCCGCAGAGGTTGAGGTGGTCTAGCCGACCCCTTCATGCAGTGAAAGCTGCTGGAGCAATTGAGCTGGACAGCGCTGGTGGTGCATTTCCTCCTAAGTCCCGTACTCTGTTGCGCACTTCCAACAGAGATTAAAGGACGAAAGTGCAGTTAGTCCTTCCCCAGGAGCTGCTGGTGCTGGGGTGCTACATCATAGGCAATGCACGGTACTACTGCTCCAGATGTAGACCTCACCAAATTTATATTGAGGCCCTCCGGTCACGCCGGGCGGTGCACATGCCATGGATGTTATACTTTAGCCCGGGGTCGGCTCTGATCAGATAAGAGTGCTGCCCAACATTGAAGGTCGACTAGGTGCAGAGTCTGGGCTTTCATACCCCTCCCCCAGTACAGAATAGAATTCAGCTTGGGGCATTGGAAAACAAGGGGGACCTCAGCGGGCACCGGAGTGCCAATGCCCTCGTCCAACACTGGGCCGCAATCGACCTGGAGAAAGAGTGGTGCCTTCTGCACGACCAGTCTCCACTTGCGAGGGGCAGTGGGTAATTTGAGCCAACCTCACACTTAATCACTGTAAAATCCGATCCACATGCAGAGTGTGCAGGAAGTAGTTATGGGGCGTCTTCGTTCGACTACTCTACAGGACAATTCATGCCACACAATGGGGAGGGGCACTTCTGGAGGCATGGGGATGCCTTCTGAGCCTGGCAACCCTGATCTCTTGGCCAAGTTACATACAGTCCTGGCAGCGTTGGAAAAAAATATGTGTGGCACTCAACCAGACCCGGGCTTCCCTAGAAAGCAGAATGGACGGCATTACTACGGATTTCACACTCTTGCGAGCGGATCACCACAAGTTGTCAGACCGTGTGCATGACAATGAAGTTGCTCTTGAGGACCTCCAACCAAGATCTCATAATCATATAGTGACTCTACAGGACCTAATGGTACTGGTCTGCTCTCTAGAAGAGAAAGTGGATGATGCAGAGGGAGATCATGACGCAACAATATCCGATTAATTTGTCTGCCGGAAGGAGCAGAAGGCTAGAATCTGGAGGGCTATATAGAGTCCTGGATGAAAGAGTTACTGCCCCCCCTGGACTACTTTCTCCACACTTTGTGGATGAACGTGTGCACAGGGTTCCTGCCTGTAGGCCTCCACCAGGAGCCAATCCCTCCCATTCTTGTTTCGCCTATTGAACTTTCAAGACCGTAATGCGAATATTAAGGGAAGTGAGAAAGCACCCTGGCCCAAGAGTACAGAATGTTACTGTTGCCTTCTTCCCCGACTACACACCACCCAGGTACAGAAGAGATGTGCCACCTTTGTAGCAGTCAAACAGCAGTTGAGGGATCTTGACCTTCAGTATTCCCAGCTCTTACTGGCTCGCCTAAGTGTTATCCACAGTGATAACACCAGATACTTTGACACTCCATCGGAGGCCTGGGATTGGCAGGAGGAAAATGGGCTGGGGACTGTACCTAGTCCCCCGATGAACTAGAGCTGCCAAAAAGGGCCAGACCTAACGGCCAGAGAGGGAAAGGAAGAGACATGTGGCAAAAGTTGTCTTCCATAATCGCTCCGGACCCTGAACAGGTGAGGTCAGAATGCCAGGAGGCATTACAGGTGGCAGCCACACTACATCCATCGAAACCATCTCCGCCAAATGGCCCTGCGGGATCGCCAACGCCATCCAGCGAAAACAGTGAATCTGCTATGGATTAGTCATCAGGCGCTAGCTCTCCTCACCTACCGGTCGTCATGTCCCAGACGACTGATGAAATTATTTGACAATACTGAATGATCTGGCTCTCTCTTAACCAAAATAACCATAAATGTAGTGATGTCGCTTTAGTCTTCTTCCTATCCGCTCCTGGTTCCCCTTTGGTTATTTGCACAACATAGCAGCGACATGTACAGGTGATGTTTCTATGCTTCGCACTCTATTTTTGTTAAATACACGGGGGATGGCCCACTCGGATCCGTTCCTATCCCACACCCCTCTTCGAAGTCACTCTGTGACAACGAGTTAATTGCCTCACTCAGGAACTATAGTTTGGGTCGATCTCCCGTTGGGGGTCTGCTCTTATGAAGTTCCATACTATCTTGATTTCTTTGTTGCTATTACCCTCAACGTTTATGCCTTCCTCAGAAACCTGTTGCCGACGCACACTCACTGGTAGCGTCTGTCAGGGGGAAAAGCTGAAAATGGCAGATCAAATCCTCTCTTAATGACTACCTTAAATATCATAACCTGGAATGTCCAGAGTATATACACTCCCTCTAGGAGGTATTCCATATATGCCTACTTACGGTGCAAAGCGGCCAGCTTTGCACTACTGCAGGAAACACACCTGATGAGATCGGAGGCCACCAACTTCATCCCTGCTGGCGTGGGCACATTTGCAGCACTTACTTTTCATCTTTAGTGTGAGGGGTTCTGATCTGGATGAAGGCTGGGACCCTATGAGAAGAGCAAGAGATTGTGACTGATCCCACAGGGCATTATGTATTCCTCAGAGGGCAACTTAATTAATCAATCAATCAATCAGGCGTTTGTTAAGCATAACTACTCACCCGTAAGGGTCTCAAGGCACTCGGTGGGGGGGGGGGTTATCAGGCTCCAGTCCATCAAAGGGGGTCTGTCGAAGAGCCAGGTTTTGAGGTTTCTTGCGAAGATGCGGAGCAATGTTGTCTGTCTGAGGTGGAGTGGAAGGGCGTTCCAGGCTCGGGCCTCGAGGACGGAGAAGGAGCGGCCTCCTGATCTGGTCTTTCTGGTGCCGGGAACCATGCCGTAGCAGAGCTGGGCAGATCATATGGTCCTCTGGGGCGTGTGGAATTTGAGTCGGCTGCTCAGGTATGCTGGTCAGGTGTCATGGAGGGCCTTGTGGGCGTGGATGAGCATCTTGAAGGGGACTCTAGCTTCGATGGGGAGCGAGTGGCGTGTGCGCAGGTGCTGGGTGCGGTGGCATTCTGGATGTTCTGAAGCTTGCGGGGGAGGTTTTTGTTTATTCCGGCATAGAGTGTGTTGCCGTAGTCGAGTCTGCTGGTGACCAGGGTGTGAGTGACAGTCTTTCTGTGTTCGAAGGGGATCCATTTTAAGGTCTTACGTAGGAGGCGGAGGGTGTGAAAGCAGCAGGATGAGATGGAGTTGAACTGGCGGTCCATTTTGAGCTCAGAGTCCAGGATGATTTCCACGTTGCGTGCTTGTCCATGGGGGTGGGCGGGCTTCCGAGGTTGGGGGCCTCCAGGGGTCATTCCAGGCATTAGGGTTTGGGCCCATGATGAGTACTTTTGTTTTGTTGGTGTAGAGTTTTAGGCAGCTTCTTTTCATCCATTTGGCGACAGCTTCCATGCCTTCTCGAAAATTGTGTCTGACGGTATTGGATTTGTTGAATAGGAAGAGGATGAGTTGGGTGTTGTATGCATATGACACAATGTTGAGTCCGTAGGTTCTGATGATTGAGGTGAGCGGAGCCATGTAGACATTGAAGTGTGTAGGGATGAGGGAAGATCCCTGGGGGACTCTGCAGATGGTAGGTGTAGGGTTTGAGAGGAAAGGGGGGAGTCTGACCTGCTGCGTTCTGCCAGAGAGGAAGGAGCAGATCATGTTGAGGGCCTTGCCTTGGATCCCTGCATTGTAGAATCTGCATATTCGGGTCCGGTGAGAGACTGTGTCGAACACCGCTGAGAGGTCAAGGAGAATAAGGGCTGCTGTTTCTCCTTTGTCCTGTAGGGTGCAGATGTTGCCTGTTGCAGCGATCTGGGCGGTTTCCGTACTGTGTTTTTTTCTAAAGATGGATTGGGAGGAGTCGAGGATGTCGTGCTCTTCGATGAATGTGGCAAGTTGGCAGTTGATGGCTTTCTCAATGACTTTTGCTGGAAACGGGAGCAGGGAGATGGATATGTAGTTTTTTATGTCAGTGGGGTCCGCCGAGGGTTTCTTCAGGAGGGGCTTGACCTGGGCATGTTTCCAGTCATTGGGGAATATGGCGGTTGCCAGGGAGCGGTTGATGATGAGCATGGTTGCAATGGTGTCTGCAGTTCTGTTAAAAATGTGGGGGGCAGGGGTCCGTGGGGACCCCGGAGTGGATTGACTTCATGGTCTTCAGTGTGTCTTCGGTGGTGAGGGCTGTCCAGTTGTCGATCGCTGGCTTCAGGGTGTTAGGGGTGGTTGGTGAGGGTTCAGTGTGTTGGCTGTCTTCATCAAAGTTGCCGTAGATGCTCTTGATTTTGTGTTGGAAAAAGTGCTGAGTTTATCGCAGACGTCTTGTGAGGGAGGGATGTAGGTGCCCTCGCTGGTAGGTTGGGCGAACTCCTTGATGATGTTGAAGAGATCTTTGCTGTTGTGTGCGTGAGTGGAGATTCTGTCCTAAACGCTTTTTTCCTAATTTTTCTGATGAGTTTGTGATGGACGTTGGTTGTGGCTCTGAAGTGGTTGTGGGCTTCAGTGGACTTGGTGTTCCTCCAGGCCTTTTCAAGGTGGCGGCAGGTGCGTCTGGACTCTCGAAGTTCGGTGGTAAACCAACTGGTTTTCTTGGTGTGGGTGTTGTTGTTCTTCTTGAGGGGGGGCTATGGTGTTGGCGCTGTCGGAGATCCATCTGTGCAGGGTTCAGGCTGCGGTGTTGGGGTTGTTGTTTTCCGCGATGGTTGGAGTGGAGTTGCTGAATGATGAGGTTAACTGGTCGTCGGTGATTCTGGTCCAGTTTCTTCATGGGAGCGGGTGCAGGTGTCTGTGGATGTCTGGTGTCCTGAAGGAGAAGTGGATGCATCGATGGTCAATCCATGAGAGTTTGGTGGTGTGGCTGAAAGTGATTGAGTTACCGGTTGTGAAGAGGGGGTCAAGAGTGTATCCTGCTGAGTGTGTGGGTTCAGTCACGATCTGGTGGAGTCCAATGTTGTGGAAGTTGTCCAGGAGGGATGTGGTGCTGGGGTCCAGTAGGTTGTCCAGGTGGAAGTTGAGGTCTCCCAGTAGGGTGTAGTTGGTGGACGCGATGGCATGCGGGGAGATTATGTCCGTGATGGAGTTAGCGAAAGTCCTCTGGGCCAGGGGATCGGTAGATGAGGGTTCCTCGGAGGGTGGTGGTAGGGCTGGCCAGTATCTTGAAGTGAAGGTGTTCCATCAGGTCTGTGGGCTCGTCAGGGAGTGTCCTTAGCCGAAGGGTGGATTTGTGGACGATGGCAATTCCTCCTCCCGGGTGGGTGGGGCGGTCCTACCTGGAGAGCTTGTATCCTTGGGGAATGGTGATGACGATGTTCGGTCCTGAGGTGGTGTTGGTCCATGTTTTGGTGAAGAACGATTCGTCTGGGGTGGTGCTGTCGAGGAGGTCCCAGATTTCGGTGCCTCAGTTGTGGAGGGATCTGACATTCAGGAGGATGCATTGCAGGGTCTTCGGTTGGGTTGTGGTCTTGCAGGCAGGTTGCACCAGGTCCGTGGTCTTGGCGGTGCTGCAGGTGTGCTGACAGAGGTGACAGCTGAAGGGTCCATGGGTGTCAGCTGGTGTTGCTAGCTTGCAGTTGTTGTTGCATTTTGGGTTCAGAGCGTGGAATGCCGCTGGGTCATTGCGTTGGTGTTGCAGAGGTCCAGGGTTCTTGGCGCTGGTCGCGGTTGGGTCACAGACGGGCGCAGACCTCCATTAAGTAGGGGTCAGGGAGGGTTGGACAGCTGGGAAGTGGGCTGGATTCGGCCGGTCCCGTTGGTCGTGCTGGGGGGAGGGGCCGCGGGGGCAGCAGCAAGGAAAATGGCAGAAAAGGCAAAAAGAGAGGAAAGAGTGGAACTGAGGCAGTGAAAGGTGCAAGAAAAGTGGGGAAAGACACCGAAGGAGAATGGGAGGGGAGATTAAATCAGTAAAAATGAGTGAAAATGGAGGAAAGACACAGAGGGGGAGTGAAAGGGAGAGATTGAAATCAGTCAAAAACAAGTGAAAACGGAGGAAAGACACAGAGGGGGAGTGAAAGGGGGAGATTGAAATCAGGAAAAAACTATTGAAAACGGAGGAAAGACACAGAAGGAGAGTAAAGGGGGAGATTGAAATCAGTGAAAAATGAGTGAAAGTGGAGAGAAAGTGCAGAGCGAGAGAAAGGAGACAGAGGTCCACTGGACCATCAGGGATGAGGTGCAAGTAAAACCTGCCAGTGGAGGAGGGCCTCAAACACCAGCACTCGAGAGTGCAGGGGTTTGAGAGTAGGCCTCACTTGATGGTGGAACTGCGAGGGGGGAGAGCAATTTCACTGACAATGAGACAATGGTCAATCTATCCTATTCTGGTCAATTTATGCACCTAACACTGAACATACTGCCTTTCTTAATGGAGTTTCGACACTTGTGTCCCGCTGGAAGGACGTTCCCTGGATCTTGGGGGGAGACTTTAACTCGGTATTTGACAACTCACTAGACCGTTCCTTTCCCCCTCTAAACCGCACAGTAGCTGCTTCCAATGAGCAGTTTCTATGCTCCTGGATGGGGTACTGGTCCCTGATGGATGTCTGGTGTGAACGGAATCCTGACACGCAAATTTACTCCTTTTACTCAACAGTTCAGGACCTCCATTTAAGATTAGATCACATACTGTCCTTGGCAGCCCTGATCCACCTAATCCAAAGCCCAGAATACCTCGGGTGCACACATTCGGACCATAATCCCAAAACAATGCATCTGGGCTGGGAGGCAGGAACTACTCAAATTCCTGTGTGGCAGCTAATAATTTAAGCAGTATTTGGAGGATCCGGCGTTCTGCAGATCCTTAGGGGCGGCAGTGATTGATTACCTTGAGCAAAATGCAGACACCACCGACCCTCCCCTGATGGAGTGGGAGGCCTTCAAGGTTGGAACCAGAGGGCACAGTTTGGGGCACACATGGTGCATTCCGAAACAACTAGACGCATCCCTAATTACAGTCGAGCGGCAACTCCTTCAGCTAGAGATATTATCCATTAACAGTCAGGATGCGAAGGCATGGTTGGATGTCATTCTCACTGATCATGCGGAACTATTAGAAAAGTTGTCATAACTACCTGGCTCACTCAGCTCGCACTCATTCAACAGCAGACAAAGCAGGCAAACTACTTGCATATGTAATTCGGCAGGAATACCCGCTTCAACCCATACAACTGTTAGTGGATAAGTCTGGGCAAACGAAATGCACACAATACATTCATGAGGTAATGATGAAGCATTATGCCAAACTATACGTTTCTGGCTTATGTAGGATGATCAACATATTGGAGCATTTCTAGATGCAGTTGAGTTACCCATATTGACTACTGACCAGCTCCTAGAATTAGACTCCCCATTAACAATGGATGAAGTCCGGGAAGCGCTGATGGTGCTGGCGTATGGAAAACTCTGGGGCCAGACTGACTCCCAACCAAATTCTTTAAGACATTTGAGGAGACCCTGATGCACCAACTTCATGCCTTATATACCTCAGCAATAGACAGAATGACCCTACCATCATCAATGTGCGCAGCCATGTTTTCTCCTTAATAAAACAGGGCAAAGACCCAACGTCCCCTGGATCGTACAGGCCTCTTGAGATTTTAACTACAGATTATAAAATATTGGCAAAGATCCTAGCAAACTGGTTAGTGCCATCCATCCCCGCCCGGGTACACCCTGACCAGAAGGGGTTTGTTCCTGCCCTCAATATCCATAGTTATTTTAGGGTAGCTAAGTACGGCCCTTTGAACTGGCCTCGATCTGGTTCGCTGCTGCTCAATCTTGAGAGAGCTTTTGATTCTTTAGAGTGGGAGTATCTCCTCATAGCCCTGTCTAAATTTTGCACAGATCCTGACTTTCCTAGCATGGTAAGGCTGCTATACAAGCATCCGATGGTTCGGGACTATATCTCAGATCCTATAAAAGTGGGACTAGACAGGGTTGTACCTTGTCCCCTCTTCTCTTCTCACTGGCGGTGGAGCAGTTGGCAACTTACAACCGGGCCCATGTTGACATGGGTGTCCCTGTTGGAGATGGCACACGCACAATCTCGCTGTATTCGGATGATTTATTGCTATATGTGAGAGATCACCATGCCATTCCGGCATCACTAAACCAGGCACTAATAAAGTTCACAAAAGCCTCAGGACTACAGGTAAATGCTGTGAAATCCATTCTTTTTCCTTTCTCGAGGAGTTCTGTGGACCCTGGCTACACCCTCGGAGAGGTCATAGTTCAGTGGTGTACTGGTGCATTTAGATACCTGGGGGTACAGGTGTACCGTGACAGTGAGTATCTTTTTGAAGGAAACACCATCAGTCGCAGATGGGTTTCTAAAGGACGCTTCTATTGGCTGTCTTGGGTAGGGTTGCTCTCACAAAGATGCTGATTCTCTCTTGTCTCCTTTGTTACTTCACTACCCTGCCTATTTACATTTCAGCCCCATTCTTTTGTAAGTGGGAGAGGACATTTAGGGACTAAATTTTGGGGTGTCGAGACATAGATTGTCTTTGAGGAAACTATATTTGCCAACTGGGCAGGGAGGGCTGGCAGTTCTATTATCTAGCTACACAATTGCAATTGATAGCCAGATGGCTTTCTTCCTAGCACCTGACGGATACAGCCTCTTTGCAACCTTCATTAACACGTCACGCCATGCTTAGTGCGTTTCATCCATGTGCAAAGCACAGGGACCTAGGGTCACTGTTGCCCAATATAACATATCAATGCAACCGCAGATACTTATTCCTCACAAATGGTACCATACCATATGCTCCTGCCATCCCCTCGCTTAGGATGCCACGGGGCAGCACTTACCTTACAGCTGCTGAACTATGTAGCTGAGACACGGCGGGTGTTCAGGACACTGGGGATCTTTTTGTGGATGTCTCTCTCATCCTGTTCAGAGAACTTATCTCTGACGAAAATATGCAGCCTAGTCAATTCCTATTACATCATGCACTCATAGCCTCTCTATCTTCTAAGTGGGGCAGATGCATCCTATGCATCACACAATACAATACCTACATGTAATGGGAGAGGGGGGACATCTGATTGTTGGTTTGAGTCATCATTTTGATAGTACACAGCAATTGACTTAGCCTCCCTGAGACAGCACTGAGAGACCGATATGGGACATGCTTTCACAGAAAAAGAGAGTATCTATTTTGGAAGGGCCAACGTGTTTACCTCGTAATTAACAATTCAAACAGATCACATTTTTCATACTACACCAGGCATACCGCTCCCCGGCCCAGATGAATAAGTATTTTCACCTAACTGATGCAGCCTGCCTCAGATGCTGATTACCGGACGTAGACATATGGCATATGTTATGGCACTGCCCTGCTCTAGGTGAGTACTGGTCTGGCATAGCAGCCACATTGGCCATCGACACAGGGATAGACATTCCCTTTCGTTGGTAGACATATGTTTTACACCTCTTTAGTAGAAACAAGAAAAAAAGGCTTCCTCCCGATTTTTAGACCTGGGCCTGGTAACTGCAAAATGCTTGATCACCAAAAGATGGAAGTCCCCATAGCCCCACACACAATAGCTTAGCAACGTTCTCTGCTTAACTGGGCTAAAGAGGAAGGAGTAGCTTTGCGTAGAGAGGATCTGTTGGGGCTTTGCAAGTTCCCTTTGGCTAGCAACTGGGGTGCCTTCCTAGAAAACTTGCAGGGTCTAGTGGTAACCCCGGAGGAAACGCAGAGTGGGGTAATACAATGGCCCATTCAATGCTCAGGCTCAGCTGGTGTACAGGAAGAAGCTCATGAGCGGTATAGCCATACTGACACAAGCTAGGCATCACCATTAAGAGATTCATTAACAGCTGTCTCAGGCAGGGTTCTCACTGCTCACCATACCAGGCAACAGGTCTCAGGCAATCTTCCAACCCCTAATTACTTTACTTTGTCCTCATTCTGTTGTAACCCACTCCCACAGTTTGTATGAGTGGGGCATCATGTTCAACAGATAGGCACTCTGGATACAGCAACATCTCACTAAAGTCTTTTTTACTAAATATACGATACTTGCTAAGTAATAATTTGTACAGCACCATTCATGAGTTCTGGTCGTATCACTGTACTCTCTATCACGAGTTGCATTGCCCTAATGCTATAGTGTGATATGATGTCACTGCATTGATATTCTTGCTCAAATGTTTATGCAAAAAATGTAAATAAAAAAGATTTAAACAAAAAAAATCAGTGATGTCATTTGAGATGTCATGAGTGATGTCATTTGAGATGTCATGAGTGATGTCATCCGTGATGTCTCTGACCATGTCATGAGTGATGTAATATATGAGGTCATAAGCAACATACTTACAACAATATGTCGCATCTCGGAGCTTTTCCCTGCATTGACGAGCAAACTGCTGCCATGCGCCAGCACCCTTATACCATGGTGCAAGGATGCCTGCGTCCTGGGGAGATTATTTTTGTGCAGGAAGGGGCACCTTCCTGCACAAGTACAATCAATTGAGGTAATTTCCTCTTCCAATGCATGCTGTAGCATACAGCAGGCATTGAAAGAGAAAAAAAACTAGAAGAAATTAAAACATTTCTCCTTGTTGCGCCACACAATGCCACCCCTGGGGTGATGTAGCATTCTGAAGCATTTCCAAATTTACGATTGCTAGTAAATCTGGAAATGCATCAGTTGACATGGTTGTTGCGTGGGAACACCCATAGCAACACCCATGTCACACCCGTAAGATGTAGGTATTACATGAAAAGGGATGATATTTACAAGCACACGTAAAGCCACGCAGGGTGGCTTTACGTGTGCTTGTAAATATCACACAGCAAGTTGCGCTGCCGATGTGTCACACTATGTGATGCACCGGGGGCGCAATGGGCAGGTTAATAGGTCCCTTAGTTTCTTCCTCATATTTCATCTGAAAAAAACTTCCAAAATCAATAAATGTATTTATTAAATATAATGTACACTAACACACAACATGTTTACATTTTGTGGTAAAAGGCATGTGTGGTAAAGACATATGGATGTTAAAAATGTGCGTGGTAAAGACGTGTGTTAAAGGCATATGCATTGTAATGCACGTGTGGTAAAGCTAATAAGTGGTAATAACCGCATTGTAAATGCTGTTTCCTGTTCTAAATTGAACTCGCATCATTACTTATAGCACAAGTGTATTGGGAAATACATATTGCAGTCCTCAAGGATACTCTAATATGTAGTCTACCATCACTGAGCCACTTTTAATGGATCTGGCCTAACTATTTTTCCTATTATTATTCTTGTGTTCTAGGTTTGTGCTCTGTGCTTTTGAGCACACTTATGACATCCTTTGGAAGGGAAAGGATGACATTTCTTACTTGTTTCTCTCATTGATGCAAAATAACTTAGTGGTAATTAATTTCTTAAGTTAAAACTGTTCTGTATGAATGGCAGAATTGTACTTTGTAATAATTATTTATTGATGCACTTATTGTGTTTCAATATATATGTATTTCTTTGTCCTCATTTGTGCAATAACAGATAGAAGGTCAAGGGGACTCATTTCCCGATAGTGCAAGTTCTGATCTTCCACCTCTCTCCAGTAAAGGAGAAGAAAGATCAGTTGCAAGGAAAAAGACCCATACACTTCAAAAGCAACCTTAACATCAAAGGGAGATTCCCTCATGATTACCCCACCAAAATCCCATAATAAGGTTTTATTGCTTTAATGCATAATCACTGGAAAAGTTCTCTCCATGAACTCATAACCTCAACTG
Source organism: Lissotriton vulgaris (assembly GCF_964263255.1). Taxonomy (NCBI): domain Eukaryota; kingdom Metazoa; phylum Chordata; class Amphibia; order Caudata; family Salamandridae; genus Lissotriton; species Lissotriton vulgaris. Next base: position 940,475,233 of record NC_141695.1, read on the forward strand.
TTATTTTGTCTTGATTCATGCCATTGTTCCCATATATCCCAGAATGTTGTCCTCTTAGTCTGTAGACTACTATCATCCAATCTATTGACCCTTTAAACCGATGCTAACCATTCCCATACAAATTTTTGACATTGACGCACCCACTTTATACATATCTCTCTCCTTACCAATTGTATCAACATAAATATTAATTATTTTAGTTTTTTGCTCAATTTTATGGACTCCCCTCCACCATTTGTGACCCCAAACAAAGACTAGTGCTACGCTTATCTCCACTTTTTGGGCCATATCTTCTGTTAGCTCCTTACCCACTTCTTGCCAATAACTCCGGATCTAAGGACACTGCCAAAACATATGGCTATCATCGGCTTTTTCTTCGCCACACTTTGTGCATTTTTTTCGCCTAGTTGATTATATAGCTTCAACAACCTCTTAAGCATCCAGTTAACTCTGTTCACTGTAAACAGAGGATTTTTTTCTAAGAGGTGCAGATACAATTGTTGACCAAAGTGTAGACATTTATACCTGCCATAGATTTTTTGTATCCAGCATCAGCAGGTTCCACCCCCCCCCCCCAAACTCTGATGGCAGTGTAAATTTCTCTTCTCCAACCAGTACTAGCATCCAGTGCCACTTTGATACTTCTTTTATTTGGAACTGACTTTGTTGTAGCTTTTTTCCTATACACAGTTCCCTTTACTATCTTTTCCAAGATCCTGTGCCCAACTTGCGAGTTGATATTATTTGAACATGGACAAGTTATTCTTTGTAATAACAACAAGGATTCTCAGGGAAGTAGGGTACTCTCCCCCACCAAATGACCCCACTTCATTGCTCCTCCGTCTATTATTGGTGTTGATAACTTAGCTTTCAGCTAGGAGAGTCCCATATGGGGCAAAAGTGCTACAGTAGGGTATCCCTAGTGTTCGCCTGATTTAAAGCCATAGCTTACATGCATCTTGTTGTTTCTTCAGTCTAACCTTTTTAAAGTACTTAAGATGCACACATTTATAGATAAAATAGTTACTGTCCACCAGTAAGCTCTTTGTCATGGCTTGAAAGCGTTGGGTAAAGCTAAATTCTCTAGAAGTAAAACCCTTGTGTTCTCAAACTGAATTGCCTGGCAATACTGATAAAAGTCTGCACTTGCAATACCCCCTTGCTCTTTTTTTCTACGCAACTTCTTCCACACAATTCTCACTCTTTTGAGGTCCAAATAAATCTACTCAGCTCTCACTGCAGTTTCTTGAACCATTCCGACTTAAATTCTAGTGGTATTGCATCAAAGATGAAAGTAAACTTTGGTAGTCTTGACATTTAAAAAATATTTGATCTTTCTATGAAGGAGAGTGGAAGGCCTCCCCACCCTTTTAATAACTTTTTAGTTTTCGTCACTACTTTGTTAAAGTTCAAATGGGCTATTGCACCAAGATCTTTCACCACCTGAACCTCAAACTATCTTATTTTCTCTTTTATCAATGGGCTGTTGCAATAGGAATTCCATTCCATAATTTCCATTTGTTTATGGTTAAGTAAGTAACTCAAGACTTTCCCAAACTGATCCAAAATATCTAAAATTACTGGGAGAGAACCTGCCAAGTCTCTTGTGAAGGCCATTAGGTCATCAGCACACAGGGCCACTTTTTCTCCCAGCCATGATATTCAAAAGGAATAATATTTTGACTCCCTCAAATTAAGTGTGATAAAGGTTCAATGTATAGATTAAAAAGCATGGTGACAACGGGTAATCTTTTGATATTTATCTTTTCCGTATGATTACCATTTACTAGTATCTTTGCATTTGGGTTTCTATATAGGGATCCTACTGCCCTTGAAAAAGCCTCCCCCAAATCATACTGTTTGATCACACTTTGTAGAAAGGGCCAAGTTACCCCATCAAAGGCTTTAGCAGCATCAACGGTCAGTACCATCAAAGGGATTTTGTCTTGAATGGCCAAATCTATTGCTCCAATCAGTTCATGTGCCAATTCACAAAGCTGCCTCGCATTAATGAAATCTTTTTGATCTTCATGGATTAACCGACCCATCACCTTCTATAGCCTCTTAGCTAATATATGAATATATATTTTATAGTCACTATTCAGTTACAAAATTGTCTTATAAGACTCACGTAGCATAGTAGCCTTATCTGTTTTAAGGATTATGCTAATAACTCCATCATCCCATGATCTTGGAAGTTCATGACCCTTTAAAAAAGTCGAATTCAACCATTCTGTTAAGAAGTTGGCCAACTCATCTTTTTAAGCAATATAAAACTAATTTGGAAGAATGTCCGGCCAGTTGTTTTCCCTCTTTTTAGTTTACTGATTATCTTAACCACTTCTTCTGTACTCATTTCTGAATTTAAGTCTTCTCTCAAGTCTGCTTGTAGAGTTGGGGCTTTAATCCTGCTAAGATGTCTCCAAATTTGCTCTTCTGTAAGTTCAAGATCTTCTGTGTTCAGCTTTTGAAAAAACAGAGTAAAAGCCTGCTCTGTCTCCTGATATTCAGTGGTTAATTTGCTGGTATATTCCAGTTGAATGGCTTGAATCCTGTTTCTTGTTTGGTCCATCTTAGTTTTCCACGCCAATATTTTCCCACAACCCTCCCCATATTTGTAGTGGGAAAGCTTACTTGCTTCCCACCTTTTACTGATTATGGTCTTTAAAACATTGCCTAGGCCACCTTTGGCACCCTTTATTTGTCATTTTATAGTCTCCAATTCTTGAAGACTACTAGTGTGCTCTACTTCCCTAACTGGATTTTGTATTACACTCTCCAAGTTTTTTATCTTATTTCTAGTTTACTTACTCTGAAAGGCCACTAGTCTGATCAGTCTCCCCCTCATAACCACCTTTTAAGCATCTCAAACCGCCCGGAGGGGGGCTGCATTTCTATTTAGTTGGAAATATTCTCTTGTTTCCTGCTTTAGTTGTTCCACTACATATAGATCAAGGAGTTTGATTTAACGTCCAACTCAATGTGATAAGTTGTTTATCTATCCTCAATTCTAGACAGACAGCTGAATGATCCAAGGATGTCCAGACATGTTCTCCACTTTTTTAACGTTCCTATCTATCCTATTATCTACTCAGAACAAATCGATTCTAGAGGAGTGTCCATATTTTTGTTGCTAAATGTGAATCTGTAGGGGGCGTGGCTATTGCTGCAATGGAGACGGATGTGTTCGGGTAGAGCTCTGCATGAGGCTCCCCTGAACAGGCCGATAACTCCTCATGCAGCTGATACTGGGGCCAAAAACCGAGCCGAATAAGCAGGAGGTGTTATCCTGATGCAGCTGGTGCTAATGCGGACCTGCCCGGGTTCCGCTGCGGCGCTCCTGACTGGTGAGGCTGCTTGCAGTGTAGCCCCGGTGCAGATGGCCTCGGCCACGCAAGCCTGAGGTCTGGCCCCGCCCACAATGCCACGAGCAGTGGAGCAGTGGCAGTTAGCAGATTACTAATGGCTTAGACTGCGGCTGCTGTTTGGTCGCTTGCCGATCTGCAGAGTGCTGGTGCGGAGACCCCCACTGCATGACCCTCCTGCCCTTCTGTGTCCGGGGCAGGCCCGGCAGCCATCCGCTGCATGGTGGGAGAAGGGGCCGTGTGCGATCACGACATCCGGAGTTACAGAAGAAGGTTTAAGGTCCCTGTAACAAATGGAGCAGGCTAGGATCGCTGAGACAAACTTTGGGGGGGTCTCTGTAGGGTAGAAGAGCTGTTACACAAACCACTTAATAACTAAATAAGAGCAGGCAACTAAAGTAAAGTGACTGGCAGGTACACCAAAAGTGTAAAATTCAATAGCGAAATTTATTTTCATCCTCCCAACTGGGTTACAATCTAAAACATAATAAAAAACAATTAAAAAAAACCACCTAAAATGGTGATGCAATAGATATAGTTACAGTCAAAGTAAAAAAAGTCGACGCAGCGTTTCGGTGCTAATCAATCTTGACACCTTCATCAGGACATTTAAGGACATTTGACTCCGTATCTACAAATTAAATAACAGTGTTTTAGCATCATTGTATACTTTGTTGGTTATTGTTACACACACCCTGCACTTTTATGTTTTCGCTTAACATTATTTGTCATACTAGACCCCTTCTATTTTGTCACCCCTTTTCGAGGGAATGCTAATGTTATCTAAACAGAACACTGGTATTACCCGTAATCCATTGGGTCCACCCGTAATCCATTGGGTCCACCAACATATTCCTATTAAGTGTTTGTGAATGTACCTGTATTTTGAGTTAAAAGAGCTTTTCAATTGCTTTCCAACTCACTGTGGGCTTCTCTGATAATAATCACAGTCTTTTGCGCTACAAAGGTACAAAAACAATGGTACCCCATTACTTCATCCTGTTCATATGGCTATCTTACAGTTTGTGCCTATAGTTAATTAGGTCGTGATTTACCTCACAGACAAAACATAGTGCCTTCTATGTGCACGGAGGAGCCTCCGTTGTTGATGGGAGTAGCTTCTTGGGTACTTTTTCCTCTTGACCTATATACATAAAGATCACGTCTATTTAATCCAATGCTAATATTATCTAATTCCAAAAACTGACGTTTTGATACATATCGTCTAGATAAATACTCACCATCTATTGTGTCAGTTGGGTATATAGGTACAGTCAATTGATGTTGACCGATCATCCGGATATTTTCATGATCCGAAAAGAAGATATCTATGGATATAAGCGAAAAGAAGGGGGGGCTGTAGTCATGATCTGTGCTTGATGCAAATATGTCAACTACATGTATGATGATTAATTCCATGTAAAGGAGATGTCTTTGCAGTCTAACACAGGGACTAGGTAAACAATTATCCTGTTGAGCTATAATCATGATCTGTTCTTGACTTAAATAATACAACTCCATATGTGATGCTTAATTAAGTAAAAAGGAGAAGTATTTACAGTCTACCCCAGGTACTAGGTAAGCAGTTCTCCTATTGATGTTTTCCATAGAAGGATGGACGTTGGCTCTGGGCATTTGTTAATAGAATTAGTGCCTAGTCAGGTGCTCCCGGTTAAAGGAGGCAGGGTTTAAAAAAATACCAGAGTGGATCCAATAACAAGGCCGACTCTAACTCAGAAGGATACCTCAAGGACAGCGTGTCCTCCCATTCTGGTATCGACCCATATTCTTAGCCCTCACATACCTTTTGATAAAAATTCGGCCTCCCTGCTCCTCTGTGCTGTCACCTTCGTAATGGTTGGAAGTGTAAACTTTCCTCGTGGGATCGGCGTTTTTATGCTGTCGCTTCCCTCGCTAACCCGGAAGTCAAAAATCAAGTTGATCACCAAAGTTAGAACTTCTTTGATAGTCTATATTTTTATCAATATCCTCACTCCTTTTACGTTCTATTTATTAGGGTTTTTATGGATACACATTTTCGATGCCAATTGCCTGATATGAGTAAAGAAAACGGGTGGATAGACCCGGAAGTGAATGTCGCCGATTCTAAAAAACAGCGATTTTACTGTCAAAACTTTCGGCAATAGACAGTGCTCCTCAATTCACTAAAGTTTTGCAGAATCATATGTTTGTGTCTATTAACTTGGAATACGTCTATATTCTGGCATTCTTTGAAAACATTACGTCCGCCGTGGCGGCCATCTTAGGTTGGGGAACCTCTTACTGGTGATTATGCTGAGTACGATGTACTTATCCTAATGTAAATATCGATCTGTCTTGCTGGTAATTATAATAAACCCCTACATCGATGTATCCTCACTGTATTATAAATATATAACTCATTTCCTGATTATTGTAATTTTGACAATATATAGTTCAACCCAGCTCTTTCTTGTCTGCAATTTGTTATCGAACAGCAGGTTATACAATCGATGTCAACAGTTAGAATGCAAATGTAACAACAGGTATATAAACATTATTGCTCTGCTGATGAAGATTGTTACATATAATCTAATACAAAAAAATAATCACAATCCATCTATTATAGTGACATTGCCTTAATTTGTTACAGTGACGACAGTTGATGATTTTCACTGATTAGCTCATTTACATATTCGAAGCATATGCGTCGTTAACGTATAGGTAATATATGCCGTTATGCAACCAATTGTTTCTTTTTGAATAGTTATATAAAGTCAAGTTTTTGATCCTCAACTAGACATGTTCATAATCACATATTCCTGTCTCCTTATGCACCAATAGTTGAACACCCAATATTTACACTTCTGATGTTATGTGACATTCTGGGCAGTTTGGCTGTTTCTCCTATTTTAATTCTATTCGTGGAAGGGGACTGTTTGGGATGACTCAATTGCATTGTGGATACTCTTTGGAAATTGACATTATATCATGTTTACACCCTATTGTTCACTCATCTGTTTTGGGAAAATATCGAACACATTTATTGGTGCTCTTTAGCAGTATTTTAGTTCTTCATTGGGATTTACAAGATTAATCTTTCCCATTCCTCTCTATTATTCAGTCCAGTACGAAAGGTATTAAATAGAGACATGTAAAATTGCTCTCTTTTCTTTCTTTTGGCATTACCATTCCCACCTCTCATACTGTGAGACATAGCTTCGACCCCACACCATTTTAGGTCTTCCAATTTATGGTTATGGGCTAACCAATGTTCCACTAATGGGGCGGTCTTCTTCTTAGTCCTAATAGCAGACTTGTGCTCTGTTATCCTTGTTTTAACCTCTCTTGCTGTTTCTCCAATATAGGCTTTATTGCAAGGGCACTTTATTATGTAAATCAAATCTTGGTTTTACAGTTCATAAAACTTTTTATCTTGTGCTCCACCCCATTATAAGAGATTGTATTGCCCTTCATTTGTGATGAGCAATTCAAACACATATTGCATGCAAAATTCCCGGTAGGGAGAGGTGTTTTCTGAATTGTTCCTTGGGTTTCTCTGGTGTTTTCCTTGAAGGTGTGCACAAGACAATTTTTTATAGTTCTGTTTCTTCGAAAGCTAAACATAGGTTTCGGAATATTCACTCCTTGCCTGTCGTTGAGTAACGACCAATTCCGATTGATAATATTTTTTATTTGATTGCTGGCTACACTGAAATTTGTAACAAAAATTAATTTGTCCTTGGTTCTGTCATTCTTTTGTTTATCTTTCTCAAAATGTGCATCTCTGTCATAATATCTCGCGCGTTTATACGCTTTTTTGATGATACTTTTAGGGTACCCTCGGTTCCTGAGTTTTTCGGATAGCACGTCTGCATGTTTATTAAAATCTTGCATGTTGGTACAGTTACGTCTAATCCGTAAGTATTGACCAAACGGTATGTTGTCCTTCTGACTTTTGGGATGATTACTCTTATAGTGTAATAAAGTAATTCTGTCAATTGGTTTAGTATAAAGGTCAACACCCAAGGCTGCATTATCCACTCTGATCTTAATATCCAGGAATTCAATTACTTCCTTGTTGTAATTGGAGGAGAATTTGAGGTTTTTGTCACCTAAATTTAACCAAAGTATAAACTCAGTAAGTAAATCAAGGGTGCCTGTCCAGATAAAAAAAATGTTGTCGATGTATCTCGACTGACATGTTATGTTTTCACTAAATGGTGCTATGTCATTGAATATGTGCTTCTCCTCAAAGGCTGCTACGTACAAACACGCCAGACTTGGGGCGCAAGTTGCCCCCATACTTGTCCCTTTGACCTGTTTATAAAAATCATTCTTGAATAAAAAAATATTATTTTTTAAAATAATCTCTGCACAGTCCAAAATGAAGGTTGCATGCTGGCTCAGATCTTCTTCTCCTATTTTAAGGAGGCCCTCTAACATCTTGATGGTATCATCCTGCGGGATGTTTGTATAGAGGGCCTCTATGTCAAGGGTGACCAACCATTGATTGGTGACGTCATATGGTAAACCCTCAATCTTTTCAATCATGCATGTTGTGTCTTTTATATATGCCTTCTGACTAATTACAATAGGTTGAAGAAATTTATCTATGTACTTGCTCAGTGATTCGGTGATAGAATCAATACTGGACACAATGGGTCGCATTGGGGGGTCGGCTATATTCTTGTGAACTTTTGGGAGCCCGTAGAGGGCAGGGATGATCGGTGCCTCATTTTTTAAGAATTTATATTCGTCTGGGCAGATTATCTCGTCTTCTTTTGCGAAGTTAAGAAGAGTGTTTACTTTCAGAATCAAAGCGTTTCACTCTTGTCTATTAGATTGACAGTAATGCTCAGTGTTATTTGAAAGGAGCATCATTCTCTTGTTGTAGTCGTCAGTTTTCATCAAAACAATACTACCCCCCTTGTCCCCAGGTTTAATAGTTAGGTGATCATTATTTTCTAAGTTTTTTAGTGCAGCTCTTTCGTTAGTACTCAAATTATTAGCTCCTGTCATTGGGTGCGTTAACAGGTCTGAGATGTTGCTTTCCACAACTTTTTCGAAAAGATCCACTTGTTTATTTATCATGCCCACATTTGGGGTCCATTCAGATTTAGGTTTCAGACCCGATTTGTTTCTAGGGCCTTCTCTTGAGGGTTTATCTCTAAAAAAATCCTTAAGTCTTATTTTTCTGAAAAATCCCTGTAAGTCTCTTTCTAAATTATACTTGTTAACTCTGGTACTTATAGCGAAGCCTAAACCTTTTTCTAGAACATCCTTCTCTATTTTGCTTAGGATAATATCAGAAAGATTTATGATTGCCGCTTTTTGGTTCAATCCCACTTGGGTTGACTCCTTGTGTAGTATCTCCTCTGTTGCTGAGGTTGAGGGTAGAACTTCCCTCTCCCATTGCCCCTCGATTGATTTTGATGGTTCTGATGGTTTCCTCGACCCTGTTGTCCTAAAAAAGATAACGACTCTCTATTCGGGGTTGAGGTGGCTTCTCCTGTTTTATTTTTCTCACCCATATTCTCCTGTTCAGAATCTGTGCTTGTGTATGATGAATCTGTAAAGGTCACTCTTTTTGGGGATATGAACGCCAAGGTTCTTGCCATTGGTTTCTATTGGGGAAGGTCTCCCTGGGGCGATCAAAAAAATCTTTCTGTGTGTAGGGATAAACTAACTCAGTATTATAATTAGAAACATCCTTATTGAATTTTTTAGTTTTTTTACCAAATAGATAGTCCCTGTATCCAAAGACGTCCTTTTGGATTTCTTCTAATTTTTTCTTTGCATCTTCATATGCTGAGGTATCTAGTTTGGCTTCTAGCTCGGCTATCTCTTTTCTTTCTATTATTAAGATGGAATTAGCCGTTTCGATTATTAACAACATCCAATCCCTGCTGCATCTATTTGCAATCAGGGTCCAATTTTCTATAAACTTTGCATGGCGTATAAAAACACCAAGTTCATTTTTAATCTGTAGGCCACTGGGGATTATGCCTTTCTTCAGATAGTCGATTAAAAAATCTGCGTGTAGTTCTGTACGAACTAATTTCTTTTTATTGTTCCATAGTTCTCGCCATTTATCTTCGTCATTGTTAGTGCTAGCGATGGATGTAAAGTTTTTTGAGGTGCCGTTTACAATTTTATTAAACTCTTCTTCTGAGAAACCATAGGTTTTTAGTGTGTCCATTTTCATTTCGGTACACTTTATGGGTCAATGCCTCCAACAGATTTGTTGAAACGTATGCCTCCCAGCTAACAAGCTGCACAGTTAAGCCTCAAAGAAAGGGGAGGTTCCCCTGTTATGTGTACCAGGGAGGGGGATATTTAGTCAGAGAAGGTTTAAGGTCCCTGTAACAAATGTAGCAGGTTAGGATCGCTGAGACAAACTTTGGGGGGGGGTCTCTGTAGGGTAGTAGAGCTGTTACACAAACCACTTAATAACTAAATAAGAGCAGGCAACTAAAGTAAAGTGACTGGCAGATACACCAAAAGTATAAAATTCAATAGCAAAATTTATTTTCATCCTCCCAACTGGGTTACAATCTAAAACATAATAAAAACAATTAAAAAACCACCTAAAATGGTGATGCAATAGATATAGTTACAGTCAAAGTAAAAAAAGTCAACGCGGCGTTTCGGTGCTAATCAATCTTGACACCTTCATCAGGACATTTAAGGACATTTGACTCCGTATCTACAAATTAAATAACAGTGTTTTAGCATCATTGTATACTTTTTTGGTTATTGTTACACACACCCTGCTCTTTTATGTTTTCGCTTAACATTATTTGTCATACTAGACCCCTTCTATTTTGTCACCCCTTTTCGAGGGAATGCTAATGTTATCTAAATAGAACACTGGTATTACCCGTAATCCATTGGGTCCACCCGTAATCCATTGGGTCCACCAACATATTCCTATTAAGCTTTTGTGAATGTACCTGTATTTTGAGTTAAAAGAGCTTTTCAATTGCTTTCCAACACGCTGTGGGCTTCTCTGATAATAATCACAGTCTTTTGCGCTACAAAGGTACAAAAACAATGGTACCCCATTACTTCTTCCTGTTCATAGCGGGTATCTTACAGTTTGTGCCTATAGTTAATTAGGTTGTTATTTACCTTACAGATAAAACATAGTGCCTTCTATGTGCACGGAGGAGCCACCATTGTTGATGGGAGTAGCTTCTTGGGTACTTTTTCCTCGTGACCTATATACATAAAGGTCTCATCTATTTAATCCAATGCTAATATTATCTAATTCCAAAAACTAACGTTTTGATACATATCGTCTAGATAAATACTCACCAACTATTGTGTCAGTTGGGTATATAGGTACAGTCAATTGATGTTGACCAATCATCCGGATATTTTCATGATCCGAAAAGAAGATATCTATGGATATAAGCGAAAAGAAGGGGGGCTGTAGTCATGATCTGTGCTTGATGCAAATATGTCAACTACATGTATCGTGATTAATTCTGTGTAAAGGAGATGTCTTTGCAGTCTAACACAGGGACTAGGTAAACAATTATCCTGTTGAGCTATAATCATGATCTGTTCTTGACTTAAATAATACAACTCCATATGTGATGCTTAATTAAGTAAAAAGGAGAAGTATTTACAGTCTACCCCAGGTACTAGGTAAGCAGTTCTCCTATTGATGTTCTCCATAGAAGGATGGAGGTTGGCTCTGGGCATTTGTTAATAGAATTAGTGCCTAGTCAGGTGCTCCCGGTTAAAGGAGGCAGGGTTTAAAAAAATACTAGAGTGGATCCAATAACAAGGCCGACTCTAACTCAGAAGGCTACCTCAAGGACAGCGTGTCCTCCCATTCTGGTATCGACCTATATTCTTAGCCCTCACATACCTTTTGATAAAAATTCGGCCTCCGTGCTCCTCCGTGCTGTCACCTTCGTAATGGTTGGAAGTGTAAACTTTCCTTGTGGGATCAGCGTTTTTATGCTGCCGCTTCCCTCGCTAACCCGGAAGTCATCTCATATCAGGCAATTGGCATCGAAAATGTGTATCCATAAAAACCCTAATAAATAGAACGTAAAAGGAGTGAGGATATTGATAAAAATATAGACTATCAAAGAAGTTCTAACTTTGGTGATCAGCTTGATTTTTGACTTCCGGGTTAGCGAGGGAAGCGACAGCATAAAAACGCCGATCCCCACGAGGAAAGTTTACACTTCCAACCATTACGAAGGTGACAGCACGGAGGAGCAGGGAGGCCCCCACACTGCTAGGCCATAGACGAGGACGGCCGGTGTTAACAGCGCAGCTGCCATCATCGGGGTGAGAACACATGGATTACACCCTCCACGGCTGCATTGAGAACGGACCCTCCCTGCTGTCTCTGCATAGCTGTGGGCCGCCGATATCAACGCACAGTGACCGGTGAGGGTGCCCTTCCCCTCCGCTGCTAGGCTGAAGGAAAAGACTGCTGCTGATACCAGCGCCGCTGCCGTCATTGAGGTGAGATTGCAGCGATTACACCCCCCACTGCTGCATTGATGACAGAGCCTGACCCTCCTTGCTGTCTCTGCATACTTCTGGGTGCCGGGGGAAGCATTGCAAAGACCGCCCTTGTACACTGACGGCCTGACTGCGAGAACCCACAGCCTACTTGAAGCTTATGGTGGCGTGAGGTGTAGAGGCGCTTCGGGGTGATACTACTTGGGCCGTTGTTGCCATTAAAATACTTGATGGGGGCCCCCATCCTACCTGCTAAAAGCCACTGTTCTGTACCGGCGCTGGGGAGCGTCATCAGTCGGAGTCCCTTGATGGCATTGATGGATAAGATACTTTCGGAAGAGGGGGACCACTACAAATAAGACAATGGAGTTTGCTAGCTGTAGGGCACAAATCACTGGGGTAAAGAACTAGCTAACCACAATAATTATTTTTTGCAACTTTTACACAATGAATAAGGCCTAAATACATGTGAAACCAGCGTGTAATAATTTTATACAGGAAATAATTAGAGAAACACTTTCTTTAATGATGAAATTGATTATCTTTATTGACTGATTTTTATTTTTTCTTTATTTTCCTCACAAATGGATAAGATGTCACGCTAAGCTCCGACTGCCATTGCCCCAGATTGGACAATCTTCCTACATCTTTCGGGGAGCAGAGCTTCACTATTTCAAGACCCCCCAACTCTGCTGAGCCTGCTGCAGAGAGTGCATGAGGCTGGTGCCCCACCAGCCCAGGCCTGATCTGCTTACTTGCTGCAAAGTGCGTTGATGCACTCTCACCTGCTGAGGTCTGGATAACAGTGCGGTGGTTGACGACTGGGCCACAGGGATGACATAGGAAAGCAGTGGGTGAGACCCCGCTGCCTCAACTGAAAAGCTGTTGGATGCCTACTGATTGCGGCCTGTCGGTGTTACGTAGAGGTACGCAGAATTGCTCGAGCTCTGGTGCTGCTAAGTGAATTCCCCGGACGCAAGAACAGCTTAAGCAAACAGACCCTACACCCGATGTCGGGCGGCAACCGGGCGCGAGCCGGAACAGGTGGAGCGCAGGCCATACCGCCGGCATTCAAACCCAAATCGGATAAATTGGTGAAGCAGGGGTCGGCGGACAAGCCCGCAAGCAAGCTAGATGCGGTACTTGCTGCAATGGAACGCTTAGAGGAAAGTGGCTATTGACCGCACTCACTTGCATGCAGATCATCGGAAATTGGCGGACCTTAACACTGCGCTGGAAGCCACGCTTGCTGCCATCAAACCGCAGGTGACACGGATGGATAAGCATGTGCAAGACTTGCTGAATCGCGTGGAGTTTCTGGAGGACAGGGCCGAGAACGCTGAATGGGGGGCACGATGCAACAACATCTGCATAGTAGGTGTGCCGGAAAAATGGGAAAGGAAAGAACCTGGCCTACACATTGAGACCTGGTTCAGAGATCTATTGCCGGTAGGGCCGGACTGGCCCTTGCGGGCACTGGGCAATCCCCCGGTGCGCCGCAAGGGTTGGGGCCGGTTTTAGGCCTCTGGGGGCCGTTTTTGTTACAGAGCCATTTATGCAGCATAGCTGCAAAATCAGCCGTGCAACAAAATCGGCAGAAAATCCGCCCCGGCAAAGAGCTCAGACCTCCCCATGGGGGACGTCCGAGCACTTTGCCGGGGACGGTTTTGGTTCCCAGTCCGGCCCTGATTGCCGGAGGGATCCCTCTCGCCACACTTTGTCATAGAACGTGCTCATAGGGTCCCAACAAGGCCTCCCCCCACTGGATCGAATCCACGGCTCCTGCTCCTTCGGATCCTTAACTACCGGGATCGTGACTCCATATTGCAGGAAACCAGGAAGCACCAAGATATCCACATCGACAATCACAAGGTAATGTTCTTACTGGACTATACTATTCAGGTGCAGCGTCAGAGGTTCTCATTCATGGCAGTAAAGAAACGCCTTTGGCAGCTTGACCTGAAATACTCTCTGCTATTTTCTGCCGGTGACAAAACACACTTTTTTGGTATCTCGGAGGAGGCGGAAGATTGGCTAGACACCTTCACTAGTGCGGGACCTCGGGACACGCCAACAGCTGCAACACTACCGAAACTGAAGGGTCCGTTTCGCCGCTGGCGGAGAGATCGCAGAGCAACGCGAATGGGGACACTGCCTTCGCCACCTGTGGGTCCATGCGCGGAGCTGATCCTCAGTGGACAACGGGATGCTCTGAAGGCAATAGCAGAGATCAGCGGCTCACTGGGGACAGAGGATGCATCTAACTCCAGCCAACACGACCTGACTAGTGACGATGAACAGATCTATGGGTTGCAGAACTCGCAGGACTCGAATGACTAACCGGATGTCACCCCGCAGGCAGCAGACCTGATGTCCTGACCATAGCAAGCTCCTGTGTTGGTGTGAACTACAACTTAAGGTATCGTGGTGTATGTATAGGGGCATGATGTTGCTGGCTGCATAGACACTTGCAATATAAGTTGTTATGACCCCACAATGTGTACTCATTGCTAGGATCATCACTGCACTCCCTGTAGAGAGCGGTGGGACTTGCATACATATTTCGCTGTTGCTTTATAGACACTTCTACACACAGCCCACTGGATATGAACCCCTGCGCTGACGTATGTACATTTGCTTCTTTTATAATATGTTCTGCCTGTGTATGGGGAGCTACTAACAACAAAAGAGAGCCTGCAATTGTGAATTGTTGAACGACAGTATGTCACAAGTGAGAAACAACAACACAGTGGATAAATTAATTTGAAATAAATGGTCAAAAAACACAAGGGCCACGGTGAAGGAGAAAAGATTATTCTCTAAAAGAACCCTCACTCACCCTAGAGGTGACATGCTTCATCATGGGGTTCAGTCACAGGTGGGGCTGACTATCCCCACCTGTGTGCTTCGATGCCTGCAAGTGCAGCGGAGCAGGTATGTGTGAAAAGAAAAAGCGAATGTGATCAGTGATAGAAAGGTGTGATTAAAAGATCACAGCTGTGCCTAAACAAACTTTATTAAAGGCCAGTTGTTCACAATAAAAACAGTGAAGTTACTGAGATTTGTATTAGAATTCCAGTGACTTGATGTGAATGGTCAACATGTTTCTGCTGGTGATGTCATTTCAGCTCAGCTTTCATCAGGACCAAGAAAACAAAACAAAAGAAAACGTCCTACGGGGGTCCACGCACGCTAAGTGGTGCCTACACCGTTAGGACTCCAGAGAAAAGACAAATTAATGTTTTACTCTCCTCATTACACTCACGGTTTTACCCGTCATCAGAGTTCCTGCTAATCGTCAGGATGAATTCTGTAAAGTGATCAGAAAACAGACATATATATTAGGTGTGTCCCTTTAAGAAAAACGACCAGCTGAGTAATTCTTATTCTGATTATTTTAGTTATTGCCCTTTGTAATCTTCTCGTATATATTAACGCCATTTTGGCAGATATACATGCTATTCTCAATATACCGGGCATCTTGACTCCAAAGAAGACATGTATCTGTTTGATTTCGAAATTCATGATAAAAATACCAGCAATGCATATAAAAAATCTAGTTCTCTCGGTCGACTTCTGAGGACCACAGAGGCTAGATAACAGACAAAGGTAAAAATGGACTTAGTCAATCAAAATGCACTTACGGTGCTTGAGAAGTCAACTCGCTTCATAAGCTCGCAGTGTTAGGCATATTTTCACTCCCAGCTCCGTCTAATGAAACCAAACGGAGCACGTTAGAAGAAGCGAGTGATTTATTACTATGAATTCAACATGTATACTGTAAGGAAAGCCCCTCTGTGAAACGAGGCACATTCCTACAGAAATAGCGCGCTACCACTTACTTCATGCCGGAAGACTCGCCGCTCATAACCTAGTATTCTCACCACTGCGGCCCGGATCTTACCACATGGCATTGTTTACCGGTTTTTAAAGTTCCGTGTTCCGGTGTATCAGCGCGTCATTCGTCATGTGATTATGACGCTGTCACGTGATCGCGGCGCTAGTACTTGTAATATTTCTTTGTTATATGATATTTTATGAAATTGAATGTGCACATTGATAAGCCGACCTGGTCATGCTATCATTTTACTGTTCGAACACTTAAATAAGTGTTTTGTTTATAGTCCTTGTTAGCGAAAATACACTTCCGGTAGTGGACGAACGTAAAGCTAATCTTTTGCCAGTAGTGAAGCTGAATGTTAGTAACTTCCTCAGGGCATTTAATGCGAACTGTGATTTTACATAAAATCACTTCGCAAATTGGCAAAGGTGTATGGAAATCAAATTCAGAAATTTAGCCACATGATCAAAAAGAAATATTTAATGTCATAAGAAATTATTATGATCAAGGGGATTAGAGGGGTTATTTGAGAACGCTTCCCCAGGGGATGTCGTCATTCAGTCCCACCTGGTGAGATGCTAAGCGATAAACCCATCTCTGTTCTTGTTCAAATAATCTTTGTTCATTGCCACCCTGTAGATGCTCAATGACTGTCCAATGGAAATTGTCGGGGGAGTGTTTATGATCTAAAAAGTGAGTGGTCATCTTGGTATTACTCTTTCCACATCGTATATTGCTCCTATGTTCGCAAATACGGAGTTTGACCATTCTCTTTGTCATTCCCACGTATTTTAAACCACATGGACAAGTTATTAAGTAAACAACATTCGTTGTATTACAGTTTGTGTGGCTTCTTTGTTCCCAGATTTTATTGGGTTCCAAGGTCAGTGTTTTTGAGCTACTTGTAAAAGGACAAACACTACAACTCCCACACGGATAGTGGCCTACTACTGGTGGTAAACCTCACAGATTCAAGACGTTTCTAGTTGGTTCTGGAGTTTTTCTAGGCCGTGTATGTACCAAGGCATCTTTGAGGCTTTTAGCTCTTTTGTAAGAGAACATAGGTTTTTCCCAATTACAGGAGTTGGATGTGAGGATCCTCCAGTGTTTATTAATGCTACGAGCCACCATATTCGAGGCTGTATTGAAGGTTGTTACACTGGTAAGTGGTACTTCACTATTCTCAACTATGGGCTTATCTTCCAGGAGGGAATTGCGATTTTGATTTCGAGCCCTTTTGTAGCTTGTTGTCAAGAGGTGTTTTGGGTATCCCCGAATTTGCATCTTCTCAGTGAGATCTTTGGCGCTTGCCTTGTAGTCTTGATTATCCGAGCAGTTTCTCCGAATGCGGAGATACTGCCGAAATGGCAAATTCTCCCTCAGCAGTCGCGGATGGAAACTGGTGTAATGTAACAAGTTGTTTTTATTGGTCGGTTTGTAGTGTGTTCTAGTTTTCAATTCATTGGCAACCCTAGTGATGGTAACGTCCAGGAACACTACCGTGGACTCATTGTGCTCATGTGTGACTTTAAGATTAGGATCACAGTTGTTGACCCATGTGAAAAAAGAAACCAGTGATTCTTCATTACCTCTCCAAATCAAAAACACATCATCTATGTACCTTTGCCATAGAATGATGTTTTCAGAAAACGGCTTATCAGGGGATTGAATGTGTAGCTTTTCAAAATTGAATACATACAAACCTGCTACACTAGGGGCAAAAGTGCTGCCCATGGAAGTACCTGTAGCTTGTAAATATAACCGGTCTTCGTATTGAAAGAAATTTCTTTTGAGGGACATGGAGGCACATTTAACCACAAAGGATTTTGATGTGTTATAATCCCACATGTTGGTTTCAAATGTGTGGGCAATTACCTCAATGGTCGCATCTTGCCGAATGCAAGTATAAAGGCTTTCAATATCTAGTGTAGCCAAAAAACATTGTCCCTCAGGCAAAATGACAGATTCCAACATAGCTAATAAGCTTTTGGTGTCCTTGATGTATGTACTTGTGGTTTCTACTATAGGTCTTAAGAAGAAATCACAGTACTTGGACAAGGGCTCAAGCAAAGAGCCCAACCCGGAGACAATAGGTCTTCCTGGTGATGGTAGGATCCCTTTATGTGTTTTTGGGAGAGTATAAAAATATGGAATTTTACCCTCTAATGTTGTTAGGAAGTCAGCTTCCTGCTTGGTAATCAGGCCTTCATATCAGCTGACATCACAAGTTCCACTATTTCAGATCTTAAACTCTCAGACGGATCCTCTCTTAGTAAGACATAGTTGGTCTCATTACTCAACAAGCGTCTACATTCTTGGTCGTAGGCCTTCTTGTGTTGAATGACAACACCTCCCCCTTTATCCGCACTTTTTATTACAATGTCGGTGTTCTTCTACAGTGTTTGTATGGCCTTAAATTCACCCGCTGTTAGGTTTTTGTAAGGATTTGGCGGTGCCAAGGATTCGATTTCTATGACCACGGCCTGTTCAAAAGCCAGTATTTCTGGTGGAACACTGTGTGGGGGGGGGGGTTGGAAAGTGGATTTTAGTCTAAAATTCGTATCCCCTGTGTCCTCTGTGTGAAGTCTGTCGTTTGTTTTTCAAAAAAACTCTTGAGTCTCAATTTCCAAAAAAAATCAGTTAATTCACAGCGTAGTTTAAAAATATAAAGGTTTGGGGTTGGGACAAACCCAAGACCCTTTTCCAAAATATTTTTCTCATCTTCTGTGAGGATTATATCAGTCAGATTGGTGACTAGACTTTCTGGTTGCTTGGGCCTGCTCTCTGGCCGCGGTTTTGCTTCTCGTGTTGTCGCCCACTGAGTCCGTCTGATCCCAATGGACCTGATTTCGCCCCTTTCGTTTTCCCCTTGTGCCCCGGCCCCTCCCTAAAAAAGGAGGTTGGAACATTGGTGGCTGATAGAAATGAGGTTGCATATGGCCAAAGGGTTGATTCCAACCCATCATTGGTGGAAAAGGAGTTTGAGGGGGAAATGCATTTTGAAAGCGTGGACCGTTCTGCTGGTATGACTGCCAGTTTGGATTGAACATACCTCTACCCCTACCTATTCCTGTATGGGGAGTCTCTGAGGTGGTTGACACGTGGAATGTTCACTAAAGTAGAGCAGTCCGTAGTGCACCCCCGTATGGTTTTGACTGCTCTCTCCAATTGGAGGTGTGGACGGTTGTCAGTAAGTAAGTAAGTAAACTGAATTTCTAAAGTGCCTGGTTACACTAACAGTGTGTCCCCGCGCTAGTTGCATTTTTGCCCTTTGGTATTATTTATGGGTTTTTTATGGGACATCATTTGTTATGGTTGGATCCATGCACTGCCATGTGCTGCGTGTCAATATGCTGGGTAAGATGTGCTGCGCTAAGTCATGTTCAATACATATGTTCGCTGGGCTTCTGCAGATACATGTTCACCTGACACGATGTAGGGGCTATGTCTTCATTTACGATTGGTAGATGGAATGTGAGGGGCAAGCACTCACCGTCGCGTAGGTATCAGATCTACTTGTACCTCAAGCGACATCAGTTACAAATTGCCCTGCTACAAGAGACCCACGTGGCCAATTCAGAGATACAGCGCCTGCATCGCCGCTGGCGTGGCCAACTTTTTGCCACAGGGTATTCAGCCTTTGCGCACTAATATGGGTAAGGACAGATGTTCCACTCACAATAATACAAACACTGGTAGACGCAGAGGGAAGGTCAATGATAGTTAGGAGTGCACTAGATGGCCGACAAATAGTACTTGCATCGTTATCTGCTCCCAACACGGAACAGACTGCATTCCTTGACAAGGCATCACACATTCTTGTGCCGTGGCACGACATCCCCATGTTGCTTGGGGGCGATTACAACAGTGTCCTTGATGTGTCCCTAGAACGATCCTTTCCACCCCTCCCGGGCACGAGCACGCACTTAGCCATGAAAGCACTGACCAATTGGGCTACACAGTCGCATTTGAGAGATGCTTGGAGACATAGACACCCCCTTGACAGGATATATTCTTATTATTCAGGGGCTCATGATCTACATGTTTGGTTAGACCGATACATGCTCTCAGATTCATTGCTCCTGCATCTCTCGGCGGTTTATTAATTAGGCCGGACGCATTCTGACCATAATCCAGATGTCTTGGAACTGACATTGGAGCACCCCCGTCCGCCGATCCCGACATGGCTGCTGCAGCCGGACTTGCTATTGGATTCACCCTTCTGTGAGCTACTAGCTGCTAATATCCACCAGTACTTCATGGACAATACCGGCACGGCCACAACACTTTTGGTGGAGTGGGACGTGTTCAAGGTTGTGGTCAGGGGGGACTGCCTTGGTGCACAATCAGGCATGCGGTGACAGTTGGAAGCCAACCTCACGCGCCTTGAGGCTGACCCACTTCGCAGGGAGGGGGAAGCGTTAGAGGGAAATATTGGTACTGGAACGCTTTCGAGAAGAGCGCTCCAGATTACTGGAAAGGCTTCATATCCTAAACTATGCAGCGCACTCAGCGGCAACACATCATATGGGAGATAAATCCGTTAGGTTGATGTTGTGGCTGATAAGGCAAGATGTGGCAACTGCACCTGTGACAGCAATACAGAATACACAGGGCGTCATGGTATACACTCAAAATGATATCCATCGTGCATTTGTGACGCATTACTCTATAACATACAAATCCTGTTTGAGAGCTACAGACGCAGACATACAGAGCTTCCTATCCACAGTAACATTGCCGCAGCTCACGGACAGCCAGCGGGAAGACGTAGGTGCTCCTCTGTTGCCGGAAGACATAAGGGATAGTATCTTCTCTCTCTCTAATGGTAAGATGCTGGGTCCTGATGGACTGCCAGCTGAATTTTACAAGGCATACTCAGATGTGCTGGTACCAGAGCTGATACGAGTATATGCGGCAGCGTTAGAATATTCAACACTTACCCACCCCCCCACACAAAACGAGGCAACGTTGGTTTCCCTTCTGAAACCAGGCAGGAATCCAGATCTCATGGGCTCCTACCGCCTACTGGCCTTGCTGAATACAGACTATAAAATCCTAGCCTCGGCCTTGGCCAAACGTATTGCCCCGTTTGTGTCAGCTCTGGTACATGCAGACCAGAACAGATTTGTGCCCACCAAAAGCACCTCCCTAAATATTTTAAGATTATTTAGAATCCAAAAATATGCTACGGAAGCCTGGCCCAGATCTGGCTGTCTAGTATTAGACTTGGAGAAGACCTTTGATTCACTAGAATGGCCGTATCTTGCAGCAATTCTACGCAAATACGAGCTGGGAGACGATTAGTTACAGCTGGTGCAATTGTTTATCAGCGCCCCATAGTTCGGACTAGCACAGGCAAGCTTATGTCTGATGTAATCAGGGTGAGGCGGGAAACCAGGAAAGGGTGCCCCCTGTCCCCTTTACTCTCTTCCCTTACCATTGAGCCATTGGCAGCGCTCCTCCGAGAGGGTGGCCCGGACTGGGGCATCCCCTTGAGCGATGGGCTACATACAGTGTCCCTATATGCGGATGACCTGCTGTTGTATAAGCGGAACCTTTGCGCTGTACCACCGGAGATATCAGAGCTGTTTTGTAGATTTGAGGCAATATCGGGCCTCAGGTTAAACTGGGCAAAGTCAGCCGCTTACTCCTTTCGCAAGGACGTAGCTGCTACTGAAATAATAATAGATGGAACCGCACTTGACTGGTATCTGACCACATTCAGATACCTAGGTATATACATTTATAGGTCTCCAGCAGACATGCTCGAGGGTGATCTGGTCCGTGCCATCTCCTCAATAAGGTCACAATATTACACAGGGAGTATCTTACACCGGATAAGATCCATAAATACTTTAAGATCAACACTTCCGAATGCCCAAGGTGCCGCCTTGTAGGCGCGGACCTATTACACATGCTATGGTCTTGCCCCTTGATTTTACATTATTGGCGTACAATATCGGAAATACTTGCCAACTGCACTAACATTGAGGTACCTATTACATGGGAGATTTGCATCCTGGGGCTATACAAGAGAACCAAAGCCAACAGGGTGAGCTCCAGATTCTGGGACCTGGGCTTCATAACAGCGCAGCGCCTTATAACCAAGAGGTGGAGACACAAAGATCCACTAGTTGTATCGCATTGGGTACAATCCCTCGAAGACCGGGCACGAGCGGAGGGCACCACCCTTCATAGGGAAGAAATGGCGAGGCTGCACAAATATCCCATCGCACAGCCCTGGGACGATATGCTCAATACACTCACACGCTCTGACGCCACACTACAACTGACCCCTGCGCAACGGGCAGAACCCGACACCTAATGAGCCACCTGGAGGTGGATGGTGGGCTGTCTCTATATGCCATTCTGGCTGTTGTTGCCTGCCCGGGGGCCCCATATTTCTTAGTGACACTATACGGAAATAACACCTAGCAAACATCACTTATGGGGAAAAGAAAAGAATGAACTGTTATGAAAACTAATATCTAATGGACGTGTTAAACATATGCATATATATCGCTCTCCTTACTTATGAAACGTTCTCTGATGCCATTCGAGAGCTGAATCCAGTTATGTATAGCCTTAACCTGTAAATATTATGTTTTCACGCATTGTCATGCACAGATATGTGAATGTGCTTTACACACCTTTATTCCGACCCTACATTGCAGACGGCAGACTGTGTGGGCTACAGGAGCCCAAGCGACTTATAAATGTATGAACACCATCACACCACAGACGAGAACGACACTGAAATCATGAGATGGCTATGCCCTGACTCACATGCATAGTGCTGTAGAGTAAACTGTACTGTGACTGAAGAGAAGTAAATGCGGATGATTGTATACTACTGTATTGGAAAAAAAAATGCAATAAAGATATTTAAAAAAATGAAGGTGAATCTGTAATCTTTACCTCCCTTACAATCTCCAAACATCTACAAGACCCAAATCTTCCATAAACCGTTTTACCCATGCTCCTATTTTGGGTGAATTATGGTGGATTTATCTATCGTGGGGTCTATCAGTACATTAAAATCACCTCCTAGTATTATAGGGGGTTGAATTCCAGGAGCTGAATACATAAGCCTTCCAGTGGAAAAGGATCATCTATATTTGGCCCGTAGTAGCCTTTCAAAAGCATATCATCAACCATAGATTTTAGCCTTCACAATCAGCCACCTCCCCTTTGGGTCTGTACACACCTCCTCCACCAGAGCCTTAATAGCTTTTTATATGCCATAGCTACCCCTTTTTATTACAACGGGACTGATTAGTACAGGTGTTTTGATCAACCCATTTCTGTTTTTTCATTATCTCCTCTCACTCATTTCCTAACAGGTAGTTTTCCTGAAGAATGATAACCTCGCTGTCCACAATTTTTCAGATATTCCAGAATCCTTCCCCTTCTCCTTTTCACTCTGAGGTCATTTACATTCCATGTTAATACCCTAAAAGACATCTAGCTTGTCAACCTTACCCTTTTTAGTTGATGACATGGAACTAATAAATCTGCTTGTATTCCATCAGCTCCCTTCACTTTGAAATTTTACAACTGAGGCACAATTTTTTCCCATTTGCTCCCCCATCCAGTGCTTGAAAATCATGAGGTATTTGGTATTTCCCCATACCTCCAACCCTCCCCTGGAGAACCCTCCCTGTCTTCATTGGGTTAATCTGCAAAGATCACTCCCTTTCGAGATCTCTTCTCTCTAGGCATCTTCCAACTTTTATTTCTATTGTGCCTTAATTTGTTCCCCAAAAAACCCCACCTCCTTGGTGTCCCTTAAATGATGCATTTTGTTATTCCACATGATCTATGAGGTGGCAGGGGAGCGCATCTAAGCTGTTGCTCCCAGTGATCTGAGTTCCTGTATGTACTTCCCCAACTACCACTGTCTATCCTGCGTAGCACTGGAAATGTAACTCAAAAGGGCCATTCTCCATACATTGCTGTAGAGAAGCTGTAGAAAGTACCTGTAAACTATTCGGTTTCTTAAAAATGTAATTGAGCAGTAAAGATATTTGTTAAATATGCTACAAAGATGAGTTTAATAAAACTTGTTTTTCTCTGTCTGAAAACCCAGACTGTAAAGAACTGAGGGCCAGATGTAGGTAGCCCAATACAGGTCGGTAACGGCAGAAATTACCGAATTTCGGCCGTTACCGACCGGTATTGGGCATTTGAGATGTAGGAGGCAGGTTTAGGGATTCAGTAATTTACCGAACGGTAATTTAAGGAATCAGTAAATTACCTAATCCTTAATTTAGGGAGCACTCAAGTGAGTGCCTTTTTCATTTAAGGATTCGGTATTTACCACCAACTACAAGTTGGGGGTAAATATTGAAAACCTTTGAAAAAGCTAATTTGTGCTTTTCCAAAAGTGCCATGTGTCAGACATACATGCCCTTAGGCATGTATGTGTGCCACATGTGCACCCATGCACTATTCAGGAGTGCAACAGGGTGTCAATGTGACACCCTGCCACCCTTGTAAGTCTTCCCCTATTACCGATTCGGTATTTACCGAATCAGTAATTCTCATTCATTCCTATGGGCCCAGGCCCATAGGAATGAATGGGAATTACCGACCCCCAGATGCATCAAGCATCCATTTTGAGATTCCTTATTAGCGATAAATAAGGAATCGCTAATAAGAAATAGAAAAATGCTATGCAAGAAGAAATCAATTTAAAAATAGCCATTTCTTAAAATCCCTTAATTGCAACTCGTAAATTGCGACTCGCAATTAAGGAATACCTCCCCTTTCATTCCTATGGGCCTAGAGGCCCATAGGAATCAATGGGAAGACATTCTCAATTTGCGAATCGCAAAATGAGAAAGCGATTTCAAGGGTGCAGGGGTGTCCAAAGGACACCCTGTTGCACCCCTGAAATTGATCTGTGCACATATGTTGCGCACACACATGCCCTGAGGGCATGTGTGTGCGCAACACGAAACTTTGAAAAATGCACTTTAGTGCATTTTTCAAAGTTTTAGCAAATTACCATGAAGTTGTACTTCATGGTAAATTGCCAGACCTATTAGCAAAATCGCTATTTTTAAACTTTAATGCATTGCATTTAAGGAATCTCAATTTGAGATTCCTTAAATGCAAGTAATCGCAATTTAGCGAATTCTTAATTTGCGATTTTTGCATTTGAGATGATGCATCCCAAATGCAAAAATACTGGTCGCAAAGGGGCAGATTCTGAGAATTTGCCCCTTTGCGAGCGGTTTTTAGCTTCTTGCATCTGGGCCCGAATCAGTAAATACTCAATCGGTAATTACTGAATTTTACCGATTCGGTAAAATTTACAGAATTCTTTCCTACATAGCATTTACCGATTCTAAAATACTGAATCTGTAAAATTCAGTATTTTAGAATCGGTAAATGTAGATTACCTACATATGGCCCTGAGTTCTGAAAATACTCTCCCTTATCTAGAGCCATAATTAACTCTTTGCTGAGGGATGATAAACCTTTTGAGGAGAACAATGAGTTTTGAATGCATAATGGGAGCCATGCAGCAGTTAATTACATGGTGTCTTCTGCTAGTTCTCTTGGAGTTTAGTAGAGTGCAGTGAATAGGAACAGCAGATGGCTTCACAAAGACCAGGTTGAGCCAAAACTTTGAGACAGGGTCCTGGTGGAAGGAAGGCCTTTGATAATGGTCTGTTACCGGCCAATCTATATCTGTTCTCTAGAAAGAGGTGACCCGACATGAGAAGCAGTACAAGTTGGTTTTCAATTGGAGTTCCTCCATTTCAATTGACCAGCCCTTAGTCAGGAATTAGGAGGTCCACATACTAACACAGAATCCAGCCATCTTAAGAGATCCAATCACAATTGGTGCTGCAGTTCACAAGTGGCTGTAGGCACTGTGCTTCACATGCGATTGAAAATACCTGATTTTAAGCTGCTCTGAATCATTTTTTATGCTTTGTTTTAAATTGTTTAAATTGCACTGAAATTAAATTTTAATTGAACTTGATTCCAATCTGTTCCTGCACCCGCACTTACACTTTAACTGCTTCATCCATGTTTTAGTGATCAGAGTGAACGGAGCATCTACACTGCTTTTGGGTTGCAGCCTGCTCACACATGCACCTTAATCTGCTTGCTCTCACTTAGCCCTGGGTGCTAGGGTTTGGGTCAGCTTGTCACTGGCTAAAACTAGTATTTGAAATTTGGTTTAAAGGGGTACATTCAGATACAGGGAGACTCAACTTGTGCAATTGGAGCCCCCATCTTGATGCAAGCAGCACTCTAGTTGTTGGGTTGGGGGATGTCCCAGCCTACTTAAAATGAGCAGGTGAGTGGATGCGCACAGCTGCACAACGCTGGTGCACCGAGGGCATGCCAAAGGCAAGGCTGTCTGCATCTGTCTGCGTTCCAGCCATGCTCAGCACCAGCCATGCTGCCTGTTCTCAGTTCTATTCGAATAGGCGGCTGTTTACTCCTCAGCGGAGCCCCTTTTTTTATGCATTGACACTCACTATGGTGGCATGTGCATTAATTGCAAATCCGGTCTTGCCTCGATATGTGTAATTTGTTCAAAGTCCTTACCAAGTTGTAGCAGGTCTAAGAATACTACTAATGGCTATAAGTGCTAGGTCCGGGAAGGAATCAGAGATACGGGCAGCATTAATTAATGTGCGATTCCTGCATAAAAATTCTCTACACATTAGTGAACTTCTCATACATGAACAGCTTGATGTGCTGTGCCTCATAGAAACCTGGCTATCCAAGAGTTCGGCACAGGACATCGCAATGGCGATTCCACTAGGCTATGGTATGCGAAACCGCAAAAGGGTAGAAAAGAGGGGAGGTGGGGTAGATTTGGTTTTCAAATTTTCCCTCAGATGCTCCTCATTGGAGGTTACAGAACCTCAGGGGGCTAAATCACTTGACTTTTGTCTTAATCTGCCTATAAAACGTTAAAAAGATTCTCATTTATCGACTCCCCAGTTTGATGGAGAATTCTTGGCATCCATAGACGAATGCCTTTCCAAGTACCTTCTGAAACATTCCAACTTCACTTTGCTGGGAGATGTGAACTCGTACCTGGATAATACCTGGGTTCCACATTGTCAGCTACTACTTGAAACTCTGTCTTCTTGGAACATGAAACAATTAGTTAACTGTCCCACCCACACAGCCAGTCACATTCTTAACCCTGTTCTTATGAACAGTTAGACAGTTTTATGAATGATTGGAGAGACAATTCCACAGTCCATTTTACATGGAAGCTGGATCAAGGATCTTTAGGCAGAAGACCCATTCCAGACCTTCCCCATAGAAATTGGTCTAAAATATCTATCAAATCGATAACAGCAACTCTCTGTTCCAGTATCCAGAAATTTAGCGGGGATATTGGGATGACTCTTGTGTGACTAATGATTAGATGTTCCATATGGCAAACACAGTGGCTCCACTGATAGTGAATGAGGCACAAATAGGAGCAGATGCTCTTCTGCCCCTTGGTTCATTGATGAACTTAGGAAACAGCAAAGCTGTGCAAGAGATTAGAAATAAGTTGGGGGAAAGAGTACTTACTGGCAGACAATTTACATTATAAAAATGCACTGAAAGCTTATCATCTAGCTAGTAAAAGTGCTCATGCTGATCTTTTTGCTAGGAATTTAGCAGACTCGGATTGCAGGCCCAGAAATATCTTTAAATTATTGAATACATTTACTCATCCAGATGCAATTCAAATGCTCTTGAAAACTTCTCCAAAGCATGGTAACAGATATCCAACTTCTTAGTTAACAAAATTCATTATATTGTGGAGGCACTCACAGGAACTAATAGCCACTGGATTTGTTGGGGTTGGAAGAGCAGCCATCACCCTCCTCTCAAACATTGACTTGCTCTTTACTTGAGTTCAAGCCCTTGTCACTGTCCAATTCTGAACAAGCATTATGAGCCTGCAAATCCGGATCACCTGATGATTCGTACCCACCACATATTCTGGTGGGCAATTGTAAAAATGATCAACCCGACCCTCAACCTTCTACTAAATAGTTCCCTATTTAGGTTTCTTAATTCTTCTTCCACATTGAGCCCTCCTGGGTGTTTAGTTTCTAAGTCCACTATGGGCCTGAATACGACTTTGGCAGAGCAGAGCTGGGTCCGCTCCTCTGCTGCACTGCCAAAGCCGTAGTTAGGCCGCTCGGCAGATTAGGAGTTTCCTCCTGTCTGGTGGTCTTTGTTTTTGGTGGAGCCCTGAAAATGGGCACCACACTGGAAATGCCAAAAACAGTTCCTGCACGCACTGTGCGCTCCTGTGGGCATCCACAGGACATGAGGCAACAGGGGGGCCCGTAAGGACCCCTTTGTTTAATATACTTCACGGTTTTCATGGCATTGGAACCGCCACGAAACCGTGGTGGAAAGGAAACTTGCAATATGCTTGGCTGGACCGCAGCAGTCCAGCAAAGCACATTACTGCCTCCTGACCGTAGCAACACTTCTAGGGAATGGAGGTTCTCTGGTGGCTGCGGCATGGCAATGGCAGTTCGACCACCCTTATTGTAATAGGGCGGTCTGGACACTGCCACCGCCACGCCCCCACAAGTGTTTAGATTCCCTTCATCTAATGAGTGCTATGTTACCCCCTCTGAACTCATTTTTCACCTGTTCAATCACAAAGTATGGCATCATATTTTGTTGATGGAGGGGTGGTCTGCAAAGTGGCAGGCTACAGGATATAGTCTGTCAACATCATCTAGTGCGCTCATGTTCAAGGATAAGTTTTTGTTACTGGATGTATAGTAATTCCTGTGTATCTCTTTTCACATGGACATATCCGGGCATAGATTACAAACATAGAGTTGGACGTAAGAAATTTTTGATTTCCTATTTGCCACTACCATATGGGACAAGGATTAAAGTAATGATAAAGTTAGGTTTGCTTATAATATCTTATTCTACATTCAAATAACCTGAGACATTGTTACAGTCACATCATTGTTAGATGAAAAGGTCAGATAAAACATTACATTTTCAACAAAAAAACACTGAAATTCACTGTCTGACTCAACTGAAGTAAGTATAACTCATGCCCCAACCATGCAGTGTTGTCATTAATTAAATCATTTCAGATGCTGCATTAATGTTATCCATGATGACATACATCATGTCATTAGTTTATGTAAAATGTGAGGGAATAAGCACTGCATGTGGTGATGCAAGTTATGTAAATCAAATTTAGTTAACAAAAAGTACATGTGTTAGACATTGTAGGAGTCAGATTCACAATTCCCACTTCAATGAAAGCAAAAGCAGGGAAAGTGTTGGACTTTTGGGGGGGTTATATTATAGCCTCATAGCCCGCCGTAGCGGGCTATACTGGCTATTACAGGCCCGCTGAATCGTTAAAGGCCGAGCCGAAGGCGTGGGACTTTAACGAGACAGTGGGACGTTAATTGCCGTTATAGCCCTGCTACGAAGGGCTATAAGGCTATTAGAACATTCTGCCACTGGAGGGCAGAATGTTCTAACAAATTAAACAAAGAGTTCTCCCCTCGAGCTTCGAGAAGCCTTTGTAGAACATTGGAATGTTGCTCTGCAGGCCTTTACCGGCCCGTAGAAGCAGGGAGCACTCCATTGTCTGCAATGGAGCTCCCAACAGTCCAATGTTCTAATTAGTATTCCCACATCAATCAAAGCAGAGGTAGGCAAAATATCGGACATTGGATGAGTTATATTTACAATTCCCGCTCAAATCTGAGCAACAGTAGGGAAAGTGTTTGACTTTGGAGGGGTGAGATTTACTATTTGCACTCCTATCCAAAGCAACAGTATGGATAGTGTTGGACTTTGAATGTATTAGATTTACTGTTTCTACTTTAATCTAAGCAATTTAATGGGAAGTGTGAGACTTTGGAGGTGCTTAATTTACTTTTTCACTCTAATGTAAGCAAAAGCAGGAAACATGTTGGACTTAAGAAGGGTTAGATATAGCATTCTAATTTCTAAAAAAAAATCGGGGAAAAAAAGCATTTAAATTCCTTACAAGATACAATTATCAAAACATATTAAACATAAAACAAGATGCTTCATAAATAAATAAAATTGAATGTAATTAAAAAAAAACAGTTATCAAAAATATTTCTTAACAAAAACAATACATTCAAAATAAATAGATGTCCCCTTTACAGCACACAAAACAACACCCCAATTAAATTATGAATAAAACAATAATAACATTAAAATAGTAATTAAATAAACAAAGTAAATTAAACAAACACGAAATATAAAATGCATTTTACAAAGTCAATTATTAAATATACTTATCAATGAATCAAGAATTGATTAAAATACAAAAAAATATTTTTATAACGAGTTAGCATTTAAATATTCATCTTATTAAAACCAATTAAATATGTATTTAATGTGAAAACATGTATTTGTAAAAAATATAAGTGATTATAAAACTTCCTACCCTATTCTCGAACACACTCAACAACTCACTACTGAATTATAACTTGGCAATTAAACAATAGATTAATATGATATGCATTAAACTGTAGAAAAATTAGATTACACATTAAAGATCACAAAATACACTTAACTAAAAATGATTCAATTAAATAATTTACATTATTAGTTACTAAACACATACTTAATTAACATAAAACATTAATGTAAAATTAAAAATAACAATTTATCATTTAAATAACTTCCCACCTTATTTCCCCACAAACCCAACAATCTACTCCTAAATTATAAATTAAGATATAATGAGCTGATTACGATGGCGGATGGACTTCAGTACGTCCACCATAGTTTCGTATTTGGGACCGCCCGCCTACAAGGCTTCAGTCCCACAGTATGAATTGCAATGCGGCGGCTACCGAAGCGGTTGCATTACCTTTGTTTTCCATTGTGGTGGATACTGCAGGCTGCAGTACCCGCTGCAATGCAAAACAGGGACAGTTTACATATCCCTGCACTACGTGGCAGGCACCATGCCGTGCCTTTCACCTTGGGTAGGGATATGTAGGGGGCACCATAGGTGCCCCCATGTCCCATGTCTGGGGTCCAGGTTGTGAGGGGGGCATGCTATGGGTCCCAAAATTCCCTTTGCACCTGGCTGTTCATGGCGGGTTAACCGCCATGAACAGGCAGGCGGAAAGGGACATCGTAATCCCCCATTGTAGGGACTACGATCCCCTCTGCTGCACCGGTGGGTCAAGGAGCCCATTGGATGTTTGGCATTCAGTCTTTACAACTGCCACACATCCGCCCGCCATCACAATATGGCAGGTGGTAAAGTTTGATCCGATGATGGTGAGACCAGCAACAACAGGCTGTGGGTGGTGGTCTTGCCGCCATGGTAATCAGGCCCTCTGTGTCATAAACAATTACGCATAAAATATTGCAATCTATGCAAAATTATTAAACAATTATATCAGTAATCATAACACCTGCTATATATTACATTATTTGAAATGACATTTCATACAACTATATGAATGTATACAATATTATATAAAATTATATTTTTTAAAACAATGTTACATACACAAAAAAATTATTCTTACCTTCTATATTCTGTTCCTCAACATTTTTGATGTACTATTCATGCAAATAAATATTTTTTAAACACTATTCTTGTCAAGTCAAGTCAAGTCAAGGCAAGCTTTATTCGATTTATTAAAATCATAAAAGCAATTCCATCACATATATAAAAAGACAATTCATGTATTAAAAACAATTCATGTATTAAAAACAGTTATTACATTTAAAAAGAACAGTTTCATATATTTACATAGGATAGAGCATTTCATCTTTAGGACTAATGGATTAACACATATCAAGGAACATTTAGCTTCAGTTTTTTAGACTTAATACGCATAGCAGCAACCAAGGAACTTGCGACCCCAAATATTACTCTGATGCTGCTCAAGAGCTGTAGTAACGAAGTGCGGGCCGGACTTGTGTAAACCCTGCTTCTCTCAAAATAGGTAATAAAAACTGTTTCCTACATTCCTCATAATGGCCACAGAACATAATAAAGTGCATCAGTGTCCGTTCACACTATTCTTGTCATTCACCTCTGATGTTTTACCAAAATATTTGTGAATGCTTTGGTGTAGCCTCTGGGCTGGCAAATGCAGGTTTTGTTTGTGCAGATTAATTTACCTAATTCTCTTATTCAGTAGCAGCTAAGTAATTTCCTATGTGCTTGGGGCTAGTCCCTTCCTCTCCAGTAAGACCTTCAAAGATTCTGTCTCTTGCCCTAGCCTTCCACTACACAGGTGTACAGAACTCCTTGAAGAAAAAGAATGAGCATCTGGTAAGTCAAGCAGTCAACTGATATTCAGTATAATGGCAGCTGGACACAGACCACTAATATTTACAGTTGGCCGCACATTCTCATGGGAACCAATCATTTTAAAATACATTTTCGTTCCAGATGGAACAAAGCCTCAGGGCCGGACTGGCTACCGGGCAGTTTGGAATGCTGCTGAGCTGGGGGCTGATTTCGTTCATGGAGACCTGCGGGTGCTAAACGAAATTCGTTTTGCTTTAATTATTTAGAAGCACACGCAGGTCTCCATGAACAAAATCAGCCCCCACCGCAGTGAAATCAGCACCCAACTCGGCAGCATTCCAAACTGCCCGATAGTCATTCCGGCCCTGCCCATGGCAACCAACTGTGTCTTTCAAGAATCTACTGGCACCCTCCCTACCTCTTGCCAGTTAGGTGATGGTGCTGGGCCCTTTCCTTTCCAGCAAAACAGGGGGCCGTATGCAGAGAATGATCAGACACCCCATCTCCATGCCTAAGGTACGTCCATGTCTTTTACCATGATCATTCTTCAAATGGTGCTCCTTTTAAGTCACAGGCTGACTTGCTCGAACTAACTCTGCTTCAGTCAGTAGATGGAAATTCAAAACTAGACACGTACATAGGTTTGAAATGAAATCCACAGGGATGCTAAAATGAAGCGAACAGTAAAGCACGGCATGAAGGGAAGTGGGGAAAGAATAGCCCTGATTACCACAGATACTAGGATCCGGTACATTTTTTATGTCAAAGAAATCTTGCTTAATTTCCAATTGGGGGTTTCAGATACTTGACGTGGTTTTTGTTTCTTCCAGGTAATGCATTTGCAAGTAATTCTTGCCCACAGAAGACTGGCTAAAGTTAAAATCTAGGGGCATATGTTTTAAGCCCTTTCCCCGTTCGCAAATGACCCAATTCACAGAATGGGCCCATTTAAGAATGGGAAAAGGCATTTTGGGATGTATCATCCCAAAAGGGCATTGCAAAATAGGGAATCGCAAAATTTGCAATTCCCTATTTTGCAATTGCATTTAAGGAATCGCAAATTGCGATTCCTGAAATGCAATGCAGGAAGCGCCAAAGTTGTGTGATTCTGGCATAAGAAATCGCAAATTACCACCAACTTGAAGTTGGTGGTAATTTGCGATTTCTATGAAAACTGTACTTTTTTACATTTTTCAAAGATCCATGTGGCACACACAGATGCTTTTAGCGCATGTATGTGCCCTATATGTGCACACATACATATTTCAGGGGTGCAACAAGGTGTCCTTTTGACACCCTTGCATTCGCAATTTGCGAGTACCTTATGGGTACTTGCAAATTGCGAATGTCTTCCCATTCATTCCTATGGTCCTCTAGGCCCGTAGGAATGAATGGGAAAGTATTCCTTAATTGCGAATTGCAATTTTTGATCGTCAATTAAGGAATATTTAGGAATAGCCATTAATATTTTGATTCCTGCATACATTCCATTTTGCGAGTTCTTAATAGTAATTCGCATGAAATCGCTATTAAGGACTCGCAAGACGGTTATTTTATACATATGCCCGCTAATCTCTTGCAGGAAATGGAAAAGTGATGTGCACAAAGGATACAACATATTTTTGTTTGAATCAGTGTCTTGCATGATTTTCATATGTGAGGAATGGCCTCACGTATAATCTTTACAAAGATAGCCAGCAAAATGTATTATGTGTTATGTGTTATATGCGTACTTTTCACAAAAACGTGTATATTACACAAGGAAATAAGTGTGCAATTTCTCCACCCCCTACACTACATTGAACCCTCTATAGTGCCCTCCAATTTAAGGGGATACATCATTCCAGTGGTGACCCCAACATGGGTACCTCTCCTGCTCGAAGGAGTATCCTTTTGGAGAGAGTCTTTCAGAATGAGCCAGTGAAGAGCACGATGTCGTCTGGAAACTGCCATGGAACTTGATCCATCCACAAAGCAATAAAACCTTGAGGAACAGCATATCTGCAGGGAGTTGGGTGGTTTGGATGAGTCCATCTAGATGCATTGTCTTTCCACAGGAATGGAGATGAAACACTGTTGATTATTGCCTCCAAGGGCAGAGACAGAGGTGCTCAATTTCAATTTACATCTTTTCTTTCATTGCTGTAATCAAGTGTCTACGGGTGCTATAACCAACTATATGAATAAGCATAGGAAAAGACCTCCTAAATTCATATAGGTGTTATCATCCCCAAAATAGATTTTGAAAATGTATCAAAAATGTCGAATGCTTTCAAATCTTCCCCAAACAAAAGTACTCACAATTAGTTTGTACAATAAGATTGTACACCAATGTGACAAATATAATATGTTTCACTTTGAATGGTGTGATGTCCAGAAAAAAATCGCAGTTTTATGGGGACCTTTAAGTAAACAACAACGTTTTTAAAGAAAATGTTTGTTTTATAAGTCAAATTGCTCCACTAACTGCTTTTCTCCGAAACTCGATTGTTAGAGATTGCCTAGAACTGTAAACCTGTCAACTACTTCATTTCATCTACTGGGCATAACGTTGCATATGCTCACAAAGTAGCTATTTGAAGCACAAAATATGTCCTCTGTTGAATTATTTATATTCATTAAGTTTTGAAATCAATCAGATGTTTCTTTGAGCTGCTACAAAATACAGTTCTACCTATGTAATTTGCTAAGCACTTAGCCTCTTTATTGTCCTAGGAGACAGTCCTTCGTCATAAACATTTATGAATAGCAATTATGGTGATTGTATAACATGAAAAACAT
This sequence comes from Lissotriton vulgaris, assembly GCF_964263255.1. NCBI lineage: Eukaryota > Metazoa > Chordata > Amphibia > Caudata > Salamandridae > Lissotriton > Lissotriton vulgaris. Next base: position 940,509,986 of record NC_141695.1, read on the forward strand.
AGAATATGTATGACACAATGATATGAAGAAACAATATGGTTTATGAAATGAAAGAGGACACAGCACCCACGGGGCACCTTTTTATGCTCCAGTTACTAAGTCAATCTCAGAGGAAGTTTCTCAAGAAAGATATGTGGATCATCATTGGTCTACTATATAATATCTAAAACAAACTGCAATCTGAAGTATGTTTAGTAGTACTATAATAACTACCCACGCACTACAAAATGCTGTTCTCTTCACTTCACCTCTCTCATCCTTTTTGTGCAGAGGTCTCTACACAACAGCAGGGATCTCCGCACACTTATGCCTATTCTTTAATAGTAAGTTCGGGAGGATAAGATGAGTTGCTGGTAAATGGGAAATACTACTAAATTCAATGGGGTTTGGAAGGAATCACTAAAGGGGTGCTAGGGATGGGTGTTAGTAGGCACATGCACCCCCTCAAAAGAATAAGCACATTGTGCTTTACAAATTTCACTTCTAAAGTTACTACTGCTAAAAAAGACCTCAAATGTAGTAAATGTACTCTAGCTCAGTCCAGTGCCACACACAAACAACCACTGGAAGTGCAACACCCTCCCATAGAACATAATAGAGGAAGGAACTTAAAATAACACTCTTGGACTTCTTAAAAATGTATATAAATGTAATTAAATGACATAAAAAAATATATAACTATAATAATTACGATTCTATTTTCAAATAATTTAATTACTTTCTTAATTCATATGTTAAAAGAGATACATTTAATAAAATTACAAGTGGCCTTTGCTCTTACATTCCATGCCAGAATCCCTTCTTTCCTTCATTAAACTACGTTGCTTTTTAGGTTTCCCTACTTCTCCTGAAGTTTTCTTTCTACAAGGTCTGTATATTCTTGTTTACGCAGTATTGCTTTCTTGTTTAGCGGTTCGTATTGACTGTGCATTTCTGGGTCACTAATCAGATTTTCTAATCACTGAATCTCAATTTGCAGACCTACTCAGATTTCTGTTCTTCTCTCCTCTGATGTGTTACCCATCTAATGATCATTTCCCTTATAAAGACCTCATAAGCATCTCACACAATCCTTTCCTCAAAGCTATTGCTATTAACTTCAAAATATTCTTTAGTAAGGGTCATTAGAAATTGTGCAAATTCAGGATACCCAAGGTACCTTCTTTCTAGCAACCACCATCCCGCCCCGATTCCCTTCTTGCTCTCTTTTCCTTCCAACTCCAGCCAAACTATTTTGTGGTCTGGAAGTGCTGTAGACAGGTATCTGATCGGCCTTACTTTCCCGTGCACTTATGATCTACAAACCAATAGTCCGATCTAGAGCTATGATTGTATTTTGATCTGAAAAAAGATAGACCTGTTGGTCCCCTATTATTCTCCTCCATATATCTCTCAGTCCTAAGTCTTCCAATATGGACTTTAAACGACCTGCCATTATAGGAGAACAAACGCTGTGTGGCCATTAGATCTATTGAACTTACTGTCCATCAAGATATTAAAGTCGCCCCACCAAATTATAGGCGGATTGTATTCCAATAATTTTCCAAAAAGGGATCTAAGGGGACCCGGGTGATCTCTATTTAGCCTATCATATCCGACAAAAAACAAACATACCTCCTCCAGAGGCCACCTCCAATATAACCCATCTACACTTTTCATCCACCTCCAATGATTTACCCTGCAAACTGGAATTTACAGTCAGAATAACTGCAAGCCCCTTCGTTGCAAAGGATTGGGTTGTAAAAATGGGCTCCTGAATCCACCTTTGCATCAACACTAACTGCCTTATTTCAGTGCCTGCTAAATGCATCTTCTGCAAAACTAGCACATCAACCCTGAGGTCCTTTATCTTCTGCAAAATCAACCTTTGTCTTTTTCTCAGCTGGAGACCATTTCCATTCCATGACATTAATTACTTTCCTATGGTCCATCTAAGACAATCTTATGCGACCCCCATCCATTTAACACAGCCACACTGCCTCTTAGGCATTTTCATGTTGGTGATGATAAGAACTTTTTTTGCATTTTCCCCACATGCCTCCCACCCAGTGCTCTCCACCCAACCTGCTACCCATGTCCCCCCTCTCTCACCCCTGAAGAACCTTTTGCCCTATATAGACATTTGGGTGCACTATGGAGCCTCCCTCTCAGGAATGCTTCATAAAAGCTTCCTACTATTGAAAACCCAGACCCAACAAAAAATAAGACTCTAGATAGCCCTTCTTTCCTTCACTCCACTATACACCACTATACCTTTTTGTTCTTTCTCTTTTCACTATTATTGACTATTCATGAATCTTGCCATACTGTGCTAGACGCAGACCCTTCGAAAAGGTTAAATAACTCTAACTTATCGCCCTTGCTGAACTTGCTGCAGTAGAGCATCAGCATCTTAGCCACTATGCACCAAATATATTTAATTTTTTCACATAACCTTTAATGATGCTGGGAATGTGACCGAAACAGACACCCCCAGTTCCCTGCATTTGCCCATCTTAAACCCCCATAGTCCATCTCCTCTCTTCTGTAGCTTGACACAAGTCTGGCCTTACGGGGCATGTAAAACCCTCAAAAGAGCAGGACTTCAGTTTCAAGGCTTTGTACAAGATTGCTTCCTTTGCCTGAAAGGGACGCAAGTTCACCAAGATCTTCCTAGGCATCTCTCTACTTGATCTAATTCTGAACAGGTCCTTGTTGACTCTGTCAGGTTTAGTAACCTCACGGATTACTCTTCGAAATCCGGGCGATGCAAAAAGATTCCCCCTCTTGACATCTCCAAATTTAGATAATAAGTAACAGAGTATTAGGGTGATCAAGCGAGGGAAGGGTATAAAGAAGGAGCAGCAAGGAAGAGAAGACCTGTAGAAGAAAAGATGACCATGAAAAACCAAGCAGCAACAATACTACTCTCATATGGACTCACTACAACTGATTCATACCTTAATCATTCCGTAGTATAAGTGTATATTACTCTAACAGCAATTAGGTCTCTCATTCCTCTTGGCCTACTCCTCTGGCAAAAAAAGACAAGATTACTATTGTTCCTTTTCTCCAACAACTCCTCATAACTTCAACAAGAAATCAACATTCAAATGTACCTTTATGCAAAGCAAAAATCTGCCAAAAAACAATGGAGCCAATCCAAAACAAAAACTTACATGAACAGTGAGTAGGTTCATAATAGACTCTTCTATTTCTCTGTAACCCAGAATAGCGATTTAAAGTTATTAAGGATCCTTGGTAATCTCAAGCTCAGAAGAATCCAACTGCAAACACAAGAAAGGGCTCAGAAATAATATCCAACAAACGTCAGTTTAGGAAAAATCCTTTCTTAATCAGTTCACTGATTAAAGAGAACAAAAATAAATAGTAGTTCCTTTCAAAGAATACAAATTCCAACTTCCTACCTGGAGGTATGCTGCCCATCCAGTTCCCAGGATGGCAAAGAGCTGTTGAAGAAACAATGAAATCCTAAGTGATAATACCACTTATGCACAAACTGTCTATTCCCAGAGATAGCAGCTTTTTCTGAGAACCCCTAGGATTCCCATTCCGCAGGGAAGCAAGATGGAATCCACTACTCAGGGACACTGCGAGTCGACTGCCGATGGAACGCAGCACCCCCGCAAGGCAGGAACAACAGGAAATGCTGCGAGAAAACAGGCGGATTGACAGAATGTCAACCGCTCCACATCAGGGACTTCCTCCTTCATAGGAGAAACGGGGATGAGTCCAGCAGGCACGCTGCACACGAGTTCCTGGAAAAAAAAACAGAACACTCCGAAAACTGCTGAATAATGAAACGCCCACTGGGCAGGCATCAGGCGCAAACAAAGAATTAGGCACACTGCCCAGGATGCATGGGCGAATAAATCCCTGACTCTTCCCTTCCAACCGTCAGGGTCTCTGGGAGATGTAGTTCCACCCTGATTAATCCCTAGGAAGGTGCAACAGGGTTTCAGATCCTCACAGACTCTTTGAATTTCAGTCTCAAATTCCTCTTGGGATGTTTCCCCGCAAAAAAATCCTCATTAAACAATTTGATAACAAATAACTTAATGCCTGAGCCTTCGTCTCCTTCTGGGACATTCAACATCTTGAGATAATTTCACCTTGCTTGGTTTTCTATTCTAACCAGAGTTGTTTGTGTTAGTTTCTCTGTACTTTAAGCTCTTCCAGCACTTAGGAGTTCCCTTCTACATCCATAGTCTGCTTTGCCCTCATCTTCTAACATCACAGTTTTCAAGACCAAATCTTCAATTCTGTCTAAGAGCCTTTGGCGTGAGTCACAGATTTCTCTCTGATTACATTCTGATGTATCAAATCTATCTTTAACCTCTTTAGCAAGGTTGAATAATCATCTATCAGTCTCCTTTCTGTGATCCATGGCTTGGGGTGTTTCTTATAATCTGAGGCTCACTGGGGTGGGCTGGGGTGATGCCTGCAACCAGACTGGGATCCTAGGGCCTATAAATACTGACCATTGTTAGTAGAAAGTTCAGGTCCTGGGTCAGCACTTTCACTGAAGCCACTGCTTTACTCTGAGATTCTTGAGTTGTCTTACCATTCAACAATAAATCACCTGACCCTCCCGTCTTTCTCAACCCATCAAACCTATTCGCCACTGCTATCATGTAGACCTCACTGCTACCTCTGGCTGCCGATGAAGCCGGCTCATCCGCATCAGTGGGGGTCCCATAGGCTCTCCATTAGTCGATAGACACAATAGTGTGGCTCTGAGGTACTCTGAAGAAGGAACATGGAGAAGGTGTGGGTCTCTGTATTTTAGCAGGTTGAACAGATTTGCTACACTTATTTTTGCCTAATGCACTTATATCCGCTGTCCAGCGACTTCCCCCTTCTTACTCAAACTTCCAGTATTAATCCCTGCTGAAAGTCTACCTGCAAGTCTCTTTCCTGAGCTCTGCTGAAGCCGTTAGCAAGAAAATAAGGTGTATCCCGGACCTAAGCTGGTAACCTTCTTGCTGCTTTTTGTGAATCCGGCCACCCCACAATTTCCTCACTACGACAATACATAAAGGCTCCCAGACAACTTGGGACCTGCAAGTTCAGTGGAGTAGTCTTAGTAAGTCTTGCAACCTCCACCTCCCCTGCCAAAATATTAAAATCAGTCCTTGAGGCAAGATCCTTATCCAATAAAGCACTCCTGAAGTAATATTGCGTGGGCCCCGTCTACTGAGGCATGAAAATCAAAGCTCTGCACTGCTGCCCATGCTACATGCTGTAGCCTATATCTGCCAACTCCACTTCCTCGGATGACACTGATACTTCCTCTTGTGCCCCAAAAAAGGAAACTTCAACCTTGCTAGGTGGTCCCGACGTAAGGCTGAACTGGCAGAAACAGCTTGGGACCTCATGCTTGATTCAACAAGAAACATCTGGCCACCAAGGTAAATAAAATTGGGCTAGTGCTATACCATTGTGCCATTGTGGCGGTAACCATCAAAGGAAAAGGGAAGTAAAATTGCAGGTTTTGCAGCAGCATTGGCGAGGGATTGCCTCACACCCGTGGCCAAGTTTCATCCTGCCGCAATGTTCCTACTTCCTCTGCCACCATAACACCATCTTTGGTAGCAGAGGAAATCCAACACTGTGACATCAGCAGGCCAAGTAGAAAAACTAGAGCAACCAGAGAAGATCAGAGAGGCCTTTATGAGATTTTATCAGGAATTATACAAGGATGAGCTGGTGTCTGATGCACAAAGTATTGATCAGTGACTAGATTCGATTCAGCAGCCTTGTCTCTCAAAAAAATCCATTAAGGGGATTAGTAAGGGGAGGCAGCAGGGCCAGACGGGATACCGTATGAACTCTCTCAGGTTGTAGGTGAAGAGAACTCTCCCTTTTTGAAAAGGCTCTTTAATGGAATAGTACTTTCTGAACAAAAACCTCCATATTCATGGAATGAGGCAACCATTGCAGTCTTCTTGAAACCCAATAAGAATCCCTAGAAATGCAAGTCATGCTGCCCTCTATCATTGTTGAATACAGATTATAAGATCTTGGTAGTAATAATGGCAAGGAGATTGGGTAGGTAGTAAATAAAGTCATGCATCAGGACCACCAAGGCCTCACGAAAGGAAGCCAAATGCATAATCTACTGCACCTATTAAAAGGCACTATAGATTTGGGCTTCTCCAGAAACCTTTATTTAGTAATAATAACTTTCAATGCATCTAAAGCATTTGACCAGGTACACTGGCCATATCTGTGGTCTTGTCTAAAATAATTTGGTATCCCAACTTCATAGAGACATTGAAAGCATTTTATCCGACTCTACAGGCAGAGTATTAGTTAACGGGAATCTGACACAGTGCTTTGTAGTATCCAGGAGTACTCAGCAGGGATGTGCCATATCCCCCCTATTGTTTAACTCATACTATGAACCCTTAGCACAAAAGGCCAGGGCGGATCAAGGTATTATTCCTTTTGAAACCTATGGGTACTCAAAGAATGTTTCCCTTTACACAGTTGACTCGATACTCTACACATCTGGGGTTAACTCTACCCTGCACAGGTTTGAGACACTGGCAGGCGAGTGTGTATCCTATTCAAGATATACCATTAATCAGGACAAAACTGAGATAATAGCTTGGTATTTGGATACACAGAATAATATGGTCAAGGAAGAACTACGTTATTGAGGCATTTTGATTAATCACAAACTGGACTCCATTGTAAAAATACATCTGGGTAAAGCTTCAGCTGAAATAAATAAAACTTTGAGAAGGTGGCAGAGTTTATCTCTGACGATATATGGCAGAGCTAACCTAGTTAACTAAAAGGACATAGGTGAGTAGAAGTAAAGTCCTTTAGTCATGTATAGTAACAAGTACAACAGGACGAGCCAGACCTCTGACTCGGAGAACAACCACCTCCAACTGACAGCTCGTGGGTTGCCCCGGTAACATAGATTCCATCGAGGAACAAGATGGAACCCAACACATCTTCCCCCTTACATAATAAACATAAATTGTTGTACAATAAAACATAACACATATGAAAATACAAACATGTTAACAATGGAAAGAAAACAATGATAACACTTAATAACAGTTTATACATTAATAGCCCAACACATCTTCCTCCTATAGAACAAAAAAAACAATAGTACAATGCAGTAGAATTTAAGATATATAATCACAAAGTCTAGTTGAATTAAGTTTGGTTCTGATGGAAACATGTCTTTCACACTGATTCAACTAGGAAGACGGACCACTGGGGCGGTTGAACACACGATCCTCACTCCTCATTATAGTTGTGAGAGTCGTGAGCAATGGAAACCTTATCTTTATTCCACCATTTGCCATTTTGTGATTTAACAACATTTTTTTTAACAACCACAACTCTTTGCGGATCAGAAAAGTTTGCATCCTTCATGGCAATGATCCTAGGTATCTTGATTCTGACAAAATGACCAACAGCTACTTTTGACTACCTTCCCCACACACTCACATACTTGTTCTGAGCCACAATCCTTTTCTCAATCACATTCTCCATTTTCTGCGAGGAAGGAGAAGAACACCCCATCCAATCTCTAATTAACTTGGATGCAGGTAATCTACCTTGTAAAAGAGAAAAGGGGGATACATCACTGTCAGCATTGGGGGTGGTGCGCACAGCCCACAACAACTTGCGTAACTCCATCTTACTGTTCAAACCACTAGACTTGGGAAGCTGGACATTATCTTTAATAACTCTATTAAATCGTTCTACTAAACCATTACTTCTGGGGTGATATAAGGAGGTTCTGGTGTGTTTAATACCTAAAAAGGTGACAAATTCAGAAAATTGAGATGAAGTAAACTGCAACCTTTGTCAGAAAGAATTTCATCCGGAATCCCTTCCCCAAAAAAAATTCAATGACACTTAAGGTATTGGGAGACTTAACAAACTTGATCTCCGGCAAAAGACTAGAAATCTGCAACAACTATACCATACTCCTGTAACCCTCCAGAGAACGTCATGGGACCAATGATATCAATAGCATTCTTGCCCCATGGTTTGTTGGGAACTTCAATAGCTTCAACAAGACTAGGAACAGTTACTTGACTCTTGTCACTTCCAGCACAAAAAATGCAATATTTAACAAAATGTTTAACACTCTTGTCAAGCCCAGGCCACCAAAAATGTTCTTTCATCCTCCTCTTTGTGGCACACATACCGATGTGCCCCTCATGGGCTAACATGAGAACCCTGGTCATCATAGGCTCTGGCCTACCTAGGAGACTGGACCGGTAACGTAAACCATTGATAATAGAAAGTTCCTTGAAAACATGCTTGTAAACATCGCTCTTGACACCATCAGATTTCCATTCTGACCAACCTTGTAAAGAACAATTTTTTGCTTCTGTTATCTGGATATCAGTATCACAAGCTGTACGCCACTCATACTCCAGAATGGCACCATTACAACTGTGTTCCACAGCACATACCAAGGTAGCATTGAAACTGTCAAAACTGTCAAATGTTTCAACTTCATTCACCTCGTTGCACTTGGGAAACAAGACATTCAATTCGCTAAAACATTTTTAGCACCAGAGATATATTCAACAGTGTAATCCTATTCTTGAAGCCTATACTGCCATTTTGCAATTCTAGGCATGGCACGTTCCAAGCCTTTGGTGGTGAATAATTGCACTAAGGGTTTGTGATCAACATGAACAGTAAAATGAGAAACCACAAATAAATTTTAAAATGAACAATGCCCCACTAGCACGCTAAAATTTCACATTCGATTACAGAATAGGATGCTTCAGCACCCTTCAAAATTCTTGAAGCAAAAGCTTCATGAGGACAGCACCTAAACCCAACTAGCTGGCATCAGTCATAATGGTAATGTCATCAGAGGTGTTGAAGGCCTTAAGCTGAATAGCATGAACAAGTTCATCCTTGATAAGAGAAAATTCTTGGTTACACAGATCACACCAATTAAAGGAAACATTTTTTAGGTAGATTTTTAATTTGAAAAGATTTTTCAGAACATTTAGGAATACACCTAGAATACATTTCAACTAAGCCCAAGAAGGATCTCAGTTGATCCTTGTTTTTTGGAGTATCAAAATCATTAATAGCTTTGACAAGACTGAGTTTAGGTTCAATGCCCTTATTAGAAAGTTTGTATCCTAAATATTCTATTTCAGAAACACCAAAGTTACACATCTCAGTACTGAGAGTCACACGTTTGCCTTTTAAGATGGACACAACATGACGCATCCTGTTGTCACGTTGGATTTGATTATTGCCAAATACTAATATATCATCCTGAAAAGCAAGAACACCCTCAACAGCTTTAAACATACCTTCAACCACTCATTGAAAAACCGCAGAGGCTGAAGCTAAAACAAAAGGCATGCGCTTTAAATGAAAGAAACCTTCAGGGATGATGAAGGATGTCAGGTGTCTGCAATCAGGATGAAGATTGATTTGATGGTAAGCTGAGGTCATATCTAGTAAGCTGAAAACGTTACCTCCTTGCAAGATTGAAAGCATTTCAGTGATGTTGGGCAAGGGGTGATGAACAATCCAAATTTGTTTAAGTCACTCAAATCCACATACATGCGAACAGAACCATTGGGTTTGCGTGCTAAAACAACGGGGGCTACCCAATTGGAACTTTCAACGAGTTCAATGACCCCTAGACTACACAGTTTCTGTAACTCATTTTTCAACTCAGAATGCAAGGCTAAATTAACTCTCCTTACTTTGTGAGCAACTGGAGACGATTTGTCAACAAGTTTGATTTTATGGGTATAGCCGTTCAAAGTACCTAACCCACTACTGAATACATCAAGAAACTGTGACTCCCACATGTTGAATTTAGTGACAGCATAACCAGTAAATAACTGTCTCTTAACACAACCTGATCAGGATTGTTGGGGTCGAGTAAAATGCCTAAATTCTTCTGATCATACCAACCCAATAAACATGAGTCATCCTTGGCTACAAAAATAACTCCATCGGAAGAATTGGATTGGAATTTGAGAATAGCAGAAAATTCACCAACTGCATCTATAGTTTTGCCACCATAGCCTACAGGACGCAACAGAGAATTGGGTAAGTGGGTGCCTTTGAAGTGATCGTGCCATACTTTTTTACTTAATAAGGTATAAGGTGAACCCGAATCTGCCATGACTTTTACATCAATGCCATTTATACTGATCGTACAATATGATCTAGTAAAATTGTTTAAAGAAACATGACACACAGAGTCATCAGCAGCATGCTCCTTGATCAAGAGTATTTCATCATCGTCACCTGAATCTGGAACTTACTTAACAACACTGTGTGGACTTATTTCTAACACTTTTCTTCTATATTGTTTTGAGGCTCTGTAAACTTCAGAGAAATGGCCTTTCCGCATACATTTAGCATAAGTTTGGTCCTTAGCAGGACAAAAAACAGCATTCCCTAAATGAGACAGGCTACCACAATGGTAACACTCTAATTGCTTGAAATTAGGCTTTCTAACTCGGTTATCTAAACTTTTAGCAGACTCTGAAGTGCTTCCAGAAGTATCATTCTTTTTAAATTTGAAATATTTAGATTTGACTGCCAAGACTTCCGAAGTTTTGTTATCAGAAACAGTTAGTTCACTCATGAATGACTTGGTGCTTTCAATTCAAGTAGCAATCTCTACAGCTTTCTCTAACGTTAGGTTGGGTTTAGATAATAAGGCTTCTTGGACATTCTTATTATTAGTCTTCTCCACTAGTTGGTCACAAATCATTTGATATTCAACATCCTTATATACACATGAAACAGCAAGAATCCTCAATGCACCCACATAACTGAAAGCTGATTCACCAGAAATCTGAACTCTTCTGTCAAATTTGTGCCTTTCTGTGATGAAATTTTTCCTTGCCTTGAATCTTAAATCTAGTGCTTTTAATGCTGAGGCATATCCATCAACTACAAAATCTCCTTCTCTTTCACCTTGACTAACTAAAACAGGATCAGAAGGAATGTGCTTGAGGATTTTACGACCTTCGTTGCCCAAACAATGACAAACAACAACAAACTTTTTTATGTATAAGGGTATTGCCATCTAAAGCATCTAAATATGCCTCAAAAGCTTCCTTCCACTGTTCCTAATCAGATTCAAGGAGTAGTAGGATTTGGAGAAAAGGCAGGCGGAGGTACTAGTGAATTTAGCATTTTGAAAATTGCCAAAATGAAAAATTATGAGCAAAACAAAATACAATGGTGTGAAAAGCTGTGTATATCAGCGTTGAGATAGTAGTGCTTGTAGGAAGGACTGTATATATTAGTGATAACACTATGAACACAATGAACGTATACAGATAAAAATGAAAGCACAACCACGCTGAATGAGTCCAAATTTCTAAACAGCTGTGTGTATCAGCATAGATACACAATGGGATGAGTTAAAATTGACTTGGTGAATAAAACTGTGCATATCAGTGGTAAATACACAGTGCGCACTATGAATTTGAAAAGGTGAAACTACACAGTAAGGCAATTTAGACAGTGTGCATCGATGTTTGGAGATTCCACGGAACAGCTGAAATGTAATGAGAGCTCTGGTTTCAAGGATACCAGAAGCTCTCTGCAGAAGACAAATACAGTGTAGACTCCCCGGAACAGCTGCGACACAATTGGAGCTCCGGTTGCCAGGATACCAGAAGCTATCAGCGGAAGACTGGCGCAGCGTAGACGCTGAGGTGATGTAACAATGGAGCTCTGGTTGCCAGGATACCAGAAGCTCTCAGCGGAAGACTGACGCAGCGTGGACGCAGAGGTGACATCAGCGGAGTTGGCGTCAGCGCAGAGGCTCGAGTAAGTAGAGGCTTGAGATGCGCCAGTAAATATATAATAGTACTTACAACTGCAGACAAGGCAGATTTGTATCAACCTGAAGAGGAACAATTCCGTGGAATCTTCACCAGAGGATGAACACTCCAGAAGGGCAACAGCGACCTCTAAGCAGGCAGCAGCAGATGACAGGATGCCGAATGAACCAGAACACTGTATGGGGGACTCGTCCTGTCCCAGTACCTTGTCGCTACTAAAAGGACGCAGGTCAGTAGAAGTAAAGTCCTTTATTTATGTATAGTCACGAAAGCGCGAGCCAGACCTATGACTCGGAGAACAACCACCTCCAACTGACAACTCGTGGTTGCCCCGGTAACATAGATTCCATCGAGGAACGAGTTGATACCCAACATTAACGTGTATCCTTCCCAAGCTTACCTTTTTATTTAAATTTTTCCCATTAACATTTCCAAGGAAGTTTATTCAAAATATCAGGGGAAATATTAACAGTTGAATTTGAGCATTAAGTGGGGCTAGAATATCATGGAAAAAGCTAAGGCAGAAGCTTAGGAAGGGGGCTTGCAATTGCCAGATTTCAACTTTTACTGAATGGCGTTCCAGTTTAGGTTCATCATGTTTCTCTTAAATACAATGATAGACGGGAATATAGATATGATGTTGCTGGCTATGTTAGGATCTCAGGCTAATGAAGAGGGCTTGTTGTACAAATTTGATGATCCTAAATTCTTCATCAAGGTGTGGCAGAAGGTGTTATTGTCAGCTGTTACCCTTTGGGCTAATCTGCGGAGAGTTGGGTTAATACCATTTGTTTCAGCCTGTTTGCCGATTTGGGATTCAACTGGCACTCAGGAATGTTTACAAGATGCTTTATGTGCTTCGTTGCGAGCTATTTGAATCCAAAAATGGGCCGACATATTGTTAGATGATAATGTTGTAAAATCCTGGTCGGAGCTGAGCATATAGACGGGAGGAATGTGTCCAAATTCAAATATTTGCAATTGACATTTTGGTAAACAGATGCACAAAGGCGGGGGGGGGTTGAGACCTGCTTGCTTCTCCCGATGATCAAAAAAGAGATCGCAAGGTGGTACGTGTTGCTGTGCTAGGCTGAAGATCCAAATATATTGCTACCTTGCAGAGTATGAGATGGATGTATGCTGAGTGACCAGCTGGAAACTCTGTGGCAAGTATTCCTCTGCACTTTATACAATATTGTTAGTTCTGCTGTACTTGAAATAAATCATCTGTTTATATTGCACAGGACATACTGGATCCCGTATAAGCTCTCATAGACCCCTGCTTTGACTGAGAGGCTTAAGAAGTGCAACCTTTCTAGAGCAAAAGACTTACAGATGTTTCTGGAATGCCCCGGCCTAAAGTACTCTGGGGGAATGTAAGTTCAGAGACTTCAGAAATAGTTACCAAGGAAATTTGGTAAGACCTCATTTGGCTTTGTTTGAAGTATCACAGGAGACAGAGGAAGAACCCAGTATTTGGAAGGTAAGAAATGTAACTTTCTATTTGAGGCATATCATTTGTAGGAAATGGACTGATCCTGACCCCATAGGATGGAGAGTGGGTTAGCACAAGTAAAAAAGGTTTGCTCGAGAGGCTTAAGAAAGCGCAGGAGAAAACCCAATTTATGACACCCAGTGATCGAATGGTTAAAAGTAAGACATGCGTGGGTCTTGTGATTCAGAACACCTATGAGGTCTTGGCATTCAGTTCAGAGCAATGGCCTAAGACCCCAGGCAAAAGCAATAGCCTCCCTTAATGGTTGCATGGCTAATATTGATGACCAGGTCTAGAGAGCCTGGTGATAAAGACAAAAATAAAAAATAAATAAAACAACTTTTTTTAATGTAAAAAATCATATGTTTTAAAAAAAGAAGGAAATTGCATTAATTGAAATTAATATAACCATTGTGCTTTAGGTCTTTTACAAAAATATTTTTTTAATTAATGTAATTAAATTAATGAAATATTACTTTTAAAATAAAGGTCATTGTTTTGTAGCATTTATAGTATTTTGTTTTATATCTAAACTAAGTATATGAAATGAATTTAAACAAATATCTTACATAAAATATTTTCAGTTTTTCTTATTTTAAAAACGTTTAAACTTTTCCCTATACTTTACCAGTGACAGACATCTTCACCTGCTTGTGAAAAGTTACAAGTAGTTACTTTGCCATCAGAAGTTAGGCTCCACCCCTTGCTGTCAGGGAGCGGAGACATGTAACCCTACATTTTGTTGTAAATTTATTCTTGTAAATGATGAATAGCCAAAAGTGGTAAATAAACTACAAAGTGTAAAAAGAAACTTACAAATGTAGATTTACTTATATGTAACTTTACCTTTGTGAATAGCCCCTATAGTATCCTGGAATACTATTGAAGCAAGTGCATTTTTTTGTTTCATCCTTTCTTGATCCGCTTTTCCTTTCATTCCCTTCCCTCAATTTTTCTTTTTCTCTCTATTTTCTTTTATTTTTCCTTCTTCTTATCCTCTTTCACCATTGTTTTTACCATCTTTTCTTTCTTCCCCTTTTTTTAGAAGTGTTTAGAATATTCTCCCCCACTTCCATTTCTATCTCTGAATAATGTTTTTTCAATAGTTTTTTCTCCCCCTTTTAAGATCCATCATTCCTAATAGCTACCACCAGAACTTTGAATCCGCTTTAGCAAGGTGTGAACTTCCTCTGGTTTTTGCAAACATGAAAGGATCCTTGTTAATTAACCTTTGTGTTAGAGAATAAAAATACTGTGATTCACACTCGTAACTTTTTTGAATACTGAAATCAGAAGTTTAATTTTGGATTAATTTAACAGATATGGTATATAATTTGTTGTTTTTTCCCAGTGTCGTTCATAAAACTGCTGTTTTATTCAGTACATTGCGAAAAAAACAAGAAATTATACCTCATATCTGTTAAAAAAAATGTTCTCTCTTGCTTTAGCTAAATCTTTTCTTTAATCATATAGTAATGGAAATAGATGATGACTTCTTAGGAGAATGCAGAGCACTTTTTGCATAAGATGGTACTTGATGAGACCGAGCTATTGTTAGATATGGGGATAATGTTGAGCTATTGTAAGATATGGAGATAATGTTTCTTTGTTGTCCCCTATAACATATTTCCTTAAGAGTTCTGCAAACAAGCTGCCATTAGCATTCCCCACAATAAGAAATTTGAAATCTCTAGATCTGTTTTCTAAAACTTCACACTTTCTCTCTGTTGTGCACGTCTGCTTAACGTACTTAGTCGCAGTCATGCTTATGATGACCTCCAGCCGAGTGACTTCTTCAACAGCTCCAAAGGCCATTGTCAAAGCATGCTTCTTTTCCACCAAGTCATCTATTTTCTGATTTAGTTGTTCAGAATAAGCATTCTTATGGCTTGTGTATATTTGATTTCTGTCACCTCTCAAAGTCTTGGACGCAGTTGACTTTTCGCTGAAAATGCTGGCAGAGTTGTTCTAAGAGTCTCAGTTCAGGACACTTGCTTTCTGCTTTCTCTGTTCTATGATGAGTTATTTGCCTAGCACTTAGAGAGTTTTCTCGGATGGATTCCTAACTGTTATGGAAGACTTCAATTTTAAGCCTTCTTACAATACATATGATGCATAGTCTTTCAGTTGAGGCATTCTCGTAGGACTCTGATTTACTTAGCTCTTTCTCTCTGCCTCATTGTAGATCCTATCTTGGAGAGGGGATCTTGTTTCAGTAAACTTCTCTGATGAGGACTATATCCATAATTTGCTTTATATTTTTTATTATATCTTCTTTAATAGTGGAAGAAGAGTACAAACATAGGGTAGAGGGGTCTCCCAGAGTTTTTTGAGTGATCTTCGAAGACATCAAAGCTATCTTTTCAAAGTTATAAACAGGGTATAATTTTTAGAATCTGACTCTCAAGACAATGCATCCCTTCCTTTAATGATTCTATGAGTGTCTCTACTTTTCTTTCTTCTTCAACTTCATTTCGTGTTTTAAATGGATCTTCTAGTGTCTTAATAAGGTTATTTTCATGAGGCCCTGTTCAATGAGTTTAATAAAAATGCTGGGGCAGAGGCATAGATGAGACTAGCATTTAACTTGGATCACCAATTAGTGTTCAGATTTTCAATTTGGGCATCGTAAATGGTCTGTATCTTTTTCATGCCTGCTATAATGTATCAAACTGTATTTGGGTCCCTTTATCTTAAAAATAAAGTTTTTAACACTCTATGGCTTCTCTATTGGTTTCACCATCTCCTTTCCTATCTGATGCCAGTGTCATATCTAGGACATACTTATTTAACGCTTGAAGCTTTTGGAAGTTTGTCAGCTGTCTTAGGTGTGAAAAGTGATCAGAATGGGTCAGATGTTTTTGATAACTCTTCAATATCAGTATGGTTGGTATCGGATTTAAATTTAGTCTGGGATGGTCATTTTTTAGGGGGTTTGACCATGGAATTTCATAGGAGTTATTGTGGGATAATTTCATATTTTTGTTTGTGCAACTCCTTGATGAACCTTGCACTACTGAAGTGCCTGGATACCCCCTCCTTGTCCATCTTCCCGACAGGTTCCTAGTCCTGTCAAGTTTTGTATGATAGCATTGCCCTATTATGTGGGTGCCTCAATTTCTTCTTTTTTTCTTTTTATGCCCCTTTGTGTGAGCCCTCCAGAGGTAGCATTGCCTATCTTCCTTTTCTAGGACTTGAAGCATCAGGGAACTTCAGGGCACAGAAATTTTATTTTTTAATGAATTTCTGCTTTTCCTTAAATTCTTGCCCCCTATGTGTGTGAGAGAACTAATGGATTCTCCACAAAGCGTTTTCTCCAGCTGTGAAGGCGTAAAAGTACTTATTCACTAGGTATTTCCTTGCATCTGTGTCATTTGTTGTCCGGTTGAGTGAGATAATTTCTCCTCACTGTCACTGTCACTGCCTCTGTTTGACACTTTTACCAAACATCGTCCTCAGTGTGATGCATCGAGGGGAGATGCATCACATACCACTCAATGGTGAGCCATGACGGGCTCAGCTTCATCGGTCCCCACTCATCCAGGAGCACTCACACCACGAGAGGTGGCCACTGAACTCATCTCCAGATCCCTCTCTCTGTCTCCTGCACAAACTCCTCTTATGGAAGTGCAGTAGCTTTCCAAAGTCAAAGGGGGTTGTAACGCTCAAAGGGGTCCATCTGGTTGACTCTTTCCTGCTATTGCTTGATCTGGTCACTGCCCCCCCCCCCCACCATGAGTCCAAAGATGGTTCATGATAAGTGCAAGTATAGCAGAATGGACAGCTTGTGATCTTTGAAAGTGGTGGGGAGTAATACTTTCTTGGAGTTCACCGCATTGATTTCAAAATTTGCCTTCAGTGTCCCCATGTGCATTAGAACTGCATTTATTGTGCCAATTCCAGCATTTTGTTATGGTACCCCCTCATAGCAAGAATTGCATACAATAATCCACTATCAGATTTTTTTAATTGATACTGTCTATATGCCATGGGTGGTAGAGATAAAGAGTATTTGCCTTGAACACAGGATTTGAAACACACTCGTTACCAGACTTACTTAACTCTACATATGGAAATACCCCCTCACCAAAAACTAATGTGCCACCAAATTGGAGATATAACATCAGAGGCTTTAATTAAAATAGAAGAAAATCACATCATAAGAACCCCATACTTTGCATCCTTAAAAAACATTCAATAATATGAAATTCATACACAACATACAATATACAATATACAATATAAAAAGCAATGTGTAGTGTTAAAAGACCTCACATCCTAATGTAAGAAAAGAGGACCAGAAGTCCTAACAGGGAGACCCTATTGCACAGTTCAGAAAGTGGTGTTGCATAAACTGATCCGTCGGTTTACATCAAGTTCATATCCTAGTGAATGCGAGCCTCCATTCATTCCATTGATTTTTCATGGTTGGATTCAGAAACACTTAGGGGCCCATTACGATGGCATGTGGATCGCCAAGCTCCGCACTGCTATCGTAACTTTGAAAACCGCCGGTCAGATTATGATGGCGGTGGTGACCGCAGAGGTGTGAAAATCCGTCTGCTGCTTTTCCGCCGGTAGCAATCCACCCGCTGGCCTGGCGGCTGGAGCTGGACTGCTAAAATGTTTCTGGTGTCTATCTTTTTCCGCTGTCCGGATTAGGATGCATGAGGAAGCCAGCTTTTCCATGGCACTCTCTCCGCTATAGAAAGGCTGGCCTGTTGTGGGGCCCCCTCCTGTTGAGGAGGTGTGGGTGCACTACATTTCACTGCACCAAGTGGCAGGCACAGTGCAGTGCCTGCCACGTAGTGCAGTGAAATGCACAACATGTATGTTTTTACAACGCAGCTGTGCTGCTGCCTGCACCGCCCGCCACAATGTTAATGCTGTGGAATCCGACTGCTGCAGTGGCGGGTCCATCCTAATTCAACAGGCGGGACCGCTGGATGCATGGCGGACGGACCCGATCACTGCCATGCATGCAGCGGTTACATCATAATACCATGGGTGGGACCGCCGCGCCCATGGCGGTCGGACCCAATCTCCACTACGGTGGCGGCTATAAAAAATCAGACGACATCCAAATAGCCCCCATAGTATTGATGTGATCAGTGGAAATGACTAATTAACCTTTTTTAAGGACAAAAAGATAAGAGATAATTTCCTCCCGCCTAGGAGTACTAACAGTGTGAATAATCTATAGAAAAGGAAAACATACAAGAGTATACTTTTAATTATGTGTCTTCTAGTTCAAATATCACACCCTAAGTTGTCATATCCTCAACTTCTCTACATTGGACAGATAGAAAGAACACATAATATACCATATCCTCTTAAAAGCATCCATCCGATATTCAATCTCATCTGGTGGCTAATGTTACCCAAGACTACTTACATAAGGGTTACTTACTAATCCCATCCATATGAACCCTGCAATTACACAAAACAAAGCTATTCACCCAAGTTCTTGCTTATTTAATATAGGATAAACAACAATCACCACTCCTGGTGATGTACGTTCAAATATTTTGAAAAAATAATAAATATAATAGAATATAGTGTGGCTTATTCAAATGGTTCCACAGTCTCACCGCAAAGCGGAAGGATTCCTTTTCACTGTTCTAAAAATGAAGAATTGTAAAACATACTGGGTACTTTTAGATTTAAAATTATCCCCTCAATGTAGGTAAAACGGTCCCTCCTAAAGTTTTATATAGGTAATCGTACCTGTATCACAGATCAAATCTGGCCTTGTGTATATGTGGACTAAGTGTCCAATACAGTCCAGGGAATATATTTCTTCTATTAATGGATTTATATTCAGATATCGCTAGCTGAAGGATAAGGTAATTCCTATTATATATCATCTTCCTGCTAGGCTGTGGTTCTACGTCGCCCGTAGTTCAGTTCCTTAACAAGGGTAATATCATTCAATGTTTAAGGATCATGTCCCTGAAAAGAGCAAACATGCCCAATCATAATCAACTATACAAATAAGGTGCCAACATTGTTATTCTCGTGTTCATGAGGTCACATATGAACCATAACTGTAGGTGACAAAGGCCTCTCCTGTCTGCACCCTAGAGTAAAATTAACTGCTTTACTGCACCTAACAAGTTTATATATGTAGAATGGTTTATATCACGCTTCTTGGGGTGCCATTCGTCACCATCTTGCTGGAGGTGGTGTTCTCAAATGAACTTAGACGTAGGGGTCGATTAAGATGGCGGAAGGACTGCCACTGCCAGCCATGCAGTGGCGTACCCTCCGTACACCGACCGTGAGTTTCTCCCCTCCAAATTAGGATGGCGGGGGGAATCTCATTGCGACTGTGGTGGTTGCAAAGACCGTCCGCCAATGAACCACCACAGGCAATCCTTAGGATTGCCTGACGGAGCGGTCCTCAGCAGTAAAATGGCAGCAGTGCCTAGCAGGTACCGTCTGCCAAATAACAATGGCTGGAGAGAACATTTCCATGGCGGTGGAACCGCCATAGAAATGCTGGTAAGGATAGGTTTTGGGGGCCTGTTGCGGGCCCCCCTTGTGTTGGGGGAGGCAAGCGTGCACATTGGGGGTACCCATGGTACCCCCCTACATTTCACAGCATTATGTGGCAGGCCCCGTGTGGTGCCTGCCACGTAGTGCTGTGAAATGCACAACATGGCATATTGACATTGTGGCGGGTGCTGCTTCCAGCAGCACCCGCCGCAATGATAAACTGCAGAATGCGTCCGCCATGGTGGCGGTCACATCCGGATTTGTGGTGTTGGACCGCCCCATGTATGGCAGACGGTCCAGGTTTACACCAGGATGGTGGACGGACTCCAGTCCGTCCGCCATCCAAATGACCCCCAAATGCTTTAATGAAAACCCTATGCCCACATGCTGCCCTACTGTGCATTACACTACGATTCTCAAGATACCATAACTTAGAAATCCTAGAGAGATGGTGACTTGGCACCTTATTTTTGTAGTTGATTATAATTGGGTCTGTTTGCTCTTTTCAGTGACTTGTTCCTTAAACATTGCTCAATATTACCCTGATGTGGGATTTGAACTAAGGATGAATCGCAGCCTAGTAGGAAGAGGACAATAAGAATGACCCTATCCTTCAGCTAGAGGCATCTGAATATAAATCTGTTAGTAGAAGAAATATATTCCCTGAACTGTATTGGAAACTTTGTCGAGATGTACACAAGGCCAGATTTGATCTGTTGTGCATGTAAGATTAACTATATAAAACTTCAGGAGAGACAGTTTTACCTGGATCACTGACAGAATATCGAATACCAGAATATTGAGCTACACAAATATCGGGACATAAATATCTTTGCCAAAAATATCGACCTCCTATCTTCATAATGGTAAGCACAAAACTATTGAGAAAAAAAATATCATTGTCAAAAATATCTAAAAACAAAAAATATTGTTTTTTATGTATAAAAAAGAATGTAAAATAAATTAAATAATACTATAAACTTTGAAAAAATGTTTAGATTTATTTGAAATTTAAATTAATTCACACAATTAACACCATAAAATTAAATGTAATAAATATTATGTTAAAAATATTAATAAATGTATTAAAATTAAAACACTTATCACCCTAATCCCCTAGCAACTCACAGCTCGCTCCTAAAAAAGTAACACAATTAACATAATTACCAATTAGTTATTAATAATTAACAACTAATTCATAAATAATTAATAATAAATTGATTACCTCATGTAACCATATTAAATATTGAATACATAAATAGTATTTAATAACAAAATATTAATACTTACATTACTTCCCACCCTATTCCCCTATAAACCCACAATCTGCTCCTAAAAAAATGACACAATTAACATATTTACCAATTAATTTTCAATAAAGATTAACAACCAATTATTAATTAGTTAATAAAAAATGTATTCCCACAGTTAACAATATAACATCAAAATTAAATAATAAATAAAAATTAATATTATATTTATTATAATTAAATTGCTTCCCACCCTATTTCACTATAAACCCACAACTAGTTACGGAACTAAAACGCAAAATGTAATAAAATAAAATCAATAACTTCTAAGGGCCCGATTCCGATCTGGGTTGGAAAGCTCTCAAACCGACCCGGATCCGGAGGGTTTTCCGACCGAGCCGGACTCTTGCAGTCTGACTGAGCGAGTACGATGTGGCCGCATGCTGCCCGACACGGTTCGGTCGGACTCCCATAGAAGTCAATGGGAGCCGGTCGTACGACGCATACTTGGGCTCCCATTGACTGAATGGGTACGTCTCGCACAAAGGCACCTACTACAGTGGGCATGCATCAGTTCCATCTGCACCGTACCTGCCTGTATTAGGGAGACCCTTTGGTCTCCCCCTGTGTCCTTGTTGTAAGGCTGCAGGTGACAGGGGGTCCGATGTGGACCCCCAATGTCAACTTCCCGGGCATTTTGCGAGCCGGAAACTTCGGCTCGCACCGGCTGTCTGACGCGTGCATTGTACTGGCTCGGTCATAAATTGCATCCATTGCACGGCACGGTTTGCTTATGGATGAGATGTATGGAGCAGTTCGGACCCGGAAATGATTCGGTCATTGAATTTCGCTTTGTTCGCATCGTACTTGCTCGTTCGTACAGCTGTACCAGTCGGGCGGAAAACACGTGTACAGCTCGCACTTTTTCCGGCTTCATCGCTTTTGGTGCCTATCCGAGCGGGATTGGAATCGGTCCCTAAAAATTTAACACATATATTAGAAATCAAATGCAATTCTTAGACAAAAAAATAGAGCACATACATTTAAAATAGATACCAAAATACGTAACATAAACTAAAAAAAAAATATTTTTAACAACTATATTTTTCCAAATGATATTAATGACTTCGATATTTTTTAAAACAATATTTCTTACCTTAAACTCGATATTCTTGACCACGTTTTTCTTGCAGTTGATATTTCTGAATCTCGATATTCTGCACTCGATATTAGAGAAAGTTGACATTTCCAACTAGATATTCTGACTCTTTACCATTTTACCTACATTGAGGGGATAATTTTAAATCTAAAAGTACCCTGTATGTTTTTCCTTTCTCCATTTTTAGAACAAGGGAAAGGAATCTTCCCACTTGGCAGTGAGACTGTGGACCCATTTGATTAAGACACACTATATTATATTATATTTATTATTTTTTCAAAATATTCGGACGTACATCACCAAGAGTGGTGAGTGTTATTTATCCTATACTGAATGAGCATGGGTCATATGGATGAGATTAGTAAGTAACCCTTATGTAAGTAGTCATGGGTAACATTAGCCACCAAATTAGATTGAATATCGGATGGATGCTTTTAAGGGGATATGGTAGATTATGTGTTCTATCTATCTGTCCAATGTAGAGATGTTGAGGATATGACAACATAGGGTGTGATATTTGAACTAGAAGACGTATAATTAAAAGTATAATCTTGTGTGTGTTCCTTTTATTTAGATTATTCACACTGTTAGTACTCCAAGGAGGGAGGAAATAATCCCTTATCTTTTTGTCCTGAGGAAGGTGGGATTTAATTAGTCATTTCCACCAAAATTCATCAACACTAAGGGGGTCATTAGGATGGTGGGCAAACTTTAGTTCGCCCGCCACCCTTGCGGTACTGGGACCAGCCGCCAGACGTTTGCCGATTCCGTACCGCTAAATAGGATGCAACCGTCACCCTGGTGGTCGCATTCCACATTTCTAACATTGCGGCGGGTGCTGCTGTAAGCAGCACCCAGCCCAATGGTGAAATGCCATGTTGTGCATTGCCATGCACAACGTGGCCGGCACCGCGCAGTGCCTGCCATCTTGTGCATGGCGATGTAGGGGGGTACCAGCACCCCACCCTCTCCAGGAGCCCACAATGGGCCCCCAAAGTGAATCCCTACCAGCCATTTCATGGCGGCATCGCCGCCATGGAAAGGCCTTGTTTCCCACCCATCCTAATATGAATGGTGGTGCCTGCTAGGCACCGCCACCATATTGAGGCCCAATTCCGCCCGGCCGGCAATCGGAAAGATTGCTGACTGGTGGGAAAGCGGCGGACGCACTTTGCGTCTGCCGCGATACCCCTAGCCATTATAATATGGTGGAGGTAAATTGGGTTGGGATGGTCGGCGGATTGCCATCCTAATCAACCCCTAAGTATTCCTGAATCCGACCACGAGAAATTACTGGAATTAATGGAGTCTCGCATTCACCAGTATATGAAATTGATGTAAACAGTTGGATCAGTTTATACAACAGCACTTTCTGAACTGTGCAATAGGGTCTCCCCGTTAGGACTTGTGGTCCCCTTTTCAATTATTCTGAGGTGTTTTTTTTTAATACACATTGCTTTTTATATTGTATATTGTATATACATTTCATATTACTGAATGTTTTTTAAGGATGCAAAAAATTGTGTTTTTATGATGGGATTTTCTTCTATTTTATTTAAAGCCTCTGATGTTATATCTCCAATTTGGTGGCAGATTAGTTTGTGTTTGGGGGGTCTTATTCCATATGTAGATTTGATGTATGGTCAATTGTAAATCTAAGTTAGTCTGTGAACAAGTGTGTTTTATATCTTGTGTTCAAGGGAATACTCTTTTTCTCTACTGTCTAGTAGTGCCCTTTTCCCTTTGGTTGTGGGGCCACCTCTCTAGTATAATTATATGCCATGGATGGCTTGTATGTCAAAAAATACCTTTAGTATTTCAGAGTCAGCATTTTATCATGGTTTGCTTCCCCTAACTCTCCTACCTGGCCCCTGTATGACATGGCTACCCTCTCTGAGGTGAAGAATTACCTTGAGTATGCAAGCACCAGTATTTTTCACCAGGGGCCCTTATGCCAAGAATTGCTTCTAGTATGTTAGAGTCTGCATTTTCCATAGGTGTCGTTCCTTATGCCACGATGTAACTCCAATATGGCAGCAGCAGCATTTTAACTTGGGTGCCACCATAAACACAGAATTATACTAAGTATACCATGTGAGCGTCAGACTCCGAATCATAAAACATGCAATCAAACACAGTCTTACTCACTCATATTCACTGCCTCTCACATTCAGTCTCTTCCCCCTCACTTACTCTAAATCACACTCTCTCACTTACTCATACCAAGGAAGGGGGAAAGTTTCATAAGATGAGAGCATGTGGCAGGATCTTCTCTGTCCTGGCCCCCATCTTATGGAACTCACTCCCTTCCTTAGTCAGTCTAGAACCTAAATGCCTGCGGTTTAGTGAGATTTTGAAGGCCAGGCTGTTTAAGCAAGCTTTGAGTGGGTCTCCCCTTTCCCTTCTGGTTGTCACAGCCCCAAGAAACGATTCTGTGTATGTGTTCTCAATGAGTTTTCCTAATGATATATAACTGATTCTCACGCATACTAGCTCCTACTCACTGTTAATGACACACACACATGCTCATACTCACTGGTTCTCACTCTCACTAGCAAACACACATACATTCATTCACTCTTTCATACTCACTGGCTCTAGATCCTGGTGCAAATGCACCTGATGTACCATTGATAGCTGCACCTCTGACTCACTTTCACTCCTCTCAAAATCTCCAGTTTCTCCCTCTATCCAACACACTTGCACTCCTTCACTCACTCTCCTGCAATCAATTTCACTCCTTCATGCATTCTCTTAAACTCAAATTCTCACTTTCACTCTCAATGACACTCTCAAACACACTCACACAAACACTCTCCTTCAATCTCATAAACTGACAATCACTCACATACACACTCACAGCACATACACACACAAGGACAGAGAAACATGCTTTTTACTTTGCTTTCTCTGCTGGCAACGTGTAGGCTCCTTGGCAGATGCAGAGCAGGAATCAGGCAGTGGACATTGGAACCTGTAAGCCGTAATTCCCAATGAGAAGCCAGAGAGAGCAGAAAGGCTAGGTTTGAAAAGGTAAAGATCAAATTCACTCCCTGTCCTAGCTTCTTGTCAGGACTGGAAGGACAGCCGTATCAGAAGCTGTAACAGTGCTGGGATACTGCCAATACTGCACTGGGTTACTTCTCATTGGCATCAGGGAGGCACTGATGTGCGCCCTGACAGCTACGTTTTAGCAGCTATACTGCGCTGACTGATGCATGTGCAGTATGTCTGCTAACTAAAATGGACTGTTCCCGTTGAGGGGATTGTAGTTGAACTACGCCCCTCACATGCACAATCCAGACATCCACCTGCAGAGTGCTGTGTCTTCAAGCAACACTCTGTAGTGTGCTCGTTCCTCAGCCCCTCAGTCCTTTCCTCCTCCTGTCCCCAGGAGCCTGGATACTGACCTATGCATGGCTTGTGTTTATGAAAACATGACACTAGTGTTCTCCTGAACACTACTCAGTTAAATCACAAGCAGTTGAGGCAAGAGGTAGTAAGTGATGCATCAAGGAGGCAGGGCTGCGCCTGACGCCCTGACATGGATCCACCACTGTGGAGCGGGTGAGTTAGAAGCTACTTCGGGCTCCCCTGGAACTTAAGTAGCATGCTGCTTCTCAGCAAAACTCTCAGCAGTCATCTTCCCTCTGCTTGTTTTTTTGTAACAATAGTGTGGCGAGGAGCCACTATAAAGGGCACTCCACACAACTGGATTGAGCAGGTCTTAGAACCTGCCTTTTACTATGAGGGGTGGGGAAAGGACATTGTGAAACAAGCATGGGCATAGCCAATAGGTCTCGGCTTTGAGACCTTATAAGCAATCGTGTTTCCAAAAGTTGGCCAGCTCAGTGGGCCCCTGTCTGTCTGGGCCCCGCCCAGGTCACACCTGTGCTCGATGATTTGAGGAGGCATTAATAGAGGGTACTGGCCCTTATAAGGTACCAAAGGCAGCAAATGGAACAAGCGGGCATGTACAGCGTGTTTACCGTGCGGGAGCAAGCAGCAAGGCGTGATAATTGCTAACATATGGCGCCACTGCTCGCTCCCGAAAGGGAATCGCCAAACATCCATGTGTTGCCACGTTTTTGGCCTATAAAGCGTATCGATTTCATGAGGTCTCCTCCTAAGCAGCGCCTGCACGCTGCATAGGCGAGACCTAACAAGGGGAAATCGAGGTGCAGGATTTACAATAATAACATAAGAGGAGTAAACAAGGTAAAAGGAAAAAAGGGGGAAAATGCAGATTTGATATATCTATGTAGATCTCTACCACAGGTAAAAACAAGTGGAATCAGAAATGCAAGTTCAGTACAGAATAATAAAAGTGCTCCCATACTAATGGTAAAAAAGTTAATATTAACTGAGGCGAATCAGCTGTGCACGGACCTCCTCTATTGTGCCATTCTAATTAACGTCTATGGTACATTTTAAATGAGTCTTAGGTGTTGTTCTGACATCAACTCTTTAAAAGTAAATAGTATTTAAAAAAGCTAGTTTGCAATGATGGCAGACCTTCCTTTTGTATGACCATTTACGAATAATAAGAAAAAAAATTGTCTTTTATTAGGGCTTGTTGTTTTTTTTAAGTTGCTGGTTTCCTTTCTCACTGAGACATCTATCTCCCTCCCAAATGAGGGGAAAACTGACCTTTCATTAATATAGTTCATGTACCTTGGGTTCTTGTGGACCACCGAGCACTTTGAGAATAGTAACGGGAATGTGAGAGAGCTTTCAATGCTCAGAACTGTCAAAACGACTGCACTGGAGCCAGAACCTCCACAGAACTAGATCAAAACATGCAGCAGTAATGCGTTTCCTTCACTCTCAAAACCATACCTGTACAGACAAACTCAGTAGATGCTTTCCAGACTATTATAGAACGAAGGAGCAGTGCAAGCATCACTCGATCTCATCAATGTCAAAATCACCTTCATAACATACACAGCCAGTGGCAGACTTTCAAAGCCTCCAGAAACCAGAAAAAGACTTCATGTGGCCCTGATGAACTTTATAGAGGTTTCCTACATAGGGCTGTATTTATTCACATTGCAATGCGCTGTGGCATGGGGAAAGTGCTTCAAATCCCATGAGGCCCCAAAGCCAAGGTATTTAGCTAGGATCCTCTGTCACAATGGAGTACCTTTTCCACCAAACTGTCGATCCGCCCGCCTCATTTGAATACAGGGGGACTAAAAGTATGTTGACGAGGAGTCTACTCTGGCTCTGCCGATGACACACTCTTCCAGTGGCTTGACAGATAGGTTGACCAGATTCCAAAACAAGCATTGAAAATGCAATAGGTCTCGCCTTTGATTAAGTTAAAGCCATTTGCTTAGCTAATGGTAATGTATAGCAAAGCAAATGGCTTTAACTTAATCAAAGGCGAGACCTATTGCATTTTTAATGCTTGTTTTTTAATGGATTTAAATTCCATCTACATGTCCCTGACAAAGTAATTTGACGAAGACCCTTTTTTTAAGGCCTCCATTAGGATGCTGTCATGACTATATTTATGCAGTTAATTGCATCACTGAAACGCCTGCTGCCGGGTAGCATAGTAAGGAACTTGAACACATCGGGTGGAAGGGTGATTGCAATATTCTACTCTGATAAAATCCTAGAGGCCAAATCACAGCCCAGGGAAATTTTTCAGATAATAAAACACTGCTCAAATGTCACCACCGCCCCCCCCCCCTCCGAATAAAACCGTAGATCAATGCAACGAGCTTGCGGACTTTTTCCACAACAAAGTCCTGAAAATATACTCCACCTTTCAAACAGGAGCCACAGTTCAAGAGATAGCCGACCCACCCTCTCCTAGAATCCTCCCTCCCCCTGTCCAGTCAACCCTCGAGCACTTCCTTCCCTTGGACCTCGACACCCTCGGTAAAATGGCACGGCAAGTCAAATTGGGTTCCCCACGCGATCCAGCCCCACCAGAAGTTCTGATGCAAGCACACGAAGCCACCCTGCCTGTTATCTTGGAACTCCTTAACACATCTATAGCCTCATGTGTCGTTCCTACAGCATGGAAACAAGCCATGGTGCGGGCGCTGCTAAAAAAAACGAACCTGAACCCCGACGATCATTCCAACTATCGCCCCATCTCTCTCCTCCCTTGGGCTGGCAAGGTGTTGGAAAAATATATAAACGTCCAACTGGTCCAGTTCATTGAAAATCACTCCCTACTGGATACCTCCCAGACAGGTTTCAGGCCGAAACATGGGACCGAAACTGCCTTATTAGCGGTCGCCGAGGAATCTCGAAGGGTTCTGGATCAGGGAGGATCAGTGGCAGTGATCCTCCTTGATCTAAGCGCCGCCTTCGATACGGTCAGCTATGCCACCTTGCTGAACAGTCTCCGGGACATCGGAGTCTCTGGCGACTCTCTAAGGTGGTTCGGCTCCTTCCTGTCCGACAGATCTTTTCAGATCTTCGATGGCGACACAATATCATCCAGCAAGCCTCTCAGCTGTGGAGTACCACAGGGCTCCTCTTTGAGCCCTGTGTTATTCAATGTCTACATGAAACCACTGGCTGGAATCGTCGAACCGTACCGCATCAAAATTGTGTCGTACGCCGACGACACTCAGTTAGTGGTATCATTGGCTCAAGAGAACATCAGTCACCCCCAAGGAGGCCTGCTGAGCTGCCTAGAGGACATTAAGGAGTGGATGACCAGCTCCTCCCTCAAACTAAATGGAGACAAAACAGAGCTCATGCTTCTAGGCCCAGCCTCGCCAATACCTTTTATCTCCTTGTGGCCCCAAGCTCTGGGCACTCTCCCCACCCCCAAGGAAAGTGTCAAGAGCCTAGGAGTGTGGCTGGACAGTAAGCTGTCCTTTTCCACCCAGGCTACCAAGCTATCCGCCACCTGCTTTGGCATCCTCAAAACTCTAAGGAAGGTCCTCCCACTTCTGCCTCTAGAAGCCAAGAAAGTGGCAGTCCAAGGCCTCATCCAGTCCCGCCTTGATTCAAACAATGCTCTATATGTGGGGGCTCCCGAGATGACTCTCCGGAAACTCCAGGTGTGCAAAACTGCGCAGCACGCACCCTGTTACAGATTCCACGAGCCCAGTCAGCCAGACCTGCATTGAAAAGTCTTCACTGGCTGCCAGTAAAACACAGAGTGTCATTCAAGGCGTTGTGCATTGCACACCGGGCATTTTGGAAAACAGGACCCGCAATTAACAGCAACCTTGTCATTCCCTACTACCCAAATAGGAATCTCCGCTCCTCTGAGGCTTTCCTGGCAGTGGTTCCTAGAGTGAAGAGAGCCAGATCCGGGGGTAGGCTGTTCTCATTGAACACCGCTAAACTCTGGAACACCCTCCCCCTCTCACTCCGTTCCAACCCGGATCTGCTGTCATTCCGTAAAAAGCTGAAGACTTTACTATTTACCCAAGCCTCCGAGCTCTAATGTGTCACGTCGCTTGTCCCTTCGATTCTTACCTCAGCGCTTGGACGCCCCTGGGCAGCAATCGCGCTCAATAAATCTATTTCCATTCCATTCCATTCCATTGTATGTGGGGCGCCCACCCCTTGTTTGTTGGGTGGGGGGCTCCACTCGCTTCTCCGAGCAAACAAGCCTCCTAAAGTCTTGTTATGACACAGCCCTCAGGCTTCCATTTACATGCAGTGCAGGCGATTACAAACAGTAAGTGAACTGTTGTCTAATTTGAAAGAAATACTAAACTAATGCTCAGCCCAAGATGGGATGAGCACGAACTTCTAGCTAGTGTGTGCACTGGCGCCCCCAGAAGCACCAGTGGGGGAGCTGGCCTTGCACTATGCTAAGGAGAACCCAGACTGAGAGGAACCACAGTAATAATCAACGGAAGACGCGTTGTGATATGTTTCAGCCAGAAGTGGGCAGCTTGAGACAGAGGAACAGTTTACAGCTTTGCATTAGCATGCAAGGGAAGTACAAACTGAGAAAGCTGAAGCGTTCATACATGCATTCAGAAAAGCAGTGATTTGCAGTTATTTATCATCACAGACAGGCGGTTGGGTGCGCGAACACGTGCTATGCACAGGCAGACGCACACAAAGCTGGGGTTGGATGTAAAAGTGTAAAGAAGGATAAGACAAGCAGTGACGAAAAAACGATAACTGAGTCCAGAGCAAGGAAAATGGCACACTTCTCCCACAGCCGGGGGAAACTTTGTATCATTGATAGGCACGCTTCTGATAGATGACCACAATGGTCTTTCACACTAGCAGTGGCGTGGAGTGGCCGAGTTTTTGGTGCGGCGGCCTTCTTCCCCGCCCCCTTACCTGCGGTCGTCGAGGGGCGGCACAGGCAGGAATTGCAGCACCCGTTTACCCCCAAACTTACATTTGGCCGCCACAGGCAGTATAAGGCCTAGAAAAGGCCACTGTTTCACAGGCATCCAGAAACATAGAGGCAGAAAGGCTGAAGAATTAACACTGTTACACACACTGTGATTAGCAAATGTACTTATACTGGGCACAAGCACGATGGCTGGCACACAAATTAACATAGAGGCAGAGAGATTGTGCGTATTTTCTCCTCTCTAAGGTCTGTTGGACTTGAAGGGATTTCAATTCTTTAGTTTTCTCCTGGGAAGGCCTCTTCGCAAGTTTGGGTTGCTATCCAGTCCACTCCTCTTGCCATGCTTTAAGTTTCATTTTTGCGATGGTACTGATAACAAGCTTCTGCGCTGAACGACAGCCAATTAAAGTGAATCAAAAACAAGCGCTGCGTGAAAGTAAAAGCAATTGTAATCCAAAGCACGCCGCCATGCGCACACGTGTGATAGCTATTGGCGTGGCCGTGAAAGTGAAAGCGATACGCTAATTAAAAGCACGCCGCCATGCGTGCGTGTGTGATAGCTATTGGCATGACTGTGAAAGTGAAAGCGATACGCTAATTAAAAGCAGACCGCCATGCGTATGCGTGTGAAAGCTGTAGGCACAAGCAAAACAAGGTGTTGTCAGGCTGTCCACTGTCCGTACGTACGCGTGCATGTTTTGCTTTGTGTCAATGTCGAGAGCAGCCATGTTTGCCCATCTGTACGCGTGCATGTTCAGCTTTGGCTGAATTGATCGCAAAAGGTCCTCGCATGGCGAGGGCAGCACATGCACGCTGCTAACGCCAGGCGAGACCTAAACAACAAAATGGGACAGGTCATAAACATAGAAGTAGGACTTCAGTTTACACTGGTAGCTGGCTGGATGTTGGTTCAGGCAGTGTCCTTTGACTCCAAATGAGCAGAACAGGGTCATGCTGGTGATTTTGACACGCTCTTGCCCCGCTGGCTGGAATAATGACATTCTTGCTGCATTGTAAAGAAGGGAATCCCGAGAGAAAATATCTCTCTTTAAATGATTTCCCTTTCCACAAGATCCTCATCTTGACTAACGTCATGCCGTAACTTCTCCAGTAGTGAGAAGTAAGCATGCGCACATCTTTTTAACTCCAGTGCGTATGCTCAAGACAGCCACTACTCAAAAACCGAGACATTTCTTTGCCCACCCCAGCCACTATCCAAAAACCAGGACATTAATTCAGTTTGGAGGAAAGTATCAGGACACTGGGACACTTCAGGAAAAAGTGGGACCATCTGGGAAAAACAGGGACGTCTGGTCACCCTAGCGACAGAGTAGGGTCCGTCCGACATTAGCCATACAACCTCCTGCCCTATTTAGAATAGGTAGTCAGTTGTTTCTTTTGCTGTAAAACCTGGTGACGTGGGATAATAAAATAATAATGACCCCCCCAAACTCCCATGGTGTGGTACAGGATTTTGTTTTTAAAAAATTAAAACTTTTTAAAAGTTTGAAGGAGAGTGGTCCTGTTTGACTAAGCCATCCGTCAAACTTTTACAGCATTGACAGGAACCACCGTTACAGCAGATCCTGCCAATAATAAGAGACATCCACGGGCCGTCAGACATCTTTAAATTTGGAGACAGTACGTCTGTCAACGTGACTGAGTATTTCACTCCATTTCCCTGATGGATATACAAATGTGAACCAAAATATAAGTCAAACCCTTACTTCAAGGAGCATGGCTACTATTGTGTGCGTGTATAACTTTGCCTGTGTGAGGAATGCTGAGTGTCATGTTTCATGTCTTATGTCCGATAATGTGCTAAAGTCCCGTGACAGCACGCTCATAGTATGGTCTGAACAGTGCGTGAACAGGATGCCAATCAAGTTTGGAAGGATAGAGTTGTACGTTCTTTATGTGTCTCCCCTCGGAGGGCTGTGGCTTGAGGGTCACGTATTGGGAACAGTCAAGACTTTAATAATCTCTGGAACTCAAGATAGTTGGTGAATACCCTTATTCTCCCTGGAATACTCAAGGTGCTACAGGACTAGGTCGAATGGGGCCTGCACCGTCTGAGAAACACCAGGTGAGAAAATATAAATTGTAGGGTTTTGCTAGAGCTTGGCAAGATGGCCGCTAGTGCTTTGTAGGGTGTAGTCGCACTACGCTCCCTCTCCTGTAGAGTCGGACTCAAGGACGCAAGGATCAGGAATGATGCTGTAAAAAATGCGAGCATGTGGATTATTTACTGGACGCTACTGAGGCTTTGGAAAGTGGCACAGAAGAGGCGGTGGTCAGGACCCACTAAGTGGAAGGAGGCAAGAATGTCAGCACGATCCAAGGATGGCAGCGGCCCTGGGGCCATACCGAAGGTTCTATTGCCGGGCAGAAAAATTACCCCGGCTCCAAGTGCCTCACAGAAAACACAACAGAGGAAGACGGAGCGCGAAAAGAGAACAGAGTTAAAAGCCCAGACCGGAGCAGAAAACGTAAAAGGAAACAAAGTAGCTGAAAAAGAACGAGGTGAAAACAAACAGAGCACCAAACCCCCCAGCTCTGTAAATAAAGACAAAGAGAAGGATACAGCGTTAAGACAGCCTACCTTATCCGAGATGTTCACCAGGAAACCCACGGCGGCTCAGCTCGGAGGATCTGGCGGGCCTGACCGAAATGTAAGAGCGGGACATGTAATTACCTCGGTGAGTTTGACCGCGGAGAAGGCGGGCAGCGCTGAGGGCTGTGCAGAACTCGTGGAGCGGGTGGAAGAGCTAACGGGGATTCAACCTGGAAGAAACGGCGTTGGTGCAATAGGGTGTAGCGCAAAGCAGTCTCTCCTCACTAACGGCGGCATTAGGGTTGCCAAGCAACCAGTACAACCAGCGGAATGCGCAGGAGCGAACACGCCTAGGGTAGAGGAGGAAGGAGCACTGGGGGAGACAGCTCACGCTGAGGAGACGGTGGAGGCTGAAACGGCTGTTGAAGCAGAGCGCTACAAGGGGGAGAGGAATACACAAGAAATACGAGGTAATGAAGGGCTAACATTAAAAGAGATTGAAGGCAAAAATAACAATGCTTCAATGTTAGATGCGCTGCTGCAGGTAGAAGCAGAGATGTGTAACAATTTGAAAGCAAAAACGGACACAAAATGGGGAAGTATGATGAGCTTGGAGTCACAGAAAGATCGTGAAGGAGACAATTTTTTTTCGGTTAACGAGGGCTCAACCTCTTCAAGCACTGGAGAAGACTCAGAGACCTCTGAGCTATTGTCAGAAGAAGAAGAAGAAGAGAATACCGAATCTGACACAGTAAACACGCAGAAAAAGAGAAGATCAGTCTCAAAGCGCAAGTTGAATGCCAAAGCAAACAAAAAGCTCCTGTGGGACTACTCTGACACTGCAGGCCTATTTCAAGAGGGGCAGCAAGGGTCACCAGGGGCACAAGAAAAGGACATGGCAATGGGGGAGGAAGGGCCAAAAGACCAAGCTACCCTGAACTTGTTAGTCAATATGCTAAAACAAATCCAGGGAGAAGCCAGGATAGAGAGCCGCAGAGCTAGACACGATACAAAAAAAATACAGGCCTCTATCAGGAAGATGAACAAAAAGTTCGAGGAAGTGGAGGGGAGAGTAGAGCTGGTAGAAGAAAGAACGGGAAGATTGGAGGACGAAGTAACTGACTGGCAAAAATTTAAGAGGGACCAGTCAAAGATAGTGGAAGACCTACAATGGAAAGTGGAGGACTTTGAAAATCGTCAGAGAAGGAACAATGCAAGACTTTTGGGCCTGGAGGAAGGAGTGGAAGGGCAGGATGCAAGGGGATACGTGATCAGGCTGCTAAAAGGAGCCTTCCCTGAGGCTAGGTGGAAGTGGGAGGACGAGGTACAAAGAGCCCATAGATTCCCTCTGACAATGAAAAAAAAGCAAGGAGAACTCCAAGACAAAATGCCTAGAGCAATGTTGGTATTTTTTGGTAACTTTCTGGCAAGACAGGAGGTGATGGAAAAAGCTAGACCAGATTCTAAAATAAAGGCCGAAGGGGTGACATTTTTTGCAAGACCTGACTTTCGCCATGTCACTGTTGAGAGGCGATGGCGTTTAAGGCAGCTAATAACTCCATTTCAGCAACAGGGAGCTGAAGCGTATCTGTTGTTTCCGGCAAAACTTAAAGTTATCAGTGGCGGACGTACAAGGATGTTTTTTTCTGAGATAAAAGCAGGGGAGTACCTTGATGAGCTAAGGGAGCAACATAAGGGGAAATGAAGTAGATCCAGATGGAACTAGATTATGGAATATGTATCAAGATTTATAGACTATCTATATGGACTAACCGGGAGGGAGAGGGAGGGCGACGCTACAATGCTAGCAGCCAACACATAGGTCAGGATTGACCTATTTGCCTGTAGAAGGGGGGGGGAGGGACCACTGTGGGTGGGAAGGGGCGGGGGGGAGGTGGGGAAAGGATTTGATAAAAATGGAGAAACAACACAAAAAAACAAAGTGGAATGAGATAAAAATTGTAACTAGAGAGAAAAAGCGGGTAAAATTTTTAGGAGGAAACTATAATTTAATATGGCATTAAGGATTGCAACGGTGAACATATGTGGTTTAAATGATGGAGGGAAAAGACAGAAGGCGGCGTCACTGTTTAGACAGCTAAAACTAGATGTGATTTGCATACAGGAGACACACATACTAGGAAAGGAAAAGTTTAGGCTGGAACAGATGGGATATGAGTTGCTGGCTAACACAGGGCAGGACACAAGAACAAAGGGGGTGGCTATACTAGCAAGGAAAGGGACTTTTAAACTCAGAAGGAAAAAAGAAGATTCTGAGGGGAGATGGGCCATAGTTGAAGGGGAAACTTCTGCAGGAAATTTAACAATAATATCAGTATATGGCCCAAATGGAGATAACCCGGAACTGTTTGAATGGCTGGAGCAGGAACTAGCACTTTGGACAGAGCCAGTAATCCTGTGTGGCGACCTTAATATAAACGGACTGCATGGGCTGGGGGGAGCTGGAGGGGGAAGATATGTAGGTAGGAAAAAGAAAACATGTAATGCTGTAACTAATATGATGCAGAATAATGCTCTATCAGATGTATGGTCTAAACACAATCCATTTGGGTCAGGGGGCACTTTCTATTCAGCCCCACATAAAACGATTGCAAGACTAGATTATATCTTAGTGTCTAATGATATTATAAACGGGGCCGAGATAGAGAGATTGCCGAGAATGATCTCAGATCATAATATATTGGTAATAACTATGCCCAGGACAGATAGAGGGAGTATTAAACCTTTTTTATGGACTTTTGAAAGAAGACTATTAAAAGAGGAAGAATATATTAATAGGATGAACATATGGATCACACAATTTTGGGAAATCAATAGGGGGTCGGCTCCAGCTAAGATTGTCTGGGACACATTTAAGGCGGGGGTAAGGGGGGAAACCCTGAGTTATACTTTGAAAAAGAATAAGACGGGGAGAATAAGGATGGATAGGTGGGTAGAAGAGATGAATAGGCTAGAAGAACAACTAAACAGCGCAATGCTGAGGCAAAATACTAATGAAATAGAGGGTTTATTACTGGAAATAGAAGTTAAGAAAGCAGAGACGGGAGATGCACTGACGGAAAAAGCGGCGGGGAACTATCTTGCTAAGAAGGAAAGGTGCTATGACTACAGCGAGAGAGTAGGACACCTTTTGGCCATTAGAATTAAACAAAATAGGGCAGCAGGAGAAATCAAAGAAATTAGAAATAGTGCTGGGGTAATTGTAGAGAAGGTAGAAGAGGTCCAGGAGGTATTTAGGGAATTTTACGAGAAATTATATGTTCAGAATTCAGAGGATATAGGAGAAGGGGGTAGGGACTATCTGACAGGGATAGTACACGAGAAATTGGATAGGGAAGATAGAGATAAATTAGACCTACCGCTAACACTGCAGGAGATAAAAATGGCAGTGAACAATTTACCAGCAGGCAAGGCCACAGGGCCAGATCAAATACCCGCTGAATTTTACAAAGTATTTTGGAAAAAAATAGAAGAAAATATGCTGGAGATTTTTAGACAGGCACAGATGCAAAAACTAGCACCACAATCCTGGGATGACGCAAATATCATTGTGATATTGAAAAAAGACAAGCCCCATTAGACCCAGGGTCATACAGACCTATTACCCTCTTGAACGCGGACGCAAAAATTTATGCCAAAACACTAGCACAAAGACTGAGTCGAGTTATTGAGAAAATAGTAAGTAAGTCACAACATGGTTTCATTCCTGGTAAAGGAACTACTCAGCATACCAGACAGTTAATTACCATACTAGATGCTGTCGAGGTAGCAGGAGACCCTGTCGCAGCCATATTTCTTGATGCTGAAAAAGCATTCGACAGGGTCTCCTGGCAATTCCTGTGGAAAGTAATGGACTGGTTTGGCATAGGTAAAGGGTTTATTAGCGCTATACAGGTACTGTATTTGCAGCCAAAGGTGAGGGTGAAAATAAACAAGGAATATACTAAAAAGGTAAAGATTACAAGAGGAACTAGACAGGGATGTCCGTCATCACCCCTACTCTTTGCTCTATATTTAGACCCGTTACTCAGGAGACTAATGGGTAATATTAACATCAAGCCAGTTGCGTTACAGGGGGCAGAGCACAAAGTGTTTGCATACGCAGACGATGTGGCATTAGTAACTCCGGAACCAGGAAGGGCATTAAGGGAGATAGAACAGGAAGCAGCAATTTTTGGGGATTTAGCAGGATATTCAATTAATAAAGGGAAAACCCAGATCATTTTGAATAAACATACATCCTTTGCGGACCCCAGAGTGGTAAAGGAGGCAGTGTATCTCGGAGTAAGAGTGTCAGCTGACTTGGCGGAATTAGTTAAAATAAATATGGAACCACTATTAACTAAGGTAAAAAGCAACACAGAGAAAATTCACAAACTACACTTGACACTAATGGGGCGCATAAATGTAATCAAAATGGTTACATTATCGAAATTTTTATATCTGTTTAGGGCCATACCTCTATTTTTTGAACAACATTGGTTTATCAAGTTGGAAAAAATACTCAATAGGCTAGTATGGGCACAAGGGAAAACTAGAAGGGCCTATAGACATCTGACGCTTACACGAGAGAGAGGGGGATGGGGAGCACCGGATTTTAAATTGTATTATCGGTCGGCCGTCCTGCAATATTCCCAAGGATTAATTGGAGGGAATAGGGAATACACAAATGTGTATAGAACTATACTGGGTGAGGTCGCGGATGACGCGTTGCTGAAAACGACTAACTATAGATTTTTTAAGAACACAAGGTTTAAAACACTAAAAGCCGCATACATGATATGGAAAGGTGTGGGGAAAAAACTAGGAATTGGCAGATTCAGCAGATACACTAGGATAATAGATAACGAAACTCTCCTGGGGGATATCTTCAGGGATGGAACGATGAAGATATGGAATGATAGGGGCATTAGGAAAATAGGAGACCTTATGGATATAGAAGGGGGGATAATACAATTTGAAGAACTACAAAATAGATTTGGAATACCCACCAACACTTTCTTTAAATATTTACAGGTGAGGAGTTACCTGAGGAATAAAAAGGGGGGACGGATGGGTTTTAAACACTGCAGGCTATTGGACTGTATAGAACAGAGTAAACAATGCAAGATACGGCAGTTACATGCAGAATTGCATGCTTATA
Source organism: Lissotriton vulgaris (assembly GCF_964263255.1). Classification (NCBI taxonomy): domain Eukaryota; kingdom Metazoa; phylum Chordata; class Amphibia; order Caudata; family Salamandridae; genus Lissotriton; species Lissotriton vulgaris. Next base: position 940,548,239 of record NC_141695.1, read on the forward strand.
AAACAGATGATAGAGAGAAATTCTCAAAAAAAATGGATAGAAAAAGTGGGGACCTCTCTAGAAGGATTCCAGAAGTCTTTAGTGTTAGGAAGGTCGGTTCTATGCCCTGCAACGCTGCAGTCACAGCATTATAAAACATTATACAGTCTTTATCATACGCCGGCAAAAATAGCGCAGTGGGGCGGGATAGAAGGCATAACATGCCCTAGATGTAATTCTACGGAGGCTGATATAATACACATGTTTGCCCAATGCCCGCAATTATATACCCTTAAAATGGATAGAAAAATTTTGGGGAACATACTTGACATCAAGATAACATTAGACAACGAAATATTATTGTTGGGAGTAAAGACCGAGATTAAAAATGGTCCCACAGAGTTTTTATTTATGGTGGCAGCTGTATATAGAATTTGCATAGCACGGGCTTGGCTAGATAAGATACCCCCTACATTTCAAACTTGGATCGCTAGACTGTTAGCCACATATAATTTAGAGAAGGCTATATATGAGAGAAAAGGAAAAGGGGCAAAAAAGTTGGGAGAGAAGATATGGAAATCCATAACGAGGTGGAAACATAAGCAAAATAGGGCAGGAGTTGGCTAAACAGCGGTATGTAGGAAAGATAATTTGTGAGATGAAATATATAATTTTTTTTTCCCTGTTATCTTTCCCTCCCATCTGTGTTTTCCTGTTTTTCCCTTTTTCTTTTTTTTTTTCTTTCTTTTTTTTCTCTCTTTTTTTTTCCTTTTTTCTTTTCTTTTGAAATACAAAGTTTGCGGAGTATCGTTGCAAAAGTGCATATGTAATGTATTTATCCCATATTATAATAGGACATATAATATATGCTTTTGTGTTGTAAATCTGATGACTGTAATTCGGGGGGGCAAAACTGTTTTTAAAAAAAAAATCACAATACAAATATTTAAAAAAATAAAAAATAAATAAATTGTAGGGTTTTTATCATATTAAAAGCACTCTTGGTCACGTGGGTAACCTTTGATATAAGGAAGAGGTTGGATGTCTTGATTACTCATACGTTTTTTACTTCAGTTGATGGAGTTCTTGTGAATGAGTTCTTGTAAATTAGTTCTTGTGAGTTCTTTGATGATGACTGAAATAAGAACGAATTTGCATTTGAGCATGTCAAGGTTCTGTAGCAGTTCTGACTGCAACATTGGTATCAGAACCAGCTTTTCAGATAAGTGTTTTTTGCAGATTCACACTGATGTGTCTATCATCAAGTTAATTGTGATAGTTCAGGCTGGATGAACAGAGGATCTCGGGAGAGGGCTGGGCTCCTTGGTGTACGGGAGAGGGATGTCTTTAGCAGAAGGGTAATGTGCTGGAGACAAAGGAGGAAATTAGATAACTTTAACTGATCTGAGTTGGAAAAGTAGGAAGCAATCCATTTCATTATAGTAGCCTGATTCCAATATTGCACAAGGTACATGGGAAGAGGGAAATTTGGCACAGAAAGGTGTCGTGCACAAAACATCTTTAGAATCATATGTTTTCCTTAAGGGACAGCTAATAGGGAGGAATGTAAGCTACTAAGGTGAGGCCTCCGTAAATCAGTAAATGAAGTGCCATAAACAAGCAGGGGACCAGCTCAAAAGCATGCAATACATTCTTTCCATGAAACCTCAGTCAGGTTTGCCGTCTACCTCTATGTGCAGCACACATGTCATCAAGTGATGCTGAGGGATCGTGATAACCCATTCTGAAAGAAAGCCAGGGCTGGGATTAGGGTGCAATGTCCTCTTCAGAGCCAGCTTTGCCCCACATAGTTGCACACCCAGGCACTGACAGATGGTGGAGCCTGTGTGGTCCTGACATCAAGGCATTGAAGGAATAAAACTGCATCAGTCAATCATGGATGGGCCTGTGGAAACTGGCCAGTTTGTCTAGTTGCTTTACCCAGAGATAGTGGATGGCCGTAATTAAATCTACGAGTCAATATCTCCACTGCACAGCCCGAGCATTATGACTTTCTCCTTCCAAATGGAGAACGGCTCGCTCCCAGGTTTTCCTCGTGTTTTATAATGCAGTGTTTAGCATTACTGAAAAAAAATATATTAAAAAATGCATTCAAGTGAGTGCGAGATGGCAAGTGGATATTGGGGTAGGATTTTGGAGGCGCAGTGGTTCAAAGCACGCCTGTGACTGGCCTAGGGTGGCACTGTAGGCTCCGCCCAGACTGCTGCAGTGAGCGGATGGGGGACAGACAATGCTACTGCCCTGTCTTGCTGCCATTCTCTCAGACCCGGTATCTCCGGGCACTGGCACCCTTGTAATTCTGGCTTGTGGTATTTCACCTAGAGTTAACGCTATGGGTGAAATAACATAACTCGAAAAGAGAGCCTTACAGATGACCAAGACTCAGTGACCGACGAGGGAAAAATGGGGAAGAGTTCCAAGGTCAACGAGGAGGCAAGAGTCTTCCCTTGTTGGTGCCTTTCAAGGCATCGAAAACGTGTTATTTCAGGATTGATGCTGGCAAAATCCTGACTGTATGCATGCTGAGGATTGTGGCAACTGGTGCGATTTTTGACAAGGATCTCTGCTGCTCGTGCTAGAACCTGCAGACAAATAGCACGCAAGCGATGGAGTGTTAGATAACATCAAGGTCACCTGGGCGTAGGTTTTGCGCAGGAAGAGGATGTGGTCAGGTTTCATGGAGAATCGGAAGGCGCTACTACAGAGGGCGGTGTTAATTGTTGTGAGGGGTGCCGTCGATGGGCTCATGGCTGTTTTGGGGACAAAGGGGGTGAGCAACGTGGGAAGGCACAGCAAACAGATATCACAACACTCTCACAGTCTAGGTCGGAAGTCCTGCCCCCGAGCGGGCCGCTTCCCTTTATTGGTTCCCCGCAGGCCACTCCTGGCCTGCGGATGTAGGGGTGTGTGTGTGGGTGAGGTGAAACAACTAGACCGCAGTCAGTACATCCCTATCCAACTCTAAGGTTTTTCTTTTCCTGCGAACAAAACACATCACCAAAAGGTCACCACTGCACGTCATACATCAGTCACTGGTTATATAACATCTTTGGATACTTGCGTCTCCCTTGGTGGCGGCGGCAGGGTCTCAGCATGCAGGCAAAGTCTCTGAGTCTCCGGCTTGGCTGCGGGTTGGGCCTCAACTCGTACCTCTGCGAGCGGGATCCCCCGTTCGCGGTGCACTGGCGAGGGCTGCTGACAGCTACCATAGGTGGTGGTGGTGCCGCCAGCTCTTCATTGGGCACCATCTGTTCCGCCCCCGATGCCCCCAGATCATCCTCAGTGATGTTCTCCTCGTGGCTCAGGTCTTCACAGGCGGCATTGTCGCCCTCCGCCGACAAAATTGCTTTGAACCAAGAGGCGTTCCGTGACACTTCCTCGCCCCCTTTTCTTGCTGTCACCATGGTTCCTTTCGTTGACTCGACAGTCCAGATGCCTGGTTCAAACCTGGTCTGGAATTTTCTTCCTGGTCGCCGATTTCTCAAGATGACTTCCCGGTGATGGGATTTTAGAAACAGCCCGTCGGCGGTGACTAGTCCGCTCGTTACCTTGGCTCCGCCTCTCCTGAGTGTCTTTCTGGTTGACTGGAGCAGGCCCCCATTCCGGACTGGTGGGAAGGAGATCTCTCCGGGTGCCTTGGAACATGAGGCTCTGGGGGCTCCTCTGCGTGGTGCAGTGAGGGGTGCTCCGATATTCGCGCAGGAATTCAGGAAGTCTATCCTCCGGGTCAGCCTGTTCAACTAGTGCTATGCGAAAAGTCTTGTTTAACGTGCGCATGAACCGCTCGACGTCCCCGTTGGCTTGGGGCCATTGAGGGGTGATGCGCCGGTGGTGTATCCCTCACTGACTCAGATAAGCTGCGAATTCGGCATCCTGAAATGGGGGCCCGTTGTCGCTTCGTATTTCCTGGGGATAACCAAAGATTGAGAACACTTTTTCAAGTGCTGGGCCAACGTGTCCAAAGGTTGTGGAGGGTACCTTTTCAACCACAGGGTATTTGGAGTACGAATCCAGGATAACCAAGGTATGTCCGTCCCCTGGAAAGCTTCCAAAATCTACGCTTACTTTTGCCCAGGGTGACAGGCTCGCCTCCTCCGTGATGATGGGTTGGGGTCTGTCCGGTTCGCCAGTCAACTGGCACGCTAGGCAACTGCGCACGTGTTCCTCCACTATCGCCTCTAGGTCCGGAAACCACATTTTCTCTCTGAGCCTGGTCTTCATTTTGGTAATTCCCTGATGCCCTCCATAGGCAAGTTGTACCGCCCTTTGTCTCAGTGTTTTGTGGGATTACCAGTCTGGGCCCTCTTAACAGGATTCCGTCTTCCGTGGCACTCAGCTCATGCTGGATGCGCCACATCTGGGTGAGTGACTCTTTGTCTTCGGGGGCCATAAATTGACCTGGTGTAGGTATCCGCTCCAGGTCCCTTCTTGAACGTTTTTTTTGTGTCTTCGTATAGACCGGATCAGTCTCCACTGCACCTTTAATCTCTTCGAGATTCATGTTTTGAGGGCACGAGGTGAGTGCAATCCATTGGGCGAATTCATCACACTCTTCATCGGACCATACCTGGTCGTCTCCATGGGGGTGACGGGACAAGAAGTCCGCTGGGTTTTTTGCGCCTGGCCGATAGACCACCTCCATCTCGTATGGTTGCAATTGGATCGCCCATCTTTCTATCCGTGGAGATGGGTGTCGTGATGATCCTTTGAACAATGAGACCAATGGCTGATGGTCGGTGACCATTACGAAAGAGTGCCCTCGCAGGTATAGGTGGAAATGGCTGCATGCCCATTTTATCGCGAGGGCCTCCCGTTTAATTTGCGCGTACCTGGCCTCGGTTGGTGTGAGGGCCTTGCTGGAAAACGCTAGTGCGGTCCATTGGCCAGGCTCTTGTTCTTGCGTCAGTACAGCTCCGAGGCCCACGGGGCTGGCATCCACCAATACCTCCGTCCGTTTTTCCCGGTCAAAATATGCCAGTGTAGCTTTTTCTAATAGGGCGCTTTTTATTCCTTGGAACGTCTCCTCTTCTTTCGGTCCCCATTTCCATGTGGCGTCTATCTTTGTCAGGGCACACAGTGGCTCACTCCATGTGGCTAGGCCCGGGATGAAACAACCACAATAAGTGGCCATGCCCAGGAAACTCCTAACTTCCGTCGGAGACTTCGGGGCAGGGGTATCTTTGATAGCTTTAGATTTCCGCGGATCCACTTGGATCCCCTCCTGGCTGAAGATATAGCCGAAGAACTCGATCTTTGGCTAGAAGAACTGGCATTTTTCTTTGTGTAATGTCGCTCCATGGGCGCTCAGTCTTCCCAGGGTGTCTCGGAGGTGCTTATGGTGTTCTGTCGCAGTCGTTGAGTGAATGAGGATGTCATCGCTGACGTTGATGACCCCTGGTAAACGGACAACATCTCACTGATGGTATTTTGGAACACGTCAGCTGCAGAGGAAATGCCAAAATTGAGTCTCTTGTACCGTCTGAGCCCTAGGTGCGTGCTAAAGGTGGTTATGAACCTGCTTTCTTTGGCCGGTGGCAGCTGGTGGTAGCCTGCATTTAAGTCGATTTTGGAAAACCATTTCGACCCATTCACATCGGCAATGATATCGTCCATAGTTTGGGTCAGGTGACGCTCCCGTCTAATGGCTTTGTTTGGCAGTCTCATATCATTGCACAAGCGGATCGCTCCGGGTTGGCGTGGTTTTTCCAGGATAACTATGGGGGATACCCATGGGGTAGGTCCCGAGACTTTCTTAATTACACCTAGGTTTTCCAGGTTCTCCAATTCCTTTTCCACCAGAGGTCTTAGGTGAAATGGTATCCTGCGATGCCTAAGTGCGATGGGTTTTATGGTTTTATCGATGTGTAGCTTCACCTTATGCATCCCAAGCCCTTGAAAAGCTCCGGAAATTGTTCTAATAGCTCATCCACTTGGTGTGTTCAGATTCGGTGGGCGAATGCTATCAATTTTAAATCTTCCGCCGTATTGCTGCTCAATAGCGTCTCAGCCTCCCTGTCGATTATGTGGACGGTCGCCATCACTTCAAGATCATCCGCTTTGATAGGTACGATCATCTTCCCTTTCAATGGTAGTGGAGAATGGGCTCCGTATGCGAAAATCCTGTTTTTAGATGGTACTATCTGAGGCTGGGGTCTCAGCTGGTTGAATTGTTGCAGACCCATAACATTCACCGTGGCCCCTGTGTCTATTATTGCCTTGACTTCGTTTCCCGTCAGTTGTACAACACAGGTGGTTCGGACCGCCTTCGGCGCTTCAGTTCCCTCGCAAAAGAAATTACGTGTACCTCTTAGTCTTCCGAGTCAGATGACTCATCTACCATTGGAAGCTATCTTCCCTGGGTGTGCTGCGTCCCTTCCGGGGGTGGCGGATCATTCAGGGACAGCTGTCAAATTGACTTTGGTAGTGAACTGGATTTTCTTGGCCCTTTCATGTGGTTGCGTCGTCGGCAGACAGATGCGAAGTGGTTTGGAATCCCACAGTTCGTACATGTTTTTCCTTGGGCAGGGCAGTCTTTGGCTGCATGCAGCTCATGCCCGCAGTACCCACATCTTGCCTGGGGTCCTTCTTTCCATGGGTCTTTAGAGTATCTGCTCTTTGTCGGTGTCTTCACAGCATCCACTCGTTCTACCTTGATGTTATCACTTTTCCCTGGGTGCCTGGTTAGTGCTTGATCCATGGCGGTGGCCCTCGCCACCGACAGGTCGTGTGATCGGGCTAGAATGAGTATGTCTTCTAGCGAGATGCCTGGCTTCCTCAGGATTAGGCCTCGTAGTGTTTTATCTTGGCATCCTTGGATTACTTGTCTCCTTATGGCTTTGGGTTGGTCTTCCTTTGTGCAGATGCTGGCGAGTTCTCTTACTCGAGCATAGAAACGATCCATGGATTTGCCTTCTCGATGTCTTGCTTGCCCTAGTTTAAAGACCTCAAAGTCCAAGTTTAACTGCGGGTCAAAGTATCAGCTGAGGGCCTGGACAGCTGTGTCATAGTCTACCACAGCCCCCGTGTCGGGCAGATGCTTGAATAACTTGAAGATCTTGTCCCCCGCGTAATGGAGCAGTAAAGATCTTTTTACGGCACCATCTATCTCTCTGGAGGCTACAAAATAGTTTTCCAAACGCTCTAGCCAGATCTTCCAGCGTGGCGATGCTGTCGATGGGTCCTCTACTTCACTAAAAAGAGGTAGGACTCCTGAGGCGGCATGCTGGTATGAGATGCGCGCCTGGGCGGCGGGCTCCTTGTCGGCCATGGTGTCGGTCTCGCTTTACTCCCTCTTGGGCCTTCCTTTAGGTCTCTGGTGTTGTGACCCGGGTTTGCTGTGCTGCCCTTTCCTGGCTTTTTGCGGCCCTGGGGTTGCCAGTGCTTATTGAGTGGTGCAGTTGCCCTTGCCAATGCTTAGTGTGTCCTTTGCCAATGCTTAGTGTCTTTTACGGTGTTTTTCCTTGGTGCTCGTGCAATAGGGTGGCCGTTGTTTCCCCTTTTGCTGGATTCGCGCTTAAAATGCCTCGTGATTCGGCCGGGATTGTTCTCAGGCTGTCTTCACACGCGGCACGCGTGTTCAAGTGTAGGCCTCACCTCACTGCGCATGCGCGCGTGTCTTGGTTGCTGGCGGGCCTTGCGCAGTTTTTTCCCACTCATTCTCCCGGCCACGTCTCTTCGCCCCTCACTGTCTAGTTCCCGCAGGCAGCTCCAATGCACCTCGCTGCTTACCGGTGAGCTAGGCTTTGCTCCGGTGGGACTTTCGGGGGTGCCGGCGGCTCTTCCTTCTGCTCAAGTTTCCGCGGCGGGCAGGTGTTGGTGGTAGGGTATCCCACCCTCGTCACCAGTGTTGTGAGGGGTGCCGTCGACGGGCTCAGGGCTGTTTTGGGGACAATGGGGGTGAGCAACGTGGGCAGGCACGGCAAACAGATATCACAACACTCTCACAGTCTAGGTTGGAAGTCCTGCCCCCGAGCGGGCCGCTTCCCTTTATTGGTTCCCCGCAGGCCACGCCTGGCCTGCGGATGTAGGGGTGTGTGTGTGGGTGAGGTGAAACAACTAGACCGCAGTCAGTACATCAATGATGTACTTGATATCGTCTTTAGGTGTCCAAACATGTTATAGTTCTACTCTGCATTTCTACATGCAAGCTTTACAAAATGTGGACTCAATAGTGCAAACCTTGACCTTAATGAAAAGCATAAGCAGGAAAACCATAACTAGGCTTCATGACTGAACCACTTAAGGCATCAGGTGCCTGGGAACTGTAATTATAGCCCTCAATATTCTGACAAACGATTGTACAGACAAAAAAAAAGGTTTATGACTCGAGGCGGATCAGTGATGAGCTTGACTCTGGTCTGGTGTTCTGCTGAGAGGGGTGGGGGACAGTCAATGACTCTTTTCATGGAGCAAGCGAGGATTCTTTAGGCTAAATATCCTCGTGCTGTTATAAGAAGACATCAGACAGGTTTTTGTTCAATCCTGAAGGACGAGGTTATCAGGTGCCTAAAGGGAACACATTCATTTACATGCAGGAGAACATGCACCACTTTGACAATATGCGACTCAGGCTAATATGACAATTTGAAGCCAAAATTGGTCGTCATGATATATTCTCCCCTAAACATCTAATCAAAGTACCCTTTAAGGAAGGCTACACCATGTCGGAGCAGATTCTAAAGGTTACAAACAAGGGGGCTATTAAGGTCAATCCTCAAGCTTGTAAACTTCAAGTTCAGTCACCCCCTTGGATAGTGGTACAATGCTAAATGATGGTGAGAGGTCACTAAGTCTCTAATAGCTCGCACATATCAGCGTCACTGGGCTGAATGCAGGGCCGGACTGGGAACCACAACCGGCCCTGGCAAAGTGCTCGGCCGCCCCCCACCCCTATCCCCACTCGGGGGATGGGAGGTGCCGCCAAGCTCTTTGCCGGAGCCAGTATGCTGCAAAAACGGCCCTGTAACAAAATCGGCCCCCAGGGGCCCAAAACCGGCCCCCACCCGTGCGGCGCAACGGGGAATTGCCTGGTGCACACTATGGCCAGTCCGGCCCTGGCTGAATGGGGGCCAGACCAACGACATCACAGGGGCCTGTGTTATGCCACTCCTCAGACTTAAACTACTAGTGAGGTCTAACCTGAATGCTGCCTATGGTGAATGGGGAACAACCACTACCGCTAGCTTGAGGGAAGTGGGACTCATGAATCTGCCTATGAAACACTACAGCCCTGACCTCAGAGGACTTTGTATATTGTTTGGTAATGTCATATTTTACATTGTAGTAATAGATACATGTTTCTTTCAGCACAAAAGTAAGTATTTGACTAGAAAATCACTTATTGCTGCAGGTATTTTGAGTTGTGAGCCTGTGTTCACCCCCTGTGTCTACATCCCCCTTTCCCCTGAGAGGCCTTGGACTGCTCGGTCCACACTACCACTGAGAGTCAGTACTTAAGGGGTACTTGGCCCAGTTGCTCAGTAGCTATAGTAGGTTGGGCCCCAGGACAGCAGGGGTAAAAAGCAGTAATCCCCACGATTGGGCCCAGTAACCCCTGCTTGCCAGTGACCCCCTGAACAGGGTTCCAATACCCTTGACACTTCCAGCCACACAGGACAATGAACTGTAATTGATCATGGGTAGCCAGGGAGTTTTCTGAAATGCTTCTTTCTCACAGAGAAGGGGTCCAATTAAATTTGACAATGTATAAAACATGAACATCCCACTTGAGAATCAAACCTGGTCCACATTCTGAATGCTAACATGCAAGTAAGTCTGCTCTTCTTAGAGATCTGACACCCGGCAGCTCCCTACTGGACAACAATTAGAAATGGAAGTAGAATCCATCCATCTTAGGGAGTCTTCCCTAGATCTGCATGTTTCCATCTCATTAGATTCAGTACAATTCTTCATATGAGGTGTTTAATAAAGATCTCAAATGTTCTTAATTTCGTTGCCCTTTCAGTTGTGGCCTTTGATCTGACACTCATGAATGTTTGACCTAACTCAGATTAAATGATGCATGATATATGTAAATATGCTTTATACAGTAACTGTTACTGGGGAAGGGGGCGTTGCTAACTGCTGAAGATGGTAGGAGCACAATTGCTGAGCGTCCGGGCCTGGACCATACACCCACCTTTATTCAGGACTGAAAATGGGCATCCTCCATAACTGACACTCCCCAGCTGCTCTCCTGGTCTTGCTGCATTGACCAATGCCATCAGGGAGAGCCCTAGCAGCCTCGGTACAGCCTCGTGGTGCCTTGCCTTGCCTCTGGAGGCCTGCAACCAGTGCAGATCAGCACACGCCCTGAACAGCCACTAGAACCCACCTCCACCCGCCTGGCACCCAGCACATACTACTGGCTGAGCCCGGAAAGACCGCTCCGAACGAAGAACTGGCCGGGGACATCAGGGCGAGGATGTGGGGAGAGTGACCTGGGCGGTGCTGGACAGAGCCACATGCCTGGGGCCTGATCGAGTACGGAAGACCCAGTGGCGTGAAACTCTCTGCCTCACTGCGAAGGCAGCTAACTGCATTGAACAGGGCGACAGAGGAGGGGGCGAGTGTGAGCTCCATACCAGGCAGTGCCACAAAGGCCAGGAGTACTGCACTGGACAGGCCAACAGGTGAGGCAGTACATCGACACAAGCTGGGATCCCTTTTTCGCCCCAACCCGATGGGTTGCCCACCACAGGTATAAACCATTAGCCACGCATGTGAGCTGGCCACTACACAGCACTATAGCCCAAGTTCTATGCTCTCATGACCCAAGCAACATGGCGTAGCATAGCGACGTGTCCCTCGACGTGGAGACGGTGTAAATGGAGACAACAGCACACTCCTAGTGATGAACTAAAGGAGGAAACACTATATACACTGTGTGGTGAGATCTCTGGGAGCGTGCATTCTGACTCCTATTGAGGCCTAGCAGACCCACCTCACACCAGGTACGCCCCTGCAGTAGCATGATCATCATAATTATTGGCTAGTGTTAGCTTCACACTCCACCCTCCACCCTTGGAGAGCAGATGATTTGAATTCCTGCTTCCTGGCACAGTAGGTATAAGAAAAAGGGAGTAGCCTGCCTCATAAATGCCGTTCCTGATGCTCGGCACACTGAGAATAGCACCAGTGCCACACTCATCCACTGCCGCACATCACCCACTTTCACTGAAGCTGAGAGAATCCATTGCCCCATGCACTTCAGGTAAGGGACCAAATTGTAATACCACGAACGAGCCCTGGACATCCTGATCACCTGTACTACAAAGCCATTGCAGTCTAGGGACCCCTTGTAATGCCCCCCCCTCCCCTGCTGACTGAATTACCGGCATATTCCTCCTCACAGCCACTCATCTTGGACTTACCTCCATTAGTGCTATCCTACTGAGCCAAGTCGGTGTGGTGGCCCTGATCGTAGTGGGACACAAGGTGTATTCCCCACTCCATTATTTGAAACTGACCACTGCGCACAATGGGCCGCACCAGAGCCAAAACTGTGGAACCACCCGAATACTCCTGTTCTCAATCTACCCCATGAATGTTCCTCCATGATGGTACCAGAAGATTATATACCACATACAATGACGGGCCCCCACTGGACAAATTAGATGCCAGCCTACAAGAGATTGGGAACTATAGACTGGCCCTTGAACAGTGTCTAGGAACAATCACCATGGATAACAGTCTCCTTAAAGATAATCACAGGAAGTTAAGTGACAAAAGTAAAAACAAACAAAACTACCCTCTCTTCCTTGACACCATGGCAAAAGGAACAGACCGCTACTGTTCCTCTTCTTCAGTGGCAAGTTGAAATGCTACAAGAACATGCAGAAGACACCAAAGGACGGGCACGCCGTAATAATTCTCAGTATTATAAGACTGCCCAAGGGCGGTTGAGGGCCCCAAAAACCACACATTATGTAGAAGACTGGCTCTGTAGCAGGAAGGCACCAACTGATCTGTCTTAGTTGTTCATAGTGGAGAGGGTGCACAGACTACATGTTGAGGTGACCACCCAGGTGCGCTACCACAACCAATTGTGGCCGGCAAACTGAACTATAGAAACAGGGATGTGCTCCTTTGCAATGCACGGACAATGCATAGATCTTACTTTTCTCAGACTTTCAGTTTAGAGCAAATGATCCTCTCCTACCAAGCAGTGAAATGCCAACTACCCGCAGTGGGCCTCACATACACTGTGTGGTTGCCGGTCAGGCTCAAAGGGATGCATGAATAAAGGACTTGGGGGCATATTATCAAGGACCGGTGTTAAAAATATCGCCGATTTATAAACACCGGTCCTTGATAATACGCCCCTTGATTCTTTTACTTCTTCAATACCCAAGAGGTTGCCTGGGACTGGGAAGAACAATATTTCCCTGACTCCTGGAGACCTGCGACCTCGCAACCAGTGACACCTAAGGCAAACAGCCGCACCAGTAGCAGCAACGGGGACCACTCAACAGAGAAGCACAGCCTCATCTCCACAACAAGCCCTAAAGGGCCCGACAACTGCACTCACATTGGCACCCTCTCTTTGGGATACCCGCCCGCACACCAGTCCTAGTTCATCACCAAACAGCATATCAGATTCTGTCTCTGGGAGTAGCTCGGCGATAATCCCATCATCCACTCCACAGACTGCTAATCACCTGCTCAGTTGAGAACTACGTAAATGCTATTGCTTTAGGGACCCACCTTTGACCATAAGCAGGAGACACTGGCTTTCACCTCCCATCTGCAATTCATGAAAAAAGTTACTTGAAACCCGATCTCAACTGGGCAACAACTTATTATGATGGGGACCGATTATACAAGTCCATCATCCCCATATTAGTAAATTTACCCTGCTATCAGACTCCCCGCACTGATCACTGACTGGAAATCTCCCTAATGTGATACATGCTAACACGACCAGGTGCCAAAGTTCCAGGTGCAGAAAGATGTCAGCCTCTAGATGAGCCATCCGCCCCAATGAAGAGATGCCCACAGTTTGTATGCCACGTACATCAAGGGTGACTGCATGCACATTTGTATTGTTTTCTTGTTTCTTTTACAGTTCTGGTTGACCAAGTTTCTTTTGCCTGACCTTATTTTGGGGTTTGCTTATGTTTATTGTCATATGCCAAGTCAAATGTGCATTATGTTTTTAATGTTGTCAATTACCCGATCACATCCGATTGTATATGTTTGATCTTCTTACGTGATAATGGCTGTTCCACACAAATAAAACATGATTACTTGGAATGTTTGGGATTATGAGGTCCATACAAAAACCTTACAGGATCCCACTCCAATTACATCAGAAATGGAGAGGCAAACTATTTCATACTTCCTATTCGGTCTTTGTGTGGGACGCAGCAATATAGATCTGTGCAGGGATCCCATTCACAGCTGTAGACTATAGAATTGACATATATGGGTGATACGTCCTTCTATGAGGCGCTCTAGATGACACACCTGTGGTGCTGGGTAGTGTATATGCCCCCAACCTGGAGCAGGATGCTTTCTTGGCATATTTATCCACTGTCCTAGTGGATTGGGCTCAGTGTCCCTGGTTCATAGGGGGGATTTTAATGCGGTCCTAGATATTAACCTGGATTGATCACATCCCCCTCTGCCAAATGCAGGCTCGGTGCGACAAGCTAAGTCTCCAAAACAATAGTTAGAGGGATGGACCTCTTCAGATGTTTGGCGCAACCGCAATGGGATCATGTGCAAAAACTCATTTTATCCCCCCCCCACACTTGTTACATTTATGCCTTAATAGAATCCTTTCTAACAAAAAATTGGACAACACTATAGACCCTTGGAGGCTTGGGTAAATCAAAGCGAATATTTAGAAACAGCACCTACAAGGGATTTTTTGACAAAAAAATCTTATAGAATTAAAGAAATACATTTATAAAGCCCTAGTTAGTGGCTTCTGGCAAATAAATTAGGAAAATTAATTATATTCATTCAAAGCGAGTAAATCAATAGCAGGTAAAAAGAAACAGAAAAAGTGCAAAAAATGCAAATCGGGTGTATACTTTTGGAGTACAAGTTTATCTAGAAAACTCTATTACAATAGAGGGTACAAAATGCAATTCACATAACTACAAAAGTGGCCGAGATGGATTATCTTCACAGCAACTGTTTTCTCATAAACACTTTTGTTATAGCCCATTTCATAGATTTTCAAATGAGGAAAACATGATTGTAGATACAATGAACAATTCCAAAAGGATCAATTATAAATGAAAATGGGTAGGAATGTTGACGTTTCGGTCTTGTCTCGTGCTAAAGTCTATAAGACTATCTTCAGGATGAAGTGTTCTTATGTGGACTGAAGAACCTAGAACAATAAATGAATGTGACCATATGTACAAGGCACCAAGACCCAATCTATGACAGACCCCCACCTTGGCGAACTCATTTCTGTTTCAATCGAGATTGTGCCCGTCCCGGCACCACTCTGAGGATTAAAAAAAGTAGGGGTGTACTCCTCTATAATTGACTGCAGCTCTGTGGCGAGCACAAGTATTTGGAAAGCAGTCACATCACAAGTCTAGATGTTTGGTGTCCATTCTATTCCCCATTTCTTTGGATCATCATCCATATTCCTCATTCAAGGCGGTGGAGCGAGGTACATCTCTAGGCCCGTACAACAGTCCTCCGCTATATTATTCATGTTGAGGGTAGCCTGGGTGCCCTACAGAAGGCAGTAGCTAACAATGAGATACATGCCTGATAGTTACAGGCCGCCATAATCGAATATGCTGCGCTTTTGGAATGCTTCCAAATCATTAATTATAGGATCTATTTGGGGAAGACCCACATGGAAGCCAATAAATTGAGTGCGGTACAAGCTGTTATGATCAGACAACACCCCCGCCTACCCCAATCCTCATTATTACCCCACCACAGAACACTCAGGCCACCAGCCAATTGGAGGTTAACACAGTGTTACATGATATTTATGCTGCCCTTTCCAAGCACCCCTGTAGATCGTGGGCCAATTTACTCCTTCCTAGAACAACTGACAATACCCAAGGTGACAGCCGTGGATAGGGATGTTTTGGGAACCCCCTCACTCAAGGCAAAATTCATAGAGCCTTAAAGAACTGGCTCATAATAAAACACATGGCTCTATTAGCCTTCCTGTTTAGTTTTAAACCACATTTGCCATGTGCCTGGTTCCACAACAGGAGGGACTTTACAAGACTACCCTGGAAAAAGGAAAGCCACCCCCACTACAAAACAGGAACTGGGTACTTCTCTATTGAAATCTGATGAGCCTTCATCTGATATGTCCTCTTATTAACCTCTCTCTTTACTCAAAAATGATATCAGAATTTCAATAAGGTATTGGCCTGCTGCCTGCTTCCCATTCTCCCAGGACTCCTCCACAAAAACCAAAGCGGCTTCATCCCCAACTGCAACATCTCACTGAACATACACCACTTACACCAGATCATGGAGGCCGACAGGGGATGCTGTCAGTGGACAGATTGTCTCTCTTTGGAACTAAGACTGGCCTTTGACACATTAAGATGGGATTTTATGATTACTGCCCTCCAGCGTTTCTATATCCATCTTACTTATATCTGCTAGGTGCAATTAGTATATGCTTCTCTTACAGTGAGCAATGCAAAAACAACAGTTGATGGACAGAATGCAGAACAATGTCATTCATTCACCCCAGTACAGAGATATGGGCCTCATTCCATCGTTGTTTGCTCACCATGCCATTCCAGTTTGAACCTAGCCAAGTGCAAATCAGTCTTGACCCAGTGCCCCATGGGAACAGGCCTGGCCGAACTGCCAAGCCAGGTCCTCCCTGACTGGAAACAAGCATCCTAGGACCAGTTTCGGGCATTCAGCCCTCATCAGCCAGGATAGCTTGATTCCAGTGGCATGGAGAGCACAGGACTCACGTCTGACCATCCCCGTCCAACTTGGGGTGACAAATGCAGAGAAAACTGTTGATGGACAGAATGAAGAACAATGTCATACATTAACCCCAGTACAGAGATCTGGGCCTAAATCCATGTTTTTTTGCTCACCATGCCATTCCACTTTGAACCTAGCCATATGCAAATCGGTATTGACCCTGTGCCCCATGGGAACAGTCTAACCCGAACTGCCAAGCCAGGTCCTCCCTGGACTGGAAACATGCATCATGGGACCGGTATCGGGCTTTCAACCCTCATCACCCAGGATAGCTTAATTCCAGTGGCATTGAGAGCACGGGACTCACGTCTCAGCATACCCGTCCTACTCTGGGTGACAAATGCAAAAACAACAGTTGATGGACAGAATGCAGAACAATGTCATATATTCACCCCAGTACAGTGATCTGGGTCTAAATCCATCTTTTTTTGCTCACCATGCCATTCCAGTTTGAACCTAGCCATATGCAAAACCGTCTTGACCCTGTGCCCCATGGGAACAGTCCAGCCCGAACTGCCAAGCCAGGTCCTCCCTGGACTGGAAACAATCATCCTAGGACCAGTTTCAGTCTTTCAGCCCTCATCAGCCAGGATAGCTTGATTCCAGTGGCATTGAGAGCACGGGACTCACGTCTCAGCATACCCGTCCTACTCTGGGTGACAAATGCAAAAACAACAGTTGATGGACAGAATGCAGAACAATGTCATATATTCACCCCAGTACAGTGATCTGGGTCTAAATCCATCTTTTTTTGCTCACCATGCCATTCCAGTTTGAACCTAGCCATATGCATATCAGTCTTGACCCTGTGCCCCATGGGAACAGTCCAGCCCGAACTGCCAAGCCAGGTCCTCCCTGGACTGGAAACAAGCATCCTAGGACCGGTTTCGGGCTTTCAGCCCTCATCAGCCAGGGTAGCTTGATTCCAGTGGCATGTAGAGCACGGGACTCACGTCTGAGCATACCCGTCCCACTCGGGGTGACAAATGCAAAAACAACAGTTGATGGACAGAATGCAGAATAATGTCATACATTATCCAAGTACAGAGATCTGGGCCGAAATCCATTGTTTTTTTGCTCACCATGCCATTCCAGTTTGAACATAGCCATATGCAAAGCAGTCTTGACCCTGTACCCCATGGAAACAGTCTAGCCCGAACTGCCAAGCCAGGTCCTCCCTGGACTGGAAACAAGCATCCTAGGACCCCTTTTGGGCTTTCAGCCTTCATCAGCCAGGATAGCTTGATTCCAGTGGCATGGAGAGCACGGGACTCACATCTGAGCATACCCATCCCACTCGGGATGACGAATGCAAAAACAACAGTTGATGGACAGAATGCAGAACAATGTCATACTTTCACCCCAGTACCGAGATCTGGGCCTAAATCCATCATTTTTTTGCTCACCATGCCATTACAGCTTGAACCTAGCCATATGCAAATCAGTCTTGACCCTGTGCCCCGTGGGAACAGTCCACCCCGAATTGCCAAGCCAGGTCCTCCCTGGACGGGAAAGAAGCATTCTAGACCGGTTTCGGGCTTTCAGCCCTCATCAGCCAGGATAGCTTGATTCCAGTGGCATGGAGAGCACGGGACTCACGTCTGAGCATACCCGTCCCACTCAGGGTGACAAATGCAAAAACAACAGTTGATGGACAGAATGCAGAATAATGTCATACATTATCCAAGTACAGAGATCTGGGCCTAAATCCATTGTTTTTTTGCTCACCATGCCATTCCAGTTTGAACATAGCCATATGCAAATCAGTCTTGACCCTGTACCCCATGGAAACAGTCTAGCCTGAACTGTCAAGCCAGGTCCTCCCTAGACTGGAAACAAGCATCCTAGGACCCCTTTCGGGCTTTCAGCCTTCATCAGCCAGGATAGCTTGATTCCAGTGGCATGGAGAGCACGGGACTCACATCTGAGCATACCCATCCCACTCCGGATGACAAATTCAAAAACAACAGTTGATGGACAGAATGCAGAACAATGTCATACTTTCACCCCAGTACCAAGATCTGGGCCTAAATCCATCATTTTTTTGCTCACCATGCCATTACAGCTTGAACCTAGCCATATGCAAATCAGTCTTGACCCTGTGCCCCATGGGAACAGTCCACCCCGACTTGCCAAGCCAGGTCCTCCCTGGACGCGAAAGAAGCATTCTAGACCGGTTTCGGGCTTTCAGCCCTCATCAGCCAGGATAGCTTGATTCCAGTGGCATGGAGAGCATGGGACTCACATCTGAGCATACCCATCCCACTCGGGATGACGAATGCAAAAACAACAGTTGATGGACAGAATGCAGAACAATGTCATACTTTCAACCCAGTACCGAGATCTGGGCCTAAATCCATCATTTTTTTGCTCACCATGCCATTACAGCTTGAACCTAGCCATATGCAAATCAGTCTTGACCCTGTGCCCCGTGGGAACAGTCCACCCCGAATTGCCAAGCCAGGTCCTCCCTGGGCGGGAAAGAAGCATTCTAGACCGGTTTCGGGCTTTCAGCCCTCATTAGCCAGGATAGCTTGATTCCAGTGGCATGGAGAGCACGGGACTCACGTCTGAGCATACCCGTCCCACTCAGGGTGACAAATGCAAAAACAACAGTTGATGGACAGAATGCAGAATAATGTCATACATTATCCAAGTACAGAGATCTGGGCCTAAATCCATTGTTTTTTTGCTCACCATGCCATTCCAGTTTGAACATAGCCATATGCAAATCAGTCTTGACCCTGTACCCCATGGAAACAGTCTAGCCTGAAATGTCAAGCCAGGTCCTCCCTGGACTGGAAACAAGTATCCTAGGACCCCTTTCGGGCTTTCAGCCTTCATCAGCCAGGATAGCTTGATTCCAGTGGCATGGAGAGCACGGGACTCACATCTGAGCATACCCATCCCACTCGGGATGACAAATGCAAAAACAACAGTTGATGGACAGAATGCAGAACAATGTCATACTTTCACCCCAGTACCGAGATCTGGGCCTAAATCCATCATTTTTTTGCTCACCATGCCATTACAGCTTGAACCTAGCCATATGCAAATCAGTCTTGACCCTGTGCCCCATGGGAACAGTCCACCCCGACTTGCCAAGCCAGGTCCTCCCTGGACGCGAAAGAAGCATTCTAGACCAGTTTCGGGCTTTCAGCCCTCATCAGCCAGGATAGCTTGATTCCAGTGGCATGGAGAGCATGGGACTCACGTCTGAGCATACCCATCCCACTCGGGGTGACAAATGCAAAAACAACAGTTGATGGACAGAATGCAGAACAATGTCATACATTCACTCCAGTACAGAGATCTGGGCATAAATCCATAGTTTTTTTGCTCACCATGCCATTCAGAATTGAACCTAGCCATATGCAAATCAGTCTTGACCCTCTGTCTCCTACAGTGAGGGCACGGACAGGCCAACATATATCTGATTCATATCCGGTGAATCTCAGCACCTGACTGGGCTGTCCACTATCATTACTCCTTTTTGTATTAGCACTAGAACCCTTAACACAACGGATAAGACAAGAAGCCCAGGATTGGGGGATCCCTGTAGGACCCACAGTCCACGCAACATCATTGTATGCCAATGATATGATACTGTATGTGAAACACCTTCACATGAACCTGGCGGAGACGACCAGACTGTTTGCTATATTTGCAAAGATGTGTGGCCTATATAGCAATATCGACAAATCCTAAACATTCTCACTGGAAGGCATCTATTGCAGACCAATAATAACCTTCAGGTAAATTAGTATCAAAGAGAAAGCCCAGACATTTTTTAATTAGGAATACAAGCTTACTGAGATGCATTGGATGTTTTGGACAGTAATCTCCAAAAGATTATAACATCCCTTAAATCACACATTCATTTCTGGGTTCATTGGCCCTCACCAAGATGGTTATGCTACCGTGCCTACTCTACTACTTTGTACATTTACCTGTTTTTGTCCCTGCTTGGATCATCCTAATTAACACCTTACTGAATGGTCTAATATGGGTCAGTGAATGCTGTATGGTTAGTCCATCCAAACTACAACTACTACCCGATAAGGGAGGGAATGACGCTCTGGATTTCAAAACTTATTGTCTGGCAGGGCAGCTGCAATGACTATCATATTGGCTAGCCGGACTCAATCTGACAGAGATCAGCTACACAAACGCTGAGCTTAACCGGGTAAACTCCACAGTCTGATCTGCTTTGACTATTCCTCACCTACTCATGGCCCCCTTACTGTTTTGGAAGATGGCTTTACACTATACCACCCTTCAACCACCATATGCCCCACACATACCTCTACTTAGTCTCCCCACAAAATCCAGGAGTTTTTCAGCAAACGGGCTACACCCATGGATGCAGGGAGGCATCATCAATGTTGGTGACCTCTTTACAGAGGGCATCCTTCTGAATCACTTAGATTTAAAAAATACCCAGGGCCTACAAGATATACTCTTTTTAACACATGTCAGTGTGCACCAACACAGGGCACCGGGTGTAGACGTACTACCTACACACAAGTTAGTTTAGGCAATGTATACAATGGGACATGGCATACACAGTCCATTGGTAATACTGTGGCCTCTGTGCACACCTGCTGGTCTCTCTGACCCCCTTGCGGGCTAAATGAGAGAAGGACCTTGCCCGAGGTCTTTGTGATAAAGAATGGGCCTTTCTTATAGAATATCCCTCCAAAAATATCTCTCAATTCCCGCTTCAGAGTTATCCAATTTTCCATATTACACCGGGCATACACCACACTGCATAGACTCCACTCGATGTTCCCCACAGTGCCATCCCCATAGCCCCAATATTACGACCAACGCCAAGCTCCTACACATATTATGGGACTGCTCGATATTGTCCTCTTATTGGTCACAAATCAGTGCCACCCTGTCATAACCAACCAAGCTAAATCATTGACAGTCACCGGATAATTATACTTTAGGTTTATTCCATAGACCCAAGGGAACTAAAGAGGTAACACATTTTGTAGACCTAGCGCTCGCACTGGCAAAATGGTTCTTAACGCAATGTTGGAAATCCTCGACGGCATCCATGGTTTCCCAACGGCGGGAGGAAGTAGAGTGATGGGGACTAGCAGAGAGTGCTGCACTGTGCCAGGAAGAGTACTAGGCCTGTGGAACAAAGCCATAGCAGTGGACTGGGATGCACTGCTGGAATCTTTCAACCCCTAGAAATCGCAGATACTTAGACTGGATTACTTACCCCCCTTCAGATATGCTATTCTATTTACCTCACAAAGATTTCAACGCACTACCCCACGAGCACACCCTGTTACAATGTCACTAGGACCAAGCTGGGATCCCTAGCACATATTGCAACTGCTACTGGCACTTGGCGGACTCCTTGCACCCATTGATTAAAGCCCGCAACACTACCATTACACATCTATGGGATACAACATAATTATTGCCCATAGTGACGATGTCCAAGTCAGGAGAGTGTGGGTGGAGGTTAGTTAGTTCAGATAAGTTCCCAGTTTGAATTACTTGTTAACCAATTGTAAATCTCCATGATAATCTCCTATATTCTAGAATGTCATACATTCTATTGTATTGAAGGACAATTACTTTGTCCATCGTCCTACCAACAAAGTGCACTGTTATAACTTAATATTGTTTACCGGATGGTGCTGTGAATAACTCAAAAATGCCTAGTTGAACCAAGTGGGGGTGCGCAGCTCAAAAAAGTCCAACAGGCCAGTGTAGGTGTAAAAGTAACTTCTTTATTTGAAATTTTTTTATCTTAAAAGGCATATGATTTTAGATAATTCAGCCTTTAGGTGAAAAAGTAACGTTTTTATTCGAAAATGTTTCTCTTAAAAGGCATATGATTTTAGACAATACAGCCAATGTGTTTCTTTCCCATATAGGGAACTTCCTCAGGGCTTTTGCAGTATCATCTAGTCATTAAACTCAATTTCTGGAAACGTGTTGCATGTCTTCCTCCTATTCGAGAAGACATGCAGCAAGTTTCCAGACATTGAGTTTAATAGGAACTCTGCGCACATAGTTATTGTACTTTATGAGCCATGATGCAATACACGTGGGCTGAATGGAATTCACCATCTTGGAATAACGTAATGATGACTAGATGATACTGCAAAAGCCCTGAGGAAGTTCCCTATATGGGAACGAAACGCGCTGGCTGGATTGTCTAAAACCATATGCCTTTTAAGAGAAAAAAATTCGAATAAAGAAGTTACTTTTTCACCTAAAGGCTGGATTGTCTAAAATCATATGCCTTAGGGGCGTGGCTTGGACGGCAATGAGGAGAGTTGCCTGAGTCCAGAGCTCCGCTACACCCCGGGATGAATAGCGAGACAAAAGCATGATATCAGCGCACAAAACTAAGAAAGAACAAACAAGGAATTAGCAGAATTCCTAGCAAACCTAGGAGGCTACCCGAAAGCCGCCAAAAGTGACAACAAGAGTCAGAAAAACTGAGTTATTGGGACTAACGCCTGGGAATTACAGCAACACCCAAAATGGCGGCGTGCTGAGAGGGGCGCACAAGGATTGGCACAGCGGAAGCACCCAGCAATCAATGGAGAAACAAACAGCGAGGTCAGAGAACAGCACTCCTCGCACCGTCGGCGTACCACTAAGACACCCAGCGCCAGTGCCCAGCCATCCAATTGCCGAACAAAACATAAACTAAATCGAAACCGAAGACACCATAGACACCCAAAATGACGCCGGAATGTTGAGAGGGTTGCATAAGGACCGCCACAACGAAAACAGCCGCAAGGGGCGGAGAAACGAGCTACGAGGTCAGAGAATCTCACCCCAGCACCACGCAGCCCCCCCCCCTCCACGCCGATGTCGTGCCGCGAAGTGCCCCGGCGCCCAGCCAGCCGAGTGTCAAACTAAACAGAAACAAAACCGAAAACAAAGGCACCACAGTAAGACGCCATCTTGGGAGGGGTACAACGCAACAAGGCACTAAAATAGCGGAACGCCCGGGGAATACAGACAATAAGGAGAGACTGTCCCCACAACCGAGGCCCTTATTATTATTATTATAGAGGCTTTTATAGCGCGCTCTGTTACTAAATAGTATAGTATCCTGGCGCGGAAGAGAGGGGAGCAGATCACAGTAAATGCAGAGGAGAGATGGCCATTATACAGTGGTGTTAAAGAGGTGGGTTTTTAGGCCTTTCCTGAATGCCATGATGGAAGGGGCTGTTCTCAACTGCAGAGGCAGGGTATTCCAAGCTCTCGCTGCTCTAACCGAGATGGATTGGCCACCAAGCCTGTTATATTTAAACTTTGGCACAGTCATTTGTTGAAGACTGCTTGATCTAAGAGGGCGGTTGGGCGCATAGAGGGAAAATCTTTTTTCTCAGATAGGTTGGACCTGTTAGATGGAGTGCTCGGTAAGCTAGCACAAGGATCTTAAATAAGATCCTTTGGGCAAATGGGAGCCAGTGAAGATCTCTGAGAGGTTGGCGGACACTAGATCTTCTGGGTATGTTAAACAGCAGCCGGACCGCAGCATTTTGAATGACTTGGAGGCGGTGGATCAGATAGGCTGGGAGTCCGCAGTAGAGAGCATTCGCATAATCCAATCTGGATAATATCAGAGCGCGAATGACCGTCTCCTTGGCTGCTCTCGGAAGCAGAGGAAGAAATCTGCGCAAGGTTTTAAGGGTGGAGAAGCAGATTCCAGTAAGTTTTTTCAGGTGGTCCTCAAATCTGAGATTGTTGCAAAACCAAATTCCTAGGTTTTTTGCAGGTCCGCCAGTGGAATTGGGGCTAGGAAAGTCGGTGGGCCAAAGAGAGTTACTAAAGTTATCTGGAAAGGAGCCGTACAGCAGGATTTCAGATTTGCTCTCATTACATTTAAGTTGGGCACAGGCCAGCCAGCGGAAAACCGATGATAAGCAAAATTGAACTCTCGATGTGTCCGAGTTGTTTTTGGGCAATGTAAACAGAAGCTGAGTATCATCGGCATAAGCCATAATTTTGGCACCTAGCTGTTCCGCAAGATAAATGAGGGGGGTCATATATACATTAAAAAGCAGAGGGCTTAAGGCCTTGACAAACTAACGGCCTGAGACTAATCCTGTAAAACAAAGTTTTAGCAACGGACGTCCAGGATTAACGGCGAAACCCAAAATGGTGCTGGCGTGCTGAGGGGGACGCTTAAGGGCCACCACAATGAAAACAGCCACTAGGGGCGGAGAAATAAGCAATGAGTTCAGGGCACTACAGGCCCGCGAAGCCAGTGCTGGATGAAAACGAAAACGTAGACACCACAGAGGGACGCCATCTTGAGAGGGGCACAGCGAAACACGGCAATAAGGATAGCGGAACGCATCTCTACCGAGGAGCACAGACAAAAAGGAAAGCCTGACCCCACAGCCGATGCCCTCAACAAATCAGTGATATAGAGACAAGACACCAGGAGCCGGTGTGTGCGAGCGAGCAGAGAATATCACCCGAAAGGCAAGCGGCACCCTAATGGAGGCTCGCATCTGAAGATACCCACACGATACCCAGCAGACTGCAGCAAAACGGCCGACTGGGAAGAGAGTACAGAGTGAGCCTTCGCAGGGAAGACACAGACGTCCGAGAACTAACCCGTAAGTCATTTGAAGGGGGGCAATTCGAACGCACAACCACAATCCACCGAATAGAAGGTAGACATTGGGGAGTTATTGCATCATCCGTTATCAGGCCGACAAAAAAACGGGCGGAATCGACCCGACCCAATAAACCGCTCAAGGGACACTGTGGCATAATCAGACTAAAAGGGCCCTAGCCACAGCAGATAACGCAGCCCGCAAAACTCCATCAAGCAAAAAAGCCAGCATCCCAGGGGGGCCAGTATTAGCGCAAAAGCCCAAAGAAGAGCTCTCAAGCCCAAGAACGAAAAACAGGCGCCATAAGCATAACAATGCCACTCCACAAGCTGAACCCCAGCAGAAGTACGCAACCCAGCTTGAACCAAAGACCAAGAACAGGAGATTTGAGCATCCCCAGGTAAAGAGAGGGCTACCCAACATGGCCGGCAACAAGGGGAAAACCTCCCAACTACCCAAAAAAAAAAAAACAGAAGGTCATGCGGAGTCACCCATCAAGCAAAAGCCGGACATTTACAGTACACTGGACAGTATACAGAAAAAACTGGCGGAAGTTCACGACCTGGCCAGATCTACCAAGCAAACGACTGACGCTGTCCAACTGGAACTGGCTGCAGCCAGAGCAGACATCCACGCAGCGAATAACAGAATATCAGTGGTAGAACAGCGAATGAGTGATATAGAAGATGGGGGCCTACTCACTAAGAAAACGATCGGCACTCTGGCTATGGCAATCACTGCCCTCCAAAAGCAAGCAGCTGAATTCGAGGACTGCAGCAGAAAAGGAAACATAAGGATCCTAGGAATACCAGAAGGGGAGGAGGAAAAAGCGGGCTCGTGCGTGTCACTCATACAGGTCCTTCCTTATACCTAAGCTCACAAACCTCCAATTTGAAACACCTTTCGAGCTAGACAAGGCATATAGAGTGCCGGCCTTCAAACCAACAAATAGAGCAGGCCCGAGACCCATAATATGTAAACCACTACGCTCACACCACACAAATGCCATCTTCGGAGTAGCTAGAAAGAACCCAAATTTACAATGGAACGGCCATGAAATAATTCTCACTCAGGACTACTCGAAGACTACAGTGGACATTAGGAAAGGATTTCTGAGCCAAAGAGATAAACTAAGGAGAGAAAACATCATGTTCTCATTCGTTGGCCCTACCAAATTCAGGATAAGCAATAAAGGGTGGTCGCACACATTTGAAGACCCAATGGAACTATAAAAATACCTGGCAGGACCAGCTCATCAAGAAATGGAAACCACAGCTTCAACGTCAAGCAAGAGGTACGGGTCGCCAGACCAGGTGGTGGACTAGACAGTGGCCGCAAGGCGTGTAGCAAGGGTCTCTCAGGAATAACCCATAGGATCCAGGGGTGGAAACATGACTTCTAAAGGCAGTAACAACGACAACGTATAAAACTCAAGACAACAATAAGCTACCCCAAGATCAAAAAAAGCGAAATTCAATAAGACATGGACATGGACTTGGCCTCCAGACATGCGGAGAGTAGGAAACCACGGTCATTCAAGGACGATGATAAGACTTGTTTATATCCTTTCTGCTTAAAAGATAGAGGGAATGTAACTAATTTACCCCATAGTTAAGGGAAGTACGCAGAGACTATACTATTGTTTTAATTTCAAAGTGTGCCACGATATCCCGGGGAAGGAGCGGGGCGGGAGGGATCTTGCTGTCGCACGTCTAAAGTAAGATGTTTAGCTCAGGGAGGGGGGTAGTGAGGGAATAAGGGGGATGTTGTGTCTTGTCTGTCGTGTCTCTCTGTATTATGTCCACGTTTCTGTCCACACTACATATGAGGGTACACTGTCCCACACGACTCTCCTACGGCAATCATCAACCCTGGCCCACATACTTGCACCAATAAAGCTTAAGCGCTGCAGCAAGCATTTCAGCACAGCGCCCAAAACGATGAACAACAGGCGGAAGCAGGGTAGATGGGAAGCGCGGCCCATAATATGCAAGCCACGACACAAACCGATAACACAGATATGCCACTGAACCATGGCACAGACCTACAGGCAGACCTAAAGATTGTTTCCCTCAACGTTAAGGGCCTAAACCATCTGATCAAGAGGAAAAAAGTACTTGTCTACCTAGCAAAGACTAAAGGTGATATCATACTCTTACAAGAAACCAAACTCTCCTCGGAAGACGCGACCAAGCTTAGGGCGAGATGGATAGGACAGGTTGCCTGTTCACCAGCAATGAACAAGAACACTGATAAACAGAAAATCAAAAATGACAATTAAAAACGAACAATAAGACGAAGAGGGGAGACTACTAATAACACAACTGAAGAGAGGCGACGAAACCATAATTGTAGCTAACACATACGCACCTAACACAGATGACAAAGTATTCTGGGAGGGAGTATCAAAGAGACTTCAGACAAACGCCCCGAACAACATGACAGAACTGGCAGGGGACTTCAACATGGCACTAGATTACACCCTAGAAAGACAGTCAACGGCTCAGGGCAGGCCCCCCGCCTCGCACACCACTTTAAAGAACATATGCAATAGATTCAACCTCAAATACCCCTGGCGGCTACAACACCCTGACACCAGAGATTACACCTTCTACTCCAACCCTCACAACTCCTACAGCAGAACAGACTACATCCTCATATCAGGCTCACATACACACTTAACAGAACACACAGAAATAGCAGCAAGACCAGTCTCCGACCACTCTTGCATTAGCCTGCAGCTATCAGGTCGCCACAAAGAAACCCCCAGCCGCAGATGGCCGTTCAACAACATAGTATTGGCAAGGCAGGAGGACTAAACCAGAGTAGAACAAGCCATCAGGGACTACATCACAGACAATGACTCGCCATAAACAGATCCCAAAACACTGTGGGATCCACTCAAGGCGACAATTAGGGGGACGCTAATAGAAATCAAAGCAAGACAGGACAGGGAAGCTAAAGCCCAGCTAGACCAACTGGAAAGAGACATCAAGCAATTAGAGACAAAACACATCGGCGACGCTAGGAACACCATCACCCTAAAAGAACTCACTGGGAAAAAGTATGAATTCAACAGAATACTGAGTGAGCGGGCTGGCCTGCGGATAACAAAAAATAGAAACAAATGATCCTATGCGAGTCAAACAAGGCAGGGAAAATCCTAGCATCATACCTTAAGCATAAACATAGACACCACTCCATCTCTTCAATCACAGACGCAAAAAACATCACACACACCCAACATAAAGACATCCTGAGCACGTTCAAAGATTTTTAACAAGACCACTATAAACGAGATGAAAAGCTGGACCAAGAGAGATGCAAGGCTTACCTAGACAGACTGCCAACCCAAGATATCGAACGAGGAGGCACAGACACTAGGGCAAGAAATAAATGCTAGACGGCCACATTCTATAAGACAATCCAAGCCTAGTTACTCCCAATCATGAAAAAGTCTTTAATCACTGCGAGAACATGGGGGAAGTAACAGTATCCATGACAGAGACGAACATGATAGTCATACCGAAGGAAGGCAAGGACAATCTGCAACCCAAAAACTACTGACCCATCTCACTTATAAATTTAGATTGCAAGATTTATGCCAAAATCCTTACCACAAGGCTAAACATCCTGCTCCCTCAGCTGATTAAAAGCACACAAGTAGGCTTCATGAAAACACAGATGTCACATGACAACACCAGACTCCTCAGCCATGTTATATAACACTTCTCCAAAGCTGACATACCGGCGGTAGCAATCACGCAGGACGCAGAGAAAGCCTTTGACAGAGTGTCCTGGAAATTCCTAGAACAGAGAATGCGAGCGTACAACCTTGGGGATAACTACATAAGGAAGGTTATGGCTCTATATAAATCCCCCATGGCGCAGATAGCCTTGAATGGGTCAACTTCGACCCAATTCAACCTCCAACGGGGAACGAGACAAGGCTGTCCCCTTTCCCCAGCGCTGTTCCTACCTGCACTCGAACCCCTTATCAGGGACATCTTGGCCAATAGGAACATGAAAGGTGTAACCATCAACAACACGACAGCCAAACTTGCAGCTTATGCGGACGACATACTAATAATAACAGAGGACCCAAAAACTTCCATTATAGCACTGACAGACACCATAGAAGCATACTCAAACCACTCCAGGTATAAACTAAACAGAAACAAATCGGAGTGCATGCCTCTCAACGTACATACAACCAGTGAGGTAATAGGCACCTCAGGGCTAACCTGGCAAAACGGGTCGATCAAATACCTAGGGATCCAGTTCGGGGAAAACCTGAAGACTACACTCAAAAACAACGAGAAAATAGTCTTAGGAAAGATCAAAGGGCTCTTAGAATCATGGTCACCAAAATTCATCACTTGGTGAGGGAGAATAGACACCATAAAATTGATGATCAGTAGTGAACTACCTGGCAGGCATGCTCCCCCTCACACTCTCTGATGACTTCCATCGCAAGGTAGACCAAATGATAAACAAATTCATATGGCGAGACAAAAAGCCTAGAATTAGCCTCCCAAAACTAAGACTAGAAAAGAGACTTGGAGGACTAAACGTGGCTGACTTCAGGACATTCCAGATGGCCTTCATAGCCAGACAGGGAATGTACTGGATACTACCAAACCAGAATTACACGCCAACCTGGCTAGCCATCGAAAAGGCCATCTTAAATAAGCATAGGCTGAAAATTCGTTCCGCTCGCAAAATTTGTGGAGTTTTGGCAATTTCTCGATCCGCGAATCGCGTGAAATTGCCAAACAATCCAAAATTCGCAAGTTTGCAAATTCTTTTTGCTTGTTCGCGCTTTAAAAATACAATCTCGCGCGCGCTGCGTTGACTTACCTTGATTCTGAGTTTGCCGAGTTGTTTTCCTCCCGCGAACAAGATGGCCACGCCCAAAAACTAGCGCATGGGTAAGTTCGCGGTAGCCGCGCTGATAAAAAACAATGCGAACACGCCAAAATTAAAAAAATTGCAAGTTTGCACAAATTCGCGAACTTTGCGGACAGCGAATTCGCTTGAATTCATGGACCGCAAATTCACAAATTTCACCCATACTTTGTCCTAAACAATACCGAACCGATGCGCTCCTTACCGCTAATAAACAGGCCCAAAAGAATAACACGACACTTAGAAACACAAGATTCGCACTCCTCAAGGTAGACCAAAGGCTTGAACAGAGAATCAAATACTCAAACTGGGAAGCCCTCTGGGCAAACCCCATAATACAATGCAGGGGGAAAAACCTGGACATAGAGTCATGGAAGAGGCTAGGGTTCTCATTCCCGGCACATCTAGAAGAAGGAGGGAAGCCGCTCACGTTCAACAACCTCAAATTACCACACAACCTCCCGGACAAGGAACTATACAACTTCCTCACAATCCAAACAGCCCTAGCAAAATCAAAAATAACAAAGCACAAACCCTCAATCATTCAATATATGGAGAACCTAAACAAGGTGGGTCACCATGTGTCCCACCTATACAAATTTCTCCGCCCTGGCTCCCCAAAACTCAACATCAAGTGCACCAGATACTGGGAAACTCAACTAGGCACCACACTCAATGAGCTAGACTTACACACCCTCTGGGCGTCCCCATCGAAAAACATGATCTCCCTAGTACTAGCGAATACAAAATTCTGGTTATTAAACCAATCATACTAGACACCAGCAAGATTAGCATTGTTAGGGCTCAGAGAAAACGACCTCTGTTGGAACTGCGGAGTAGAAAGAGGCGACCTTGTGCACCTTATATTCCACTGCCGTAACGTTAGTAAGTACTGGAAAAAGGTCTTCGCTTTCAGAAATAGGGCCCTTGGCTGCACACTAAAAGAAGACTTTTTCATAGTCACCACTGCATTCTTGATGGTAGACATACACACACAACAGAACAGAAACCTCCTAGACTTCCTTCTAACGACAGCAGCTAAACCAGTGATTGCCAAATAGCAAGACACGTCAAAAGCCACGTGCAAGGGGTGGTTGAACTGGGTGACATGGTTGAGAGGAGCTGACAGCACAGCGCTGAGAAGTTCACAGTGGAAGAATCCCAACAGAGGGATGTGGGCGACCCTAGATAAGTTCTTAGGCCTATACGAGCCACCATAATTAACAAAACCAGACATCACTAGCTAGGGACAGCTGGAGTAGAAGGGGGTAGGGACGATGTAGGGAATCCGGTTTGCTAGTAGACTCAAACCTACACCAGACGGGACGGACACCACAAAACAAATAGCCACCAACTACATGTTTTATGTTATATGTGTCGAATTATTGAGCAAAGAACAACCGCTCATACTTATATGTCTTATGTTTAGTGTTTAAAAGTCGGATGGGCAGAGGAGAGCTGCCACATAGACACCTAACGCACAAGCGGTAACCAAAAACCAGATGACTAGGAAGTGAGCCCTGGCGGGTTCGACCGCATCTCATACTACTCTGTTTGTGTATTGTAAAAATACCAATAAAAGTTATTACAAAAAAAAATCATATGCCTTTTAAGAGAAAAAATTTCGAATAAAGAATTTACTTTTTCACCTACACTGGCCTGTTGGACTTTTTTGCGCTGCGCACCCCCACTGGAGCACAGCGACGCCACTCAACGGCTTGCGTAGGGGTTGGTTGCACAGCGCCTCCACACATGGGAACTGGTATGAGGTGCGGCATAGGAGGTCCGCCGTTGCCTTTTGGTTTTGGGTTTTAATTAAAAAAAGGACATAAAGTTTGTGGGGAAAAAATGCAGGAACAGTTACTTACATTGTATACGGACCTTTCTTGGGTGCAGCTTCACTATATAAAGCTGCTAAATAAAGATCCGCCCGCTCATTTGCAGAGACAACTGAAAGGATTAACTTTAAATCAATTTCTTTTTCCACTGCTGGGTGTTTGTTTATGATGCTGGGCGCACAGCTGCAGAGCAGTCCAGTGTGGCAGGTTGTAAACGATACTGTCTTATCTTTTAATGAGTTAGTACAAGACATTTATACCCAATCAAGCACCAGCTTCTGAGCACTGGCTTCAACCTGCAAGCTATCATAGTTTTCTTTCACTCTTCTGCAAGATAGCAAGCGACTCAGAGTGTTAAAATCTCTTGATGAACCACTGAGTGCCTGGACCTGTCTAAAAGTGGAAGACATTTTTTTCTCCACAAGCTTGCATATGCTTGCCTCCCCCATCAAACTGGAAACGGGCCCTGTGAGACCATTTCCACATGCTTTACACTACTTTACACAATCACTAACTAATACATGATTTGCAGCCACATTAGTGGTCAAAATTAATTCTTACCTGGCTTTGAAAATCACAAAGAGTATTTCCAAGTTCCACAATACGTGTCATTTGAGGTGGGTTAGTAATTTGTGAACTTTCTCATATTTTCATGATTTTAGGGCCATATTATCAAGAACGGCGTTAAAATTATTGCCTCTTTAGCGGCAGGAAACTGCAGCTAAAGCGGCGATAATGGGCTTGATATATGCCCTTGCAAATTCCCATAGAAGCCGAGGTTCACACCAGAACCTGGGCTTTTATGGGAATTCGCAAGGGCATATTATCAAGCCCATTATCGGCCCGCTTTAGCGGCAGTTTCCAGCCACTAAATCAGTGATAATTTTAACGCCGTTCTTGATAATATGGCCCTTGATAATTTACCATCTTTACGCAAAATTATTTAATTTAGCACATCCCTATGCGTGATGGGCAATGAAATTAAGTGCAATACACATGCTCAGGCTTACTGTGCACAATGCACATCACAGTAGTGTCATACAACTGCAGAGGATTATGACAGTTTGTTTGTTTGTTTTTTTCAACTTTATTTCGGCATACTTAGCCATAAAAGCAACAAGAGACAGGCAACGATAAGATGGAAGGAGACAAGTTTACAATTTATCCATATTTACAGTTTTCCGGTTATTTACAATTATTTACAATTACCGTCCTAAAACCAGCAATCGCATTGTATAAATAAGATAAAATAGTAATTTTAAAAGCCAGGCTATAAAACATTTGAATATGTTACTTAAAAAAATACAATATACAAGATTGTGCAAAGTGGAGGAAACTAGAGTCTGGTTAGATGCACTATAGCTTAAGACCAAGCTTCTTCCTAATCAGATAAACATTAAATAGGAACCTACTTGTGCAAAACACTACCAGTTGTGAAGTGTTGGACTTAATTATGCATTCAGCTTCTTTGTATGTCCTAGCGCCCACATTTTTACATAAGGATCTTATCCATCGAGTCCTGGGGACTTATAGACCGGGCAAAAGAAGAGTAGATGAACATCATCCTCTTTCGCCTTTTGCTGACAAAGGGTTCAGAGATCAGTCTCTTTGTTGCCCCCCCACCTACGTGTATTTGCATTGTCTGAAGGACCCCGTATCAAAATTGCAGATATAGAGATTTTGCTAATGGTGGTCCTATCTCATTCATAAAGGGTTCAAAAGAAGCACTATCCTTTACAATCAAAAACTTCTGAGTTAAGGTACCAGTTGCTGAGCTATGTAATATTTCATTTTTGATGTATGACCAAAAAGTGGACTTTAAAAGCTTTTTACAGATAGATGTCATGCTCTGGGGCTCTTCCCAAAAGTGGGAAAGCCCTAGCCTAGTACACCAAAATGAAATATGTTTTATCCATACTATATTCTTATACTCATCAATCTGCATGATTTCTGTTAGACCGCTTCTATAGTTAAGCAACTCCGGAGTAGTCCATACCTTACCCAATAGAGTAACGGCCTTAAAATAGCTTGATAATCTGTGCGTTTGATATCAATATCCAGAAACACTGGGACTAAGGGAGTTCTGATCGGTATTTTAAGTAACCTGCGCATGAAGTTGTTTTCATCCCGTTCAAAGTTCCTTTTGCAGGATGGCCCCCAAACATCAGCACCGTAGAGTGCCGCTGATTGAGCCTTTGCTTTGAATACTTCCAATGCTGGTGTAATAGCCTTAGAGTGACTCCCACCATGTACTTTTAGGATAGGCAACGAATTTTGTTTAAGGGAGAGTCTACTTTTCTCTAGTTGCCCCTTCCATGAGAGGTTACTATCCAGCATAATACCTAAATAATTGAAACTCCCCACATATTCTAATTTTTGCTCATTTAGGGTCAAATTTTTCTTGAATGATTTTTGCGGGTTTATGGACATATATTTTGTTTTGGATGAGTTGATTTCTAGTCCCTATCCCACACAATAGCTATAAAATGCGTTCACCAAATTTTGGAGTCCCTTCGGGGTCTTTGAGATGAGGATGGTGTCATCGGTGAAAAGTAATGCTGTGAACGCTTCGTCACCCAATTTCGGGGAGTCATGACTACAGTCCCCCAAATATGTAGGTATATCATTGACATACAGTGAGAAGAGTGTAGGCACAGCACGCATCCTTGACGCACCCCCGTCTCACTGGTATGGCCTTTGTAACTTCTCCTCCCTTCCCCCATCTCACTTTGGCGTAATTCCCGGTATGAAGTCTAATTAATTCTGCAAGAGGTTCGCCTGGGACCCCCAATTTTCTTAATGTATCCCACAAAAGGGTGCGAGGGACGAGGTCGAAAGCGGCCCTCAAATCCATAAAAGCAACGTACAAACTACCCTTCTTTATATTAATGTATTTCCAGCAAATACATGTGAACCTGAATACTTGGTCTACAGTGCTGATTTTTGATCTAAACCCTGCCTGAAATTTAGTCATTATCTCTGACTCCTCCATCCATCCTAAAAGTCTATTTAAAATATGTCTGGCAAAAACTTTTTGTAAAAGATCAATTAAACTAATTGGGCGGTAATTGGCTGGGTCATAACGATCCCCTTTTTTAAAAATTGTTACAATATCTGCCCCTTTCCAAGTCTCCGGGATTGGCGTGCCTGCCACTATAGAATTGCATAAAAAGTTAATATAAGGCCCCCAAACTTCCATATCATGTGTTAAAAGGTCCCCAGGGATCTTATCAGGTCCTGGTGCTTTACCTGGTTTGATGGTCTGTAGTGCCTGGATAGTCTCCTCTAAACTAAAATATAAGGAAACTGTGCTGGGGGCTAGATCGACCTCTTGTTCTTCTATGCATGAACCCACTTCATTTTCGGAGTATAATTTGGAGAAGTGGTCGCACCAGTTTTTTTCATCTAAGTAAAGGTCCTTAGATGATCTGCCGGTCTTATCCCCTTTGATATTAAGCTCCAGAAAGTGCCCTGATCTCTCACTTTGGCAGCAATTAGGAGATCCTCCCAGATTGTCTCATCCCACGCTTTTTTCGTCTGTATTAGAATCTTATTATACGCATGTCTGCTGTCTCTTATACCCTGTGGGTTCTTAGTTTTAACTGCCTGAATCAGGTGAGACTTGGCTACACGGCATTCTTTGTTGTACCAAGGGTTGCCTGAGACTGAATGCCTACAATTTGAGTTCTTATCCTTATCATAAATTTTACTAAGAAGAGGTGTTAAAGCCTCAATCAGTTGGTAGTGCATATCTAGTACACCATGGGCGCCTAATGGGAGATTCTGGCAGGATGCAGCAATATCTGAGAAGGTATTGTAAATATTTACCAGCGTTGTTTCTTTGGCCAAAATGTAAGGCCATTTCAGGGCACGCCTGTTATTTGTTACCTGTACCAGTACTATTTACTACAGTATCTACAGCTGTTTTAGATGTAAAAGGCTGGGAATCTAGATTTAGTTGAAGCGGGAGGTGGTCGCTCTCTGTCTTAAAGTCTACTTTGAATTCAATGATTAAATACCATAGACTTATGGAGACCAATATAAAATCTATATGCAACTTGGAGTTGCCTTTACAAAATGTTGGAGCTGCCGGTTTATCTGCCTGAAAACGGCCATTACAAGCCCTTAGATCGTGTCCCACAGTTAACTGTAAGATCTGAATTGCTGCCACCGTACTTTTAACTGCCCCAGTGCTATCTAGAGCAGGGATATCATTAGCTCTATCCTGTTCATCAAATAGGTTATCAAGGCCCAGTACTGGCTCAAATTTGCAATTAAAATCCCCACCTACAATCACTTGTATGTTGGGACCTAGTGTGTCGAGATAAGAGTCCAAGTACTCTATCACCTTGGATTCCTTGTTTAGGGGATTTTGGCCTATTATATACATTTATTAAGTATATGGTTTCCTTATCTTTTGTCACCATCTTTACACCTAGTAGATCCTGGCCTCGGATGGCCACAGATGGCCCCGCCCTTGTCCCGGGCTTCTCCCGGCGCCGTCCCGCGATGCTGGGGGAGTGCCGATGATTTAAGCGCCTCCCGGGCGCGGAAATGGTAGAGGTGGGCGGGGTCAGCAGCAAAGACCTCTGGGGGCTGTGGTCCCCCCGCACAGCAGCCATGAGATCTTCAGATGCGGCAGCGGGGGGACCAGCGAGCACCAGCAGTCACCAGGGATCTCGAATGGTGGTAAGTCAATGGCCCCAAAATACAGTATGTAGCAAAAAGTTCAAGGTTCCCGCTCCCCCAACGGAGCGCCGATGATTTAAGCGCCTCCCGGGCGCAGAAATGGGTAGAGGTGGGCGGGGTCAGCAGCAAAGACCTCTGGGGGCTGTGGTCCCCCCGCACGGCGGCCACGAGATCTTCCGATGCGGCAGCGGGGCGGACCAGCGAGCACCAGCAGTCACCAGGGAGCACGAATGGCGGTAAGTCAATGGCCCCAAAATACAGTATGCAGCAAAAATTTCAAGGTTCCGGCTCCCCCAAGGGAGCGCCGATGATTTAAGCACCTCCCGAGCGCGGACATGGGTAGAGGTGGGTGGGGTCAGCAGCAAAGACCTCTGGGGGCTGTGGTCCCCCCGCACGGCGGCCGCGAGATCTTCCGATGCGGTAGCGGGGGGGGGACCAGCGAGCACCAGCAGTCACCAGGGAGCTCGAATGGCGGTAAGTCAATGGCCCCAAAATACAGTATGCGGCAAAAAGTTCAAGGTTCCTGCTCCCCCAAGGGAGCGCCGATGATTTAAGCGCCTCCCCGGCGCGGAAATGGGTAGAGGTGGGCAGGGTCAGCATCAAAGACCTCTGGGGGCTGTGGTTCCCACGCACGGCGGCTGCAAGATCTTCCGATGCGGCAGCGGGGGGACCAGCGAGCACCAGCAGTCACCAGGGAGCTCGAATGGCGGTAAGTCAATGGCCCCAAAATACAGTATGTGGCAAAAAGTTCAAGGTTATGACAGTTGATATAGGGTTGATGGTGCTGAACTTGGTGGGCTGTATATTCCATATGCGTAAGAACATGCCTGAGGTGGTTCTTTGTGTTTGCTTTGTGGGGGTACGCTGAGGCAGCTACCACAAGGTCCAAGGGACAGCTTTTCAGCAGAGGGATGCCAGAGGGGAGGGTGCAAATAAAGGTGAAGATAATTTAAACTTTATAAGGTGAGGTGGACTACAAGGTTGATTAAAGACTAGACTGGAGAATTAATACACAGTCCTGTTGCATTCTTTAACTCCAGTACTGTCTGCAGAAGAAGGTAGGAGAAGTTCATGGAAGATTACACAGTATAACATAGGTTAACATCTCCACATCCATCTGGTCAGACCCCTTTTGGGTCAAAGTCTTTTTAATTCAGAATCTAAAATTGATTAAATCTGAGGCCAAATCTCTCCTCATTGGCCTGATCATTCCTGTAGCTCAATCACACCATAGCCCAGATGTTAGAGTAAGTCGCACTGAACTGGCACATATGCCCTTTGTGCAACTGCTAACACTTTTCGGAACCTTTTAGTATTCTTAATCCACCTATAAATCCAAAACTCGGTCTTGCAATCTTCGCTGGCCTAATGTCGCGCTAACGGACAAGAAAAAAAATCTCAGAAAGTTGACTGAAAATGTTATAAACACCATTACTTCAAATAGAAAATTGCCTTGCTAAAATAAATGTGTCAAAATAAATCACTATTCAAAAAGCTAAAAGAAAATGTAAGTCCTCAACCAGTCAGTCCAACACATTCTACGTTCAAGCTAGTAGCCTTAGTTATTTCTCCTCGTCATTGATTTCTTCGGATTGTCCCATCACAAGCTTATAATTATACATTAAAGTGATTTAATCCTCACAGAACAATTGAGTTAAAATAAGAGATATCTGCAAGCCAGGGCCCTTTCAACATGTGTCATCTTCATTAACGCTCACCAAACAGCCATCACCTTCCTCATCCATTCAAATATATCTGTCATCCCATTGACCAGATTTTAAAAAAGCACATTTAGGTACTTGTGGCCTTCTGGTTCAAGATCCCACAAAATGGACACTCCCTCAAAACCTGGGAAATCTGATTGTCAAACTCCTGGAGTTCCAGGTAACTTTATCTCTAACAGAACTGTTTAGTCACAGAGAAGCTTGCCCTGAACCAGTTGCAGTCCTTGCTGTAAAACCACTTTTCCATTTCTATCATGTAGTTGGACATTTGGCTCTAATTTTGAGATGCAAAATTCACGTTTGACATTCAGGAATTCCTTCTTTGGTGGTCACATTATGGACATGGGGGCCTATTGTTCCTCTTATATCAATCAGCTGCAGTTTATATTATGGGTCACCAAACCAATTTGGAGAGGGTTACCAGGGTATCAAATGCATCTTTTACCACCTGTTCATATGTTAGATAATTCTTTACAGCTGGCTGTCACCAATGATGAAATGGCCTTTTATTCCCAAGTGTTCAACTCTGAACTGCCACCAGTCACCTTACTTTATGAGGTCACTTTTTAATTTGCATTTGACATCCTTATTTTCTTATAAATATTGATAAAAGAAAACACATATTCATACACTGATGTCATCCAAATATATGAATGATAACTCTATGACTCTCAGGAGTTCTAGTGAAGATGTTTTAGGACATTCTGTGTAGAAGGTTAAGCTCCAACAGGAGTGTAATTTTTCAGACCTGGTATACAAAGCCGGGAACAGCTATCCCTGATCTCTGAACCACACAGGGTATATATAACACTACCCAAACACAGTTCAAAACATATTTTCATTAGGAACACTGCCTTTGATGTCCACTATCCTATTGATTCTTTTTATGTTTTTATTAGCAATTAAAAGGATGCAGAGAGACCCGAAAATATGCATGGTGTTCTAGAAATTGAGCTTTGCATTTTTGCAGTGTGGTCAATGGCAAAATAGAGGACTATTGAAGTGCAGGAGTGACTAGTGTGGGAGTGTTGGACCTGGCCCTTTTGACAGGTTTATCCCTAAACGTTTTGCCTTTTGCCTCCTTTTTTTTGACCCAGTTTTCATTGGCTATAGGATTCTGGGTACTTTGCCACTGCTGAGCAGTGCTAAGCTGAAGTTCATACACTCTCTGTTTAAATTGTAATATGACTGGTTATCCATGATTGGCATATTTGATTTACTTTTGCTTTTGCCTTCTATTTTTCTGACCCTGTTTTCATTGGTTATAGGATTCTGGGTACTTTCCCACTGCTGAGCAGTGCTAAGCTAAGTTTATATGCTCTTCGTTTAAATTGTAATAGGATTGGTTATCCATGATTGGCATATTTGATTTACTGGTAAGTCCTTAGTAAAGTAACCGGTGTGTCCCAGGGCCTGTAAATCAAATGCTACTAATGGGCTTGCAGCACTGGTTGTGCCACCCACATGAGTAGCCCTGTAAATGTATCTCAAACCTACCACTGTAGTGTCTGCGTGCACGGTTATAAACTGCCATGTTGCCCTGGCCAGTGCTCCCTATTGCCAGGCCCAAACCTTCCCATGTGAGGCAACCCTAAGATAAGCCCAATGTACCCCCATGGGCAGGAGGCACTATATGTGAAAGGATGGACAAGTACTGGTGTGTGTGACATGACTTGATAGAGCCGTTTCACTTCCGTCTGTGGTGTAGGTAAAGGACTGACTCTTTTGCCTTGCTGTGGTATCCTGCTTGTGAAGAATCTCCTAGGGTTTGTGTGTAATGGCCTCCTGTTGGAAGTCTCAGGGATACAAAAGACTTCAATAAAGCTCCTTTCTGGATCTAATCATAACCTGCCTAGGGGGGCTGGAAGCTGGACAAAGAGTGCTGCCCCTGATTTGTGTGGGGCGGGACAGCTTGCAATTGCTGATCCTAGCTGGGGAAGGGAAAGAACTGGACCATTCTTTCCTCAATTTGCAAAAACATTGCGTTGTGAGTGATGTGTCCTTCACCATTTAATTTTTCAAGCCAAGCACGTGTTAAAGTGCTTTTATGGTGGGGCACCAGCGTGTGCAGTTGGCAAGTGCAAGGGGTGCGCTACGTGTTGCCCAAAGGCCGCTCCCTCCTTCTTTGATTCATTGCATGAAAAAGAGGTGCAGTGCCTATACAGTGAAGAACGCGTTGTGAGCACTTTGGGTCCGGCTGTCGAGTCCGAGGTGTGGGCTCACTCTACAAATGCAGTACGTTTAAACGGTTGGTCGGACTAGTCAAAACATTAGATACAAATTAAAGTGTAAATAGAACAAAACAAAACCTTCACCTTGACCCTCACTCGTCAATTCACTACCACTGCCCGTATTTCCCTTTTTGCTTCCTACACTTATGAGCACTACAAATAAGTAATGCATAATGACCCATTAATGCTTTGAATAACAATTGCATTTAATGCTGGTACTATTTGGGAAATTAAATTTCCGCTCTTGAACTTACTTCTATTTGTGGTGATCTGTTTTTGTTTCGTTCTATGTACACTTTAATTTGTATCTAATATTTTGACTACTCTGACCAACTGATTAAACGTACTGTATCATTGACCCAGGCTGGGTAGTTTTTACTTGGGCATAACCTCGTAAAAACTCAACCCACTCTACAAATGCACCGGTCTCAGAGGAGTGAAATTGTGCCTGGGGAAGAAGCAGCAGCACTGGAAGAAGACTAACCGTGGCCCTAGGAGGTTGCTATTGCAACGAGGGAGCCACAGAGCAAGACCGCACCAGCCATTTGCAGAGAAGAAGAACAGTTGCCGTAGCAACTGGGTGACACTAACTAAGGGAGTGGAGGAGCTCTGCTGGTATTCTATGGGGGAACAAAGCGATACAAAAGGGGATGATGGACGGAGCGTTTGAGCAAATCAAGCACTCACCCCCAGTCAACTGATCTGGGTTTAATCCATCACCATTCTTTAGCTCACTCAGCCACCCCAGTCCAGACATGGCCATATGCAAATCAGTCTGACCCTGTGCCTCATGGGAACAGTCCAGCCCGAACTGCCAAGCCATGTCTTCCCTGGACCGGAAACAAGCATCCTGGGACCAGTTTCGCATTTATAATACTCATCAGCCAGGCTATCTTGAATCCAGTAGCCAAGTGAGCAAGGGACTCACGTCTGAGTATACCCTGCCAACTTAGGGCGAACAAAGCGATACAAAAGGTCAGGGTCAGACTGATTTGCATATGGCCATGTCTGAACTGGGGTAGCTGAGCGAGCTAAAGAATGGTGATGGATTAAACCCAGATCAGTTGACTGGGGGTGAGTGTTTGATTGGCTCAAACGCTCCTTCCATCATCCCCTTTTGTATCGCGGTATCCTATGGGGGGGCGGGCCGGCGAGAAAGGTAGTGCCGCCCTTCCTGGAGAGGGGAGAACCCGGCAAGGTCTCCCAGTGCCATCCTTGACGTGGGCCCTTCCTACCCGGGAGCCTGCAGTAAGAGGGAGGGGGAACCTTACAGCAAGCCCTTGGACGCCGGTGTTGGGACCACAGGGGAACAGCACATGGCTGTATTTGCACCGCAAGGTCACGGGCCACCAGCTGCTTGCAAGAGAGGGGCTTTCCCCGCCAATGTGGGCAGTGCGGGTGCCTTCCCCTCCTTCAGTTTGATTGGGCCTACTGAGGGCCTTTCTTTTTGTACTT
Organism: Lissotriton vulgaris; assembly: GCF_964263255.1. Lineage (NCBI taxonomy): Eukaryota > Metazoa > Chordata > Amphibia > Caudata > Salamandridae > Lissotriton > Lissotriton vulgaris. The sequence continues at coordinate 940,589,644 of NC_141695.1, forward strand.
TCTGGCCTTACAGGGAAAATACTTAACAGAGGCCCCGCTCTAGTAAGTAACGCCAGGAAATACCGTGCAGCCCACACGAGAAGCACAGGAGCACTGTGGCTGCTTAGTAAAGCACACAATGGAGATTTGGGCACCGTGATTATTTGGTGACCCCCTTGCGTAACCTACTTGCATTCCCAGGCCCTAATATTAGGATGTATGCCTTATACTGGCCAGAGTAGCAAGTATTATATCCCGCAACTGCATAGTATGCATGAGACGGTTGTTTGTATAATGTATTGGAGTTCATGACATGTGCAACCTCTGGTGATGTTATGACCATTGCCTAATGGCAAAGTGATTTATAGGATTATGACCTATGTGTTTTATATGCATTTTTATGACAAGTGCCAAGGAGCACAGTGATTTATGTGATTGTGGTCTAATGTGTCTTGTATATAAAACAGTGATATTTTCATATCTCTTTGTTTGGAGTTTCTTTTGTGGTGTGATAGTGCGTCACTGGTGTGTGTGTGCATGTTGCTCCAACGCTTTACACATTGCCTCTGGGATAAACCTGACTGTTCTGCCAAGCTAGCAAGGGGGTGAACAGGGGTTATCTTGTGTGTGTAACTCCCTTACCTTGGCTACAGTGGAGGGTCCTGTCTGGCTTAGGTACATACCCTAGCCAACCAGAAACCCCATTTTTAACAGGGCGACCATCAAGAAGAAGGCTTTTCCCAAGGCTGTTTTGCTAAGGGCAAAATAATTGATCAAAATATTTGTAAAGTAGAATGGAGATGGGAAACCAATCCTATGGAGGGTGAGTGTGGCTGCAGCAGAAGTGGAAGGCATGGTAACAAACCCAACGGGAGGACAGGGAATTGCCAGAGTTGAATGACAATGAACAGGGAATGTTTCTGGGTGTACTGGTTGATGGTAGGTAGTTTCTGTTTCCGTGGAATAGAGAATAAGAAAGTGATCAATCAATCAGGAGTTTTGTAGAGCGCACTACTCAACCGTGAGGGACTCAAGGCACTGAGAGGGGGATGGGGGACAGCTCCGTTGGGGTCAATCGAAGAGACAGGTCTTGAGGTTCATTCTAAATTGGTGCAGTGTCAGGCTGGGTTGGAGGTGAAAGGGGAGTTCATTCCAGGTCTTTACTGTGAGGTTGAAGGAAGGATATTCCATCACCTCTGCTCCTGTAGAAACGAGGGACGGTGGCTAGGGCAAGGTCGGCTGAACTGAGGTTTCTCTTGGGTGCCTGGAAGGAGATTCTGTTGTTGAGGTCTTGGGGTCCAGTGTTGTGGAGGGCTTTGTAGGAGTGTGTGAGCAGCTTGAAGGTTATTCTTTTGTCGACAGTGAGACAGTGGATGCCGCAGAGGTGTTGGGTGATGTGGTTGTGCCGTGGCATATCGTTGAAAAGTCTGGCTATGGCGGTGTGGACGGTCTGGAGTTTGTGTGGGAGGTTCTTGTTGATTCGGGCATAGAGGGCATTGCCGTAGTCCAGTCTGCTGGTGATGAGTGTGTGGGTGACGGTTTTCCTGAAGTCGGTTTTCCTGAAGTCGGGCGAGGATCCACTTGAATGTCTTGCATAGTATGCAGAGGGTTTTGAAGCATGTGGAGGATACAGTGTCTTCCTTTCTCCTACAAGAAAAAAATGTATAAGATGGACGCTCTGTTGTGCATCCACTTCACCCTATACCAACCTTTTTGCAGGGGGTCAACACAGAGCCCTGCAGCCCCAGGACATAAGGGGGCACACAACCTTTCAGGGAGCCCCACTCCTTTGTGGGGCCCCGTACAGCCGAAGTCCAATTAATATTCGGGATTTGCGGGAGACTCAGGGCCCCTCATCATATTATGAAGGGGGGGGGGGGCATTATTTAGCGATACACCACTTCCTGTATCCCCAGCCGTAATGGCAACCATCTGTATAGATTATGCGCCGGATTTGTAACCTATGTAAGGCTTTTTGCTTTAAATGATAGCTAATGAAATGAATATCTCACAAGATATAATACAAATGATGCAAGTATAATGGGGTGCGGGGGTTGCAGTATAGCAGAGGCAGAAGGTGCTAAGGGCCTGGAGAGGAGCTCATCTCTACTGGGTGGGAATAAAAGGCCGGGAGTGTGTGCTTGTGAGGTAGACGAGCAGAGGCAGAAAGTGGAACAGGCACGCGCTCTGCTTTTGAAGTGTGCCTAATTCACTCGCTATTGTTTAATTAATTCCTTTCATCATTCTGCCTCTTGTTAATGTAAGTGATATGAATAATGATCCCCTTAATCAGCAGAGCTAATCATTTTTCTGCTTCTTATCTACGTTGTAGTTCGTTTGATCACGGTGTATGGTCGGAATTAGAGAAACGTGGCTCATCGGTAACGCGAATGTTCGCTGTTCTGTACCCCTTGAGTATTTGTACAAAGTTAACGATGTAAGATTACGGTGCGGACCGAAAAAAATAAAGCGAAGAAAGGGGTGAGGGAGGGGCAAGGACGGAGCGGAGGCGTAAGGAGCGAGGTACAAGAGCGGAAAATAGAATGAAAGGCCGTACCGAAGAAAGGGCGGAAACAATGGAGGCATGAGGGAAGAAAGAAAGGTAGAGAGAGAATATGGGATAGGAGAGGTGAGAAGGAAGGCATTGCGCCGAAAAGAAAGGAAAGGATGAATGGAGGCATGAAGGAAGAGTTATGTACGTTTGGTAGGAAGGCAGGAAAGTAGAAAGGAATAGAGAGAGGAAGGGAGGGAACAAGGGAACAAGGAAAAATAGGTATTTACGAGGGTGCTAAAAAATAAGAGTGAAATGAATGTAAGAAGGAAGGAAGGGTTAAAGGAAAGAAAAAAAACGTGAAGGGAGGATGATAGTAAGAAAGACGAAGGAAGGAGAGGACGGGTGAAGGAAATAATGAAGAAAGGAACGAAAGAAAGAGGCAGGTTAGACAGAAGTGTACTAAGTCACGAATGGGAAGGTGGAAGTAAGAAAGAAAGTGAGGGAGTAATAACTGAAGTCAAGAAAGGAGGAAGGAAGAAAGAAAGAAGGGAAGGAAGATAGGAAGGAAGTAAGGAGGTGGTAGGATGGAAGAGTAATGAAAAGAAGTGTGGCAATGACAAACGCAGAAACCAAGGAAGGAAGGGTGAGAGGGAGCGGGATGAAGTAACTTAGGGAGAACCGAAGAAATAGAAGCATGAAGTGAGGAGAGAAAAAAAGAAAAGCAGGAATAAGAAAGAAAGGAAGGAACAAGTGAAAGACTGAAGGTAGCAAGAAAGGAAAGACGCGATGAACTGAGGTGGAAGAAAGAAGGGGGAAAAAGAAATGAAGGAAAGAATGAAGGGATCAAGAAAGAATGACAAAGTAAGAGGCAAGGAAGAGCTGAGCGTGGAAAGTAGGGAAGCAAGAGGAAATGAAGTACGGGAAAGAGGGAAGAACGGAGGGGGAGATAGATGAATGAGAGAAGGAAATAAGGAAGGGAAGAACGGAGGGAGGAAAGGGAGGGAGAGAACGAGACAGGAAAGGGAGGAAGGAACAAGTCAAGGAGAAAGCATGTATGGGACTAAACAAAGATGTAAGAAAGAAAGGAACGAAAGAACAAAGGGAAGGTGGTGCTTTCAAGCACACTGCGGGCAGTTTTTCGTTTAATTTGCAACATGGCTGTCTTGATTTGGAATAAATGGATCGGCTGGACTCCCTTTAACTAAAACCCAACAGGGGATACGAATAACAGTGTTCCCTTTTTGTTTCATCAGCCAGCTTGAATTGCCATGAATCCGGCGAGGTTAGTATCAGAGGTGGAGAAGGGGGCTCCCTAATAAGAGCATTGGGATGAATGAGATGGGATTCAGCACACATCCAAAGAGTGCGAAGAGCCGGCTGTGAATGTCATGCTTTAACAGCTCCCATCTCATCTTTCCACCCTCTTTATTATTATGCATTAGGTTCAAGGCCCTTAAGAATTCATTACGACTCCCCCATCTTCCCCTGGCTGACAGGCTTGCCTTTCATCATTGTGATTTCTTTAATTCTAAATTATTTATCAAGGCTGTGAAAAATCGTATAGCAGTAACCTGCCAAATTGTATTTTCTGGCTCATTGGGCATTTCACATTGTGATATAGTAGCCTGTCAGATTATGGGTGTGAAAAAAGGCATCCACATTTCATATGTTCAGTGTTGAGAAATAACCATTGTCTGCATCTCTGACGAATCAAGACAGGCTGAAAGGATGGCAGATAACTGTAATCATAAAAATGTTCGCAGGCCTTCTTTATACTATTACCAATTGGATCGTTGCCCCTTCACGAGGGCTGCTCAGAACCAAGGACGCGTCGGAGCGATAATCCGCCATCGAGTATATATTTTAATTGTGCAGCTTGTGATATTAAATGATTCAAGGTTGATATAAAAAACGTAAATGACGCCCCTCATCTGTGAGAGGTAGAGGACAGGCAGTGACTGATCCTCTGAGCCCTGCCTTGCTGCGAGGCACGAGCTCTACTTTTGATCCACGGTCTCTGAAGAGGAAGTGAGGTAATTACACTTTCGTGACCTTTCCATCATTGACCTTCTTGGCTGAGATTTCAGTCTTAGAGTAAAGGCTGTTCTGTGTGAAAAATATCTAATGATGGGGAATATGACTGAGAATATGAATTAACATTACAAAGGAAATGAAAGGACAAACAGAAAAAGAGTCATTTTGTGGCACCCGTGACTGGATTTAAAGAGGCCTGTCTAGAACTGAAATATAAAATCATTTCAAAGGCATGAACTATAATACATTGCAGAAATCGGGATTGTAAATTGGAGCAAATCAGAATGGATCTAGATCACATTATCTTCTTTTAGGAACTGAGGGATGGTTTAGATTTGGCCGATGACAGAATATCCCTCAACTTCTGGTGGAATTCCTACATTTAGAGATTAATATGCAGGTGTAAATCCATCTAACATGATATGTCTAGATTGGTGGAGAATCTACCTGTGGCTTATTTTCTGGAGTTTACCACTTCATCTATTAATTAGGAGAGTTTTCATTACCACTTAACTCCAAATCAGGCACCTTTATCAGGGAAATTAAATTCCACTAATGCAACCAAATGAATCCAAGATTGATCCTAACTGGAAACCCTTCCATTTCTGGAAAAAAGTGGTATATCGGGAAGAGATGCTAATTCAGAGCAGGCTTTAATGGTAAAATCTCCTCTGGATTTTAGACTTTCTCTAGAATTCAGAAGATTTGCAATTGCCACCCAACTCTAAATAAAAGCAAATGTACTTCTTCCCAAACTCCAACCAGATTTGGACCATTAGACTTAACTCCATTTATGACTTTGGGGGTAAGAATCATTCGAACTTCAGAATATATCACATCACCATCACAGCTCAGAAAGTATTTCTCCAATTCTTCAATAAAGGCAATAGAAGGGTGGAGCCAACCGCAATCAGAGTATCTTAGTTTGAACCACATATCTTGAGTCTTGTCTCTAGAGAAATTGCAAATAATTCATGAAACTTTTACAAAACATGTACGTACATAACTTCTGCTTTCACAGTTAGTTTAGGTTTCAAAGTAGTTATAATGTGATTATTCACTATAGCAAAAAAGTATAATATCTATATTACTTTGTTGAGCATATTGATTACATTGTATACATATGAAGCAGTGCACCATATATCAAATACCGAGCTAATCAAGGCAGAGAACTTCTCCAGTGGCTTTTTGCCCAGACTTTCCTGAAGGATGGTACCTAATGCAGACTGCAACTGGTCAAGAAAATGTTGATACGCAGTGAGGCAGTGATATTCCATCAATGGTGTTTCTGAGACCTTGCTTTTCATGGATCACAAAAGGGGAAGTCTGTCGAAGGCCAAACTATATAGCTTCGGAATCACAAGTCAGAAGACTGATGATCGGGTATCTCCAGGTAAATCTATCAATCGAATTTTCCTACCGGTCAAACAGGTATTTTGTGTAACGTGGGGCCCTGCACTGACTGTAGAACTGACGGTGGAGATATTATGAAGGGATCTCTGGTTTCAAGCTTGGAGTACCAAGAAGCTGCTCCAGGAACAAGGAATCTAGAACAGAACATGGAGCCTCCTTCATGGCAACAAGCAATATGTTTTTGCAAGGAATACCAGTCACATGACACACAGTGTCAACCCACTATATACTTAAAACCGCATACAGGAAAAGTGGAGCACCTAAGTATTGAGTGACTGAGCATATGTTAATCATAGAGCTTAAGTACAGTTGCCTCCCAGTGGACAGATCAAAGAGTTTGCCACTCGCCAGCAGCTCAGCTGCCACCAACAGCCAGTGTCTCCAAGTTCTGGTTTGATGAGCTTTGCCAACCCTCTGCAATGGGTTGAAGATTCATCCCGAGTATGTGTCCAGTGCCTGTGCTGTGCTGATGGAACATCAGGAACCAAGCTACAGCCACTGTGGACTCAGATTGTGAAGCATGCTTAAGGAAAAATGCAGGGGAGGCTCGAAAAAGTCAGTCGAAGCACCGATGGCTCAGATATCTTTAATCAGCTGTGCAGTATGCAGGTTCCAGGTCAGGTATACTGGAACTCTTCCAGTCCAATCGGGGGTGGGGCACATCATCAGAGTGGGAACATATTTTTAGTATTCCAGCAGCATTCCAACACACATTCATGTCTTTTGTTCTATTGCGAATTACAACACTCGCAGGAAAAGGGACCATTGCAGAAAAGTGGAGTTTTTACCCTTTCATGTCAGTTGAAAAGATGTATGGTATTGCTGTACCATTACGTGGAGCTTAAAAACAGAACTTAAATGGCTTTGTGGCCCAGACAAAAGTACTTTATTTTAAGTGCATTTCACAATGGCTGCTTAAGGACCCCACAGTCTTCCCGACAGCCAACATTCCAAATGCCCTTTTTGCCTTCTACTTTAAGGTCTAGGTTGTCCAGTATTTGCAAAACAATGTGAATATGTGCCACACTTGCTAGATTATGTTTTTTTTTTACAGTTCTAATTTTTTCTAGACTGGCGTGGTTTGTGTGGCTTGGTTCATAATTTTTTTAGGAAAAAGTTAGCGGAATGGCAACCAAACATTATACATAAACCAAAAATGGTCATTAGCATACCCCCAAATGTTCCATATTGAATTGGACCTGACATTAGTCGGCAGGAAAGTACATCATACATTTGCAGTACCAGTTCATATCCATTGATACTTCTTGTTCCATAAACACGCATGCTATTGGCAGATAGCCAACTGCTCCTGTGATATGTTTCTATGGATTCATTAGCTTCCACTGTCATTAAAAGCCAGCTTAATAAGCACCATGGGGATCATTAGGATGTAGGGCGGATCACCACCAACCGCATGGCGGTGGCGATCCGCCCTACATCCTTCCCCACCCGCCACCCATTTACCCCTGCCATATTAGTATGGCGTATGGTACCGCGGCGGACGGGAAGACTGTCTGCTGCTTTTCCGCCCGATCGACAAGTCGACCGGGCGGTAAAGGGTTTAATATGGTGGCGGTGTCTGATAGAGACAGCCATCCACATTAGCATGGGGGCGGAAACATGCCTTTCCATGGCGGCAAAGGCATGCAGATTTTGCATTCGGGGCCCGTTGCGGGCCCCCAGGGTATTGGGCGGATGGGGGGTGCACATGGCGGGTATCTATGGTACCCCCTGCATTGTCATAGACATGGTGGCAGGCACCTCGTGGTGCATGTCACCTTGTGCATGACAATGCACGCAGTGCATTCCCAGCATTGTGGCGGGCGTTGCTTTGAGCACCGCCTGCCACAATGCTGGGAATGGAGGATGCCACCGCCACGGTGGCGGTGGCATCCTAATCGCCAGTGCGGTACCACCGCACCACTGGAAGCCGGTCCCAGCACTGCTAAGGTGGTGGACGGAAGTCTGCCCGCCATCCTAATGGGCCCCTTAGTTTTGGGGTTAAGGAGATTTGACTAAAGTCCTGCTATTTTATTCATACAATCAACAATGCAGTAACTGGAGTCATTTGAGCAAGTGGTCTTCATACAAGTACTCTTGGGATTGGTTGTTTACATCTAGTGCATTCTGAATTGACTCAGAGATTGTTAGAGTCCAGCTGGGATTTAGTACATCCTAAAGATGTTTTTATATACTTGTAGTTTATGTTTTACAGCCATCATAACAGAATGATGTATCAATTCTATTGTAGATTCTAAATCAAAAGTGGATATATTGATGCACACATCTTTATCCCACTTATTCTATTTAAGAGTCACATCATTGGAGTTTTAGTGGTCAAACCCTAAATGTGCCACTTAGAGGTATGTAATTTCGTTATTGTTCAGAAATGTTTCTCGAATAGTCTTTTTTTAGTCTGCATCTTTATATTCCTTATTGAGCTTCTACATGTGTGGAGAGGAGGAAGGGGGAGGGCTGGTCGCCTGGCGACACAAGCAAAATTGAAGGTCCAACCTTGGGTGTTACGATCCAAAACCTTGAATCCCTTGTAGGTACCATGCTAGGAAATGAGGCATTAACACACCCAGAGTTCCTGGAGCCACAACCACTTTCCCTTCGACCCCTCTCACATGCAGGATAAGCTACTAAGGTCCATTACCTACCATCCTCACCACATTGGTCACCATCTTGAAGGAAAAAAATAACACGTGCCCAAGCATACAACACACCAGGAAAGTGGAAGGTGGAACAAACAAGCCCGGAATCCAGGGCTTGTCAACGGTATAACAATACATAGTCTGCCAGATGGAGGAGGAGGTGGTGGTCCGAAACACACATTTCAACACAGTCAAAAATGTTAAACAACAATCCATGTGACCAAGGGGAAACCTGTAACATTGTAGCAGAAGAGGCAGGGCAGTACATACACGTGGAGTCACGGAGAGTATAAAAACCCTTGAAGAATAAAAAAAAACAACAAAAATGCAGCTAACAAAAAATGTCACTCTAAAAGCCTGTAAAAAAACTTGCAATGACAGAAAATCACCTGACAAGCACAGCCACTTTGAACAAGCACTTAAATCCGACATTCCGAACAACAAGAATGTGGAACTTGGGTCGACAGACCGGGGAGGACTCACACGCACCCCACAACCATAAACAAGATCACAAACGCCCAACAGCCGTCCAGGGAACGCATTAAAGCATTAAAGCAATAACATGCATAAACATGGCAGATACTTACAAGCGGACCTGGCAGTCAACAGCTCAGGTCCAAAAAGAACTGTTGAGTCAAGAAAGGTGGGGATGACCCCACCCAGCCAGAAGACCGCAATCCTCTGACACAGAAATTACATCAATCAATCAATCAGCATGCATCATCACATGAGAGGGAGGCGAATAATATACATCTAACCAAACCCAGCCTGAGTATGGATACGAAATATAGATGAAGAACAAGTGTGTCAAGTAATATTAACAAAACGTGAGTAGCTCAGTAGTGACATGCAGGACAACCATCGTTGGAGAACTAATGAAGTTCCCCAAATGAGCCACACCCTAGAGGCTTGGCAACCATAGGCCCCCACCAAGCCCAGGAGAAGTAAAGTCAGCCAACCCCCCAAAAACATTAGGTTAATGCAAGGGCACGCATTGGACAGAGCCATAAGGTGGGCTCCCCATCTGCCCCGACCAGCTGACTGCCCCCAGTGACATGAAAAAGGCAGCCCCTATGTAGATGATGGGGCTGCACTACACAACATTATATTTACCCCACAGTACTCATCCAGGGGCATTTCTGACATCCTTAACCAATTCAATATACTCAAACATCTGCAGCACATCCCATCACTAGCCTTCATCAACAGCCAAGACATAATACGCGTACAATTTGACTTCACAGACCCAGATCAAGTCAAAGAATGAACAATCAGAGCATGGCAAGACACAAGCCTGTCATAAAAGGTGATACATGGAAAAGAGCAGTTCCTGAACTGGTGAATAACAGTCCAAATCTTGGAAAGGGAAAAATGCCCCAACGTCCTAAAACATCAGCCTGATAACCATACTAAAACAGCTCAAAGAAAGGGATAATGGGTACAATGAGTGGCAAAGCCAAGATAAGTTATGCGAATGTTGGTATTTGTATCTGCCAGAAGCACCAGCAGGAGATCGAAGGTCCATCATGACAAGGTAAAGCTCCTGAGCCTTCAGATGACTGGGGATGGATCTCCACCAACCTAACCCATGAGAGATGGAGACATCCCTAGCATTGACCAAAAAGAGGTGGGAATTATGAACCCCTTATCTGAAACAACGAAAATAGTAAGTTGGAATGTTGCTGTAATGACTAAGACCTCACAGAGTAAGGCCGCACTCTTGAAGGACTGGGTTCTGTAAGACCCAGCGGTGCCAGGGCACAACACCTGAAACCTTCGTGGGTAACCTGCTCCGGCGTACAAGTCACAGAGACACGGGACACTTCCTTCGGCGTCAAAGATTCAAGGTTTATTTGCTGCAGGGAACACAGAGATCACGACAAGTACACAGCGTGCAACTTGGGGAGACTGCTTCAAATTGGTTCTGTAGATCGCTCCTTTTATACAGTTTTTACCCATAAGATAACATTGTACACAAAAGTTTACAACCCGGTTCTCACAGTTATCCCCCAGAGGGGTCGCTTTTGGTCACTTTGAAACACATAAGGTCCGGAACATGAGTGCGGAAACATTTGGCGGTTTCCAACTGTAAAAACCCATCTTCCCACCATTAGCAAATTCCAATCAGCAGTAAAACAGATCGAAATTGGAACAAGGACAGGTGTAGAGGAAGACGGAGACAGTGGGGAGATCGGAAAGGGTGTAAAAGGGGAGGTAACGGGAAACACGAGACGCAGGCATCAAAGGGACGTGCCTAATGAGATGCACGGCTGAGACAATAAGCCCGTGCGGCAAGATGAGCCTCAAGCGGCGTCATCTGCCTTACAGTAGCATCCCCCTCGTCATAAAGACATTTACAAAGAACATGTGTCTTCCGCAAATATCTTGGGAGTCCCAGGGTCGCGAAGCGGACAACGTCCGTTCGCTGGCTACTTGAGGGCAAGAGACAAAATGGATGCCGTATCTAAGATGGAACCCGTGGGTACAGATGAAAAACCCACATAACAAACGAACGGTTTAAGCTAGCACAGCGAAACTGCGCACACTTACTAAACTCGTCATTTGCGGTTCATAGATACCAGACTCGACCATATTCGTGCGAGTCGAAAGCACCACTTACAATTGTCACGGAACCTCAGACGCTCCTTTTGCCCTCATGTAGGCAAGCACTAGTCGGAATCATATTCGATATTCATCAGACCATCGAGATGTTGCTGTAGCATAGCTCTGTCCAATCGAGTCCCCTTGGTAACAGATGGTTGTCTCATACACGTTGTAGCACAAAGGCCACATAAGGCAGGACCACACTGCACACAAAGGCAACACGTGAACAGGAACACTACCACAACCCCAATGATCATCAGAATTTTCCAACCCCAAGTCGACATCAGGCCCCAAAACCATCCTAGCAGCGTCCAATCCCCTACATCCACGTGTATGGATTCGGAGATCTTATGCAACCTCGAGATGGCTTGATAGACAGTTGGAGCATTATCTGGAATGAAAATGCAGCAGCTCGAATGGATCACCTTACATACCCCACCGCGATCTGCTAAAATGACATCTAAAACCATACGGTTTTGTAACGTCATAAGTCTCTCCGCCTGAAGTTCTGTGGTAATATTACCAAGGGCACTGGCAGTAATATTAGCTGTCGATTCTACCACTCGAGTCAACTGTCTCAGGTTCCTACTGTTAACCATAGGTCCCCAAAACGGGAGGAAACCCTTGAAAAAGTCTCCTACCTCTTGACCGGCAGTATCCTCTTCGCTAATTACGCCTCGCACAACTCTAGTCTTGTGATAATCGGCATCTACAGTGAACGTCGGAGGCAACAGATTTGCAATGAAGCATGAGCCCATGAAGTCAGCGGGCAACCATGCATATGCACGATCATAACAGATAAAGTATGTACCCTTGGCAGCCAGAAACACAGGGGACGAGAACATTGGCAGAATGTAATTTTCGGTGCAAGCACTTGCTCCAAGTCGGGCTTGCGATCTTCGGCCACGACCCATAAGACAAAAATTACCAGTGTGGGGTACGACCCATATTGGAGGCGAGCTTTTAAGCTGCTTTTCGCTAGTGAACACACTATATTCACCTCTACTTAGGACCCTATAGGCTCGTACCTCTTCTTCAGGGATAAGCGAAGGATCATAGATATCGCTATCTAGATCCTCTATGGCTATTGACAAAGGCTTCTGATACGAGGTAGGACCAGAGTAGGGGGAACGTGGTTCTCGAATGGGGTGGAAACCCAGTGCGCTTCGAAACATTGTTTGGAATGCTCGAGCTGACCCTTGGGAACTATACGGTAACACCAGATATGGAATTCCCTTATCCGTAGTATGTGGCATCAACCCACACACCCAACAATTAGTAGTGTTAACCACTAACTGATGCTGATGAAGGAGCTGAATAAAGGAATTGTTGCGAAATTCTACACGTCTAGCCTGCTCGTGTTCCGGTAACATGTGAAAGGAATGGGGAGAAGCAGTAGAGGTGAGATTAGGGTAAGGGGTAGGAGTAGGTGTAGCAGGTAAGAAGTAAGACATCGTATAGTACACCCCACCCGCCAATAATGCAGAAGCAGTCAAAAACAATATAAACAATTGAAATATAAAACATTTGGTACGACTGAGTTGCTGCAGCTTGAATCGATGAGCCTGAGCTCCTTCCAAATCATTCAGCTTCGAGAATGCCATTCCCTACGACCGTCCGCAACGTTTCTTGACGCACTTCGTTCTGTGTAGCAATAGTCAATCCCTAGGAGTTCCTAGGAACCGACGGCCTTTAACCTAGCGTCAAGACCTACTATCCAGAAGGAAGTACGCGCGCGGCCCTACGGCCTTCAATACGCAATATGTATGTATAAGCACAATGTCTCTCAGCTGTGGGAGTAAAAAGATACAAGGAGGAAGCTCAATATATAGATATATACAAAAAATTACAATGATACGAATGTTCAAAACTGATCACGGGAAACAGGGATAATGCAGTTTTCAATTTCAGCAAAGCAAAATTTTTTATTTGTCCTTAGTGCGAGATCGCAAAGAATATCGGTGTTTCCCGGGACGTGTCTGCTCGTCGAACAAAGGATCCGTTGAAGAGACAGCGTCCTGCTGATCAGTCGATTGCTCTGGGCTTGAGTTTTCCTCTGACAATTGTTCAACAATGTCTTTCCGCTGCGCTGAGGATTCTCCAACAAGCTGTGCGTCGCTAAAAGGCACAAACGCCGGCAATGTTTCTGTTTCTGTTGACGCAATGCCTTTCCTTACCCACGGGTCTGCCGGCAAAGGGATAGGGACTCGCTTGGTGTGCGTAGCGTGCACCCAATTCTTGCGCCCCTCAAGACGAACGGCAGTCCTCGTGGTCAGGAGCACCTGGTAAGGTCCGGTAAACCTGGGGTCCAGATTGTTCTTTCGTGAAAAGTTGCGTGTTACCACCCAGTCTCCGGGCTGGAGCTGGTGGCCTGGACCCTCTGTCTGCGTCGGCAATGCGTCGTAAACCTGTTGGTGAATTAACCTTAGTTTAGCAGTCAAGTCATGTAAATAGTCAATCAGCATTGGATACTCAAGATCAGAGAATATTCCTGGCCTAGGAACCCCCCACACATTCGCAGGACGGCCGAACACTATTTCGTAGGGACTAAGCCCTATTCGGGAGTGTACAGTCGCCCTAGTTGACAGTAATGCTAAGGGCAAAGCGTCAGGCCACGAAAGACCAGTCGTAGCCTGAATCTTCGCTAGCTTTAGTTTAAGGGTGCCGTTGTACCCTTCAACCAACCCAGCTGACTGGGGATGATTGGCGCTGTGGAACTTTTGATTTATTCCAAGGCCCTTACACACACTCTTCATCACACTTCCAACAAACTCACTTCCGTTATCTGACCACACGACTCTAGGCATTCCATACCGAGGAAAATATTCCTTCAGTAGGATTTTCGCAGTAGACAAAGCAGTATTGTCTTTGAGGGGATAGGCCTCGATCCATCGGGAGAATGCGCAAACCACAACCAAAACGTATTTCAGGTTATTGCATCGCTCCATATGGATGAAGTCCAATTGAATCACCTCAAAGGGATACGAAGGGGGAGCAAAACTGCCAGGAGGAGTTGGGGTTCCTTTCCCAGGATTGTACATCATACACACCATACAATTCTTCACCAATCGTTCAGCACATTTCGTAATTCCATCATTCTTCCACACAGGCGACAACAATTTACAAATACCTTTCGCGCTAATATGTGCTAACCCATGTGCCATTGTCACAACGGCCAGTACATACGCGTCAGGCAACAACCATTTTTTCTGATCTGACAAATCAATCCAACAACCACTCGCATCCAACTTTCCCATACTTTCTTTCCACTTCACCTTTTCAGTCTCGGTGGCCTCATTCTGAATTTCTTTCACACTTTCAATGGTGTCTTCACACATACTCGATTCAGTAGGCCACCTAACCGAACTCGTCACATACATCCGAGTGCTAAGGTTCCGGGCAGTCTCCTTAGCAATCTCATCTGCAAACGCGTTACCACGACCAACATCATCCGTGACTTTACGATGCGCACTACACTTAACAATCGCGACTTGCGTAGGCAAAGTCAATGCATCCAAAAGATCGTTCACAAGCTGGCCATGCTGAATCTTCGTACCGTGCGACGTCAAGAAACCTCTCTCTCGCCACAATCGTCCAAAACTATGTGCTACACCAAAAGCGTATTGGCTATCGGTGTACACATTCACACGTTTACCTTTTGCTAACACACATGCTCTAGTGAGAGCAATCAATTCCGCAGCTTGGGCAGAATTCTGATTCAATCTTGCAGTTTCAACAACAGTATTCAATGTTACAACAGCATAAGCAGTAGTCACATCGCCATTCGGCAACTTAAAACATGACCCATCCACATACAGAGTGCCATCCGGATCTTCCAATGGGGTGTTTTTAAGGTCCACTCGACCTTTCGTTTCTTCTTCAGTCCTCAAGTAGCAGTCATGTTCTGCTACTTCATCTGACTCTGCGCTAATTGGTAACAAAGTTGCCGGATTTAGGACATTACAACGTTTTATCTGAATATGGCTTGCCAATAACGTCAATTCATACCCAGACAACCTCGCACTCGTCAAGTGCTGGGTCTTCGTACGATTCAACAGAGTATCGACTGCATGCGGAACCATCACCGTAAGCATATTATCCATGACCAATCCTGCTGATTGTCGGATGGAGACCGCAGCTGCCGCTGTTGCTCTCAAGCAACTCGGCAATGCTCTAGCTACTGGGTCCAAGGTCGAGGAAAAATATGCACATGGACGTTGCTTACCACCAAAAGGTTGCGTTAAAACACTCAAAGCACAACCTTCCCTCTCGTGAACATATAGCGTAAACGGCTTGCTATAGTCAGGAGTACCTAACACAGGAGCCGAACACAATGAATCACGTAGTTCAGAAAAACTTTTCTGACATTCTTCCGTCCATGGTAAAGGAGTTGGAACATCCTTGCACGTAAGAGCCACCAATGGTTTCGCTAGCAATGAAAAATTTGGAATCCATTGCCTGCAGTACGACGTGATACCTAGAAAGGCACGCACATCTCTTTGGGTTTTAGGCACCGCCATTCGCGCAATCGCTGCAATTCTTTCTGGGGTCAACCTCCTTCCCTCCTTTGACAATAAGTGACCTAGATAGGTTACTTCTTGACAACAATATTGGAGTTTAGAAGGGGACACCTTATGATTTATCTCACAGAGATGTTGCAGCAATGACACCGTAGCTATTTTACAAATGTCCTGAGTATCAGCGGCCACCAATAAGTCATCAACATATTGGATCAAAGCCGCACCAACCGGCAACCGAAACGCATCCAGTTGACCCTTCAAGGCTTGGCTGTAAATCGATGGACTTTCACAGTAGCCCTGAGGAGCGCGTTTGAACCGGAAGCTGCGTCCACCAAGAGAGAAACCGAAAAGGTCCCTGCTCTCTTCGGCAATCGGGATGCTGAAAAACGCATTTTTCAAATCAATCACCGAAAACCATGACGCAGTAGCTGGAATCAGAGTCAGGAGCGCCGTAATGTCAGGCACAACAGGGAATTGAGGAACCACAATTTTATTCACTTCCCGTAAATCGATAACAAAACGATAAACAGGCGGTTTCGTAGGATCTGTGCGTTTAAGAATGGGCAACACAGGACTATTGCACACGTTTCCCCGAGTCTCCTCAATAACATCTTTCTCGATCAAATCATAGATGATCGCCAACAGTGCTCGTTCACCATCAAGGGAGATACGATACTGGGGAATACGTGGCAATCGCACATTAGATTTCAACTGAACAACATAAGGGGAGATATCAAGTAGGCCCACGTCATTTGGACCCGTCGCCCACAAAGACGCAGGAAGAGAACTCAATTCCGGTGGGAGCTTATCAAGAGACAAGTACATAGGAGAGACAACCCTCTCTCCTAACGTAAGCTTTACACCCGCAGGAGAACAGTATAAAGTTGCATACAAACGTTTAAGCAAATCCAGGCCCAAAAGATTCTCGCCACAACCCGTGGTTAGAATCAACGGAGCTTCTAGCTCACGTGGCCCAATTTGAAGGGGCAAAGGGCGTGAAACTGGATTGCTAACAGGGGCGCCAGAAAATCCAACGGAAACATTTGTTAAGCCAGACAAAGGTGCGCCAGGGAGTTTCGAATGCATGATAGAACTTTTCGCTGCACCAGTGTCCAACAGAAAAGGCTCAACGACGCCCGATGTAGCAACTGCGACGTAAGGCCCTCTCTGATCAACCGGAACTGATACCACTCCCTCTCCTTGTCTTTGGCTGTCCTAGTAATTACTGTCATCAGTTCCCTGATCGACATAATAATCGTCTACATTGTACTGCGCAGATCGTCCTTGCGATGATCCACGTTGGTCAAAACAGTTATTAGAATTAGATGAGTTCTCTGAGCGATCATTCTGAGCACCACGACCTCTACCACGTGACGCCTGTTGCGAACCACCACGACCTCCTTTAGATGAATTACCACTATTACGTTCATTCAAAACGGGGCAATCAAATTTAATGTGTCCCTCCTGTCTACAATAAGCACATTGATTGTACCCTAACGATGATCTTTGGGAGGAGGAATCATTACGCGACTGTGACCGATTCGATTGCGACTGCGATCGATTCTGTTGTGAATTGTTCTGATTTGACCGCGGAGGATACGCTTGTTGCAACAACACTTTAGTTTTCAACTCTTTCGTCTTTTTGTCAGCACGGTCAGTCTCTTCTTTCTCTCTATTCTCATAATATTGTGCCGTAGCCAATATCTGAGCTGAGGTGGAAACGGCCCATGCACTTTCCGAATTTCTCAATTTATTGCTCAAGTCGGGCAATAAATTTGAAACAAATTTATCCACAAACAACCTCTGTCCACCCTCGGTACCCATATCCTGACCACTATGGTCAATGAATGCTTCCTCAAACCTCGTAAAGAAGTCGGAAACACTCTCATCTTTCTTTTGTTTGCAAGCTGACAATTTGTCCCAATTTACCTTCATAGCTGGCATAAGAGTTTTCATTAACGTAATAATTCTTCGGGGAAGGGCAGCAATCAACTGTTCAGGTTTAGCTCCACCAGTTTGTAAAGCATCTGCCGCCAAGATGGCCGCCCAATCACCACCTAATTCATTTGCATGATCTTGCTGGCGAATCTTAGCCCATACCGGTTGCGGTACGACATTGCCAAACAACATGTCGATATCGGCAAGATTCATAATCGTAGCATCTACAAGCTGCGATAATTCTTTGTAATACCCTGCAGGATTTTTGCGAGGGTCAGGCAATGATTGCTTCACCTGTAACACTTCCGATCTTTTCCACGGGAGATGTATCCATACTCTCTGGAAGTACGGTGGAACCGGAGGGGCAGCTTGAGGGTTACCTGGCATCCAAACCGGTGGAACTTCTCGCATGGGATATTGACCAGATTCATCTGGTTGTTTCTTAATATCCTCAACAAACAATGCATAAGGTATCGGAGCGGGACGAAAAGATAGTAACCGCTCGATAGCACGTCGGACATTGGTATCTACTATCAGTCCAGTTGCGAACTGAAGCCGAAGCTCAGACAGGGCGGTCAGCACCTCGTCAGGCGCATCGGCCGCTATCTGATCATGAAGGAACTTACACATTTCATCAAACACGTATCTCTGGGTTGGTATATTGAATTGACAAAACGTTTCAAGGACAACACGTGGTGGATTTCTCTGTGGATTTACCATCCAACCCATCGCCATATTATATAGCGCAACGCGTTCTCTGTTTCCAGGAAGCTGACTACGTCTCTGAGGACCATCGGAGCTAGCAGACCCATGAACAGGCCCAAGCGACTGAAAGAAACTGGCTGCAAGAGGAGAATTACGACTACGAGTAGAGGGAGAAGAATAAGACACAGGACTAACAAGAGAAGGGGTAGAAACAGTAGCAACAACAGGGGTTAACAAAACAGGAGCAGTAGCGGGAGCAGGAGTATGAGGAAGCGGAGGAGCAGTAGGAATAGAAACAGACAAAGGA
Source organism: Lissotriton vulgaris (assembly GCF_964263255.1). Classification (NCBI taxonomy): domain Eukaryota; kingdom Metazoa; phylum Chordata; class Amphibia; order Caudata; family Salamandridae; genus Lissotriton; species Lissotriton vulgaris. The sequence continues at coordinate 940,608,295 of NC_141695.1, forward strand.
GCAGGAACAGTCGGAAGAACGGGTGCAGGTTGAGGAACAAGTGGAGGAGGAATAGGTGGAAGGACAGGTACGGCAGGGACCACAGGAGCTGCGGTACCCTGTACGTACGGAGGTGGCGACTTCATAAGATAGGACATTAAAGGATCCTCAACTACCTCTTCCTTCCTGTCCGACTCCGTAGGCAAAGCAGGATAACATTTATCTATGGTCATACGCTGTAGTCTCTCAAACACTTCCTTATCCTTATCCTCCTTATCACGCTGAAACTGCTCAGCTTTCTTCACTATGGTAGCAACATTATCTCGCTGACTACGTTTATTCTGTCTGATTTCTTTCTGTCGGGCTTCTTTGCGCCACAACCGAAAGGCATCAAACATGGCCGGCCTTGATTTTCGTTCGAACAACTTCATTTCTAGATTATCTAAGATTGACGCCTCGAAGCTACCGTGAGGTGGCCAACGAAGGTCGCCGTCTTTCTTCGTATATTTAATCCAATAATCGTTAAAGGTAATTGGGCCTAGCCCATGTTTGCTATAGAGATCATAAGTAGGAGTTCCAACCGGAGGTATCGGACACGAGTCCTCCAGCAGGGAATCCGCACCACAAGGTCTGAAACAACTAAACAAAGTACTGCGACCAGGCATCTTGCACACTAGCCGAGTTTCACAAACTTCAAGGGTTACGGGATTTACCAAGTCCCAGCAAAGAACAAAACCCTCGGTCTTTGGCGGCTGCAGTCGTCAAACAACACAACAAAGTACGCCAGCAAAGTGTCACCGACAAAAACACTTACACAGCGTGTACAACAAAAACACTCGCTAAAGTGTCAACAACCAAGAGCTATGGGAGCGACCCACAAATACTTAACTCAAAAATCGATGGCGTCACCAGGAAGGCCCGTCAATCGTCTCGCTATACCAAGGTCTACGCCAGGCGCCAAAACAGGTCTACAGTCAGGGCAGCAGTCCGTCGCAGCCGTCCGGAGGCGGGAATCTTCGCGGGAAAAGTCTTCGGGCCACTTATTTCGACAACAGGATCGATGAAGCGGAGTGCACCTTCCCTCGGAGATTTCACACGAAGTTCCTCACGATCGTCGGGCTTGGACCGGTACCACTGATGCAGCCCCACGTTGGGCGCCAACTGAAGGACTGGGTTCTGTAAGACCCAGCGGTGCCAGGGCACAACACCTGAAACCTTCGTGGGTAACCTGCTCCGGCGTACAAGTCACAGAGACACGGGACACTTCCTTCGGCGTCAAAGATTCAAGGTTTATTTGCTGCAGGGAACACAGAGATCACGACAAGTACACAGCGTGCAACTTGGGGAGACTGCTTCAAATTGGTTCTGTAGATCGCTCCTTTTATACAGTTTTTACCCATAAGATAACATTGTACACAAAAGTTTACAACCCGGTTCTCACAGTTATCCCCCAGAGGGGTCGCTTTTGGTCACTTTGAAACACATAAGGTCCGGAACATGAGTGCGGAAACATTTGGCGGTTTCCAACTGTAAAAACCCATCTTCCCACCATTAGCAAATTCCAATCAGCAGTAAAACAGATCGAAATTGGAACAAGGACAGGTGTAGAGGAAGACGGAGACAGTGGGGAGATCGGAAAGGGTGTAAAAGGGGAGGTAACGGGAAACACGAGACGCAGGCATCAAAGGGACGTGCCTAATGAGATGCACGGCTGAGACAATAAGCCCGTGCGGCAAGATGAGCCTCAAGCGGCGTCATCTGCCTTACAGTAGCATCCCCCTCGTCATAAAGACATTTACAAAGAACATGTGTCTTCCGCAAATATCTTGGGAGTCCCAGGGTCGCGAAGCGGACAACGTCCGTTCGCTGGCTACTTGAGGGCAAGAGACAAAATGGATGCCGTATCTAAGATGGAACCCGTGGGTACAGATGAAAAACCCACATAACAAACGAACGGTTTAAGCTAGCACAGCGAAACTGCGCACACTTACTAAACTCGTCATTTGCGGTTCATAGATACCAGACTCGACCATATTCGTGCGAGTCGAAAGCACCACTTACAATTGTCACGGAACCTCACTCTCGTTTATTTATTTATTTATTTATTCTTGAACGAAATAGATGTTGTCTGTGTCCAAGAGACATTGGGGCAGATTTAGGAGCCCCTTGTGCCACTTTTGTGCAGCTGTTGTGTCACTTCTGTGACGTAGCGGCGGTGTAAACCATTTGTCACGATGCGCCCTATTTACAATGAGACGCATCTAGTGAGGTGCGTCAAGTTGTAAAGCCCAGCGCCACATGAAACCTGCGTCAGGTTTCATGTGGGCGTTCCAGCGCAGGGGAGGGGGGGAAGTTCTGGCACAGGTAAGCCTCTGTAAAGTGCCTGAGTGAAATCTGCAAGATTCCACTCAGTCACTTTTCCGATGCCGCTGCATCAAAACCTTGCGCCTGTTTGAAGCAGGTTTGAGGCATGACGCACTACGTTATGTATGGGCAGATCACGAGCATTACTGGAGTTGCGTTGCGCTTGGGACACAACTCCAGCAATGTGCCACTCTTCTGACGGGAGATGCGTCATGCATCTTTTGAACCTTGCGCCATGATGCGCCGGTCCCAGGATGCTTGTTTCCGGTCCAGGGAAGACATGGCTTGGCAGTTCGGGCTGGACTGTTCCCATGAGGCACAGGGTCAGACTGATTTGCATATGGCCATGTCTGAACTGGGGTGGCTGAGTGAGCTAAAGAATGGTGATGGATTAAACCCAGATCAGTTGACTGGGGGTGAGTGTTTGATTTGCTCAAACGCTCCGTCCATCTTCCCCTTTTGTATCGCATAGTAAATGCGGCGCATCTGCGGTGGCGCAAGGATAAACTTGTGTGCACATCTTACCTGGCGCATCCCTGCTGATTTGCAGGGATGCGCCAGTCATCATAAATCTGCCCTATTGTCCCGAATACCTACTCTCCTCCCTGGCTACGTGGAGTATCATAAATCCACCAAAAGATCCAACTGTTCAGAAGGCCATTGAGAGGAGTATCAATATACATTAAGCACTCAGCACAGCTGTCCATTAGAGACCAACTCGGAAATGCTACAAACAGGATTAATCAAGGGCTACAGAGTCAATGGAGGCATTCAGTCTATGCTAAAAATTAACATCTACTTTAACGCTTATGGCAGAAGGACATTGGAAAAAACAGAAAAGCTGATTGCCCAACTGAAAAAACAAATCAGGAATCACTTGGCAGCTGAAATAATCATACTGGGAGAAAATATATGCAGACTTTGGGGGAGGACGTCACAAGCACTAGGAGTCCCAGCAAAATGACACAGAGACTTAACATCGTTCTACAGACATACAACTTGGAGTTGGGACAGAGAACAGCAACACAGACCAAACTATTGAATAGCTACTCTCATTCCTTCAATAAGCAAACCAAAATTGATGATATATTTTTGAGCTAGTGTGTGAGTAAGCCCTCTTGGATTTTCAAGTTCATCAATGGGTAGAGAGCGATCATGCTGCACTGATGGTTCAGCTCACCCTATCCGGAGGGAACCATGAGCGATTTCCTGCACTGGAAAAAACTACAGATGAGGAGCATTACAAACTCCTTCACAGGATTAAATAGACCCCATTAACCTCAACTAAGATAGAAGAATGGAACAGCCAATGGGACGGTTGGTCAACCATGTCACAAAATTCAGATGTCATCAAAGGTTGGTCCCCACTGGTCTTCGAACTGCCCTCCCACTTACTAGGGAATAGCCAACATAACATCACAAAGGCAACAAACCACACCTTGGGTTTAATGCAGGAGATCAAAAGAAACACCCAGAATCTTTGGGCAGCATCAAAGTCAAACAACAGACTAAGAACAACTGCCTTAAGGCAGGAGCTGGCAATGGCCAAAAAAAAACCAGAATCAATTGGTATTGGGGCAGAAAAGAAAAAAAAACAAAGTTGAATGGATTAAAATCTTTGATCTAATAGGCAATAAACACCAACAATGTTGACCCTATGTTATGATAAGGGAAGAGCAAAAGGGGTAACTCAGTATCCGCAGAACAAAAGGTAGCTCACATCATGACCCTATACACAGAGACCCCCAACAACATGCCTCTCAAAAATCAACTTCACCCTCCTCACAAAGGCAATCAAAATGGATGAAGCGACACATCTAGCACCAGACGATGAAGTGGTAATTAAGGTCCTGAAGAACATTAAAAAAGAAACGTCCCCTTGGACCAATGACCTGTGCGGATCCATATTCAGAGAAGACTCCCGGTTTTGGGTGTTAGTCCTCACGCCCCCACATACAGAGTGCAAATTACATGAGGATGTCCCAGACACCTGGAGGGACTTCTTGCTCCAGCTGATCTTCAAGAAGAGGAATTACACAGAGCCCAAAATGTACAGGCTAATCACACTGTTAGATATTGAGAGGAAAGCCTATGCAAGTACCATACTACATGATCTTCGCGGAGTTCCGCTTAGCACTGCTACGCAAACTCCGTTCATATTTATTCTTAATTCAGCATTTTGGAACTATAACAATATATTGACATTTCCTAAACTGCCTAAAGAATTCTGTGTTTGCTCATGAATAAACTTATTTAAAAAAAAAAAGAATTAAATTTTTTTATTTCCAGAAACATACAACATATGCGTAGTACAAGCAACAATAAAACCCCCGTGTGACAACAGAAAACAGTGATTTTACAGTAAACCATCGTACAAATATATTCATTACATTAAACCAACACATTTAGAAGGTTTATCACAAAGTTCTCTAGGGCGATCCCGGGTCGTGTGTGACAACCTAAGGGCTAGACAGTAAGTAGGCCAAACATCCTTAGGTGTAGACGGTGCTTGAAGTTTTTCTGCATAGCAGGCTAGTTAATCACTGCAAAACACCATGTCTTGTAACCAGTTTTTAAAGTTAGGTGCCTTTTTACTGTCCCATAACTGTGCTACTTTTCTCTTGGTCAGTAGTAATGCAGTCAGCACCAGACGTCTTTTCTCTGGTTTTTAAGCGCTTCACCATCCCCAGCAAGCAAATCTGTGGGGTGCAATCTACTTCCTCCAACATCATGACGGTTAATGCTTGTGAAACCAACACCTAGAAGTCCTTGACCCTGAAACAATCCCATGCAAGATGAATGAAATCAGCCTTCTGTGCCCCGCGCCTTCTGCATCTAGCTGTCTCTCTCATACCTATGTAACTGTTGGGGAGTATAATATAACTGCTGTAAGTATTTAAAGTGAATTATGCTTAGATTGCAATTAGCCATCAGTCGTCTGGTCATGGAACAGGTGAACTCCCATTCCTCATCGCTAAGAGCATTGCCTAGTTCCTGTTTCCACTGCTCCCATGCCTTGGTAGAAATTGGTGCAGTGTCAGATTGCATTGCGTTATATAGTTGGGTGACTAACTTACCCTACGATGGGCCTGCCAATAACGTTTGAAGCTGGCTCAAAGTGACTGGTTATGTGGGGTGTCTGTCATTAAAGGCTTTGAGAGCCTCCCTTAGCCTGTAATATGCGAAGGTTGACATTAATGAACAGGGATGGCGTCAAGTAACACCTCCATCAAGACAATGGTGCCGTCCGGGTAGGCGCCGCCCACTGTAACTATACCCATATCTGCCAGTATTTCCAATGTCCTTTTGTCTTGGATCACCGAAATGTTAGGATGATGTGCTAATGGAAGAGATCTGCCTGCACATTTCACCATAGCGGGCCATACCTGTGCCGTACAGTCCGCAGTGCACATGTCCTTAAATGGATAGTTTGTACTTGCCTTAGAAATTAATGCCACTGGATGATCAGGAGCCACAATGTTTGCCTCCTCTGCCAAGTGTGGAATAAAAGGCTGGGGGGAAAACATGTAGGGGTCGATTCCGATTCGGGATAAAACCGCTCCGAATAGCCGCTCCGAGCGTTTTTCCCGTACGAATCGTACCCTGCAACGTCCCCCGTACGTACAACAAAGTACGATTCGTACCAGGAGCCGTACTCCGTACAAGTCGTACAAGACACCGTACAACTCTAATCTCCGTACGATTCTCCCTTGGAACCCGCTGTACGCGACATCTGTACGGTTCGCGGCTGGTTTTTACGACCCAGCAGGTACGATACGTGTCGGGTACGCACCGTACAACGCTTTTTCTATGGGAGGTGAAAACAGCCGTAAAAGCAGAGTTCGTGCCGAAACAGGTACGGAACGGCCTCCCCAGGTACGGTGCGTACCCCCCATGGTCGCAGGGGTACGCTCCTTACCCCTGCGATCATGGGGTGTATGAGCTGTACCCCCGTTGTACGATCGGTGTACGAGCCGTACCCCTGTTGTACGATCGGTGTACGAGCCGTACCCCCATTGTACGATCGGTGTACGAGCCGTACCCCCATTGTACGAATGGTGTACGAGCCGTACCCCATGTACGATGGGGGTATGGCTCGTACACCGATCGTACAATGGGGGTACGGCTCGTACACCGATCGTTCATGGGGTACGGCTCATACACCGATCGTACACCAATCGTACAATGGGGGTACGGCTCGTACACCTCATGATCGCAGGGGTACGGTGCGTACCCCTGCGATCATGGGGTATGCGGACCGTACGGTGTGTATGTGCTTGTGTGCTTTTTCGTACAACTCGCCCTTACCCGAAGTGGACAGTACGAATTGCGTCCTCATACCCCGGTCCGGATCGTACTCGTCGGGTCGTACGACATGTGTACAAGTCGTACGGTATGTGTACGAGTCGTACGGTTCACAGTTTCAGCCTTGCAATATGTACGGATCGCGACGATTCGGACGGATTCACGGAATACGGATCGTACTTCGTGACTAGGACGGACGGGTATAATTCATACGGAGAGGGCTCCGGATACAAATCGTACGGATGTTTTTTTCCCGAATCAGAATCGACCCCTTAGTGTGCAAATTGAGCATGGGCACATCAATAATACAAGTACAGATCCGGCGCCGCGAACCCCCCTATGAATACGGCCTTGTAAGAATGCTCTAGCTACAACTGGATTTCCAGCTTGCCCAGACCAAGCGTCTTAGTATCGAATGCTACAGAGAAGAAAAAACCCTTGTTAATTTTATAGGAACATTAGTGAAGAGGTATAGAAACCTGGGGAGAATGACCATTTTTATTGCTGCTTTTCTATCAGCCAGGGAAAGCGGCAGACCAATCCATCTATTCACCTGTTCCTCCGTGGAGGATAGAGCTCTACCAAAGTTTTTTCTCAGCACTATCTCAGGATCATGATGCACCCACACCCCCAGATACTTGACAGGCTCTGTCGACCATTCAAGGCAGTACTCCACTTGGAATTGCATCGTACTAGGGGTGAGTGGGAAAACAGATGACTTTCCCCAGTTAATTCTGAGCCACGATAAATGTTCGTATTTGATGTATTCCTGAATTAGCAAATGCAGATTCTCCTCCGGATTTTGAGTATATAAAACCATGTCATCTGCATACATGGAGATTATAAGTGGGCGATGACTGAACTGTAGCGCCGCTCTTGCGTATCTCTGTCGCACCACACAGGCCAAAGGCTCCATCACAATAGCAAAAAGAATAGGGGAGACCGGGCACCCCTGTCTGGCCCTTTGTGTATTTTAAAAGATTTAGAGTGATAACTGTTTATTCGCACCCTCGCTACCGGTGCTGTATAGAGGATCTCTATCCATTGTATGAAAGGGAACGGCAGACCCATTCTCCTTAGAGTATGAACATATACCCCCATCTAACAGAATCAAATAGCTTAGCCGCATCAAGCAGCACTGTTGCCGCTTTGTGATCCGGGTCAAGTTGGTGTAAAACCACAAATAGAGTATGCAAATTATGAGATGTAGACCGGGATGGTACAAAGCTTGACTGATCTGGGAGAACCAAGGTGGGTAACAGCAGTCATAATTTGTTAGCAATAAGTCTAGCAATTATTTTTGTGTCGATATTCAACAATGAAAGTGGGTGGTACAGCTCGCAACTATCGGCACGCGCCCCTAGTTTTAGCAAAGTGACAATTAATGCTTCCCTAAGCGTTGGGGGAGCATACCTTTATCGTAAACTTCGCTATACATATTCACCATATGAGGAGCCAGCAAATCTGCCCACAGCTTAACCGGACGGTAACGTCCGTATGGCCTCCTTCACATCCTCTATAGTGAGGGGTTGCATCAGGTGCTCCTGTTGACCATTTGAAAGCCAGGCTAGTGTTTTTCCTCCAAAAAATCTCTGATCTCCTCACTGTTGGCTTCTTCCGCAGGGCCATATAGGGTGGCGTAATAATCCCTAAAGCATTCAACTATATCTGGGGAGTTGTGATATTTAGCTCCGTTCGGCCACTCTATTTCGGTGACATAGTCCTGGGTCCTCACTCCTTTTATTTTAGCTGCCAGTGTGCGACCTGGATGACCACCTTCTCCATACGTTCTAGCCTTCCAGTGCCAAAACATATGTTTTATTTCCTGATCTGCTGTTTCATTACATTCCATCACTAGTGTCCTGATCTCTGCCAACCTGTGCATATTCAATGTGCTTGTGTACTCCTTTTCATGCCGCGCTAGCTCATTCTAAATGAGTTGCATATGCGACCGTAGTGCCTTTAGTACCCCAGACTGAAGCCCGATGCAGGTTCCCCCAATGGTAGCCTTGGAGGCTTCCCAAAGCGTGCCCGCATCCTCTACTGTGCCTACGTTCTCCTCAAAGAACAATTTAATAGCCTGATGTACTCCTTCCATGAAGACAGGATCTAAGAGGGAAGACGGCTGCAATCGCCACTGAAATGGTTGATGATGTCTAGTCGGGATATTGATGTCCAAAACTACAGGGGAGTGATCTAAGAGCGTTCATGGCATATGCCTGACCCCATTAACCCAAGACGCCATTGACTCCGAGAGAATCCAGTAATCCAGCCTGTACCATGACTTATGAACTGCCAACATGAAAGTGCCCTCTCTAGTGTTCAGGTGCCTGTCCCTCCAAATGTCTCTCATATTATATGTATGCATAATATCATAAATCACTTGAGCTGATCGCTTCCCCTGCCATGGAGTGGTGGCGCTTCTATCCATATCTGGATCCAAGTACGTGTTCATGCCCCCCCATATCACAAGATCTGGTTGCAACTGAAATATCTTATTTTTAATGCTTTGATAGAAGTCAGGATCATCAACATTGGGGCCATATGTATTGATAATTGTGAGCACTGTTCCTGCCAAACTCCCCTGTCCCAGTGTAAAGCACCCTAGGTGTAGGCCTGGGTGTAGTTCGTGGAGTTTTGCTATGCGGAACTCTTCAAAGTTACAAAAAAACTCTGCGGAGGGCAGTGCGAACTGCAGTTTGTGCTGGTATTCCTGGCGCTCGGGTAGAAATTCTACCCAAACAGCATTTCGCACTTGTGAACTTACTGAGCCGGAAAAAACTGTGCTGCACATCGTGAAACTGAGTTTTCTGCACTACACGACCTACGCGGAGTGTGAGTGCAGAAAACTTAGCAAACTCCATGAACGGAGCAAAGTTCACCACTCAGGCCTACCTAGGTGTTCCGATTCTGTCGAAAGCAACATAAATGGTGTCCCACTTTTTACAAGTATCGTTACTCCTCTGGCGTGGCTGGAGTATGAGGCGGCTGCTTTTACCATTGCCCAACAACCACTAATCCTGCCATCTCCAGCCCGTGTCAGGCATGTCTCCTGTAAAAGTGCCAGTTGCACCCGATGTCTGTCAAGGTATGCAAACACCTGTCTGATCTTCTTGGGATTATTTAGTCCCTTCACATTCCATGTCATCAATCTAATGCCACCCCCCATTAGCCTAATGTCATTGTGGAATAAAATTGTCATGCATTCACTGCCATGTACTAGATGTGCTGCTTAACGCTATTATCCTGCTGTACTAGTTGTGTCACACTTCTTAAAAAAATAACAAACCCCAACCACTTCAGCATCCTAATCATGTCAAAGACAAGTCCCAAATAACAATGTGTAAAACATAGCAACCATATTGGGGAATACCCACATGGGGGGGGGGGGGGGCGACCAGGTACCCATGTCCCACCTGCAGGGCAGGTGTGGCCGCCATACTTTCCTAGGACCAGCCGTCTTACACATTACATCTTCTTTAGACCAGCTCCGCACACAAATAGTAGGAGTCCAAACCCACATCCAGCATACTATTTCAAGAACAAATCCCTGAAACAGGCCCACAGTCTATGAATATAATACAATGCTAGGGTGATTAAAACTTTTGTTGCGATATCCACCCTCCTAACATGTCTCCCAAACAGTGTGAAAGTTCCAAACTGAGTGTCGATAATGAACTGAACACAATGCTGACAATGTTACACCTCCCCCTCCCCCTCCCCGCATTAGCACTGTCCGCAGACTCATCTACAAAACGAAGCATAAGAATATAAGCACTTACAGTCCATCGGGTTATCCAGTTTGCCAGTGCAAGTAACACCCTCACACTCTTTAGACCACCCTCATGTGTCCCTGAGTGCTCAAAGACTCCACTTTGCGAGGTGTTACCTTACCACCTTCCGAGAGTCACTGTGAGGCAATGCCTGGACAACATACATCTTTTATACCTCCGTATCCGATCTCTCCGAGTGCATAGGTGATGCAGTACTCCTCACTGCTTTCCTTTTAGGGTGAATTTGCTTCAGAAAATCCTGTACTGCCCTGGGAGATTGAAAATCTTCACCTTGCCTAGATTGCACCTCCAAGACCCCTTTTTTTCACTGATGACCTCCAACAGCTTCTCCATTTCCTGACACTTGCCCGTTGTGGAGTGTGACGCACCTTCAACGGTCGAAATACGGTGCTCTGCCGTTGTGAGTCTTTCTCCCTGCTTGTCTAATGTAAGTGCCATTTTGTCCATCGTGAGGGATAAATTGCCTGTCAGCTCTGTCACGAGGGTCTGCTACTACTGTAAAGTGTGTCAATAATCACTCTGAGGCAGTAGCTGAGGCACTGTGTGTATTTATTAATATTAATATAAACTCCTCCGAGGAGCGCCGGCCGGCGCTCTGCTCCGGTGAATCTCAGCGCGCTAATGAATGCGCGCGCATCTCGGCGCCAACATGGCCGCCGTGCGTCACGTCGACGTGACGCGTAACAACTAGAACGCTACATATCTCCCCCTTTTACCAAACTCAAGATCAGTCACTTACAGTTCGCCGTCTAGCTCAAAGTCTCGAAATCGGGCAGGCCTTACAATTTGTCTGCCTCTCCTGGTCACCTTGCCAATGTTCTCTCGGGCACCTTGCCCCTGCATTTCCGTATCTTCTGCTCTTCCGCTCATTGCTCCTTCATCATTCGTATTACTACCCGACGCGTCCATCTCCGCTCTCTGAGTCTCACTTCCTTCTTCACCTTCTTGCTCTCCTCTTGCACTTGCTCCGTCTTCTTGCTCACTTCCACTGGGCTTCTCTTCCTCGATCACGTCCTCCATATCCACACCTTCTGAGGACCGTCGTCCCCACCTCACTATCTTGTTGCACCTGGCCATACGGTCCTGCGACCACACATTCCCATCACTGAGCAGAGCCGCTCGATCATATACTTCCTTGACTTGCAAGGGTTTGCTATACTTGCTGTCTCCTTTTCTTTGTAATGTGGCTAGCCTTACTCTTACCCACTCTCCTCTTTCCAACTGAGTGTCCTTCACGTTCCTGCGTTTGTTGTAGTTGTTGGTGTAGATGGCTTGTGCTCTTTCAAGATTGGCCCTTACTACGGCAGGAGACCACTCACTGGTTACCACCTTCTCCTTCCAGACCCTGTTGTCATGCGTGAAGGGCTCACGTCCTCTCAATATTTGAAACGGGCTGTACCCCGTACCTGTGGGGGTTATTCTGTAGGCCCATACCATATTCTCCAACGCTCTCTTCCAGTCTTTGTTGTTGGAAATGGCCGCTTGTATGGCTCCCATCACAACTCGGTTAAATCTTTCGACTAAACCATTTCCCGCTGGGTGGTAGATGGCTGTGTGCTTTATGGAGATGCCATTCCTTTCCATGAATTGTTTCCATCTTTCCGATGTGAACTGAGGTCCATTATCACTTAGGATGGACTTAGGAATTCCTTCTCTGGTGAACGTTTCGGACAGAAACTCTAGAATGTTCTCCGTGTCCATGGATTCACTCACTTTGATCTCTGGCCACTTGGAATAACGGTCTATGATGACACATACATAGTTCTGTGTGCTCTGGTCATCAAGCACCGGTCCTAAAATGTCTATCGACAACTCTTCCCATGGATTTAAGGGATTGTCAAATTTCCCTAGAGCCGGACGTAGTGGCCTCAACGTTTTGTCAGCCCCTTGGCATTGGGAACACTCTCTGACATGCCTCTCTGCTCTTACATCCATTCCTGGCCACCAGTAGTTCTGCTTCGCTCTGGCCTTGAGTTTCCCTATTCCGAGATGGCCATCATGTAATAAATCCAGCAATTTGTTGATGAGATTTCTTGGGGGAACTACTTTGTCTCCCCGATAGATGAAGATGCCCTTGTCTCCTACTGACAGTTCTTCTTTCACCTCATAAAATGGCTTGAGGTTTGTCCTCACTTTCTTCTTCTCTGGCCAACCTTGTATGATGTGTCCCCTTACATCTTTTATGTCGGGATCCTCTTCGTACGCTTCCATCCATTCTTGTATGCCTATTACTTTCTCTTGATCTTCTATGAGGGCCACCAATTCCCCTCCATCCGCTGGATCTTCCTCTCCAGGCTCCATGGCCGCTGCTCGGCTCAGGTAGTCCGCCACTCGATTCTTGTTCCCTGGGATGTACTCTACATCATATCTGAATTCCAGCAGTTTTAAGGACATTTTCGATATCCTGGGTGTGGCACTGGCATGTCCGCACGATGTTAGTACCTTCACTAACGGCTTGTGGTCTGTCTTCAGCAGGAATCGGGTGCCCCACAAGAATTGCCGGAACCTCGTCGTGGCCCACACCACCGCTAGCATCTCCTTTTCAATGACGCTGTATTTGCTTTCAGTCTCTGTCACCGCTCTGGAGGCGAAGCTGATTGTCTCCATGTCCCCTCTTCCTCGGTCTTGCATGAGTACTGCGCCTAGGCCCTTGTCGCTGGCGTCGGTGATGAGCACGGTGGAGCCTTGAGGATCGTACCCCTTGAGCGGTATGGCTCCTGAGATCTCCTTTTTGATGACTTCAAACTCTGCTTGGGCTTCCGGTGTCCACTGGAACGCCGTGCTTTCTCTGGTCAGCAGTCTCATGTTGTAGGTTTTTGAGGCGAAGTGTACCACAAATTTGCCATAATACTCCGCCATTCCCAGGAACGACCTGACTTCCTCCTTGTTCTTGGGGGGCGGTGCTTCTGCAATGGCCTTCACGTTCTCCGCCTTGGGCGTGATCCCCTGTTGTCCAATTTCGTGGCCCAAGTATGTCACTGATTGTAGACCCAACCGACATTTCGACCACTCTGCCGTGAGACCTTTGGCTTCCAATGTTTGCAGTACCTTCTCTAGTTTTCGGTCATGATCTCTTCTGTCTCTTCCCATCACCAGGATATCGTCCTGGAAATACTGGACGTCTTCACAGCCTCTGAATAGGTGGTGCATCATTTTTTGAAAGACGGCTGCCGCCGAGGCCAGCCCAAACGGCATGCGACAAAATCTGTAGCATCCAAACGGGGTAATGAACGATGTTAGGCTTTTGCTGTCCGGGTGCAGTGCTACCTGGTGGTAGGCTGAGGTAAGGTCGATGGTGGAGTACCATTGAATCCCTCTGGTTTTGGCCAACATCTCCTCTATCCTAGGAAGGGGAAATTTCTCCACCACTATGTTTTTATTGAGTTCTCTCAGGTCTACACAGAGCCTGACCTTCCCGTTGGGTTTCATTACTACGACTAAGGGCGCTAGCCATTCGGCGCAGGTAATTGGCTCTATGATGCCCTTCCTTTCTAGGTCTTGGAGTTCCGTCTGGACCGCTTCTCTCACTGCGATGGGCACGTTCCTCGCCTTGTGTGCCACTGGAATGGCTCCTTCCTTAAGCACTATTCTATGTTGGAATTTTTCCATTCTTCCTACCGTACCCCCGAACACCTTCGGGTAGTTCCTCTTCCATCTGTTCAAGTCTGGCCATTCTTCCTGTTCTGTGAGGAGAATTTGTTCCTTTCCTCCGGGGTCGAGTTTTATGCCCAGATCACCCTGGTCCAGCCATCCTAGGACGGAGGGTCCTTTCTCTGCAACATATAGCTTGCACCACGCCGATCGGCCTCTGAACTCAAATAATAAGTATCGGAAACCTAACATGGGAATACGATCCCCATTGTAAGTGACTGGCCGTATGTCAAGTTTCTCCATTTCTGGGCCCAGCTTTGGTTGGAATTCTGCTTCCCACACTGCTCTCTGCACGATGGTGAACGGGGATCCCGTGTCTGCCACCACTGTGATGGTGATGCCGCCTATGGACATGTCCAGGACTGGTTTGGTAGATCTCTTGCCGTCCACACTCAACACTTGGTCATATATGCATAAGACGGTGACCACTTCTTCCTCCGTGGCTTCCTCGGGGTCTTCTTCGCTTTGGTCAACGTATTTCACCATGCCCTTCTGCTGCTTCCTTCGACATACCTTCTCGTAGTGCCCTACGATGCCGCAGTGTAGGCATTTGGCCCGGAATGCCGGACATTTTCTGTCATGGGCTTCATGGGACCAGCTTCCGCACCTGTAGCACGATTTCTTGTTCTCACTGTTCGCCGGTTTCCCTTGCCATCGGCTGATTCCTTTGGTTACTGGTTGCTTGTGTCTTTGGTCTTTGCGGTGATCTTCCTCCTGTATCCTGTTCACCAAGGCGGGAGTGGCTACCTCTTTCTTGGTTGCATTGGCGCATCTCTTTGCGAGTTCTGCTCTCTTCACTATAACCAGCACATCTTTAAGCGTGGTGTCACCGCTCGCCCATAGTTTGTCCTGTACATTCGCACTCGTGGTGTGCATGACCACCTGGTCTTTTATGAATTCATCCTCCCACAGCGCGTATTTGCACGTGGCTGCCAGTTTTCTCAATGCTGCTACATACTCTTCGATTGTTTCTCCCACCTTTTGTTTCCTTTGCTGGAAGTTATATCTATCCACTGACACACAGATGGTGGGGCGATACCTTTCGTCCAGGTCTTCCACTGCGTGTGCATATACATCGTTGTCAGTGTCTTCTCTCTTCTTCGGTACTAGACTCTTGTATATTCTCAGTCCTTCTGGTCCTAGATTTAACAGTAGGATTCGTTTCTTTCTCTGGGGAGTGAAACTTTCTTCATTTTCGTCTTCTAGAACCCCTATGAAGTTATCTATGTACTCCTTCCAGTCCTCCCACTTCATTAGAGGCTCTCCGGGCTTCGGTAAGAACTGTACCGGTGCAATTGCATATCCCGCCGGGGTACTCATCTTCACTTCCTTACTGCCTGTCCCGTCGGTGGTTTTTCCTGGGGGGCTGCCTGGGGTGCTGTTTTCGTCACCTGTATGCTTGTTCCTCTGGGGGCTCTTGTCGCTAGACCCCACTTCCTCCTCCTTAGTAGCCAGCGCAGCGCTCCCTGTGCGTGGTTATGCAGGAAAGTAGCTCGTGTGCTATTGGCTGCACTGTGGACGTGCTGTCTCTCTGACCTTTCTGTCGCTTGACTGCTGTGCTGTGGCACTGCCACGCTCCTCGGGTTCCTCACTGCCTCTGTGCGTTCGCTGGGGCCGTTTGCGATGTGTCCCCACCCTTGCTGCTCCAGGTGTACCTTGCTGGTGCTTGGATGGGCCTGGTGTCCCTGTGCTTCGTGGGAGCCACGTGGGTTGGTGCTTCCTTCTATGCCCCCAGCGTCGGTCTGGTCGTCGTCCCGACCTCGTCGCCACTGTAAAGTGTGTCAATAATCACTCTGAGGCAGTAGCTGAGGCACTGTGTGTATTTATTAATATTAATATAAACTCCTCCGAGGAGCGCCGGCCGGCGCTCTGCTCCGGTGAATCTCAGCGCGCTAATGAATGCGCGCGCATCTCGGCGCCAACATGGCCGCCGTGCGTCACGTCGACGTGACGCGTAACAACTAGAACGCTACAACTACCACTATATCTCCCGAGTGGCAGGGAGCTCGCTGCCTTACTCCACGCTGTGTTGTGGTTCTCTGATGAACATCCGTCTTGTGCGCCACCCTACTCATAGGCAAATATTCAAACTCCTGGTTCTGGCACACAGAAGTTGCAGCACGACACTGCTGCACACTGGGTGGTTCCCCTTCAGTTCCGCTAGTTAGTGCTGTCGTTGTGAAGGTCCAATGGACGACAAGACAGCAGATTAATGATGGATTATTAGCCCGGCGGCAGAGCCTCACTACAGTGCTGCCATCTTGCCACGGGCTCGCTAGCACCCCCATGCATCAACTTCTTGAAGACTGGCTGCTCTTTAACTGAAGTGAGCTGAAGCAGGTCACTAATCATTATGACATGTTCAGGTCCAAATAGTAAGTCATAGGCTGTTCTCAGAACTTCATGCATTGTCAGATTAATGAAGGCTGGCATCAATTTGAAACCATGCCAATTTCGTCAATAATAAGAACCTTACATTTTCTGACAACTCTCTAAGCTTCATGTCAAGTGTCACCAGATAACGTCCGGTGTTCCAGCTTGTTGTCATGTTCCACTGGTAACATTAATGGACAATGTAAAGCTATACCTTTTATATTCTGAGCAGCCACTTCAGTTGGTGCTGTTGCAGTACATGAAAGGTCGGAATCTATCTTTTATAGAACATAGACTAGAAATGTTTCCCAGCGTCAGTGTGAATGTGTTGAAGGTACATTCAGATTTCTCATGAAGAGCTCTATGACCAACTGATGCTGAAACGTTGCTGAATCTCTTAAGCTACTGTTTGTTAGGTAGTGGTATAAGACTATCTGAGTCAATTGAGTCATTTCTCATCTTATCCAAAACATTTTCCACTTCATGCATAACTATGGCTGTCTCATTTTCAACAATAGGTTGACTGAGTAGACCTTGAATACCTGTACTTGAACATTGATTTCCTCAAGAACTAAATTTCAACTGCAATTGTATCCTCTAGTTGAATTTCATCATTCAACATTTTCAAATGAATGAGAAAGACTGGGTACTGAATGCTTTATTTCTCTTCATTGAAAGCATCTCATTAAGACTCTAACTAACCTAGAAGTTCACTCTCATTACACCAATGTTTGAACAATTGCAGAACAGACACATAAAAATGAAAAAATTCTGGGGTGTGACAACTTTGGGGCATATGTACAAGGGGATTGCACCACCAGAACGTCACTGTTACTGATGTTCGGGTGTCGCAATGCCCTGCTCCATATTTACAAAGTGGCATTTTTGTGGCTTCATGCCACTTTGTAAATATGGTACCCTTTCACTCAGGTATCTATGTGAAAGGGCGTGCAATGGGAGTTACTGTGGGCGTTCCACCACAATAGCCATTGTATTTTTTACACTGCCCCTGATATACAAGGATGAATAAATCTGAGGCAGCGCCAAAAACTAATGGCATGCAAAAGCAGGACTTAGATTCGATGCAATGGGGAGAAATACTTCTCCTCATTTTTGCTTTTTCTATGTGTACTGCTTTCCTCAGCACACACAGAAGGAGCAAAGCACAATTATGTATTTTGTTTTTAGCATGAAGGTGCCCCTTCATGCACAAAAACAATAATTAAATAATGACAATTTCCTACTTCTATGTGTACTGCAGAATGCAGCATATCTAGAAGTAACACATTGCCATTATTGATTGTTTATGTGCAGGAAGGGGCACCTTCCAGCACATAAACAATCATCCCTGCACTGCAGGATCCCTGGCACTATGGCGCAAGGATGTTTGTGTTGAAGCTAGGCAGCTTTTTTTAGTACCTGCGCTAGGGAAAACAAAGGGGTGCACGGTATTTTTGTATATACAGCGCATCCCTGTATTTTGGAAATGGCATAGCACAACGCTGTAAAACTTTGCCGCAGAACCACACCAAGCCATTTCCTTGTACATATGCTGCTTAGTTTGCAGTGGCTAATGAGACTTGGCTTGTTTTGTCTCACTAAACATCATTGTAGCTAGAAACTGCAAGCAGCCTGCTTCTGCATTCCCCTCAAGATTTTCTGTATGTTTAGAACTGGACTACTTACAGACATAAATTCTCTGCATGTATACGTCAGTAGGGATAACACGTGTCCACCATATTGGCATTAACTTTGTCAGCGCTATCCATTGCTGCATCAGTTAGGTACTGAGTCTGTGCAAAGCACTATTTTTCATGTTGATATTGGACCTAAACTCAACCAAAGACGTTCTTACTCTTACTGTTTGGACTGTATGAACTAAATGAACTACTCATTGCATATCGCGCTTTACAAATGTTTTTATAAATAAATACTCCCTCTGGTCTTGCCGCAAAAGCCTGAAAACCTGGCTGCTTAATCAGTGAACTCTCAGTCCCCTTGTTGGCTAAGCATTGCAGCTACTAGCGCCGAGATGCCCACGGGCCTTCGTTTCGCGCTTTACAAATGTTTTTATAAATAATATGAGCCTATCTCCCTGTGTGAAAGTATCATAAAGTTGTACAATTTCTTATCTAAAGCTTTCTCTGCTGTGATCTCTTCTCATACTTGCTTCAGTTCTGTCTTATCAGACCTTATTATGTAGAAAGGGACATAGAGTGTAACAACATTGGAATTCACTGGAACACACCAAATGTCCATATTTGCATTCCACATAGATAAACAGACAGGGTTATAGTTATTGGTAAGTTTGGAAGTCTCACTTCTTTCACTGTTATATGTGTTTTGGTGATATACCTGTCACAATGTAAATAACAGCAGACATGAAACTGTTTTCTCTCCCTTTAGAAATCACAGGCCTAGGGAAAACAAGATTTGGTGTAGTATTTCCCTTTCGCTCTGTACCTACAATGGTTTTGTGACTGAAATTGCAAACCTTTTTTTAATTCTGTGACTCATTTGGAATATCACAAGTTTCATATTGTTCAATACCTGGCAAAACTGGTTTGTCACTGTTGTCACTTTTTTCTCCAAATTGTAGTGCACCTTTTACTAACATTAATATTTGAATGTGTGAGGCACCTCTTGCTTGGTATTCCTTCTTCCAAAAGCAGTCAACAACCTCACCAATTGGAGAATTCATCCTCATCATCAGACTACATTCACATTTTTCAGTGCATAAAAGTTTTAACAATAAGATAAATAAGTAACCATACATTATACTACCAGATCTTGTTAACATTTCATATAAAACGGTACAGAATCAAAGCTCGCCTGAATCAATATTCTACAACCCTTCACGATCAAATCAAATCATCAATCGCAATTGAACCGCTCAAATAAAAATTGATTCCTCAAATCATTAAATCAAAGAGGAACATTCAATAACTCTTCCTAAAGTACATTCATCTTAATACATAAAGATAAAACTAGATTTAAAAACAGATCATGATTAAATTATCTGTAAATGCCCCGCATCATATATCCTTTAGCAATTATCTACGTTTTAATGCAGCCCGCAAAAATGATGCTACCGCAAAGCACCCACAAAGGTCAACTATCGAATATAATAAAGTGCTGGACGGCATTGTATAAAATTATATTTTCGGAGCAGCAGCACAATGTAAGTTTTCCTTTGAGGCAAATAAAAAGTACAAAAAAATTAAAGATGCAAATTAGTCTATGCAGATCTTCCGTCGCAAGGGGGCAGAGCACATACTGTATGGGTTTTAGCCAGAAAACCAAGCATAAGGGGCATCATATTTAAATGAAACCATATCAAAACAAAGTGATGTTGAGAATTTAATACAAATGACCAATAAGACTGAGTACCAGATTTAACACGGGGCGTCATATGATATAAAACTACAGAAATGTTGTGTTTGTTGCATGCCCACCTGTCCCTAGCAGCCCTATCTAAAAACAGCTTTTTAAGCTTTGTACTGTAAAAGCTAGCATGAGTAGAAGGGTATTCAAATAAAACTGTAAGTCGCAGGGTTGCAAAAGTAGAACTGACATAATTCAGCTAGGCAACCCTGGTAGCAAAATCCAATTTTGAGCAATCTCTCTGCACATTCTGATTTAAATCAACACAGTCTCATTTCCATATTGAATACCAAAAAAGCTATGATGCCTATCAGATATTATCTTCAATATGTGGGAAACTCAGCACATTGTGACAAATAAAATTATCACAGCTTGAGGGCAGTGATAGAATTCTTTTAAGAGTCCTCCACTTGTTGCAGCAGAGTGATGTCTGTCACTCCACAAATTGTTGCACCATATGCCGTAACCACCATAGCCTTCTCAAAATAAATACTAATCACTTCTGGAATTGGCCTGGACCCCAGCTTCTTTGCAAAATTAAAGATTGCAACAATATTTTTTCCAACAGGACAGGGCAATTTAAAACCATTGCCTCCCATAGGGATTTCCCCGAGATATGAGAAGGTCTCCACCATCTCTATCCTTCATTGGCTATGTAAAAAATGAGGGATTTTCTTAGGGAATCCCTGCAAAGGACACATGAGATTTGGATAAAAAATGTTATGCAGTTCCAAACCCGACATAAACTTGGTATACTCCTCTATTAGACTCTGCGGCACCCTAGAAGTCTTAGCTAAGAGCGCTGCATCGTCTGCATAGAGGTGTGTTGGAAGGGGAGAAGCTTCAATGTAAGGCACATCTTTAACACACTCTGACAGGCAGACAGGAAGGAAGTGAGAACACACCAATGTTTCATGCCCTTCTGGATGAAAAAGGGTTTGTACACTCTCCCTCACTGCTATAGTGGACACATGAGTTTGCCCCAATATAAAGTTGCCTCCTAAATGTGATAAAGGGGGGAGGGGGTTTCAATGCCCATTTGCCCAATTATTAACCAGAGCTTGCTGTGGACCAAACAGTCAAATGCAGCAAAGAGGTCCATAAAGGTCATATATAAATGTCCTTTTTTTGCCACAGTGTACTTAGCCATTACCATGGCCAAGTTTAAACATTGATCTATAGTTCTGTTGCCCTTTCTAAAGCCATACTGAGCCTCATAACGGGCTTTCTGTTCCCCTATCCAATCTTCCAGTCTATTTATTAACAAAGGTCCCATCAGTTTAGCAGTGCTATCAATTACTGATATCGGACGGTACTTGACTCGACTTGATCGGTCTCCTTTTTTATAAACAGGAATAATACCTGGGTGATTCCAAGATGTAGGAGGACCCATCTTAGCCATGGCATTAAAAATGTTAGTTAGCAGGGGTACCCAAAGGGCTTTGCTAGCCGTAAAGATGTCAACAGGAATCTCATCAGGACCCGGGGCCTTCATGGGGGTAGATTGATCAATAGCCCTCCCCACTTTTATCATATCAAAACTCAGCAAAGGCGCCCTACTCAATTTTTCATTCTGGGCAGGGTTATTGTTCGTTTCAATAGTATCTTCTGAATCTGAACACTATCTTTTGACTTTGAAAATTGTTATTCAACTGAAGTCAAACTTTCTTGGCATTTTGTTTTATGTTTGTTGGTTAGCCATTCAATGAAACCACTAGTGGCCCTTCAAGTCCACACAAAGGGATTCAATATTATCCTTTACACGTAGTGGTAGATAAACTAATTTTCATTTCAGGCCTTTCAATAATGAACTTGGAAATAACTTAGCACCTTTTGGCTGCAAGCAAACTATACCTTGAAAAAGATGTACAGTTTGGATGATAATACACTTATACACATTCAACTGCTGATGTGCTTTTGGAATCAGAGCAATCTCTAAATTATTATGAAAGCCTCTAGTAGGTATTTTATTATCCTCCAATTTACTAATGCAGTATTTTTAAACAATGTGGTTTTCCCATAAATCACAACAATTCTCAGCTATTAAGTAAAGAGTTACATTAAACCACTGTGACTGGTATTCAAACTTAAAGTTTATATTAATCATCTTAGTCTGTGCCTTGCAGCATGTATGGAGGTGTAGCAAATGTGTTTCTCCCTTTAGTCCCTATGACCACCTGATTTTTGGACTTTTACTATTAATGAGACTCACTATCTGACCCTCACCTACAGTAAATTCATAGTAACTGAACTGAATGTGTTATCCAAGAGTCTCTGCCTTTTAAAAAGCCTGCTGCAGTGTAGCTAGTGCAAGACAGTCTAGGGTAGTTACGCATGAACATATGTAACAGTCTGCATGTGTGAGACTACAGTCTTGCACAACTCAGCATATGCACACAGCTAACCTGTCACAGAACAGACTCTTCAGGGATTGGTACTGACCTGAGGTTGGCCTTCTAATTTAAAGGCATTCTTAGTGGGTCTGTAGTGCTTGCTGAAGGTATATGGTACCTATACTGTGAACACATTTCAGGGGAAATCGGCACCAAAGTATAGCTTTGCTCCAGTTAGACCTACAACGTCCAGCAAAGTGGCACATATATATTTGTACAGAATTTGTATAAGGAAACCCGTGCACTGCTTGTGAATGTAGTTCTCCCAAATTGTTTGTTATGTTTGTAGGTGCTTCTAAGGTGTCGCCCGACACCCTGGGCGATATTAGAACAATTGTAAGAACAGTGTAATCAAAGGAACTTTGATAACATCCCTTAGGTACTCAAATGGTGTAATCCTCCAAAAGATTCACTGAGAATTCGGAATTTTCAACGGAGTTTATTTCTCATTTTTCAAGTTTATGATTTTCGATTCAAAAATGTATCCACTGCCATAATGCATATTAATATTTCCATTTCATATTAATGTTCTTGCTCCAATGCATTTCGGGCTATCAGCCCTTCATCGGGGAGCCTACGCAAGAAAAGACGAACATATCTATCAGGATTGGCGACTGTTTGTTAAATGATGAGAATAGTGAAAATAGTGAGGTGATAGTGCTAGTCCCAAGTTCAAAGAATTCACCAAGGTGGCGAGCAAAAGTTACGTGTGAGCTGTACCCAAGTCTGTGGTGTTAAGCCTTGGAGTTACCAAAGGATAGTGTGGAAGGGTATGAAGCGAAAAGGTAAAAACGGGAGGGTAAAAAATGAAAGGGTAAAAAATGACAAGGTTCACCGATACCTTAGTGCGCTTAACAGTGATACGAGTAACCGAGGTAAAAAGCGTGCTGAGCCAGCAATGCCAGGGATTCAGAAACAACACTTACTTGTGGCAAGGATCGCAGCGTTTCAAAAACGCCGACCGCAGACCGGCATGGATACCCGGAACTGCGGCGGTGATGTTAATAAACTATAGTGATTGGTCAACTCAGGGGCACGTGATCGCGAGTAGTAAAAATGAAAAGAGGACTATGAAGTAAGCGGTGAACTAAACAGTAAACATTGTGGATGCGTGGAACAATAAAGTACATTTAAAGAATATATAACATTTAAAGAATATATAACGAAGGTTAACATAGTCACCCGGATTGGTTGACAAACGGCCATGTTACAAAAAAACCACCTGCTGGAGATCGGTTTAGAACAAAATGCAACCTAATGGTGCAGTAAAACGATAATAATGTTTACAGATAACATGAGAATTCGATCCGTTCATTTAAGCCAAAGGGCTTAATCGAATTTAGCTTGTAAATCCAGAAATTTTCTCTCTGCAACAGTACCCTGTTATTGTCTCTACCTTCCAGTTTTTGAACAATTTCCAATGCCATGAATTTCAGTTGGGCTATGGTGTGATTGGAATCCAAAAAATGTGACGCTATAGATGATTTTAAGTTTTTTGTTCGGATGTTTGATTTGTGTTCATTAACACGAGTTTTCAGCTTTCGTTCCGTTTTACCCACGTACACCTTCCCGCATGGGCATTTTAGTAGGTAAATGAGGTTAGTAGAGTCGCATGTGGCTGTGACTTTTAAACTGATATTGTAACCTTTCATGGGGTGTGGAAGTTTGTTACCTGTGATTACGTTATGACAGTTATTGCAGTTATTGCATGCTCTGGTACCTTTATGGATCATAGGTAGTTCTGTACGACATTTGAGGATTTCACCCAGGTTTTTACTCCTTGTGTGTGCGAATATAGGTTTTGCTTCAAACATATTTCCAAAGTCTGCCTCTAACTGTAGCATGGGCCAATGTTTTAGAACAATCCTTTTGTACATTGAGCTGGCATTAGAGTATTTGGAAACAACGACCATCCGGTCATCTTCTTTTCTCTTGCTTGTAGGTTGTAGAAGTGTTTGTCTGGACAAATCTTTTACTTCATTTTTGGTTTTTGCTAGTAAATCATCTGGGTATTCTCTCTCCTTGAAGCGATTGATCATTTCATCCATTCTGGTTTCAAGAACTGTCGGATCCGAGATGATTCGTTTAACTCTCAACAATTGAGATTTGGGTAGATGATTTTTTAGAGATGGCTGGTGGAAACTAGAGTAATGTAACATGTTGTTACGGTCAGTGGGTTTCCTGAAGATGTCTGTCATAATGCGATGATCTTTTATGGTAATGCGAACATCCAGAAAGGTTATTGTGTTTAAATCAATGGTCCAGGTGAATTGGATACGTTGATTGGCTGCGTTTAGGTTAGTTAATGCGAGTTCCAAATTGGTGCGTGAGCCTTTCCACAAGATGAATAAATCATCTATGTAGCGTACATACATCTTTAAATGATTCTTCCACAACGGGTTCTGCCAGATGTTGTTATTCTCAAACTCTCCCATAAAGATGTTCGCGTATACTGGAGCAGCCGAATTGCCCATACTAGTGCCCACTAGTTGCAAGAACCAATTGTCTTTGTAGGTGAAGTAGCTGTATTTATTTACGCTGTATCACAGCTACTTCACCTACAAAGACAATTGGTTCTTGCAACTAGTGGGCACTAGTATGGGCAATTCGGCTGCTCCAGTATACGCGAACATCTTTATGGGAGAGTTTGAGAATAACAACATCTGGCAGAACCCGTTGTGGAAGAATCATTTAAAGATGTATGTACGCTACATAGATGATTTATTCATCTTGTGGAAAGGCTCACGCACCAATTTGGAACTCGCATTAACTAACCTAAACGCAGCCAATCAACGTATCCAATTCACCTGGACCATTGATTTAAACACAATAACCTTTCTGGATGTTCGCATTACCATAAAAGATCATCGCATTATGACAGACATCTTCAGGAAACCCACTGACCGTAACAACATGTTACATTACTCTAGTTTCCACCAGCCATCTCTAAAAAATCATCTACCCAAATCTCAATTGTTGAGAGTTAAACGAATCATCTTGGATCCGACAGTTCTTGAAACCAGAATGGATGAAATGATCAATCGCTTCAAGGAGAGAGAATACCCAGATGATTTACTAGCAAAAACCAAAAATGAAGTAAAAGATTTGTCCAGACAAACACTTCTACAACCTACAAGCAAGAGAAAAGAAGATGACTGGATGGTCGTTGTTTCCAAATACTCTAATGCCAGCTCAATGTACAAAAGGATTGTTCTAAAACATTGGCCCATGCTACAGTTAGAGGCAGACTTTGGAAATATGTTTGAAGCAAAACCTATATTCGCACACACAAGGAGTAAAAACCTGGGTGAAATCCTCAAATGTCGTACAGAACTACCTATGATCCATAAAGGTACCAGAGCATGCAATAACTGCAATAACTGTCATAACGTAATCACAGGTAACAAACTTCCACACCCCATGAAAGGTTACAATATCAGTTTAAAAGTCACAGCCACATGCGACTCTACTAACCTCATTTACCTACTAAAATGCCCATGCGGGAAGGTGTACGTGGGTAAAACGGAACGAAAGCTGAAAACTCGTGTTAATGAACACAAATCAAACATCCGAACAAAAAACTTAAAATCATCTATAGCGTCACATTTTTTGGATTCCAATCACACCATAGCCCAACTGAAATTCATGGCATTGGAAATTGTTCAAAAACTGGAAGGTAGAGACAATAACAGGGTACTGTTGCAGAGAGGAAATTTCTGGATTTACAAGCTAAATTCGATTAAGCCCTTTGGCTTAAATGAACGGATCGAATTCTCATGTTATCTGTAAACATTATTATCGTTTTACTGCACCATTAGGTTGCATTTTGTTCTAAACCGATCTCCAGCAGGTGGTTTTTTTGTAACATGGCCGTTTGTCAACCAATCCGGGTGACTATGTTAACCTTCGTTATATATTCTTTAAATGTTATATATTCTTTAAATGTACTTTATTGTTCCACGCATCCACAATGTTTACTGTTTAGTTCACCGCTTACTTCATAGTCCTCTTTTCATTTTTACTACTCGCGATCACGTGCCCCTGAGTTGACCAATCACTATAGTTTATTAACATCACCGCCGCAGTTCCGGGTATCCATGCCGGTCTGCGGTCGGCGTTTTTGAAACGCTGCGATCCTTGCCACAAGTAAGTGTTGTTTCTGAATCCCTGGCATTGCTGGCTCAGCACGCTTTTTACCTCGGTTACTCGTATCACTGTTAAGCGCACTAAGGTATCGGTGAACCTTGTCATTTTTTACCCTTTCATTTTTTACCCTCCCGTTTTTACCTTTTCGCTTCATACCCTTCCACACTATCCTTTGGTAACTCCAAGGCTTAACACCACAGACTTGGGTACAGCTCACACGTAACTTTTGCTCGCCACCTTGGTGAATTCTTTGAACTTGGGACTAGCACTATCACCTCACTATTTTCACTATTCTCATCATTTATGGCCGTTTGTCAACCAATCCGGGTGACTATGTTAACCTTCGTTATATATTCTTTAAATGTTATATATTCTTTAAATGTACTTTATTGTTCCACGCATCCACAATGTTTACTGTTTAGTTCACCGCTTACTTCATAGTCCTCTTTTCATTTTTACTACTCGCGATCACGTGCCCCTGAGTTGACCAATCACTATAGTTTATTAACATCACCGCCGCAGTTCCGGGTATCCATGCCGGTCTGCGGTCGGCGTTTTTGAAACGCTGCGATCCTTGCCACAAGTAAGTGTTGTTTCTGAATCCCTGGCATTGCTGGCTCAGCACGCTTTTTACCTCGGTTACTCGTATCACTGTTAAGCGCACTAAGGTATCGGTGAACCTTGTCATTTTTTACCCTTTCATTTTTTACCCTCCCGTTTTTACCTTTTCGCTTCATACCCTTCCACACTATCCTTTGGTAACTCCAAGGCTTAACACCACAGACTTGGGTACAGCTCACACGTAACTTTTGCTCGCCACCTTGGTGAATTCTTTGAACTTGGGACTAGCACTATCACCTCACTATTTTCACTATTCTCATCATTTAACAAACAGTCGCCAATCCTGATAGATATGTTCGTCTTTTCTTGCGTAGGCTCCCCGATGAAGGGCTGGTAGCCCGAAATGCATTGGAGCAAGAACATTAATATGAAATGGAAATATTAATATGCATTATGGCAGTGGATACATTTTTGAATCGAAAATCATAAACTTGAAAAATGAGAAATAAACTCAGTTGAAAATTCCGAATTCTCAGTGAATCTTTTGGAGGATTACACCATTTGAGTGCCTAAGGGATGTTATCAAAGTTCCTTTGATTACACTGTTCTTACATATATATTTGTCTCATTTGACTGACTCAACTCAGAATCAGATTTCATGCCTTTGTACCCCATACTGGGCCAAGTAAACTACTCTGCTCCCCAGCCGAGGGATAAAAGGCATCCTCCCAAAGAACAAAGCAATTAACAGTGCTTGATTGAGTTCTTATGAAAGGAAAGGGTAGGGAGTAAATCTAAACGTTATAATCGGTTTGTAACACTAAAGAAACAAAGGAGGCTGGCCAGACCTATAGAGACAACACCGGAAGGGCTCGCCTGTGAGGTTTTGGTGGGAAGGGATCAGGCAGCTGTGTTATCAAGGGGCAAAGCAGTGGTTCTCAGGGGAGTTCTTCCTACAGATAACTTGGAGTTGTGAAGTCGGCTTATTGGTTTGCCCTAGAATGCTATGCAGGAGGGTTAGGACAGGAGTGGAGAAATGATATGGAGGATAAGGGATCACAGGATTGGTGATTGGACAGGGTGCCTGTCTCCTCAATCTTCCCACTCCCACTTAAAAAAATCACACACAATTTAAACAGCACAATTCTTTACGATTGTGTCCTTAAGTATTTGGACCCTCATTCAGAGTTTGGTACATTGCTGCTCATTTAGAGGTGGGCAGACCAAACGTCTGTTCCTAGAACACTCATCCAATCCTCAACAGAGTTTGGGGTGTTGGAGAATAGCCATAAAACTTTCAAGTGAGTGGTCAGATAGGGTTTTTTACTGTCTGTAAATTCCAGGTAAATCCTGGAGGTAAGGGACAGTAAAAGAAAAATGATGCCTGCACCATGGAAGAAAACTTCTTGTGCCATTAGTTTTACTATTTTAAATACAAATTCCACCTTGGGCGTTTATTTTTGAAAAAATGCAAAACTTTGTAAAGGTTTGACAGAGGGCCATCTTGTTTGATGAAGCAGCCCATTAAACTTTTACAACATGGTCATAAACTGCTATGATAGTAGTTCTTGTTAATGTGAGGGGATATCCGTCGGGCCTATGGACATTTCTAACTTTGGTGAACAGCATTCCTATCAGGGTGACAGAGTATTTTACTACTTTTCCCTCATGAACATACAACCGTCCACCAAATTATAATCAGACCCGTACTTTCTTGGCACAATAAAAAGTTTGGGGTCATAGCTGTGGCTCAGACTACCATAGAAGCATCTAATTTCCACAAAGAAACACATTTTCCATAATTGTCCTCTGCCAGTACTGAGCAGTACCTTTATCATATTTGCCTTTCTAATATATAACATTAAATGAATATAGCTCTATAACTTTCAAATATTGAGCCTTAATTCTTGCTACTGTAGTAAAAATTGTACTAACATCTCTCCTCTAATACCAAGCATAATTACTAACCTAATGTGGCTGGTGGTGTCTTGCAGACACCGCCATCATATTGCGGTCCACACCCCACGGATCACAGGCGGACGGAACTGCTGTCCGCCGCTGATCCCACCGCCATCATAATCTGGCAGTGGGTGTTTTCTATGCCGCGGCGGTGAATCCTTATCCTCCGGGCCAGCGGTGGCTTCCACCAGTCCGGAGGATGCGCATTCACCGCCATCGTAATCGACCCCTAGGTCTAGTGATTGCTCCCCATAACAAATAAAACAATTGTGTTTCACGCAGTGCATTCTAACTTTCTCAAAATGGGGACGTATGTCTGGTGGCAATGTTGAAAGTGATGCCCCAGAGGTTACATAACCACTAACCCTATGATTATGCGAACACGTGACCAACTAGCAGAGAATCAAGATATACCACTTTTTCGACCATCAAACACGTGTATGAGGTTTTTTTACTTGGGACATATTGCTACGAGACCTGCATACCCAGGTTATGCAGGATAAGTGATCCTTCCTTACTTGATCTTTTGAATGTGTCCTAAATAAATCAAGGCTAAATTCCCTAGTGTGTGTAGTGTAGATACAAAGCTGAATTCAAGTTGTGAATCCTACTGTCCTCAGTGTATATCGAAGCCACTAGTCAGCAGAGTTATAGAAGAATGCTTTTTTTCACTTATTTTAACAAAATCTGAATACATACAGTATAATTGTCTCTGCATTAATTAAATAAAGGCTGTATTCCCTACTGTCTATAGTGTAGATGCAAAGCTGAATTCAAGTTGTAAACCCTGCTGTCCGTTGTGTAGATCATAGGGTGTCAGTAGATGAGATCCCCCTTGGACACTTTCAATCCTAAGCATTCACTCCGCACACTAATTTCAATCAGAGAACCTTATTTCTCACATGTGATAAACAAAGAGGAAATGTCAAATTATATACAAATGCATACAATTTATTCAAGACAGTGGATTAAAATCAGTACAGGCTAGTGAACAGCACATGATCCAAGCCTGTCATAAACACATTATAAATAAAAACAATAAAAAACAAACAATAATATCAGCCTAAACACAGTATGGGAACTACACTAAAGAAAAAAATCCTATTTATACAAAGAGAGATACAAAAGTGAAAAGGAAATCAATTCTGATTAATGTTTCAACTCTGTCAGAATTATTGTCTCCACAGACATCGACGCGTTTCGGTGGGCAATTATTAAGTATCCAGCACCTTCTTCAGGAAAACATTATATTCATTCCCATTAAAATATGAATCTCAATTGTTCCAATGAACAGGCATTAGCTATAAGACTCCAACGATAATCAGCCTACTAATCAGGCCCTGGTAGAATCGTCACATCAGGCATGGAGTCAAAATACCAAATACGAGTAGTCTTAAGATACTGATTGCCAACTATGTAACGATAAGCTAAATGCAGCGACGAGATAATCTTAAAAAAGGTGGGTATATTCCCTTTCCACCTCAACGAACACCCAAATTCAGTGGCGTTCTTTTAAAATCCGGCATTAGGTAAACGGGGCTTGCGCCTCCAGGTAGAATTTCCAGCTTTCTCAAGTAGATCTTAGGGTGGACTGCATCATCTGTAATCATGATTGAAATGAAAGATAGAACATGTATAGAATACCTTAATGAAATATGTATGTTTCTGGGACATTTAAAAGGGACAATATGTCTCACTGTGACATAAAACTGTTCACTCTTCTTTGCGATAATTTATGGTGCACTGAGTTAGTACTATCTTTGGTGCTTAGCTTGTACGTATCCTGCGATAATGCATAGTGCAGGGAAGCTGTACTGAGAGCAATGTTTTTTGCCTAGTGAGTTCTGCCTTAATAAGGCTACGGGGATATGACTTGTGGTGCAGTGAGTTAGTGGTACCGAAAGAACTGAGCGTGTGTGCACCCTGCGATGATTCGTGGTTCGGGGGGGTCGCAGTGGTATAATGTCTCTTGTCTACTGAAATGCGTCATGTACAATAGCCATTCTACCTGAATCATAAGC
Organism: Lissotriton vulgaris; assembly: GCF_964263255.1. NCBI lineage: Eukaryota > Metazoa > Chordata > Amphibia > Caudata > Salamandridae > Lissotriton > Lissotriton vulgaris. Next base: position 940,639,225 of record NC_141695.1, read on the forward strand.
CCTCACAATGAAGATCGAAGGCAGTAGTCATCACTGACTTCAAGAAATTCTTTTTGTCGTATCTTTTAACAAAATCTGAGGCCATAAAGTACGATTATCTCTACCTTAAAAAAATCAGGGCTACATTTTATGCTGTTCGTAGTATAGATTCAAAGCTGAATTCAAGATGTGAACCCTGCTGTCCGCACTGTAGATCGAAGGCAGTAGTCAGCAGAGATATCGCCGAATGATATTTGACACTTATTTTAACAAAATCAGAACACATACAGTAATATTTTCTCTGCAATAAATAAAACAAGGTTGAATTCCCTATTGTCCGTAGTGTACATGCAATGTTGACTTCAAGTTGTGAGCCCTGCTGTCCGCAGTGTAAATCGAAGGCAATAGTTGAAACATACATCGAGGAATGCTTTTTTTGTCACATACTTTAACAAAATCTGAGGACACAGTACAATTGTCTCTGCCTTAAATAAATTGAGACTGAATTCAATGTTCTCTGTAGTGCTGATGCGCCACTGGTATCAAGTGGTAAACTCTGTTGATCGCAGTGTACATATGAAGGCAGTAGTCAGTATAGCTATTGAGGAATGTTTTTTGTGGCATCCTTTAACAAAATTGTCTATGCCTTACATAAATCAAGGATAACTTGAGTGCTGTCCGTAGTGTAGATGGAAAGCTGAATTCAAGTTTGGAACCCTGCTGTTCGCAGTGTAGGGCATAGGCTGCACTGCATTATCTGTAATGTACTCCATACATTGACTGTTGCATACGGTACTCGTAAACTGGTATCAAGTGGTGAACTCTGTGAAGGCAGTACTCGGTACAGACATTGAGGAATGTTTTTTGTTGCATCATTTAACAAAAGTGTCTCTGCCTAACATAAATCAAGGCTAACTTGAATGCTGTCCGTAGTGTATATGGAAAGCTGAATTCAAGTTGTGAACCCTGCTGTCCGTAGTGTAGATTGAAGGCAGTAGTTGACACAGACATCGAGAAATGCTTTTTGTCAACTATTTAAACACAATCTGAAGACATATAGTACAATTGTCTCTGCATTAAATGAATCAAGGCTAAATTTCCTAATGTCCATACTTTAACAAATCTGAGGACATAGTACAATTGTCTCTGCCTTAAACAAATCGAGACTGAATTCAATGTTGTTTGTAGTGCTCATGCGCCATTGGTATCAAGTTGTAAACTGTACTGACCGCACTGCAGATCGAAGGCAGTAGTCAGCACAGATACCGACGAAGAATTTTTATCACTTATTTTAACAAAGTCTGAGGACATAGAGTAGAATTGTATCTGCCTCACATAAATCAAGGATAACTTAAATGCTGTGTGTAGTGTAGATCCAAAGCTGAATTCAAGTTGTGAACCCTGCTGTCTGCAGTGTAGATTGAAGGTAGTAGTCGATACAGACTTAAGTCTGCGGTGCTGGTGTGCTGAGTTCGCAATGGGCCTTAATCAAGGAGGTTTTGGTCATGGCGGCAGCCACGTGGCAGGGTGAGGACCTTCGCTGTGGCAGAGTCTTTTCTCTTTGCAGAAGTGAATCACGCCCAAGGCGTAGGCTAATTATTTATACTCTTACGCTGGAGTTGCGTACGTTGGATCAGCCCACTCCGCATTCTGCTTCAAGGGGGGGGGGGGGACAACACAGCTACATCCCCGAGATATTCTCAAGAGTCTGAGATAATATGGTTGCATCCACTGTGCAGTACACACGTATCAATGGTATATCTACACATGCTGAAGTTTTTGGTTTGTATAGTGAGTTGTGTATAGGATATCACCGGTAGTATTAGCAGTGTGTACATTATTGTTGATGTGCGAGTTCCTTCCTTTATACATAGTTGAATGCTACATCTCTGAACATTGAGCTAGTGTGCTGTTGAGGGGATATATTATTTTGGGAAGGTCCGTTGTCCTGTTTTGTGCTGCCTCTGCGGTAGTAGGGAGTGGTTGCGGTGGTGGTGGCGCTGGGTGTTGTGATTTTGTTGGGTGTCGAAGGTGCATGATTAGTACCTCTATCACATATTCATCTTTAAATATGGGTGTGAGTTGGGTGTAATTCATGCAGTAGATAGTCGACCTCCATACACCATTTAAATGTTGATGTTAATTAGTTACTGGTAAGTGGAGCAGGCTTCATTTATGTAATAGTCTGTTGGTTTATATTTGGTAGGGGCACCGCAAATTTACAAATGTTTTCCCTCATACCCTCCTATAAACAGCCTATTGTCACAATAAACTCCAGACAAGTCTTGTCAGAAAAAGAAGACCCATACACTCACTTATTTATTGGTCAAAAAAATAACCTTTATTAAAACAACACAAATAAATGGAAACGCAACTTTATTAAAAAAACAACACTATAACATGAAATAAGTGGGTGGACTCCTCCGGAAACAGCGTACAAAATCTGCCAGACAAAAAAGAAACATAAGTATGTGTGCCATGTCCAAGAGAAAATGAAAGGTGGTCAGAATGAAAGGAAGATAGTGAGAATGGGACAGAGAGGGAGTGGGTGGAAGGGAGAGTCAAAAGAACAGAGGGAGGAGGAGACAGAGCATCAGCCTACTGCACCCAGCCCTCACTGTTCACCTCCTGTCACCCATGTGTCTGGGACTCTGGGGTCCGAGAGAAAGACTGCGGTCCAGCAAGTCCTTAACCCCTTCGATGCTTGTGACAAGGTCAACTCGTCATGGGTGTTACCTGCGCTGTGCTTATGACGAGTTGACCTTGTCACAAACAATGGGATTTAGAAAATTGCAGCGCACAGCGGTAATGTAGTCTGGCATGGATGCGGTTAAAATAAAACAGATATGAATGAGGCCAGAGGTTGCATTATTATCTACGGCAACATCGCTTGCCTGCACCTGTGCACCCAGGCTGCTGCACCCCAGCCCCTTCCCTCGCACTGTGCTGAATTACAGCTCCTGCGCACCGAGGCTTCACTGCTCACCTGCCACCACGACGTGCTGGTCCAAGCTCAGACTCCGGGGTGCCTCTGTCAGGGTGGCACAGCAGGTCTACGGTCAGGGACTGTGTCTTGATACCACGATGGAAGGCATCAGAAGGCCCAGGGCATCATGACAGGGTGATCACCCACTCCGCCCATTTTGGCGCAAGCAACTCAGTGTCTGAAAAGGGAGAAAAAATATAATTCTGGAAATGTCTTGAGGTAAAGGAAGGTTTATTTCAAGCTTAAAAGAGAACACCAGTTGAGTGTATCCTTCCTTCTTGAAGTAAGATCTACCAACTGTTAGTGTTAATCGTGGTTCAAAGAGGAGTTGGAGTGCACGAAAAAACACAAGGTCAAATAATAAAATGTTATGCCAACATTTACATACAAAGGAACAGAGCGCATGCTAGAAGCATAATGTGCACTTGTAAAGCAGTGGCGCAGCTTGTGTGCATGTACACTTAGTAATTAGCTCACAACAGTGTTTCAAAAGCCAACGCCACGTGTCTGTAGGGCATTGGTGCCCGCTGCCTCAGGCCTACCGTACGGTCCAGCAGGTCCTTAAAATGAGACAGAGATGTGACTGAATGAGGTCAGAGATCACATCATTACACACAGCCACATCGCTTGTTCGCACCTGCACACCCAGGCTGATGCACCCCACCCCTCCCGCAGCACCACACTCAATTGCAGCCCCTGTGCATCCAGGCCCCACTGCTCACCTGCTGTCATTGTTGTGTGTCCAAACACGAAGGGCAGCAGTGTTCACAACTCATATGTAGTGTTAATTGCAGGATGGTGTACATCTCAAGGATACCTTTTTCTTATTGCGCATTGTGATATGCGAGATGGATGCAGCCATATCACCTGAGGCAGGGTGGAAGAACTGGGACATGTGGCGTTGTGGTTATCTTATTTATACGTACGCAAAGAAGGTTGCACTTGCATATGCTAGGCCAGCGTAGGGTTGTGAATAATTATTCCAGGGACCTGGTCGTGTGTACTTATGTGTGTTTCTGTTGCAGTTTTGACGTTGCAGAATGCGCAATTTACATTAATGTAGCATGTACTGGGAGGGCGTCAACTATCGCTAATGAGATGCTGTTCGAAAACATTGAATGGACTACATCACATGTCGTTCTCAAGCTTGTGGATATGCACAGAGACGCATGTCAATGGTGCCCAGTATTATTGAAAGTGTTGCTATCACGAAGCGCACACATGTGAATGTACTTGGATGGAGGGAGGATCTGTAGTGAGGCTATGTCATACATGGTGATAACGCTCATTACAGGCACTCAATGCATGTCAAACGTGAATTTGAAAGTCTCATATATGACACACTACTATACTGGTAAAGCCTGACAACAGAGCATACTGCAACACAAATCCACACATTACTCTTTACTGTTTGTCACATGTGATCTAGGATGTGCGCTCTGCCCGTGGCTGATGATACCCCTTAAAGCCACCAATACCCAGGCCGAAAGGCAGCACAATAATGTGCACACACACACCAGGGGCATCGTGTAACACACATTTATTTTTAGATTTAACATTTCAGATGCATTGCCATCACACGTAGAAGGCTAGTGTACAGACCATGCATATTGATCAAGATGATCGTTGCATGTTGTGTGTAGTATAAGATATGTGTACACAGCAAAAAAACGGTCTGAAAAAGCTCTAAGCAGAAGGGGTGTGTCTCATCAAATGCTGTACAGAGAATAACTAAAATGGATGGCATCCTCCAACTGTTACAATTGGAAATGTTATGAACTAATCAAATGCTTTTTTTAAGGTCACATGGCAATCGCACATCGAGCGCTCAAGGAGGCCGCACCCAATGCTATTTTGAAAAAATCTATTTATCATAATATAAGTTTATTACAGTTAGAAATATATAAATGTTTAAAATATTTTAGAGTATTGCTTGCTCTCACATACACTTTAAAGTTATTTAGATATAGTTTTGAGACATAAAAAAAATGAGGGAATGGCGTACCCGGCACAACACCATACATCTGACGTAACACAGGGCTTGGCAGCGTGCACTTGTCGCATACGCAACGCGCAGTGGGCGCGACCCCATACGTACATGACGTAACGCGTGGCTTGGTACTGCATAGCCGTCGGATACCAAGGTAGCAGCTGGTGCAACCTTATAAATATATGACATTATGCGGGACGCGGTGCCACAAACCTGTCGGATACGAAATGCGCATCATTTACGAGTTTAGCAATATGACGGATAGGATTCGCGTGGTGATGGAGCATGGTACACCACCAGTATGGGACTGCAGTTTAAAAAAAAAAGATCTACATATTTTTTGGGGAAGATATAAAACATAACATAAATTTTAAAGCAAAAAAAAGGATAATGAAGTTCCAAAATATTACAACAAAAAAAGAAAAAAATATAGGTTTATACATTTTAAAATTTACAATTAATGTTTAAAAAACCTTAGAAATTCACTGAAAAAACCATAGGTTTTACAGACATTATAGTTAGGAATTAGCCTTTAAAAAACCTTTGAAATTCACAAAATAAAATAGGTTTCTGGGATATTATAGTTAGTTAGACATTTGACTCATATAAAACCAGAGAAATTCGCCTGTTATAGTTAGTTGAGCTAACTATAACTCGTGCGCCCGCAATGCACTGCTGATGATGTCACATATTACATCACTCATGACATGGTCAGTGACATCACTGACGACATCTCAAATGCACAAGAACACTAACACTTAACTTACCGGACCACATTGGTCAGGCACCCAAGATTGACGGACAGTCAGAGAAGGAAGCAGATGCAACTCCTAATTTGGCATTATAGTATCATTTTTTTAAAAATATTCCTTAGAACTGTGTGTGTTTGCTTATCTCCTACATATTTTTACATATTTGTTATCTTTTAAAGCTAGGTAGCAGAAGATTTAGATATAATGTAACTTGGATCTCTCCGGGGGCAGACGGACTGTTTGGTTTGCATTGCATTTAAGTTACCTGTACTCATTCCTTCGTTTCCTTTTCCTCCCTATAGCAGATTTATGATAGTTGGCTGCTCATCGCCCAGATGAATGTTGTACTTGTGTAGTATTTGTCTTTGTCAAAACTTTCACCAAATCCCACTCCCTGTCCATTAATCAAAACGCTAACCCTCTTTGCCCGGGCTGTGTGATTTATTGAGGTGCAAATTAAGAAAGTAAACCATTGATTGATCACACACTTGGTGGGGCATCAACAGCTTTAAGTATAGCCCACACTGGCTATATTTAATATTTACCCTTCAACGCATAAAAACAGTGTTCGATATTTTCAGAGGGACATCATTACTAGCATCATCATTCAATCCCTGTATTGCATCAAAGCTTACCATTGTCTACTTCGAGCTCATAGTTCGAGTCAACTTAATTTTGTAACTTTTACTAGCTCTCCATTGTTCTGATTAATTCAATTTAGCATTGCTTATCATATTTTCTCTATTTTCTCTCTTCTTGTGTAGTAGTCTAGTTGTTGTCTCAATTCATTTTTAAAGCTTGCGTATAATAGCGCCTTTACCCATTTTTTATTTTAATTTACTTAGGGCCAGATGCATCAAAGGGTTTTGCTCATTCTGTGTCTATGGAAAATGTGTTCATGCATTTGGCCCTTAGTTCCCTGTGATGAATAGTCCTTATTCTACTGTTTGAGGCCACCTTGGAGGGAGTGGGACCTCACTTCTGAAGTCTTTACTGTTAGTGCGCTAGCATGCTACTACTACCACCACCATGGCACCTTGGGAATCCATGGTTGATTGATTGTTGAACTGCAATCTATATGCAATAGAAATTCACCCCAGCCCACCCTGAGTTCTTAGGGGTTAAGTTGCAGACAGAGACTACAAGGAGAAAGTAGTAGGACAAAGGAGGGTACTGCATACTTTTGTTGTTGTTACGTTATCAGCAGATTTTAAAAACTGTCTGTGGCAAAGACAGCAATGTGATGTAAAACAGTAACACCCCAAAACTGATTTATATCATAACGTAAAACTATTAAAATGTAATTCCCCTAACAATATAAACTAACTAAACCCACAACTGGCCTGCCCCCAACCAATGTCTCAAGCAAGTATAGTGTGCAACAAAGTAAAGTCCATAAACAAAATTGTTCAATGTCCATAAAGAAAAAATCCAGAAAATGTCCCAACACCCACATCCCACACTCTCCCCACAACAAGTCCCACCCATCAAAAAAAGGATGAAAAAGGGGGCATAAGAGGGCACTAAGTTCTAACGGCAGGCTAAGAGCTTCTTAATATTGTTCATTTGCCTCTCCAATTGCTCAATTCATTCCTCCTGCTTGGCTTCCATGCAGGCAAGCCTCTGCATTATGAGGGGCTGAAATGCACGGAAATAGGGGGGAGCAGCAGTGGTGGAATGGCAGCGGGCGGCTGCCATAGGACCACGGCAAGAGTGTACTGGAGGCACTGGGCACAGGCCATGTGCCACTACTGCTACCATGTCCTCCTCTTCCAGAACCGCCTTTCACTGATGTTTGCCCTGATGGCCTCCAGCTTCATCTGCCGGATCCAGGCTGCTATCTCCTGTCTGGTAGATTGAGGTGTATCAGCGGGAGGAGCTATATTCAGAAAGAAAAAAGACAAATTGCAAACAATGCTCTTACCAAAACACATAAAATTATATAGTGGCACAGTAGCAGTACATTTGCTGACATACTTTCCTCCTGTCCTCAGGCCATTAAATTTTGCTGTGATTAGAGTTTCAGGCATTATGCACTATATGAGTACACAGGTATTCTTCTCCCTAAATTTATGAAGGCTTGCTAGCTCAGCTGGTGCCCAGGCATATTCGTGTTACTTTGCTACCGTCTGCAGGTGGTGTAGCTGTACTAGACAGTTATCCTAATTCCTCATGGCTCTGTTAAATGCCTTTTAGGTTCACCCTGACTACAAGGCAATTGAATAGTTATTATTATTATTATTATAATTATTATTATTAATATTTAACACTTATTTAGCTCATGGCTACCCTGAGGCATCCCAGCGCTAACGGCAGAAAACAGGTATACCAGTTGATATTCTGGAATATCCAGGTTTTAAGACCCTTCTGAAAGGTGAAGTGGAATGTCTCTGAGTGCAGATTCAGGGGAATGGAATTCCATAGTTTAGCTGTGCTGTATCAGAATGAGCGACACCCGCTGCGCATCCTTTGAATTTTAGGGATGGTGGCTAGATTTAAATTCGCCGAGCGATGAATGATATATGTTATGTCAGGTACTATAACAACAATCATGCAGACAGACATCATCTTGTCTGCCCGTAACAAGTAGAGTGTGAGAAAAGCAATGCACTACAGGAGAGGGAAAGGATTAAGGAACAAGATATTGTATTTGGCACGTTTGTCACAGACTATCCCATCAGGAAAATGCAAAGACACTTACTTTTAGTCCCACTTTACTCCCTGGCCTCACCCTCTGCCACCACACTTGAACATTACTTTTTTCTAACACTACATTTGCTTTGCAGTAAGGAAAACAACTATTAACGTACTCTAGTGTGGGTAAATTTAAGGGATTAGGCCGGGCAGGTAGATGTTTCACTGATCATCATCATCAAGTGCCTAAGCTTTTGCCAGTAGTGAGTCACTTTGTTCAGCAATTGTGATAGGGTAAAATTTGAACAGACGTAATCAGTTATGGAAGACATAATAAAATATATCATTTGACCAGAGGAATTGGCACATGCAAGGGATGCTTTATTCAAATTTTATGGAACGCTGGGACAGAAGGAACTTAGGAAAGGAGTTTGTGTTTGGAAGTAACTGAGTGGGCACTGGGAGTGAAGGGAAGAAGCACAACTATTTTTCGCATTGCCATGAAATTTGTAGATGGGCCTACACATTAACTGAGGCATATGCACATTGCACAGCCAGCAATGCAGTGCCACCGATGTAACCATGCAGCCGTTAGGTCATCAGGTGTCACTGGAGAAACGCCATGGCTAATGAGGGAGGGAGGTGATTGATGGGTGGGTAGGTAGAAACAGTACACCATTGTAGTGAGTATATAATTAATTGTCAATAAGCAAGCAATATAGCTTACCACCACCCGTCACTGCTGCTCGGTCATCCCTACCACTGCCACATCTGCAAACTGGCTGGCACTGTGACTGTTGGCCCCAGCACTGATGGTCAGTGTAGCTAGAAAAAAATTACATCTTTTTTAGATGCAATACACACCTCCCCCTATATTATTTGTTTTTTAGCAAAGTACAGCCAGCCACATACATCACTACAATTTGGTCCAGTACCTTCAATCAAAAATATCAGGTTGGGCATTCTGTTGGTGGCACTTTTTGAAAAGCCTCAAGACGAACTGTAATGGAGTGGCAGAGATATTGATGAATCTGGGTTTTTGAAAAGAAATAAAAGAGTGGACAACTGGACATATGTTCTTGGTTGGGAAATGGAATGGGGCTGTTCTCCTTATACTTCAGTTGAGCCATGGAACACGGTCGTCAGTACACCAATTGCTGCTAATAATACTAGGCCTATGCTAAGAGACACAACTTTGGGGTGTCCAATGTGACCATGGCCACTCTCTAGTTTTACATATTGAGCATGAGCAAGTAAAAGAAAGCCTTCTCATCTCAACAAACATTCGTAGAATAGGGGCATGCAAACTTTATGGTAGAGTAGTAATGCGTGCTCAATAGGTTCTCTGAGTCTTTACAGTACCACTACTAGGCCGTCCACAAAATATATAAGGGGCGAGTGAAGACTGACAGATAAGGTAAAAGAAAGTAAGCTACAGACAGACTAGTACAGAGACAGTTTAAAGTAAAGACCAGGAACTTGAAATATAGAAAATAAATACGTAAATATGATAATGCAGAGATATCTATAACTTAGAAATAGATAGATCGAAGAGGTTTTGGAAAAAAATTAGGAAACAGGAAGAATTAATAATTTAAAATAAGGAGCGGTAAAAGTTATGTTATCTACAGGAGGACTTACTGGGGCCAGCAGAGCCATTAAACGAGAAACTTTGGGACTATGAGGCACCTCCAGCTCCCTCACCAGCCTCAACCCTTTTCCAGCCCCAGAATGCTGATGCAAGACATAAAGACAAAAACAGATTGGTGGTAAATAAATAATCTCTCTAAAAATATTTTTGGGGAGGAAAAGGCAGTTGCAATAACATTCACCTTTTCTAAATCAGATCGACTAGTAAGATCATGGACCACCCTATCATTTTCCTAATTTCCTAAACCTACATAACCCTAGTCCAAATTTAGTAAACTATATTTTGGTATCACTAATAAATTGCAACAAATTATGTTTTCTTCTAATCACATCATTGACAACCTCTCAAACCCCTTTGATGGGCCAAATCACTAGGGGCCGATTAAGATGGTGGGGGGTCCGCCACCGCCGGGCCGGTGTTGGCTTCCGTCGGCCAGGCGGGTGTAGTTTTGCCAACCACGGGCGCGAATCTCCGACCGCCACATTACGATGGGCAGACATAGCGCAATTACCGTCCAAAGTTTAAAATCCAGTTCCGCCAGCAGTTTAGTACCGCGACGAGGGCGGACGTAGCCAATAGCGAGAGACCACCAGGCGGAATGATGTGAGACCGCCGTACCAATAAAAATGCCTTAAATGGGTCTTTGGACAGCAATGGAGAAACCACCCATCGAAACACGGCGGTAGCAAAATAGCGGAGCAAAACGGGTATCCCAGAGTACTCCACGCGGTCGCTACCGCAATGGATCCTGCCCTACAGGCCCTATCGCTGCTGTTCCTGATCCTCCATCAACAAAGACGCCGCCGTCGTGCACAACGCCGCAGGTACGTCAATGACACACATCCGCACACAACATCAACACACAACACCTGACCTGTAAATGTCTTCCTTTCCACTCCAGACCTCCTGGTGGGCACAGGACCATATCCACCAGTGTCATTGCAAGGCTCCGCTAGTCTTGAACACACTACAACGCTCCCTTACCATCCATCAACAAAGTAAGCACCACCATCTCCCCGTCACGTCACCGCAGCGGTGAGGACGAGGGAAAAAATCCACACATTTAGAAAAGTGGGCTAGTAGCACGATGATGTGATATGACTCCATTTTGATGTGGGACGCTCTGACTACTAGCCCACTTTTCTAAATGTCACCTAATCTCTGTTTTAGGTTCGTACGCTCTCTCCTTTTCCTTTGGAGCCTTTCTGGCCCACCCTGCACTCCAGATGACACCACACGCCTCTCGCTGTGGTTTTTAGGTAAATATCCTGTGACTGTTTCAGCACTTAATAGTAACTTTACACCGTTCTTTTTCCTAAAACAGAACTTTAATTATTGTTCTCAGGTGCCTCCCTTCACCTTCCCACCTCCCTCACTTGTCCTGAAGAAGACCCCGCAGTAGGGCAGGAATTAGCCTACAATTTATGGGGTCGAAACGTCGACACACCTCCTTCATCCTACCTCCGAAACAACAGAACATTCAGTGACTGTGTTATCCCTTTCGGATAGGACTATTTAATGTTTGATTTATTTTTTGACGATGTATATGTGTTAATGTGGTACTGAACCTTGAATGTATATAAGACCACTTGTGATTATCCTTATAATTTGTCTTCTATTTTTCACACTATCCTATTCACGGTCCCCCCCTTCACCTGTCACCTTCTCCCTTTGATACTGAGATCATTTATTTATATGTATTGATCTTACAGACAATCAATTTGCATTTGAGGATGTATATTAAAGAACATCTCTCAGACTAATTTGTTTATATAATTGATTCATGATACTGTTTATTATTATTATGTGTGTCTAGTAATGCTGTTCCAACTGGGACCACTTTATATACAACACCCCTCCCTGATAGTGGCAAGGTGTGTGTCAGGGACCAAAGCCCACCAGCACACAGGTGTCCCTGGTGTCAGCCCCTCCCTGATAGTGGCAAGGTGAGTGTCGGGGACCAAAGCCCACCAGCATACAGGTGCCACACAGGTAATCGTGGTTGAACCACATGACAAGCAGAGTCAACGGTAGTTGTCAATACACCACACAATCCATGTGCAAATTAAGTCAACATAGTGTGGATCAGACACACAGCAGTGTGCAAAAGCACATACTGACATGTGACCATCACAAATACATGAATACCAATCGATGTGCCTGATGTGGCAGCAAACCTAGTGGATACAATACACTGACAGCACTGAATGCCCAGTAACCAGTCTGGCAACAAAAAACAAAACACAATCACACATCTCTGATTGCCCCTGCATGTGGATACACAATACAATTCATCATACTACACACATCACAACACACACAGCTAGTGCAACAGTAGCTCTTCCAACCCACATACAGCAGTGACCACAACCATAGCGGAACAACAAAACAAAACATAGATGCATACAACCTGACCAGAGCAATGTGCTGTAGAAAGACATACACTGCACACGTGCAACCATGCCTGCAAGCAGGTACCTTACAATGACACCCATATGCATGTTAAAGTGTCCTGAGTGGCACATAGGACCAGTACACCCAGCAGCTACTCACAGCAACACTCCACACCATAAAGTACTGGTGACGGTCACACATTGTGAAGGCATGGGGTGGAACACATCATAACCACACATAGGGGATGCCATGAATACACACAGCAAACACTGCATCACCAAAGGAAACCAGACAAGTCACAGCAAGGCAGGTGAAAAATCCACCAACATGTCAGACTGGCTGAGTAGGAAAGCACAAGTAGATCATGGTTACATGACACACGTGCCTCAACAACAATACACAACTCACACTTTGCAGTCACACACTCTCAACTGACAGCAAAAACATGAATGTGTCCACAAGCACTGCAAGGACACACTGCCCAACATCAAAATCAGACTTCTGCAAACAATTAGAGGCACTTGTCAGACCAAATAAACAAACATGCAATGCATACCAGGATCATACCTGTATATATTTTGCACGTTAAGTGCCACATACACATCAACAACACTGACAAGGACAGGCCAAGCACACTGTCTTACTATTCAATGAGCACATATAAATATACCCAATGTGAGTATGCAGACAGGCCTACACAAGATTACAAAACACACTACTGTTCACACATCCAAACCCATCACCCAGATAACACCAACCACGGTCACCCCGTAAATTACACTGTGTACAATACACCTTGGTTGTGGCATAGCCTCCTAACATCATATGTGTACAATTGAAGGATTCTCAGGGTGATATGATGAGTGTAAGAGTACATCAATACAAACAAGCATAATTGCACTCCCAAGCCACATAGTTGACCTAACAAAAGTGAGTTTATGTCAGTCAAACTGTTACAAACTTAACCTATGAAATATCAATGTGCAAGTGCCATGAAGAGCATGTTGCACATTGAGCCATACACACGCATAAAACTGTTTAGTCCAGCAAGTGCACCAATGAAGTGTACAACAGGAGTAACACTTTTTATTGCAAAATAACATGATAGCCATCATATTGCCAACAAAGGAAATGACATTGTCCAGTCCATAGTTCAAACAATGCACATATGTGCATGAGAATTTACACAGTGAATGTGACACACAGTGCCCTGACATGTGAATCCAATTGCTATGGTGAAACCAGAGCTCAGTCCAGGCAAAGCTGTGGGAGAGATGGGAATGTGGGGAGCTTTTGGTATCAGACCTGCCTGTCTTTTGGACTTTGAGGTGGCAGAGTGTCCAGCCCAATGGTAGTACTTGACCTAGGTGACTGAGGACCGGCAGAGGCAGTAGTGGCTGTGCCATGCAGAGGGTTGAATGGCCCGGGTGGCATGGTTGCACGTGGAGGCGTGCATAAGCTGTCGTGAGACAGGGTGGGTGAGGGAGAATGTGGAGGGCTGACTCTACACTTCTTAGAGATGCGATATTTCAGAAATGTCTTGGGCTGACTGGAAAGTGATGTGGGCACAACAGATACACCCTCTGACAAAGGTGTCACAGGTGCAGGCGTCTGTCCCTGTGGGGATTTGACGGATTTGGTTTTAGCCTTGGTGTTGGGCTGACTTTTGCTCTCCATCCCCTGTAGTACTGTTGCCCCACGCACATTGCTCTCCTGACTACGCTTCACAGGGGTGTTGGTAGGAGTGGAGGTTTGTGGTGAGGGTGTCTTAGGGACCTGTTGTTGCTTTGTCTTCCCTGGCACCTGCACCACAGCAGGAATGGCAACTGACTTTGTGTCTTTAGCAGCAGTTTTCTGGATAGGAGGGTCCTGTGCAGGGTGTGATGTCTCGGAACGTGAGCTAGAGGCCTGCTTCTTTGCCTGATGCCCCAGAGCCTCATCTGAAGGACTTGTTTCTTTGTCTCCCTCTCTGCCTGTGTCCAGTTTAGGGGCTGGTGTTTGTGGTCTGCCATGCTTGGGGTGGTGCTGTTGTGGGCTGCTTCTCACCAACTTGGGGCCTGAGGGGTCTGTTGTGTCTACACACTCCACAGGTGTTGCCATTGGCAGGGTGCTTGTTGAAGGTACAGAAGGTGGACTTTTAGGCTGGGACAGCTGAATGGCAGCAGTCACGGTTGAGGACAAACCCTGGAGAGTCCTGTGTAGCCCACCCATGTCCGAATGAATACCCTCCATGAATGCCAGAACTTGTCCCAACTTCTTGCCCTGATCCTGGTATGCATTTAGTAGAGCTGTCTGCTCCACACACAAAGCCGCAAGAGGTCTGCCACCTCAAGACTGAGAGCAGCAGGGGGCACTGGGGCAGGGGCAGCAGTGCCTGGGGTGAATGCGACTCTACCCTTGACAGCGCTGCGTGCACGGAATGAACTAGTGATAGTAGGCGGGATTGTAGGCACTGGCCGATGTGTTGTGGATGTAGATTCTGCACTGTCATTCCCTGTGGCCACCATTGCTGCGAACTCCCCACTGGAGTCATCGGATGTAGATTTTGGGCTCCCTGGGTGCGATTCCTCATGGACACTCCTGTCCCCTCTGAGGCGCTGGACACCTCTGTGTCATGTGACTCATGCGTACCAGATGCTTCAGCACTGGTGTCCGTCTCATTGACTCCTGTGCACTCAGTAGATTCTGCAATGTACAGACACATTTATTTTATTTATTTAAAACATTTATAAAGCGCAGCTGTCACCTTACAGGTATCCTGGCAATGAGATAACTCCTAAGATAGATGCACTGAGAGACAACAATAGAATAGCCAGCAGTTAACATTTAGGAAACAGCCAGGTTTTGATCCGTTTCCTGAAAGGGAGAAGTTCTCTTATTTGGCGGATGTCCAGAGGCAAGCTATTCCAAAGTTTGGCCGCTGCAACTTTGAAAGCTCTCCCTCCGGTCCTGACCTTTTTAAATCTCGGTACTTTGACAAGACAGGCCGTTGTAGATCGGAGGGCTCTGGTTGGAATGTACCATTCAAACATAGATTGCAGGGGGCCAGGCCCGACTCCATGCAGGGCTTTGAAAACAAGACAGAGAGATTTGAAAGCAACTCGCTGTTTCATAGGGAGCCAGTGAAGCTCGGCCATTGCCGCAGTGGCCGAAGATCTCCTTGGCCAGCCCAGGGCCAATTTGGCAGCGGCAGTTTGAACTCTTTGGAGTCTGTCTAACAGCACGGACGGGGCCTCGAGCAACAGCGCATTACAATAGTCAAGGCGAATGGTGCACCTGACTATTAAGGCCCAGGCCCGTAAGGGAAGGAGTGGCAAGATTTTACGAAGAGAGCGCATGAGGGCCGAGCAGATGGACACTGTTTTCGCAGCCTGGGCTTCCATACTGAGTTTGTTGTCCATCATAACACCCAGGTTGCGGACAGTGGTGACTGGCTGTGGCTTATCCGGAGTTTCAGGGGGCCAAAATTCTGCCGGGAACGGGCGGGGAATCCGATTTTCGGCACAGAACAGAACCTCGGTTTTGGAGGCGTTGAACTGTAGGGAATTCTTGTGTAGCCAGCCAGCCGTGTCTCGCAGACAGTCATGAAACTATTCCAAGGGGATTGATTCCTCACCCTCCCAAGAGAGGATGAGCTGAGTGTCGTCGGCGTAGTTAATTGCTTTTAGCCTGTGGGATTTTATTAATGTGATCAGTGGTTTAAGGTAGACGTTAAATAAAATCGGGCTGATGGACGAGTCTTGAGGCACCCCGTGGATCACTGAGGAGAAGGCCGATTGAAACGGGGGGAGGGACACAGCCTGCTTCCTATCCAGCAGGAAGGATTGAAACCAGTGCAGGGAGGCGCCGCCCACCCCGGCCTCCCTTAGTCTCTCCAATAGAATCACGTGATTGACCGTATCGAATGCGGCATACAGGTCCAGCAGGATCAAGCTACTGCCTGGCCCCTGTCTGCACGCATACGAAGGTCCTCCATGGCACTAAGTAGAGCTGTTTCGGTGCCATGGGCTGGACGAAAGCCAAATTGTATTTCGTCCAGGAAATGATTCTGCTCCAGATTTTTGGAGAGGCACGAGCTCACCCAGCGCTCGGCAATTTTTGCCGGGAAAGGTAGCAGGGAGATGGGTCGATAATTCTGTAGACACTCAGGATTCAAAGAGGGTTTCTTCAACAGTGGCCTGATAAGGGCTTGCTTCCAGGGAGCAGGAACTAAGCCACTGCGCAGGGATTGATTGCAGATCCTGCAGAGTGTGGGAAAAAGTTCCTCTCCGGAGGCCTTCCAGATTTTAGGGGGAATGGGGTCGAGAGGAGAGCCAGAGGAAATCCCTCGAGCCAGTCTGTTGAAATCCGCCTCACTGATGGTGGGGAACTCCCACAAGCAGTCCAAAGGCTGGCACCCTGGGCTCGCCACTCCATAATCAACGATGGCGACCTCAGGGCCAGTAGGGCTGACCAGTGTAGGAGAGATGCTCAGGTTTCGAATAATAGTCTCAATTTTATCTTTGAAAAACAACGCAAGATTGTCACAAAGGGCTTGTGTGGGAGGGATCGACTTTTTAGCGCAGTCAGGGTGAGTAAGGCTATTCAAAATCTGGAAAATACTTTGGGAACTGTTGGCGGCTGTACATATTGTGGAACAAAAGTATGCAGATTTAGATTTCATGATCGCAGTTTTATATTCCAAAAGTATAGTTTTCCAGAGTTGCTTGTTAACATCGAGGTAACCTTGTCTCCATTTTCTTTCAGCCTGTTTACAGGCCAGTTTAAGGGTCTTTAAAGAATCATCAAACCAAGGAGCTGATACTCTGCCCTTGTGCTTGCATTTTTTTAGTGGAACTAGGGAGTCAGTAGTAGAAGATATCGTAAGACAGAAGGCCTCATAATTGTCCCCAACTGGACAATTCGGAGAGAAACTGTCATCCACTTGGAACACGGCACCAGTAGTTCTCCGCCTTTACAGAGCTTTCCAGTCTCTGTACATGAATTCAGAGGTGGTGCTGCGTGCAGGCATTCTAGCCCCCTTACAGTTGATGTAGAATTTAAGGAAGGAGTGATCAGTCCAGCCCATGGGCAGGATATCATTCAAGTGTACAAGCTGAGGGGTGGAGAAAATAAGATCAAGTCTGTGCCCTGCTCTATGAGTGGGTTCCCTGACTAGTTGTTGCAACCCCATGCTCTCACAAGAGAGCAAAAGATTGTGCAGTCCAATATCCAAAGTACCATTTGGCCATAAGTTAAAATCCCCTAAAATAATTAGCTTATTGTGGGAAGTCGCCATGTTGGAGAGAGAAGTAAGTAGCGATTGTTGTTGCTGGGAGCTGAAGGCCCCCGGAGCGCGATAACAGATAATTACCATAAAGGTAACTCCTACATGACTGTTGATTGAGAGGCCAAGGAGCTCAGTCCCAACAACCGGGTCCATATCTAAGATGTTAATGTGCCAGGAGGCTCTGTAGATAATACCCACCCATGCGCGATTTTATAATCCTGCGGACATGCCCAGTCAAGTTCAATTTCGCAGTCAGAGTGGGTCCACGTCTCTGTTAAAAAAAGAACATCTAAGTGATGGGTTTCTACTAAAAGTTGAATTTCAGCAGCATGCTTCGGCAGTGATCTTACATTAAGAAGTCCGCCCGATAGCAGACCCCTGATCGCAAAATCATTCAGTGGGTAAGCAGTATCGGCAAAAGAGAGGAGTCCTTCATGCGCGTACTCACACAGGTTAAGCAGAGTCTCCCGAGCGTATAGTGAAGGGGAGGCTCCATGACTTGTGATAGATTGAGCAGAGTGGGCCGTGCTCGTCGCGGCCTGGTCGCGGACGGGCGCAGACGGGCTTGCCTTAGGCGCGCCTTCGGCGCGCTGCCGGCGCGCCCGCTGCGCTCGTCCGCTGCGCTTCCGAGTAGTAAACATTCTTATTGGAAGAGTCAGAGGAAGGGGCGTGGCTTGTTATGGGGGCGTGGCCTATTGTCTCGAGGGTGATGGCGGCGCTGTAGTGACCCTCCCTGCAACAGCGCTGGAACCGCTGTGCAAGGTAACCCCAAGACCCAGGAGCAGCAATAAAACAACAGCAATTAAGCACACAAAGTTTTAAAATCACAATAGTGCAAAATAGCAAGCTTTTAAAATATATCAGAATGTAGCTCCCGGCTTCCGCCTCAGGAGAGCTATCTAAACGCCGGCTCGTGGTTCAGCGCGACGCTTTAAGTGCCGAGAAAGGGGCGTGGCTTGTTATGGGGGCGTGGCCTATCGTCTCGAGGGTGATGGCAGCGCTGTAGTGACCCTCCCTGCAACAGCGCTGGAACCGCTGTGCAAAGTAACCCCAAGACCCAGGAGCAGCAATAAAACAACAGCAATTAAGCACACAAAGTTTTAAAATCACAATAGTGCAAAATAGCAAGCTTTTAAAATATATCAGAATGTGGCTCCCGGCTTCCGCCTCAGGAGAGCTATCTAAAAACATAGGTTTAGTACGGTGCAGAGACACAAAGAATGTATGCATGCACAACACCAAAGTACATAATGACAACACCATGTTGCACAACACCCTGTGCAGTGTGCGTTTGGAACAACAATGGTAGGTACAGAGGCAGATGCAAAAATGCATTGTTGACAGCAAGGTCCCATGTGACGTATACAGAGGCAAACATCCGGGCCGTGCTCCCTATGAACCCAACATGGACATCCCTGTAGGCAAACCCACATGCCTGTATGTGATGAATTTATACAAACGTGGAAACCCAATATACCCTTGTAGGCTTGGGCGGTCAGTGATCTGGGTAAAGAGTAGCTACAAGGGATTTTGTTTTAAATCTTACTCAATTATTTATAAGATTCCTGGTTCTTACAATAGAACCAAATGTATCCTCAGGATAACTGAACAGATTGATTAAACACTTTTATGAAACAATAATACATTCATTATTGAAAAAATTACTTCAAGAGTAAAAAAGCACACAGCAAGGGAGGGTTTATGTTAAAAAAGAATTATTTATATAGATATAAATCACAGAAAAAATTGCTGGGGATACAGGTTGAACAAAACTATACAAAGACCATCATGAAGGCATACAACACAGCCTGTTGCCCCTGTCATATATACAGTCAATGTAAATAGGATAAAACACTAATACTTGAAATTGCTTCTTACATTCTACCTGAGCCACTAATGCATCTCAAACTGTACAAGTAATTACAAAAACCTTTGCACTTTGTTAACAGAAGTGTAGGTCACACCATTTTAAAGTGCTGGAAGGGACAGATTGTGAAATGCACACTTACATGTTGCACACTGCTGTAGACTGCCTGCTGATGTTGTTAACACCCACAATGCACAACATGTCATTATTGCACATGTCATGACACAACATCAAGTGCCATTGTACCTTAAACATGTGGACTCACATCCATGGAAGTAACATGACACCTGTCCTCCACACATAGGCCACTGAGTAGTAATCTTGTTGGAATTGACACATCAACTACAACAGAAGTGGCTGGCGGATGCCATTCATGCAGTCAGTCAGTCAAACACATATATCCTGCTGATGGTCCCTCAGATGTCCATACAGTTCTGGCTGTGTCACAGCCAAGATTCTGGACATAATTGGAGTCAGGGTCAGTTGCGCCAGCCTGCCTGCGCGAGGTGCCAGCCCCAACGTCATCTCTCCCACGGTCTTACTGAGACGGGAGATGTTGTCCCACCTCTTATGGGAGTGTGTGTGCCATCTGTTGGATACACCAAGGGCATGCACCTTCCGTGCAATGTCCTTCCATGCGGCCTTACATTGGTTGACCTTCAACTGCAGGTATGGGAGACAAGAAAAGGAAGTATCAGACACCCTGTGTGCATTCACAACGTGTGTCAGTACATGAGAAAGGAAATGCATGCCACACTAAAAATCAACATCCTCATCAGAGGAAACATAGCATTACACATTGTACATTTGCATGCCATCACTACATTCATATGTACGTATGATGCAGGACACCGGACATGGCCATCACCTACCCAGGCACAATGGCAGCACTGAAAGCTATGTGTAGAAGGCATCAATCGGTGACACAGTCTGTGAATGAGCAACACATGTAACACAGTGCAAGAGATGTGTTGTACCTGAATTACTGTGTCAAACACTCCCCCACACCCCAATGCCCTTGGCATGGTGATG
Source organism: Lissotriton vulgaris (assembly GCF_964263255.1). Classification (NCBI taxonomy): domain Eukaryota; kingdom Metazoa; phylum Chordata; class Amphibia; order Caudata; family Salamandridae; genus Lissotriton; species Lissotriton vulgaris. Next base: position 940,659,779 of record NC_141695.1, read on the forward strand.
CCTCACTGCCTCGTGTGTGACGCATTTCTGTACATATTCATTGCTGTAGTGCACGAATGGCGGGAGAGGTGTCCAAATTACCTCCTCAGCACATGTGTCTCAGTGCAATTCACAGGGTCCATCTATGGTGCATGCAATGATAACTAAATGGATGCATGCACATGAACTTGCACTCATAGGCACATACTAGTACACAGGAACTTCAAGGTGACATCCTGAGCAGTATCACATTTGTATTCAGTCACACTTACCAGAACACCTGGCGCACCAAAAAGCTGCCCATACTGTCCAAGGAACTCGTCCACCAGAACCTCAAGCTCCTCCATGGCGAAGGGACTGGTCCTGACTTTCTCCATCCTCATCATCACAGTATCCAGGTATCTGTGAAACAATCAGTTGCTGTGGAGTAATGGCAGTCAGCAGTGTCTTAAGGTATGTGAGATCTGTTGGGCTATCACAGACATTTATAGGCCCCGGGGGTTGTTACAGTGATAGCCAGCTACTGTAATTGGGCTGGCTGGCTGGCATCTTTCAAGTATGTCCAATGAGCTGACCCGCAGATGCGGAGCACGCCTACTGCGGTTTTCAAATGTTGCATCACACCATCGCGATCGTGGCTGCCATTGGCTGCAATGGCATTGGCGGTGTCACACCATGGAGGCCAGGCGGTCGCTACCGCTATGTTGCATCTTACAAGTATGTCCAATGTGCTGACCCTCGGATGCGGAGCACTCCTACCGCAGTTTTCAAATGTTGCATCACACTACCTCTATCGCGGCTGCCATTTGCTGCAATGGCATTGGCGGTGTCACACCGCGGAGGCCAGGCGGTCGCTACCGCTATGTTGCATCTTACAAGTATGTCCAATGTGCTGACCCGCGGATGCGGAGCATACCTACCACACATATGGACACTGTATGCACAAGCAATGTGAGTCAGTGACTTTTATTCCTGGACAAGATGGCAGCACAGTGTCTTCTTGCACTTGTAGCTCAATATGAATGCTTATGTGACAGACAGTTCACTGATGGCTACACATGTCGTGTGTGCGCAAAGTGAAAGGCCTTGACATGCACTTACTCCTGTCGGCCATGAAATGTGTGTGCATGTAAATCTCTTGCTCCTGTCATATGGTACAATGTTTACCATGTAATCACTGTGTGAGAGGGACAATCAGTCCACACACATAATTGCATGGACAAATACAGCTGGAATTTTGATGTGCACACGTATATGAATGATGTAGTACGTGTGGTCTGCTTACACACTCTGTTTACATTGTGATGAACACTGGTAGTCTGTGCAAGTTGATCAGCAAGGTGTGGCAGGCAACGCAGCTACATGTTCACCAGCAATGTAGCTGGATCATAGATCTGCTGTGCCACCTACTCATAGGGCTTGGTACACAAGATGCACTGCTGTGCCATTCACGACGTCCTAATGTGTTTTAGACTTAGTCAGTATGTGCAACATGACCGGATGGAACCCAACGTGTGTTCAATGTGTACCTGCATTGGAGTTGTGGATTCATGGACGGTTGAAGTGCCTTAATTGTTTGTGCCGCATAAGTCAATATGTGATATGTTAGACACATGTCATAGCATTATCAGAATAACATTATTCCTCTTCCTTGTCATGTAGGCGACGACCAAATGTGCACCGTCCTTTCACAGTGCTGGCAGACATGGAGAATGTGGACGTCATCTGGAAGTTCCGTCTTGATTGCACAATACTACAAGAGCTGTGTGCTCAGTTGGAGCCCCATCTGACCCCAACAGTGAAGTTCATGGCAGCACTGCATTTTGTTTGCTACAGGCACTTTCCAATGCACATTCAGCATGGTGCTGTGGGAGTTTGTGTCAGCGATGAAGCTGTACAAGGACTATTACATTCGATTCCCAAGTAGACAAGAGTTGCCATCTGTGAAAGCTGGTTTTATGTCCTAGGCCTCATTCCTCATGTAGTGGGGTCCATTGACTGCACACACATTGGCCTTGTACCACCACGGGCACGTGAGCAGGTGTATAGGAATGTAATGTATGTAAATGTAAATGTATAGGCATTTATATAGCGCACTACTTACCCGGAGGGTCCCAAGGCGCTTCGACCGCTGCGAAACCCTTCCTGGCTTCCCTGAGAGATGGTCCCTTAATGGGTATCTCCAGGGTGAGACCAGGCATCCCCGGCGGTCTGGTGGGGCCGTTAGTGAAGATGAGGCAAGCTAATGCCCAGAGTTGCAGAGTGTGATCGCTGATCAGAGTGGGCACCGAGGCGAGAGAATTATCGAGTCCGCTGACCCTGGTCCAGAAACCTGCCGCGCCGGGAATCGAACCCTGGTCCCGGGCCGTCCTCTGCTCTCGGGTCTGCCGCCTCTAACCAGGAAGCACTACCATTCCATTAATGTGCAGGTGGTGTGCCAAGCTGATTTGATCATCAGCCATGTGTGTGCAATATTTGCCGGCTCTGCCCATGACTCCTACATCCTGCGGAGCAGCGTGGTACCACGGTTGATGGCAGAACTGCATCCAGAGCGTGCATGGCCTGTAGGTGAGTAGACTGAGTCAAGTAGTGTGCTGTGTGTGACATGTTATTCTTTACCACTGTTTGTATCAGTAACTCTCTCTGTGTATGCCACACCTAGGTGACTCAGCGTATCCCAACCGGCCTTGGCTGCTGAGCCCAATAAGGAATCCAGGAACCCCAGGTGAAGTCAACTACAATGAGGCACATGGTAGGATACGCTGTGTGATTGAGCGCACCTTCGGCCTGCTGAAGTCCCGATTCCGATGGTTAGACAAAAGTGGAGGTGCACTGGTGTATTCCCCACAGAAGGTGTGCGGGATAGTAGTAGCATGCTGCATGCTCCACAACCTTGCCGTGCGGAAAGCCATTCCACTCATCCTGGATGAGGAGGAGCAGCAGAAACCCCCTCCTGCAAACTCACACACTTCCAGTGATGAGGATAGTGGTGAATAGGAAGGTGGTGACCTGCGTCAACAGCTAATTGCCAACTACTTCCCTTGAATGTAAGTGACTTGGTAGGACAGGGAGATCATGTGTTGGCCTGGATGTCAGTGTGAAGGCATTGATGTTCTTGACTGCTGGCTGTTGTTGCGTGTGAGATGATAGCTGATGTGTGTTGCACACGGTATTTGTCTCCAGGTACTTCATGTGTATGATGAGTTTATTGTGCATTGCTATGTGTGCTTGTCTAAGTACCATTGATGACTATTGATGTGTTTCAGCTGCAATGGCATGACATGAGTAGTAAATGTCATTCTCTACTGTCTTTCCAGGTTCTTTCCCACTGTCAAGGCCTCTTCACATTCACTGCTGGTGTTACAAGGATACTGATTTGTCATTGTACCTACGTAAATAAACATGCTGCTGACACAGACATACACAATTGTGAGGAGTATTTACATGTTTTGTCTGGCATGGTAGATGAGATAAATGTAGTAGTGTGCACAAATCAGGAGTCACACAGTCCAACAGACTCAGTCCATCAACTTGGCAACGTGGCCTAACAGAGTCTACAGAGTCCATGCAACGGGGACTAGCAAGGTACCATCATGGCTGGCTCCGTGTGTGGCATTGGTATGGTGGCCTGCCACCAGATTCTCCCGAGGATTCTCAGACGGCCCCTGGTGCTTTTGGCAGGGGCTGCACTTGCTCCATGGTCAGTGGTGTCTGAGGACTCCCTCTCTTCCTGCACAGCAGTCTCTGTGTCTATGGCTGATTCGTTGGCCTGCCTGGCAGGCATGCCACTGGAGGGGTGTTGATCTGACTTGTGCCTGGGAGCCTGTCCCTCAGCACACCCACTAGCTGTCCAACAATGTCGACCAGTTGGCCCATCTGTGTGTCAATGGACTGCTGCAGCATGCGGCTCTCTTGCATGTCCTCCGCAAGCTGGCACATTACTCCATGATTCTCCTGGTAGGAACCAAGGACTCTTGCAATGGTGGCGAGGGATTCAGGGTCACTGTCCTCCCTTGTCTCTGCACCATGTCTCCTCCCACCTGCCCTCCTGTCATGTCCCTGTGTCCACGATGCACTGGCACACTCTCCCTGCCATGATGTGAATGTGCGGTGGTGTTGGTAATCACTGTGGCAGGGCGATTGTTACAGGCAGTAGTGGTGATGGGGTTGTTGGAGGCCACACAGGTCATGGTAGCATGGGTCAGCACAGTTGTATCCGTGGTGAAGAGGATGGTGGTGGATGCCACACAGTTTATGGTGGCAGGTGTCAGGCCAGTTGTTATTGCTGTGGTGGAGAGGATTTTGGTGAATGACACACAGGGTGTGGTGGCAGGTGGCAGGCCAGTTGTTGTTGCTGTGGTGGTGGTGATGGTGTGGGCTCCAGCCATGTTATTCCCTGGACCACCAGAGGGGCCAGCTTCAGATTCCAGGTTGGAGAATATGAGTGAATCTGCATCTGAGTGCTCATGTTGTGTTGGTGGGGACTGGCTCTGCATGATGTCATCATCCTGTGTAGTTCGTTGTCGTTCTCCTGTTGGATAAAGGTCATATGGAAATTGAGTTGCACGCCACAAGGTTAATGTTACACTGATATATGTGACATTTGATGTAACAGATGTTTGACATGGCATGGCTTTGCATGTCTGCAAGAAGACAGTGCACCATGACATGATGTTGAGGTACATACCTTACTACTCCATGGTGTCTTTTGTGAATTTTAACTTGGTGCACTGTACACACGGTGTGAAAACACAAACATGTCGTCATGTACATGATTTGCATTGCTGTTGTGGGCATGTGGCAACATGCATTTGGAAAAGCTGAACATGCTGCACATGGTTGCTACCTACCTGTAAGTTTTACTATAGCAATGTGAGAGCTTCCCCATGCTTGGTGGTGTGGGGAGTGCTACATCCTGCTCAGCTGTGGGACAAGGGGCCTGATGGGATTTGTAGTGCAGACCTCCCAACACAAGATGGCTCTCCCAGGCAAGATGGCTACCTACCAGTTTGGTGAAGGAAACTGTGCAATGGCTTCCAGGTGCTCCTGGGTGGGGTGGGAGGGAGTGCTCCATCTTGGTAGGTTGTGGGACAGGGGCCATGGTGGAAGTGCTAGTACAGGCCTCCCACTCCCCACACAGCCCTCCCAGGCAAGATGGCTACCTACCTGTTTGGTGAAGGTGAACAATGTAATGGCTGCCACATGCTTCTGGGGTAGTGCTACATCCTGCTCAGCTGTGGGACAAGGGGGCCTGGCTGGAGTTGTAGTGTAGGCTGCCTGTACACTGATTTGGGCCTAGGAGCAGTTGCTTTACAGTTGTGCAAGATGCTACATTGCAGTGTTATGGCAGTATTGTTTTGGTACTTACCGGACTCCAATCCGCCCCCGATTCCAGTGCAACTCTCTGGATGCAGTTTACCCAGCACCTTCTCCTCCCATGGGTTGAATGTTCTTGGTGGGATGGGAGGTCCACTGCCAGTACAGTTGGCCAGCTCACGGTTCTTGCTGTTCTTCTCCTCGACCTTGCTCTTGAGGTCAGTCCACCTCTTCCTGATCTCCTTCCTGTTGCGTGGAACTTCCCCTACAGCATTGACTCTGTCCACTATCCTTTGCCACATTTGACTTTGTCTGGCTGCTGCTATCTGTTGTATCTTGCTTCCTAAGATGTATGGCTCTACTCTAATGATCTCATCCACCATGACTGACAACTCAGCATTAGTGAATTTTGGTATTTTCTGTGCCCTGGTGTGTGATGTGCTGAGTGGTTGTGAGTGCAGTTGTGGGTGGGGGTGATGATGATGTGTGGGGTGTGGGTGTTTTTGTGATTGGGTGATGTGTTCAGGTTTGGCTTTTGTTTGTGTGATGAGGTAGGGCCCTTTGCTTCTGGAGTTTTGATGGGGAATATGGATAAGGCAGGGCCTGCTTTAATGCTCAGCTATTTGGGTATGTTTTCAGGTGAATATTCATGTCAGGTGTGTTGTCGGTGTTGAGCTGGGATTTGTGGTTTATGTGTTCCAGGAGCATCTGTCAATGGGATGTGTTACTTGTTTCTATTGGCTGAGCCAGTTGCACTTCCACAATAGTTGGTTTTGTGCTGTAGTAGCCTTCGACCACCATTACTATTTCTGAAATACTGCCGTGGTCGGACCACGCTGGTCCGGACTCCGGGGCTCACATTCATCATTATTGACATTCGCGGTGGTAGGTAACACGCGGTCGTTACGCAGGCACCGTGGTGCCATCATAATTGCACTGGTGGAAACTCCGCTGCTTTATCGGAGGTTTGTGGGCTTGCCGCGGCGAATAGGACCGCCATGGACGGTGTTTCAGCTTTTCCACACTTCATGGATTCTGACCGCGTGTTTTTTTTTTCCCGCGGTGCATCATAATGAGACCGACGGTGCCGCCGTGAGCCATAGGGGCGGTCTTTTTACATTGCCATGGTGGTACGGACGGTGTTCCACCCGCCATCGTAAGTCTGCATTTTTCTTTAAATGCAAAGATGGACGCATGCATACACAACAAATTGGTTACTTGGCACTGTACAACCTACAAAAAAAAGGATCTAGGAACTGAAGTGAGAGGACACGTGTGCCGCTAAATCACTAATACTAATTTCCATTAGAATCTTAGTGATAGGACAAAGGAGTCTCTGCATTACTTCTTACACAATCAGCCCAAATGAGCGCAAACAAGTACAATTATGTAGTGCCAAGCACCTGTCCAGAATAACGATCCCATACTATTTGTAAACTTAACTGTCGCATGTGGGCACTGGCAGCATGCTCTGTATTTGGGAAAAAAATATTAGCAATAGCATAGAGAACGCAAGCAATAATAATAATAATATCTACTCACTGAGCCTCGTGACCTCCACTCCTAGCTGGTCCAGCAGGTCCTGGTCTCAGACAAGGACTTCGGACCAACAGTGTGTTAGCTGCTGCTGGGTGTGCCAAACACAAGAGTATCTGTACACTGCCCACCACACCCTCATCCAGTGCTGCTGGCACTCTGTTAGTCTGTATCCAGACGCAGGCCTGCTGCCTGCTGCCATGGTGGAGGGCAGTGGAAGTGGTGCTGGACATGAAAGACCAGCGCTGCCAAATCTACATCTGAAAAGAAGCACACTGCCCTGCCCTGCTATGGCATGAGGGGAGAGATAAAAATGAAACAGGAAAAAGAACTAAGGAAGGTAAAAATATAAGGAAGTAAAGCAAACAAATGTAAAAGAACAAAACTAAAAAAAAACACCAAAAAGTAGAAAAAACTTGAAAGACAAAAAAGAGGCTAATAAATGAAAATGAGGAGGGGTTAGAAGGCAAGGATTAAATAGATTGATAAAGGGTCAGAATTTAGGCCCCAGCACCATAAACAGAGGGAAAATCAAGATGGCTGCGCCCAAGCACACCGCGTGGTGTAGTTCGCACGAGATTTACATCAGAGAACGCATTTCACATTGAATATCGGTGTAAATGTCACGCAAATGGGTGGAATAACTGAAGTCTCCCCGACTGTGTAACTACTTGTAGAGCAGTGGAGTATTTGTACAACTTCGTGGAGTTCTGTGTAGCACAGCTACACAAACTCTGCCCGGGCCCAAAATATATATATATATAGGTTACAGTAACGTTGCACTTAGGCTCAGATTTCACTCATACACAACCAGTGAAATTCAGCAGTTATAATTACCTGAGCTAACTATCAGTTATGCCTCACATATTACAGCACTCATAACATGGTCAGTAACATAACTCATGACATCTAAAAATACATCACTGTTGCAATCACTGATGATATCATCTACAGAATCACTAATGTATCCACTCACAGACTCACACAAGCACTCACTCACCTACTCACTTTTCCAGAGAGCCACTCACACATCCACTCACCCATACAGGGACTCACACAGCCACTTACTTCCCATACACCTACTCATACAGCCACTCCTTCAACCATATAGTAACTCACACAGCTACTCACTCACCCACACAACTACTTACTTACTTACTTACTTAATTACTGATACAACCACCAGCCACTCACCCATACAGCCTCTCAACAGAGCTACTTGCTCACCCATACAACCACTCAGAAACCCACTCACACACCTATAAAAGAACTCATTCATTTATACTCCCACCCACACAGGTACTCACATAGACACTCACTCTCTAGTACAGCCACTCACACCACTAATCAGATAGATAAACAAACCCACTCAAACAGCCTCTCAGTCACCCATACAGCCCCTTACACCCACAGTCTCTCATCTATATAGCCACTCACAACGCCACTTAGTTACCAATACAACCACTCACATATTCACTCACAAAACATTACAGCCATTCATACAGCCAGTCACTCATCCATACAGCCACTCATACACCCACGCACTCACCAATGCAGACACTCATATACCCACTCACTCATCCATAGAGCTGCTCACACACCCACTCACCCATACATACATCCACACAGTCACTCATTTACCTATACAGACCCTCACATGCACACTCACCCATCCATAGATCTATTCATATATACATTCAGTCACCCATACAGTCACTTACACACCCACTCACTCACACATATAGCCATCACACAGCCACTCACTCACCAATAGACACACACATAACCACTAGTCACAAAGTCACTCCCACACCCATACAATTACTCATGCACCTACTTATTTACCCATACAGGTACTCACACACCCACCTATTCACCCATACAGCCACTCACACATGTATACAGCCACTCAAACATCCACTCACACATGAATGCACACAGTAACATAGCCACTCACACAATATGGGGTCGATTAGGATCGCGGACGGACTTGCGTCCGTCCGCGGCCCCAGAGCAGGAGGGAATCTCCGCATGGCATGCGGAGTTCCCTCCTGTGCAATTAGGATGTGACCGCAAGGGTTGCGGTCACATCCTCTATTTTTAACATTGCCGCGGGTGCAGCTTCAAGCTGCACCCGCGGCAATGTTAAAAATGCACACATTGCATTTGCATGCAGAAAGAGGCAGGCACCGCGCGGTGCCTGCCGCTTTCTGCATGCAAATGCAGAGGGGTACCATAGGTACCCCCCATGTACACCCCCCAGCCCCCCTTCACCTAGGGGGCCCGCAACGGGCCCCCGCAGTGAAGTTCCGTATGCTTTTCCGCGGCAGAAAACCCGCCGCGGAAAAGCATACTTTACTGGCCATCCTAATATGGTGGACGGTGTCTTCCAGACACGTCACCATATTAGAGCTTTTCCACCGCAGTTGTAATCCGACCGCGGCGGAAAAGCTGCGGACGTAAACCAGGACCCACCAGCCATCCTAATCTGGCGGTGGGTCTTTGGTCAGTCCGCTGCGGATTTTCCGCATCCTCGGGGCCGGCGGTGGCTTCCGCCTGCCCCGAGGATGCGGAAAATCCGCAATCATAATGACCCCCTAAATGTTAGAAATAGTATCACTCATTAGAATTACGCAAAGTATAGTATTTTTAACTTTTGTAATACCTTAGTATGAATGTTTAACACTCATAAATGTTTAGAAAACACTTACAATCACTGGATGATGTCATAGGTGATCGTAAGCACTCTAAATATCGAATGTTTTATATCGACAGGCAAAAATATCAAGTCAATAATTTCGGAAGGACAGAATATCAACCTCAAAAATATTGACGACCAGAATATCGACCTGAAGGGAAGAAATATTGTTTTTGTTAATATCGAAGTTAGTTTGTTTTTATAATTTTTGTTAATTATTGGACTCATTTTAAAATATATGTATTACATTTTTAGAAGTTAGTAATAGTTTATTTAAGTAAATTATATGTTTTAGTACCGTAGCGGGTTGTGGGTTTATAGGGGAATAGGGTGGGAAGTAATTTATTATAGTAAATTAATTAAATATTTTTTAAGAATTATTAAATATTTGTAATAACATTTTGCGTTTTAGTTCGGTAGTGGGTTGTGGGTTTATAGGGGAATAGGGTGGGAAGTAATGTAATTGTAATTAAGTAAATATGTAATTTGTATTTATAGGTATTGATAAATATTTTTAGGTTAATTAATTATAAATTGGTAATTAATTTTTATTAATTGTTAATTAATTTTTATTATTTGATAATTATTTTTTTATGAATTTGTTAATTGGTAATTATATTAAGTGTATTAATTTATTAATGAAGTGTGTTGTGAGGTTACAGGGTAACAGGGTGGGAAGCAATGTAATTGTAATTGAGTTAAAAAAAGTTAGTATTAAGTATTGATCATTACATTATTGTTAATCAATTATTAATTGGTAATAACTGTTTAATATTTTTTTGATTAATTGGTTATCAATTATTATTTGGTAATTAAATTTGATTTTTTTAATGTATTTGTGTTAATCAATACATTATTGTTAATTTATTATTAATTGCTAAATATTTGTTAATAATTATTGTTTGTTGCTATTGACGTTTTTATTATTTCTTTTATTTTTATTTGTTAAGATATTTTTAATAATTATTATTTGATTATATTTATTTTAATTGTTAATTAATTATTAATTGTTTATTTTTCATTTATTATTTCTTGGTATTATTAATTAATTTGTTGTAAATTAATAATTAAATTGTTATTTTTTACAAAAAAATAATTTTTTTAATTATTAGTAAGTTGTTTTGTCCCCTATGCTATTCAACACTTCCCCTACTTTTGCACCCTTTGGAGTTGGAATAGTAATTTTAAACCCTACACTATCCAACACCTTCCCTACTGTTGCACCCTCTGGAGTTGGAATAGTAATTTTAACCCCTAAATTATCCAACACTTTCCCTACTATTGCACCCTCTGGGGTTGGAATAGTAATTTTAAACCCTACGCTATCCAACACTTTCCCTACTGTTGCACCCTCTGGAGTTGGAATAGTAATTTTTACCTCTACACTATCCAACACTTTCCCTACTGTTGCACCTTCTGGAGTTGGAATAGTAATTTTTACCCCTAAACTATCCATCACTTTCCCTGCTGTTGCACCCTCTGGAGTTGGAATAGTAATTTTAACCCCTAAGCTATCCAACACTTTCCCCACTGTTGCACCCTCTGGGGTTGGAATAGTAATTTTAAACCCTACGCTATCCAACACTTTCCCTAATGTTGTACCCTCTGGAGTTGGAATAGTAATTTTTACCCCTCTTCTATCTAACACTTTCCCTACTGTTGCACCCTCTGGAGTTGGAATAGTAATTGTAAACCCTAAACTATCCAACAATTTCCCTACTGTTACACCTTCTGGGGTTGGAATAGTAATCTTAAACCCTACGCTATAGAACACTTTCCCTACTGTTGCACCCTCTGGAGTTGAAATAGTAATTTTAACCCCTACGCTATCCAACACGTTCCCTACTGTTGTACCCTCTGGAGTTTGAATAGTAATTTTTACCCCTATGCTATACAAAATTTATTGTTTTAATTAATGTGGTGTCTAATTTTTTTTTTTAAATGTTCACTTTGTGATATATAGCTTTATATATTTTTTTATATTATTGGTGTATGCGTATGAATGTATTTATAAATTATAAAATGTTTTTTAACAATTGATAAGTTATTAGAGTAATTAATTGTAAATAATATTAAGTAAGTATATATATTATATTATATATATGCTTAATATTTTTTATATTATATGCATTACTTATAATGTTAAATATATTTTTAAGTATGTTTATCTTAATTATGTGTATTATTTATTTAATTTTATATTATTTTTAAACATTAAAAAAACGATATTTTTTACAACAATATTTTTTACAAAGATTTTTTTTCGATATTTTTGCACTTACCTTAATGTAGATAGAACTTTGATATTTTTGACGTCGATATTCCACCTCCGATATTTTCGACGTCGATATTTTCTACGTCAATATTCTGTCAGTGATTCATAGGTGATGTCAGTTGAGATGTCATCAGTGATGCCATGGGTGATGTCACTGACCTTGTCATGAGGGATGTAATATGAGAGGTCATAGGCAGTGCATTGCGGGGACGTAAGTTCCCGTTAGCTCCAGAAACTATAACTGCTGAATTTCACTGGTTATGTCAGAGTGATGTCTGAGCCTAACTATAATGCCCATTTAACCTTTTTTTTCGGAAATTTCTATGGTTTTTTAAATTCTATTTCCTAACTATAATGTCCCTGTAACCTTTTTTTTCAGTGAATAACTAGTTTTTTTTTTTTTACCACTGAGCAAAATGCCCATTGCAATGCATTGTACCGCGCATTTTACTTAATGTTGGGGTTGAACGCAGGGCCTGGCCTAGCATTGTGCTGCCCCCATCCAAGCTTGCTACTCATGCCCCATTTCTTGTCATTCATTGTCAAGTCCATGACCTTGTTCCCTAATTACAGCTCTGTGTGGCCATTGTTCTGCCCTGTCAGCTTGCCCTGAATAGTTAGCTTACAGCCCCAATTCACCTCCTCCCTACCCTCCTCTGCTGTCCAAGTCCATGCACCAGCCTCTTCCTCCTGCCCTTTAAGTTCCGATGTATTACCACTGCCCTACATTTAGCTTGATGTTCCTTCCTACTCCTCCTGCCCTCCATTGCCCAATTATAGGCCCCCATCATGGCCTCTGTGCTTAGCTTGCTGTCCCTACTCTCCTCTTCATGCCCCCAATGGTTGTGCTCATGCCCCTGCTGCCTCCTTTTTGCCCACCTTGTTCCATGGACCTGCCACTGCCCCTCCTATGTACTCTGAGGGTTCAGTTAAGCTGCCACTGCCCCTCCGATCTGCTTTATATGGCCAGATGGCTGTCACATGTCCATGCCACCTCCACCCTGCCTTTCTGAGTTCCATGCCCTTAGCCACTCCCTCCTGCCCTCCATTGTTCTTTTTGCTGCCACTCCCTTCTGCCCTCAATGCTCTGTTGTGCTGCAACTGATCCTCCTGCCTCTCTGTGTTGTCTGTTGTGAAGCCTTTACCGTGTCCTCTCTTATCTGTGTCCAACCCCAATCAACCCCTCTTGCTCACCATGGCCAATGGGCTGCCGTTAACTTGCCATGCATGGTCTTCTGTGCTGCCAAAACCTGTCCCATCTGCCCTGTGTGGTTAGCTTGCTGCTCCTGACCCCCTCCCACCTTTCAATTGTTGTTTGTGTGAATGCCATTATAGCCTCACTGTTGCCCACTATGATGTGTCCCAGTGCCCATCCCACCTGCCCTCCATGGTCATATTGCTGTCCTGTGCTGCCCCCTTGTCCCCATGCCCACAGCTCTCCATGTGCAAGCCCCTACCCCCTCCCTGCTGCCTTGTCTGTTCCATTGTCATGTCTCTGCGCCCTTCCTCCTGCCCTCCATGGTCCATGTGCTGCCACTGACCCTCCTTTTCCTCATTTCTGTGCCCCAGAACCTCTGCCCCAACAGTATTTTAATGAACAACTAGGTTGCTAACATTCTCTATTGATTTCGAAAGTGTGACACACCTGATGTCATCTTAATGCAGTCAAAACTGTGATACCTAAAGCATTTGCTATAGAAATGATAAAAATGTGAGGGTCTTATTCACATAGAAATGATGGTTAGTGCTCTGAGGACATATTTTCTGAGTTCTCAAATAGCGACAGAGCACTTTTAAATGATTTGCTATCTTTTTGTTTTTTTATTCAGTTGATCACTTGATCATATGTTACACTTAGGGGAGAGGATATGGTGTTACAGCCAGAGCTGCAGACATTGCAACTAGGAAACCAGGGAGTTTTGGCATCAGCTCAACATGCTGTGAATCTGGGCAAATCACGTAATTGCCCCATGCCTAAAACCAAAATGAATGTGTCCTCGTGTAATGTAACTGATGCTAATGAAAAGCACTCCAGAGCCTTCGGTTCAAGACTGCGCTATATAAAACTGTAAAAAAAAAACAATTAAGAGGGGGGTCATTAGGATGGCGGGCGGACTTTATCCACCCGCCACACTATCGGAAAACGGGACCGCCTGCCATAAGGGTGGAGGTCCCGTGGGGGCAATTAGGATGCGCCCGCCACAGAGTCGGGTGCATCCTGCATTCCTGTCATTGTGCCCGCCGCAATGCCAGGAAGGCATGTTGTGCATTTCCATGCACAACATGGCAGGCACAGTGGTGCCTGCCATGTTGTGCATGGAACTGCAGGGGGATACCATATGTACCCCCCATGTGCACCCCCATGCCCCAGAGTCCCTGTGGGCCCGCAACGGGCCCCCAATGTCAAACACTGCATGCGTTGCCGCCACGGAAAGGCATGTCCCCGCCTGCATAGTAATATGGATGGCGATGTCTAACAGACACTGCCACCATATTAAACCCTTTTCTGCCCGGTCAACTGGTTGACCGGGTGGAAAAGCGGCACACAGTCTTTCCCTCCGCCGCGGTCCCCCCGCCCTAGTAATAGGGCGGGGGAATTGGGTGGCGGGTGGGGTCGGATCACGGGCGGATCACCACTGCAATGCGGTCGGTGGCGATCCGCCCGTGATCCTAATGGGCCCCTAAGTGTTTTGCACACTGTTGTCATTGGGCTATACTTGGGCTACATTTGGGTGATATCTGTACTACATTTTGGTTCTTTTTTATTTGATGCCACCTTGGGAGACCTATTTGTTATGAAGATCCCTAATCTACTCATTTACTGCAGTATCCTCAATAGAAAATGCTTTCAGTTTTCCACTGCAATTCTATCAAGATGGCATTCAGATGTGCCACACTTTTGGCATGAATTTATAATGTTAGCACTCTAGCTGCTCATCAGAACACTGTAGCAAAGCTTCTGATCGCCAGGGAGTTAACTGTCAGTCTGCGGACTCTTAAAAATGTATCCTAATTTTTCTTTCTACACCACTAACCATAATTTCTATGACAAAATGACCACCCCTCATTTTGATCCTTTTTAAATTAAATGCTTTAAGTTTTGCCAGTTTGATTCAATCAAAGGGTGTGCCATACTTTTGTCATAATTAAGACTGTTAGCGCTCTAGTTATTCTTTAGAAGAACACTCTTGGAGGCTGCAGTAGAACACAAGGGAATCATTTGATAGGCTGCTCCTGTTGGAAGTACATGTTTTACTGAGAATGTCACACTTCATTCTCATATGACTGAGAAAGATAGTGTGAATTTACAGAAAACATGCTCTCATTTTAGCTTCTAGAGCACCTTTCATAACCTATGGGAAAATCATAAGAAAACACTCCCAGCAGAAAGCATTTTCACAGTGTGGTAAATAAAATTACCTGGTAAAGTTCAATAAAATAGCTTAATCAAAATAAGAGACACAGAGTCCGTGGCATCTGAGTTTTAAGGGGTTTTATTCCATAAAATGGAATTAGTATGGTCGGACCAGGATATCATGTTCTTTTCACCACTGGGGTTCAGGAAGGGACAGAGCAATGCTTTATTAACAAGGTACAATATTTATAGTTCATTCATGCAGAAGGCGTAACAGCTGAGAGAAGCGAGATAGGAAACATGTGCGTAGCAATACGTAATCAGAAGGCGTGCACTAGGGCGTACACGGGGGTGGGTACTAGAAACGTCACATAAAAGTGTCACAAGTGGGTGGATACATAATGAAATCTTGCAGTGTCAGCAGGAATCTGTAGCAAGGATGCGTGCGCAGCAGCATGACGTGTGACTGACGTAAACTGGAGGGTGCAGGGGACTTGACATTTAGCCTTAGAGGGGAGAGACAGAAGTCTGGTGAGTCAGATCAACTTGTTCCTAAATCATATCTGGTATCTTGTGTTTGGAGTACATGTTGCTGGAAACTAAAGGCTATCGGGACAGAGGTTACTTGTCACTAAGGCTAGGAGATGCATATATTTCTTTAAGTAACTGGAGTTTTCTATGGAAATTGGTACAGTAATACACTTGCATGGAGACGGAAAGACTGGACTGTATCTATTGCAGGCAGGATATGTTTATCCTACTCGTTAGCTAGGAATGTGGATTCACGGAGCAGAACTGATAACATAAAGGCAAAATACCATCTTGGCAGGCAGGCCGGACTGAGCCAGGCCCCGCGCCGCACCGGGAGTAGGATAAAGGTTACGGTGCAGGCAGGCAACCGTGGTCAGAGGCAGAAAACAGAAATGAGCTTGATGTCAGAAATCAGGGCCTAGCTCTGCAGGCTAGGAAAACATGAGAGTGTACCACATAAAGACGGTGGCACGGCATACTTAGGAACTGAATAATCAATCTATTCATGGTGGATCTGAAAGAAGACATGTTAACGGTGGACGCAAATGTATTTGCGTCTTCATAGCTGGCACAGGAGGGAAGTTACATGCACTTTAACTCGTACATGGAGACGTTGGGGTCTATGATAGGGAACATAACTTGACCATAAAATTTATATTTCCTCATTCCCTCCTTGTTCCCTACGGGACCCTTCATGATATATCAATGTTCATTAATCCATCTATCTGTTCATATAACATAATTTGCTCATCCTTTCTCAAGCGGGATGCAGAACGTGACTCTGAACAGGAAACGCAGGCTGTTCCTGTGTTAAGTTACCTAGGGCAGAAGTAGTTTCGTTCACTACTGCTTCGAGAGTTCTGGTCAATCTACGAATGAGTATACTATTCTGGATAGGACCTATGAAGAAGAAGAATCCTCTATTAAAGTCTGTGTATTGCTCCCATGCTGTTTCAGTCTGGTCAACAATCGGGAGTTCTCTCTTGGGTCGAGTCTGTATGAGTCGGGAATTTCTATGGTAATCAGGTGGAGCTAGAAATACTGGTGGCAGAAGGAATGCAATGTAACAAGTTCCATCCCAATCTAGAGGTAAACGTACATATGCGACATGACCGCAAACAAAGTAGGAATGCTTGGAAGCTTTGAAAGTAGACTTGCCATTATCACTGAATTCGATTACAGTGGTACATTCGCTATGACCTAGGTGTACTGAACCATTCTTTCTGACACATAATTCACCCTTAACTGGTAATACTGACATAAAGGGCAGGACTGATTCGGCTTCGGACTGAACATTCAGAATCATGAGGTTAAGTGTAAAGTTACCTAATCCTTATACTTCGTTTTCTAGATCGGTCCCTGTCCTTTTGGGAAGACCCTCCTTGTCAGGGAAACATACTTTGTGCAGAACAGTGTTCAGATTTCCCCATACCCAATTGCCTTGGTAAACTATGGAATCAGAATCTACGGAATTAATTAGACTAAACCATGCACCACAGGTGCCATTGTGTGTGAACGGGTACAGAAAGAGGGGCAGAACTCCCTTGTACTTCTGATAGGGAGGGAGTCGGCCACATATCCAACAATTGGTAGCATTGCTGGTCTGATGGGAATGGTGTAACATACTAATGAATGTATTGTTGCGCAGCGCAAGTCTGTATGACAATTCATGCGGGGGCAATTCACTGAAAGTGTGCTCGACAGTGACATTTGAAGAAGAATGTGTACGCGTGAATATAGGATAGTACAAGTGTAACAGTATACTTGTTTCTGTCTATCTCTCTCTCTATCGGGGTCTAGCGGGAACATGTCAGAATCAGGTTTAACCGATTCACCTAGGGGAGGACTTAAACAATTAAACTGTCTGACTTGCTAGACCGTAACTTGGATTAATACTCCTGATGCAGAGTTTTTCTCGAAGAGGGGGTTTTGAGTCACTGGTTTCAAGGCAGTCTTTTGGGTGTTATCAAAGATTTGGGCAAAGAGAAAGTTCCAAATTGTCCATAGAATTTCCTTTTCGTCCTTCGAGCCGGATAGCAGTCCTCGTGGTGTGTAGCACAAGCTTCGGCGTCCTCCAATGCGGCTTAAGGGGGCTTGATCGGTCCAAAGTTCCGCTCATAGATAACATCTCCAGGGACTATGGCAGGCTCCTGGACTTGGGTGTTGTCAGGGAAGGCGGTGGCAACCTGTGAATGAAGAGAGAGTAGTGCAGATATCAAGGAAGCTAGGTAATCTGTCAGCATGTTATTGTCAACATCAGATATTCTATTTTAGGCATAGGCGTACCCCTAATTTCGTTTTAAGTGTCTGATTATGGCTTTCTACAAGGCTTGCTGTAGTATAATCTGGGACTGGGTACGCTTCTGTCCATCTGGTTAGTGCACACACTACTAAAACATACTTATAACCTTTACATCTGTCCATTTGGATTTAATCCATCTGGAGGACTTCAAAAGGATGGTCAGGAGGATGAAATCCACCTTGCTCTACGGGAATGCCTTTACCTGGGTTGAACTGACAACAGATCAGGCAAGTACGCACTTTCTGTTTTGCTGCTGCTCGTAAATGT
Source organism: Lissotriton vulgaris (assembly GCF_964263255.1). Lineage (NCBI taxonomy): Eukaryota > Metazoa > Chordata > Amphibia > Caudata > Salamandridae > Lissotriton > Lissotriton vulgaris. The sequence continues at coordinate 940,678,038 of NC_141695.1, forward strand.
TTATTGAACCAAAGGTTTTGAATACTGTCTAACATGCCTTTTTCTCCTAAATGTGCAGGACTATGTGCTGTGGTAATAATAACTTGAACCATAGAGTCGGGGAGAAACCATGTGGCTTTTCCCTTCGTCATCCATCCCTGTTCTGTCTGGATCCCTCCTAGTTCAGTCCATTTCTTCATTTCGTCTGGTGTAGCATGTGTCTGTATGTCAATTACATCTAGGGCGGGATCCTTAACTGTCATGCAATGAGTTGGCGTCGGGACTATTGTCTTTGTCAAGTCAGGTGTGTGAGTCTGTGCTGTAAGCTTGGCTGTTCGGTCTGCCAGGTCATTACCCTGGGAAATGGTGTCAGTAACTTTAATATGTGCTTTACACTTCATAATGGCTATTGCTGTAGGCAAATGTATTGCTTCTAACAGAGCTTGAATGAGAGGACCGTGCTGGATCTTGGCACCGTGTGAAGTTAAAAAACCTCGTTCTTGCCAGAGGACTCCGAAGTCGTGTACAACTCCGAATGCATAACGGGAATCTGTGTATATGTTAACTTTCTTGTTCTTGGCTAAAATACAGGCTTGGGTCAGAGCAATGAGCTCTGCTGCTTGGGCTGACAGGGTGTCAATACGATGTGTTTCTATGACATCAGTTTCTGTTGTTACTGCATATGCAGCCACTAACTCTCCTGTACTTGTTCTCATACATGAACCATCCACATAAAGTGTCAGGTCTGGATCTGGTAATGCGGTGTCTGTCAAGTCTTGTCTGGGTTTCGTCGTGATGGTAACAACTTCAACACAATCATGTGCCAAAGGGTCTGTCATATTTAATGGCAAAAGTGTAGCTGGATTCAATGTGTTACAGCGTCTGATTTCTGTGTGTGGCTGAAATAATGTCAATTCATAACCTGTCAGTCGTGCTATAGTCAAATGGGAAAATAAATAAAAAATAAAAAAGCATAAAATGTTTACTGTGACATGGAGTCGCTTAAAACTGGCGCTTGACATAAAGCTTTCTTTAATTCGTCAAAAGCCTGTGTATGTTATTTCTGTGTGCAGTCCAAGGGAGGACAGTCGATGACGCTGCCTCCTGTGTTGTCAACTGTATAAGTGGCTTGGCTAGAAATACATACTGAGGGATTCATTGTCTGCAATGAGAAGTGAGGCCTAAAAAGGCCCGTACCTCCTTTTGTGTTCTGGGCTGTGATATATTTACAATTAACTGGATACGGTCGGGTGTTAGCTGTCTACCCTCCTTGGAAAGCAAGTGTTGTACACCACTTGCTTTACACAGAAAGTGCAAGACTGTCAGAGATGCAATGTCACAGTCTGGTTCTGATCCTGCTGTAATTAGAATGACGTTTATGTTGGTAGGCATGTAAACACCGTCTAGCTGTCTGTAGTGTCTGACTGTAAATGCTAGGGATCACTGTCATAAATCCAAAGCAAAGCTTCCTGCCAATTATCCTGTTGACAATACTGAGGGAAAAACTATTCATTTGCAAGCATGCTCTTATCTGCAGTCAATGAAGCTTTTAGTGCTGACTGTGAGGAAGAGCAACTTGACCCCTCCCTTACATAAACATTTCTTGCGGCTCATCAAGTTTTTTTCTCTAGAGCTGAGAACAGCTGCCAAGTTACTGAAGAGAGTGTTTGCAAGCATCCTTTATCTTCATGCGAAGGGAGCCTGAGTCAGTTGGAGGAGTGTAGCCCTCCCTTACATAAACATTCCTTGCGCGGAACGAAATTGTATGATGGCCAATGAAGACACTGGTCGGTGATTCTGTCGCTGGGAGCTATGCTAACTTCAAGGTCGAAAAACACATTCCTCGTAACTCAAAACAAAATCTGTTCCCAGGCCAGACCACTATTTCCCAAACTAACTGAAGGAAATTTAAAACGTGATGTAAAACATCCTAAATCAGTAATTAATAAAGACATATTTTTTTTGGCTTTGTAATTCAGACACATGCTGGCATTTTAAGATAATTCTGTTACAATGTACTGTTACTTAAAAGTTCCACATTCTAAAAAAAAACACTTTTGTCTAACTAATGCAGCTAGAAGGCAAGACATTTGAAACATGGGCATTTATTTAGCATGCAGATTAACACACAAAAAGGGGACAATTTGATTCTGAAAAAACGAATTATCATGGACTGTTGAGTCTAATATTTCTAGATGAGAAAATATTTCTCTGCACCTATCAATTGAAATTTCTCCACTAAATGTTTTATCTGAAACCTCCTGTGTGAGCATTACAGTCTAACTGACCTCTGAATCAGACATAATAAATCCTATGTTCAAATGCTGGTGGACATATATCAGGCAGCATGTTTAAAAAAAAAGTTTGCATTATATAACAAAGAAGTCAAAATTTAGTGTGTAAGCCTTTCTATTCTACCTATTAAAAGGGCCAGATTCATACCTTTTCAAAAAGGCCATGTTTTCTAATTTTAGTGGGGACTGTTCTCTGCACACATCAGTTGAAGCAGCCTGTCAAAGTACATAGGTCAGTCTTAAAACTAAATGCAAATCAAACTAATGTAGGGGACACAGATAAGAATGGGGGAGACATAGCAATGCAGTAAGATGGTAGTGTATTATAGCTATCAAAAAGGGCCATGTTCATTAATTTCCCAGATAGCCATTTTCCTAATTGAGTGGGATAACTGTCACACGCTTATTCTAAAGGGCAGCTTGCATTGGGTTTATTCTGTAGAAACATTCCTATTTAAAAAACACACTGTTCTATTACACTAATAAAAACGCATACTATGAAGGGTCTGATTTATTTTTTCTTGTCAACCCTGAAAACATCTAAGCACCCTCTGTGCAAAACCCTTATCTCAATTCGACTGGTCTATTTACAACTTTACCGTCCTCTAAGCTAAACACATCAAATCAAGTATTCCAAGACAAAACCCTTCACAAAAACACTCCTTTACCCTCCATGCAACATTTTACCATTCAATCTGCAAACTGAATACGCCCATTGGATAACATGGCAAATCGCACCCCCGCACAAAACATGCTTTTTCCACCACTTCCACAGCTCGGATCCTTTTCAAATTTTGCATCACAGTAGTCCAAGCTATTCCCTAAATCCTCACCAAAAAGCAACCGAATCCCTCCACTGGAACGGGTACGAATTTCCGCTCAAAAACACGCCCCCCCCGCAAACACCAAAAAACGCTAAAATTCCTCAACACCTTGTCAAAACAAATACTGCCTTCTCAATCCAAGAAATTAACCCTTTTTCAAAACATTTTCTCCAAGCACTTGAAAGAGATCCAGCTCTCTCCTGACTGACGTAATGATAACATGCTCTGTACAAGCCATATCCACATGGCGCTATTCACAAGCCATATTTACAAGAAAGTCAACAAGTCCAAAAATGACATGCTCTTCACAAGGCATATCTACAAGGCGAAATGCACAAGGAACACAACAAGTCTAAATGAGAATATGCTCCTCACAAGCCATATTTACAAGGAGCTATTTACAAGAAACTACACAAATCTTCCTAGTCTTAGTGAAATCACGAGCATTGAACCCTTTCCTGGTTCTGGATCATATATACAGTGGGGAATTGCTACATCTTCCACGACCTGCTGAAACTGTTGGAGCTGGTCTGCTGATGGGGGCGGAGGGAAATCTGCGTTTACGTAGTCCGGTGCGGGCTCTTCTAGATAGGTGAAAATAAAAGCCTCTGATGCTGTCGGCTTCTTTCTACATACTCTAAAGGTACAGGTGCCATTCGCGACTTACGGGGTGTTTCTGAGGGGGTCACTTTTAGCTAGTTCTTCTGAGGGGACCAGTAACAACGGCATTTCCTTCTCTATCAGCCTGTTCTGCCTTGACCTTGTCTAGTTCTCTCTGCTTGATGAATTTCTTTTTCTGTACGTCTATGTGATTCTTAACGCCATAATTCTATGTGGTACATAAAGTGCCCTGGAGTGTCCCTAAGTGGAACAGGCACTGCTTCTTCTAGAATCCCTTTTCTAGTTCCTATCTGTCTTAATTTACTGAACAGCGGCATTTTCGGACTTAATACTCAACACTTTATACTTACTTGAACTTGAACACAATGATTACAATATACACAGTAATGCAGATCAAACAATCACTCATACCACGACATTAAAACACATTTAAACATTTCGAACAGAAAACCACATATTAACTAGTAACATTTACTTGATGTACTGCTAAACAGCACAGATACACTGCTAAACAGTGCAGACTGGAATTCTTGATGCACTGCTAAACAGTACAGATACACTGCTAAACAGTGCAGACTGGATCTGTGTACCCAAACCCATCTTTACCGGATGCATAGTAACACACCCGTCTAGATACTCCCCCAGCAACGGTACTCACCGGGAAGCACAGAAAACGGAAGGCCTCAGAAACTGGACTGGACTGGACTGAACCCTGGACTGGACTCGACTCGCGACGTAGATACTTCGGAACTTCGGAACTGGTGGGCCTCAAGACACCTCGGACCTTGCACTCTCTCGGCTAGACTCGGGTTGGGATCCTCCGCACTCCTCACCGCCTCGTCTGGGTGTCGATCGCAGTCTCGGTCACCTCCATTGGCCTGAGGGAGATACAGGAAATCCTGCGGATGCGCATGAGTGTCCGTCCGGCTGTGGCAGGGAACTAAGCCTGCAACGCACCGCCGGCGAGTAAGGTGGGGGAGGGTCCCCGACGGGGAGCCAATTTATGTGGTAAATAAAATTACCTGGTAAAGTTCAATAAAATAGCTTAATCAAAATAAGAGACACAGAGTCCGTGGCATCTGAGTTTTAAGGGGTTTTATTCCATAAAATGGAATTAGTATGGTCCGGACCAGGATATCATGTTCCTTTCACCACTGGGGTTCAGGAAGGGACAGAGCAATGCTTTATTAACAAGGTACAATATTTATAGTTCATTCATGCAGAAGGCGTAACAGCTGAGAGAAGCGAGATAGGAAACATGTGCGTAGCAATACGTAATCAGAAGGCGTGCACTAGGGCGTACACGGGGGTGGGTACTAGAAACGTCACATAAAAGTGTCACAAGTGGGTGGATACATAATGAAATCTTGCAGTGTCAGCAGGAATCTGTAGCAAGGATGCGTGCGCAGCAGCATGACGTGTGACTGACGTAAACTGGAGGGTGCAGGGGACTTGACATTTAGCCTTAGAGGGGAGAGACAGAAGTCTGGTGAGTCAGATCAACTTGTTCCTAAATCATATCTGGTATCTTGTGTTTGGAGTACATGTTGCTGGAAACTAAAGGCTATCGGGACAGAGGTTACTTGTCACTAAGGCTAGGAGATGCATATATTTCTTTAAGTAACTGGAGTTTTCTATGGAAATTGGTACAGTAATACACTTGCATGGAGACGGAAAGACTGGACTGTATCTATTGCAGGCAGGATATGTTTATCCTACTCGTTAGCTAGGAATGTGGATTCACGGAGCAGAACTGATAACATAAAGGCAAAATACCATCTTGGCAGGCAGGCCGGACTGAGCCAGGCCCCGCGCCGCACAGGGAGTAGGATAAAGGTTACGGTGCAGGCAGGCAACCGTGGTCAGAGGCAGAAAACAGAAATGAGCTTGATGTCAGAAATCAGGGCCTAGCTCTGCAGGCTAGGAAAACATGAGAGTGTACCACATAAAGACGGTGGCACGGCATACTTAGGAACTGAATAATCAATCTATTCATGGTGGATCTGAAAGAAGACATGTTAACGGTGGACGCAAATGTATTTTCGTCTTCATAGCTGGCACAGGAGGGAAGTTACATGCACTTTAACTCGTACATGGAGACGTTGGGGTCTATGATAGGGAACATAACTTGACCATAAAATTTATATTTCCTCAACAGGGTGAAATCACCTTAGAACAACACACTACAATTCCTAAAATTAGTATGGCACTTTAGCTAAGAATCTATCATCACCCTCTACACATTCTTTATGTGACCCTCAAAAGCTGGCATTCACTACAATACATTTCAATGGGGTGGGTGTATATTGGCCTCATGGTGACTGCCTGCAGTTCCTGGTTGAAGTGCTGACAGCCAATCAGATCTCCCCATGAGATCTGTGCTTAAGTTGAAAAAAGATATACACATTTATTTTCCCTTTAATATCTCACAAACTATTGAATGGATTTACACCAAATCTCAACAAGCATCGGCATAGGCAATAGGTCTTGCTGATGGGACCTTATAAGTGTTTCGCCATGCAGGAGAATAGGGTTTGGGGGCAGGGGGTGGGTTCGCTTAGACTAGTGTCCCGTCTGACTGATATTTTGCTCCTTTCTTTCTGTTATTGCATCCAGATATATAATACAACAATTGACAGTACACCTAAAACAAGCCAGGGCTATTGGCATTGTCAATGGTTGTTAGTTTCATATGATAAATATGCAACAACTATGGCTTTGTTGTCCATAATATTGAAAATGCTTCACTTCTAAAATAATGAGACTGTGAAATAACCATAAAGAGTCTCTTTGAACTTACATCATACGTCAGTGAAGGGTGACACCACTGCTCAGGTAAGAGTTTTTTTCACCCTGAGGATGAGGGCAAAAATGGAGAGATGGATAGGGACCTGTCTCGGCACCTGCTTATTAGAACTACAGGGGTCAGCACCGGCAGGACCCGGTCTACTTCAAACCCTGGTTTTACCAACTGAAGAAGCATGCATTAAGCTCACCCCCACCGCGTCTCATCATACATTCAAACTTTTGATTATGGATGCCCAAAACTATCTGCCCTGGACACAGGCATCTGGCACTCTATCCTGTAAAACATTACACGTAGCATGCATCCCGCACCATTCACAAGCTTGTAAAGACCTGTCTTCTTGGCTGGAAATGGGCAGGACGCAAAGGAGCGGAGTTCCACCAGCAATTCTTTGATGCAATTCACTTCCCTCCTCAAGATTGTGTTTTTCATTAAGGGCGTGTCAGAGAGAGTCCATCCCAGCTGATATGAGAGAGGTACAAAGGAAGAATATGCATGTCAAAGTTTGAAAAAATAACTAATTTGCCCCTTTCCATTGTAAACTCTCTGTCGTCGGTGAGCTCCCAGTGAAAATTAATTCCAATTCCAATTGTGCTTAAGTCTGTCAGTGAGCTTTGCCTATTTTAATGTTTTTTCCCTAATTTTTGAAGATTCCGTATGTGGGGGTCGTACTGGTGCAACAAAAATCAACCACAAACCGAACCAAGCACATCCATGCACACGTACAAGCATACACACTCATACAGGCAGGCAGTGAAGAGGGGACATTCGGGCACCTGATCTGCCAGCTAACTTTTTTTTTTAACTCTTTTTATTGATTTTTTTTAAACAACCACACACTTGGTACACATGTCGTCATACACATACAGTCATCTTAATGTTCCATAACAGTACAATTAGTTGTCATCAGCAAAAATGAGTATTCCTCTTTACAGTGGTCAACAGTATTATAACAGGGCAAGCAGTTCCGATACAGCACATATCCAATACGAAAAAAGAAAATAAAAAATAAAAAACCCAGGAAAGAGCACAGGTCATATAAAAAGAAAAGGTAGGTGGGGAAAAGGGGACCCCCACCAGAACCCAGGAGGGCATCAACCAGCCAGGCACTCAGCACCCAATCATCCGCTCAGGTCAAACCTGTACAATAAAACCTCAGCAGGTATGTTCAAGTCTCAATAGTCCACATTTGTGTGTAACAGTTCTTGCTCTCCAATGGGCTCACTCCTCTACAGGAGGACTGTTTCAAGAGTGTGACAATAGATAACATTGCAGTGGTGCCCAAATATCACGGGCCTGGATGTAGCTGGTAGAAGTTCCACATAGATCGCCAACTGCTCCTGACAATATATTAAATCATTAAGAAAACACCTTAAACTTGGGTGCCCTGCCTCTCCCCCAGCTGCACACCACTCTTCTCTTAGCTAGGAGCAACGCCAGGGCAACAAACGCACGTAGTCGCTCCACGTACCCCAACAAAGCCATCAGTGGTGACATGACAATCTGGGCATTTATCATAGTGGACTGTGCCTGAAAAATCTGCGTCCAATACTCGCGCACCTCCGGACAGCCCCATGCCAGATGCAGGAAGTGAGCCCCTACAGCACAACATCTGTCACAGGAATCAGTATCCCTTAGTTTGTATTTATACATTCGGGCTGGGGTATAGTACAGTCTATGTAGGAATTTATAGTGGATAATCCGAAGCCTACTGCTAGCTGAGATTTTTTCAGTCTGTTGCGAACAGAATTCCCACTGTTTGTCCGTCAGAGCTGTACCTAATTTGTGGTCCCATTTTTCCCTCGCCCCTGCATATTGCTCAATCTTTTGTGTGTGTACTGCCTTGTTTAGTATAGACACCAGTCATTTGGCCTTCTCGCTCTGAAGTGTCAAGTGCAGTGGTGTAAAAGTCGGTGGCTCCGAAGGGAAATAAGGAGTAATAGAGCGAATTCCCTGCCGTAGACAAATGCACAGGAACGTATCTAGTGGCGTTTGTATGTGGAAGAAGGGTAATTAGGAACTGGTTTGAAAAGAAGGGCAGAGGCGGACAATTGACAGCAAAAACTATTAGAGAAATGTGATGCAAAATTGTGACTTTTATTTTATTCAAATCTTATTTTAGTAAAAAAACATCATTAAGTTATTATGAGTATTTGTCATGTGCATATCTCCACTATACATGTGACTTTTCAATCTACATATATACACATATTTTTACAACCTATATACATTTTAGAGTAGTTCATTTATACTAAGGGGTGGAGAAGAAAATTGTTTCAGCACACTATACATAAAAACATGGCTAGGTATGACATCTACGCGCGTTTCGGCTGAGGGCCTTCATCAGGGAGCCATGTGAGTATCCAAATGGACCTATACATATGGAAAAATATAAACAATAATAGTGTTTGTCAATGTCCTTGAAATGCCCTGAAATATATACATGTTAAAATATAGAGAAAATATCATATGGTACATTTATACAGTGATATGCAGCTTTGCAGTAATGTCTATGAAGAGTCTCAAACCTGTCCTAATATTTACAATTATATACAATTGGGTACTCATTTATGCTAATGCAATTCTGGTCTCTTTGTGATAGGAGGCTACAGCACGGGGGCTATGAGATAGGGATGGACACATGGGGTGGTTATACAGACAACTTCCTAAGTTCTAAAATACCCCTATACACAGAAAATACAGTGCGGTAACCGTGTGCAGGCAGGAGGAAGGTGGGGGGGGGGAAAGGGGGAAGAGAGAGGCAGAACGAAAGTGGGGGGGAAAAAAGTTGGGAGAAAAGGGGGAAAGAAAGGGGGGGGGGAAAGGGATAAGAAGGGGTTTAGGGAAGGCAAGTTAGGAGCATGTGAAAAGGCATGTTTGTACCTGAGTAAATGGATGGGGCCGATTTTCACAACGAGGGAAATGGCAGAGATATAATGGAACTGCAGAATGCTTTGTGTTTGAAGCTTGGGGGCTGCAAACAAACATAGTTGGAGGGTAAAGTGGCGTTTGTGTTATATTCTGGAATACATGCGCTACTGTGCGGAACTTCCCCTCGTGATACATGTCCCACCAGGTTTGTATCGAAGTTCGATAGTTAAACTTATGGAAGGACGTCTCCTGAAGTAGAGGCAAGGTGGGATGATACACCAGGGGTAACAGTGGCAATTAAAGTATAGGCGCATGCAACATCTTACTCATATGCGCCCAGGCAGGCACCGTGCAACTCACCGTGGTAGGCGCCCTATCTCGTGTGGGGATCGGGGTGTACACAGCCCCTTCAAAGGGGATAGGAAGAGCAAGCCAATGCTCCACCACCACCTGAGGCATATAGCAAGGCTGATGTACCCAAAAATGGGTATAATGCGCCTGTGCGCTGTAATAATACAATTCAAAGTTAGGTACGCCAAACCCTCCCTGCGAATAGGGCCTCGTTAATATGTTCCACTGTAATCTCACGGTTGTACCCCTCCACATTAATTGTGTCAGTTCCGATCGTAGTTGTTAAAAAAGAATGTCCATGGGTGAAAGGGTATATTAAGAAACAGGTAAAGTAGTTGAGGTAATATAACCATCTTAATCAAAGACACACGCCCCGCCATGGAGAGGGGGAGGGTGATCCATCTTGATATATTATCTGCAATTCGCACCATAGTGGTTCCATAATTAAGACACATCAATTCGTCTCTATCTCTCGTCACGCGGATGCCTAAATATTTTAGTTTGTCTTCACACCATGCCATCGGATAATCCAAGGGAAAGCGACTCGTTGCATCAGTAAGGGGAATGATGCAAGACTTACCCAAGTTTATCTGGACCCGAGAGTCTCCCAAATACTATAAATTCTCGAAGGATAATATTCAAATTCTGTTGGGGGTTTTGTATATGAAGTGTGATGTCGTCCACGTAGAGGTAAACTAATATCTGCCTCATGTTACATTGCAGTGCTTGTCAGACTCCACGCTGCCGAATCCGTTTGATGCACATAGGACTCCACCTCCCGATCTCACCAACACGCTAGTAATAGTAACACAGCGTGTTCGAGCGATAGGGCGAGGGAAAAAACAGGAAACAGAACAAGGAAGGGACGGAAGGGGACTGCAGGGAAGGGACAGATGGAAGACAAGAAAACAGTCACACAGGTTATTCAGATTCACCTTGAAACCCTATACTCAGTATAGTCTTACTAAATACGAGTGATGTTTCACCTTCATGTAAAGAAGATTGCTCCTCCTCCTCCCTGTGTAGATTTTCTATTCTGAATGTTGATGCACTTCTCCCTAGTCCCTGGGGAACACAAACATAGTTAATGACAAGCTCTTATTCCAGAACTATTCTATATGATACTGTAATCCTAGTAGACCTACCCTGCCTTGTAGTGAAAAGAATTCAAATCATAATCCAATAAGTGACCCCGCAACACCTCTGTGAATTCCACACAATACTCTTCTCAGAAAGGTCTATTCACAACTATATACAGTTCCAACAAAGATCCAGGAAGGACACGGCGAGACGTAGCCTCCAACTACTGTCTCCCGCTCTCTAGTCACACTCCGTGTACTTTACTTGTCCCCACTCCAAACACGGTAAGGTGTAGGATCTCCCCCCACTACCTTCCGCTTTGGCACTTGCAGCGGTAACCACTAGTGACTATCTTCGTAACGGCAGTACGCTGATTTGAATAATCCGCTGTACTCCGCTCTCACCAAACAGTATTTTAATGTCCTTCCCTCTCCACAAATAACAAACCAGGCTTCTTGATTCCTTGAGCCTGTATCCAGACCGCCTGAGCGCTTTTAATCCTCAGCACACGCGTTAAACCTCACGCGTTGTTTTGGGGAGAAGTACTCACGACTCTGGAGCTGCTTCACTCTTCAGCGCTTCCGCGTTGTCCCGGCTTCTCGCTCTCCCGCCTGGGAATACTAGCAACCTCGGCACTCCGGCGAGGAATATTGTAGTTCATGCAGCGCTGACCTCGCGCTGCAAAGGGGGAATTATCAGGAAGCGCCGTCCTCGCGCTACAGGGATGTTTAGAGACGACAGTTCACCAGCGCTTAGCTAATCCTAGCTAACGCGCTAAAAACGAATCCAGAACCAAAATCCTCCTTTCAAGGAAACCAAGCTCGCGCTCCTCACAGTCTCTCCCAACTCTGTTGAAAGACAAAATCACGAACACCTTGCAGAGGGGCCGCCCTGCTTATATAAGGCCCCGCCTCCACACTAGAATTCTGGGAGATGTAGTTCCCATTTTGGGTGGCGCAGCTTGACTATCCTGACAGTGCTCTGTTATGGTGGTGTTGGAGCAATTTAGCCGCCAGCGGTTCCACGGCAATCGCGAACAACATGGGCGAGAAACCCTTCGAAGTTTTACCATTAATCACCACTCTAGCTATAGGTGAACAATATAACAATCGTATCCATGAGAGAAAAATGGGGGGAATCCCATACGGGACATTACACCAAACACATAGTCCCTCTCAATGGAATCAAAGGCCTTTGTGGCATCTAGAAAAACCGCCACCAAAGGCAATTCTGAACATACGTTATTCAAGATTGTGAATAGGTTCAGCAAGTTATGGGATGTTGCAAGCCCGGGCACGAAGCCCGACTGGTCGGGCAGCATTAAATGTTCCATGAGTAGACCAAGACGGTTAGCTATGAGCTTAGCGAATATTTTAACATCACAATTGAGCAATGACAGCGGTCTATACGAATCACCATGTTGCAGTGTCTTCCCTGGTTTTAAAAGGGAGATGATGACTGCCTCCCTCAAGGAGGGAGGGAGATGCCCTACCTCCAATGCATCCTCATACACCTCACGCAGTATGGGAGCCATCATGTCAATATAAGTTTTATAAAACTCGACAGGGATACCGTCCGATCCTGTAGCCTTACTCGACTGCATTTGCATGATGGCTTCCCTAACCTCATCAAGATCGAACGGGGCACACAAAAAGCTCCGCTGCACATCGCTCAGCCATCCCAGCGATATATCCCCCAGGTATTCATCTAGGTTCAGTTTGTCCGCCCTCGTGATTGTATACAACGCTGCGTAGTGCTCAGTGAAGGCGTTGAGTATGTTCGCAGTGTCCCTGTACATAATACCATCCAACCCTTCCAATTCCAGGATTATATTAGAACCTCGTGACCACCTAATTGTCTCTGCCAGTGCCTTCTCCGACCTCTCCTCCTCGCCATAGCAGCGGGTCGTCTAGTACTTTCCCCGAAATCTCGCCTTTCTACGAGCCTCATCCATATAGGCCGTGAGTTTTGTTCAAAACTGCGATTGTGTTATGTCATCTGGTCTTGTAGCCAATCTTCCGTCTAATGATTTAAGTTCGGTCTCAAGTGTACGTAGCATACTCATAATATCCTTAAGTACCCCAGCTCCTTTTGCTATGCAAAAGCCTTGCAGCGCTACTTTGAACGCTTCCCAGATAATTTCTACACTGTCGACTGAAACCTTATTAGGTAGAAAAAAGTCTTTGATCTCCTCCCTGAGCTCTTCCTGGAACCCAGTGTCTAGTAAAATAGTAGGTTGCAGCCTCCAGATATTTCTCGGGGGAACATAATCTGCGGAGGACTGTGTAAGCCGTACCGGTGCATGATCCGAGTAAGTCCTAGCTAGGTGTTGCACTTGTTGGATCGCCGGACATAGCCCTACGCTCAGGAATATATAGTCTAGTCTCACCCATGTCGCTGCCTGTGCGGTAAAGTGGGTACCTTCTAGGTCGTTAGGGTGCAAATGTCTTCACGTATCTATCAGGTTGTGGTCCGTGAGTGTGGAATGGAGCATGGCACGGGCCTTTGTGTAATGATGGGGGCAGGTTGAGATCTATCAATGTCCGGACAACACGCAATGTTAAAGTCCCCACCCCATACGCTATGGTTGGATCCAATGTCTACAATCTTTGCCCATAATTCCGTAAAGAAATGCGGGTCATCTACATTTGGGCCATAGCAGCAGGCCAGGGTAACGGAGTCCGACCCCAACCTCCCCCAGGCCAGGCAGTATCTCCCCTGGGCATCCCACGTGGCTCCCACCAACGTGAATGGCGTGCTCTTTTTAACCAGAATCACCACACCTCTTGCATATGAAGAGAAGGAAGAGAAGATTCTGTGTGCTGCCCATTTACAGGCAAATGTGTTGTTAAGTCTCGGGTCAAAGTGTGTCTCTTGCAGCATTGCTACATGTACCTGGTGCCAGTCAAGATAGGATAGTATTTGGCGTCTCTTACGCGGATCTCCCAGCCCCCGTATGTTCCAGGTAATGATGTTCAGTTTAGTGCTGTCAATGGAGGACATGAGTTAGGCATTTTACATCCCTACAGTTCTCCGTCGGAGAGTAGCGTGTCTGTCTCAAATCCACAACCCCCAGCCGACCAATACCTGCAGTTCCATTACAACAAAGAAATTTCAGAGTTACATTGACCACTGTGTATCACCATGGAAAAAGAACAAAAAGAACAAAAGAAAAAAGAAACAACCCCCCCAAGCACAACCCCCACAGCCTCCACCCACTGAAGCAACCCAATCTTGCCAGCATCTTGAACCCACCCCCCACCCTATCCCTCAACTTCAACAAACACCATGTCATCACCCCCTCATATTTTGTGTAACATACCTCCGTGGGGGAATACCCGTTGGGGACATGTCTAGACAGCCACGCAGTTCCCCCGCTCCCCTCAAGCCCCTCTATGAAGTTACGACAGGCCCTGGACTGGGGGAAACGGAGCTTGGGACGTCCATAACATACATTTAAATGAGTCAATTGGAAAGGTCTCAGCTCCTTCAGACAGCGCAAGCAGTGCGATATTCCAGTCCTCCAGAGTTACCCTATATTATACAACAATGTTCCTGAAAAGTGGTCATTCCAAATCTTCATTGTCATCAACGTGGTCCGGACACTGCGGCATTTCCTGGCCTCCCCTTCCCCTGTTCGCACGCTTCACTGACCGAAGAAAATCTTCAACTTGTTGCAGATTCGTGAAGAATCTCTGTTTTCTTTGATGTGTCACTCTGAGTTTCGCTGGATACAGAAGTGCATAGTCAATTTGCACTGTGCGTAATTTCCTCTTGACGTCCATAAACTTGCGTCTCTCCTCCTGCACTATTGGTGTAAAGTCTGGGTATAGTGAGAAGGTGTTCCCATCATATGTCAATGTCTGCTTGTTCCATGCCGCTCAGAGGGCTACGTCCCGATCTCGATAGTTTAATAATCTCGCAATAATGTGAGAAGTGTGGCTCAGGGGTTAGAGGCGGCAGACCTGGAGCTTGAGTTCGGCCCGAGACCAGGGTTCAATTCCCTGCCTCGGCGGGTGTTGGGCTCAAAATTCCACGGACTCGTTAATTCTCGCTTCGGTGCCTTCTCGACTCACGGGTTCACACTCTGTGACTCTGGGCAATAGCTTGCTTAATCTCCACAACGGCCCCTCGCGGTGGGATGCCTGGCTTTCACCTTGTGGATACCCTGCCAGGGTTATCTCACAGGGGAATACCAGGACGGGTTCCCTAAGCAAGCACTGAGATGCCACAGGGTAAGTCGTGCGCTATATAAGTTTCATTCATTTCATTTCATTTCATTAATGGGACGCGGGGGTTAACAGGCGTCGGCCGCGGTCCAAGTGTCCTACGCGCCCTTTCTACAAAGAACTGCGAGGAGAATGCTTCGTGCCCGATGGTTGCCAGCAACAACTTCTCAACATATTCCTCCATTCAACCAGTGTTTGTCGGTTCTGGTATGCCTATGACGCAGATGTTATTGCGCCGACTGCGCGCTTCCAAATCTTCATTTTTGGTTGCTATTGTTCGCAAGAGCTTGTCCATTCTCGTGAGCTGTGTTGTATGATGGCCAGTGACATCATCGGCATCAGATATGCGTTGTTCCGCCTCTTTAATACGGTCTTCATGTCCGTCCAGTTTATGCACGTTTGCATCCATTCTGGACGACATGCGGTCCACTTTGTCCACCACCGTCGCGAACCCCTGACGAATCTCCTTCAAAACATTATTCATGTCCGACGCCTGCGGGGTAGCACTTCCACTGCTGTGCGCCATAGACTCTTGCTCCGGATCCTCTTGCGCAGTTTTATTTCCTTTTTTTCTGCATCAATTGTTTAATTTAGATTGCCTGGTATCAGGTTTCCCCATATTTCAAGGAGTGTGTAGCCTCGATGTGGCACTTATGTGTTCTCAAGCAGTTTCTCTCCTTCCTGGCTCATGCATCAATGCCAGACCCGAGTTGCATGTAGCTTCTTCGTGAGTGCTTAGGATCCTGCCTTGGCCAGCCTCGTGTCACCTGCCGCTATGCAGTTCTCCCCAGTGCGGGTCTCTATATTCCCGTCGCTCACCTTCGCCCCCACACTGCAGCCTCGTATTCCCCCTCACAGCTCTATTGCGTCAATGTATACACAGCTCCGGGAAGCGCCAGGCGTAGTGACCGTCCCTGGGTCCTCCACCAGACACCCTAACTGCCAGTCACCCGGTCCCGGAGTCACTGCCGCCAAAAAAGTACCCACGAAATGCAAGTGCAGAACTGGGGGGCTTCCGCATTCATCCACAATCTTTTGATCACTCAATATCACCTTTACAGGACTCAGCTACCAACGGGGGGATCGTCACCTCCCATATCCTTGTATATCCCACTTTCAGTTCCAGAAGGTTCCTTGCACTGTTCCACGCTTTGTCTGGTCAGGAACACATCCCTAGGACCCCCTCAGTGCCAAACCTCCTCACTGTTGGTTCTGCTTCAAAGCCACGCTTTGGGGGGGGGGCGGCGCTTGGTCTGCTTCAAATGTGTCATCCTAGTTGCGCTTCGCTGCTTCAGCCCCCGTCTTGATGATGCAGGTCTTCTAGGCACTCGATCACCCCCAAACAATGCTGGCCACTTATGGCGTACTGGCTGTGCACTGTATTATGGCAGCGCATGAATTTATGCAGGTATTCTGGCACACCTAGCTATGGCCTTTTCCAACGTACCTCTCCTGCTCTCCTGCCATGGGGGGGGGATATCGTCACCCACCTCTCCACAGCTCTGAAATCTTTGCACAGGCCACTCACTGTTCGGGAGGTGTCCTGCACTGCTCCACACTCGTTCTGGCCGGTGGCCCAGCCCCTGGACTCCTGCGATTACAACCCTCCTAACTGTAGGCTCGTACTCAAGTCCATGCTACGGGGGTGGGGGTAGGGCGGTACTCGATCCGAGTGTAGTGCCCTAGTTGTGCTTGATCCTCAGCTCCCACACCACAGCCCCCTTCCTGCTGATGCCAATCGTCAAGGCGCCCGATCACTCAATCGAAGCTGGCCGCTTACGGCGTACTTGCTGGGCACTCTATGATGGCAGCAGATGCGGGCATGCAGGTATCTCGTCACACTTAGCTGAGGTCTTTTTCAACGTACCTCCGCTGTCCTTCGCTCATCTGTGCTGGGGGCCATCGCTGCTGTCACCGTCCGCTACTTTGCCCATGTCGCCATTTCAGATTCGCCAGACGGCAGCCCGACGTGTGGCCTAATTGCTGCGTGTGGAGCCTCGGTGTTGCTTGGCCGCTGCTGCCGATCCACGGCTCCACTTAACTCCTGCGGTCTGTGCGGTTCCAACTTCCGATGCACGCCTCGGTGTCTAGCAATCTCCGATTTTCGTGCACTTCGCACCGAGTGATTATGGAGACCAGTTATCTCTTTTGCTTAAGTTTCAGCGAATTTTGCACCCATTTGCATAGGATAAATAACGGATATCAGTCCCAAGAAGCAGGACCCTCACATGAGTGCGACCATACTGCTTGCGGGCTCTCTAGGGCCCCCATCTGCCAGCTAACTCTGGGCGTAGTTCGCATAGTAGTGCTATGTGTTGCTACGCAAAGTGCACTTCGCACTTGCGAGCTACGTGAACTGCGTAGTGCACTGTGCAAAATGCTATTCGCACTGATTGAACAGTGCCAAATGCTTGTCCACACTGTGCAATCAGTGCAAACCGCATCTTGTACAGTGCAAGCGGTCATTTTCTGCCGCTCAAGTAGATTTCTACTCAAGCAGCAGCTTTCTCAACGCGGATTGGTATTTTCTCATCACGAGCGGTCATGAGCATACGCGACCACTCGTAATGAGAAACCTGACCTCCCCATCTTGCCGGAAGTTTTATTTTCCACGCTCGCAATTGACAACTTGATGTTTCTGATCGCGAATGAGGAAAAAGTCTCGCCAGGATGTCATTTTGCTCGCTTGCTTGTGGTCGCCAACTTGACGTTGAGGACCGAGAGCAAGCAAAAAACTACGCTAAGCGTGTTTGCACTGTTCTACGGACAATTCGCGTAGGGCGAAGTAGCGCAAACTTTGCAAACTACACAAGCGTAGTGTAGTACTTCGCCCAGGTTTACTGCCAGCCAGAGTCTGCCACTTGCTCCTCGTGCTGCCCAAGGAGAGCCCCCCTGGCACACTCTGCACCAGATGCCTTAAGCATGTCTCTTTAAACAAAAAAACAAAGATACAAAATGAAAGAAAGATTTTTAAAAAGGTCCCACTGGGAAGTCGATGTAGGGGCCCAGGCAATGGGTGTCTTGTTGCGGGGGTTAACAGGTGTGGTCTAATGTCCGAGGGTGAAGGTCAGGGAGGCGTTGGACATTAAAATCTGGGCTTTAGTGGAGGGTGGGGTTGTTATGATGAGAAAGACAAGAATTGGGAAGATTTTTTTCATGCTCGATGTTTTATAATTCTTTTAAATTAATGTCACAAATTGCTAAACTGGTAACCAGTGCCCGTGCCGGGAAGAGATCGCCATGCCAGGCACGTCGTGGGATGGGTTTACAGCACCAGTGACAAATCTACTGCTGAAACAAAGACGCCCGTCTCCCTTAAGGGAAGAAAGAGAGACAGAAATGGGTCTTGCAAAAGTAAGAGTCAGCGATTTCTGAAACCCCTTGTCCCAGTCCTTCCCCTCCCTCTCTTGCTCCTCACCCTATCCTTTACCCCAACACTGACGCCCCTCGTATGCCTGCTTGGCAGACAAGCATTGGCAAAGCCAATTTGTCCCGCCAATAGATCCCGCCTTTTGGCTTTGCCAAAGATTTTCACTGACTCTGTTCAGAATTTTAACAAACAATTGAGTGCTGCGGTGGGCGGGGCACACATCACGGGCTGCCGCAAATGGGGAGGGGAACGAGAGTCTGTTGAACATGGACAATGGGATGGGGATTACATCACGGGCCACTTTAAGAGGGGAGGGGGCAGGAACAAAGGTAATTAAGACTATGGGAAGAGGGCCAGAGGAAAGCAATAACTTTTGTTTCGCGCTAAGCACGTCTTTGTCCACCAATGTCCCACGCTAAGCATGCCATCATGCCTAAAGTAGAAGAAACTCAATAAAGAAAATAGTGCTTGAAGACTAGATAGGACGCACCATGTAACAACCGAAGTAAAGGGGCCACTGGCCATGTGAGATTCCTGCAATCGACGCCTGAGGCTTGAGCCGGGCGGTTACTTTTTCTTTTACTCATTCTCTAGAGCTGTTTTAAATTTACTATTCTTTGAGTGCACTGCCCCCTGTGTCCTTTCCCCCCCTGCACTAAGCGCGCGGATCTATCGCGACGCTGTTGCCTTTTCCGATTTTGGGTTAAGACTTCATTTTTAAGTTGTAAAAAGTAAATCTGATTAATCTTTACTCACCACACCCAGCGCTACCTACCTCAGAGGGTCCGGCCGATCTTGGGGCTGTTCGACCTGGGGTTAGGGCAGAGCTAGTGCGGCAGCCATCTTGGGTAGGGCTTCCTCCCTTGGGGCGAGAGGAAAGAGTATAAAAATAGTAAAGGGACTCTAGTCGCGAGATTCCTGCAATCGACGCCTGAGGCTTGAGCCGGGCGGTTACTTTTTCTTTTACTCATTCTCTAGAGCTGTTTTAAATTTACTATTCTTTGAGTGCACTGCCCCCTGTGTCCTTTCCCCCCCTGCACTAAGCGCGCGGATCTATCGCGACGCTGTTGTCTTTTCCGATTTTGGGTTAAGACTTCATTTTTAAGTTGTAAAAAGTAAATCTGATTAATCTTTACTCACCACACCCAACGCTACCTCCCTCAGAGGGTCCGGCCGATCTTGGGGCTGTTCGACCTGGGGTTAGGGCAGAGCTAGTGTGGCAGCCATCTTGGGTAGGGCTTCCTCCCTTGGGGCGAGAGGAAAGAGTATAAAAATAGTAAAGGGACTCTAGTCGCGAGATTCCTGCAATCGACGCCTGAGGCTTGAGCCGGGCGGTTACTTTTTCTTTTACTCATTCTCTAGAACTGTTTTAAATTTACTATTCTTTGAGTGCACTGCCCCATGTGTCCTTTCCCCCCCTGCACTAAGCGCGCGGATCTATCGCGACGCTGTTGTTTTTTCCGATTTTGGGTTAAGACTTCATTTTTAAGTTGTAAAAAGTAAATCTGATTAATCTTTACTCACCACACCCAGCGCTACCTACCTCAGAGGGTCCGGCCGATCTTGGGGCTGTTCGACCTGGGGTTAGGGCAGAGCTAGTGCGGCAGCCATGTTGGGTAGGGCTTCCTCCCTTGGGGCGAGAGGAAAGAGTATAAAAATAGTAAAGGGACTCTAGTCGCGAGATTCCTGCAATCGACGCCTGAGGCTTGAGCCGGGCGGTTACTTTTTCTTTTACTCATTCTCTAGAGCTGTTTTAAATTTACTATTCTTTGAGTGCACTGCCCCCTGTGTCCTTCCCCCCCCTGCACTAAGCGTGCGGATCTATCGCGATGCTGTTGTCTTTTCCGATTTTGGGTTAAGACTTCATTTTTAAGTTGTAAAAAGTAAATCTGATTAATCTTTACTCACCACACCCAGCGCTACCTCCCTCAGAGGGTCCGGCCGATCTTGGGGCTGTTCGACCTGGGGTTAGGGCAGAGCTAGTGCGGCAGCCATCTTGGGTAGGGCTTCCTCCCTTGGGGCAGAGGAAAGAGTATAAAAATAAACGGCTATGACTCGTTCAGCGGGCGCGCCGTCATCGCGCCGGAGTCAAGCCAGAGTCCAGCCCGTCTGCGCCCGTCCGCGTCAGTCCGGGGCGCGGGGCGACTCCTCTTAGCCCTTTGACCCTACCTGATGTTTCGGAACCGGTAAGGCACCGTGTGCATTATTCGAAACAGGAGCTTCTTGTTCTTCGTTCTAAAACGGATACGGGCTGTGATCATAACTATCCAGCTAATAGTCTACCTACCACATGTGACATTTGTAACCACACTTTTTCAGCACCCGAAAGTGAGACCTTGCTCTCAGCGAAACCGAATATAATACTACTCAATTGTAGGTCGATGAAAAAACATAAATTGGAAATACACGATCTAATAACGAGTAATAATCTCGAAGTGCTATTTCTAACTGAGACATGGTTGGATGAGGAGTCTGCCCCAGAAGCGCTAGAAGTCATCCCCCCTGGCTACTGCCTATTGCATCTAGACAGACACAAACAAAGATTGGGAGGGATAGCCATTATTCATAAAACTGAGTTGCAATGCACCCTTACAAAAGCTAACATATTGCACAGTGAAAGTGGCCAATTTACCATCAAATATGGACCGAGAAACATCGTTAACGGCCTGTTAATATATTGCCCTCTTGGAGCAGCTGGTCAATCCGAAAGCAATCTTTTTGAGTATATTACGCAACCAGCTCTACGCTATAAAAAGTTCTTCATTTTAGGGGACTTAAATCTCTATTTTGAGGATAGGGAGTGCAAAGATGCACAAGAAGTGGCCACGGCACTGGCATCGTTGGGATTGAATTTACAATCAACTGCTCCATCCCACCAGCATGGCCATCTCCTGGACCCCATCTTCGCCAACTGGGAAGGCATCACTGCCTTCCCTCCGGTAAAAATAATCTGGTCCGATCATTTTGTTATTCCATTTTTGATACATAATACTCTCATAAATAACAAAATCCCTAAGCCCCCTTCCTTAAACGAAGAAACTGGAAGAAGTTTGATCAAGAAACCTTTAGACTTGCTCTCCTAAAAAATCCTCCCTTGCGAAGTAACTCTCTCCAAGAAGCCTACGAAAATTATGAAAACTGGCTGTCCAATGCCTTAGATGAGATAGCCCCCTGGGCATTTAAGCCCCCTGTCAGGCAGTCTAAAACCGCTCCATGGTTTTCTGAAAAATTAAAACTAGCCAAAGCCAGATGTAAAACGCTAGAGCGCAATTGGAGAAAGCATTACAATCCTGAGGATAAAATGCTTTATAAGACTGAACTCCATAAATATCACAAATTAGTGAGATCGGAAAAAAGCTGCCATCTCAAAAATAGAATTGCCTCAGCGGATAATCCTACTAAAGAATTGTTTTCAATCTATAGAGAACTTACTAT
Organism: Lissotriton vulgaris; assembly: GCF_964263255.1. NCBI lineage: Eukaryota > Metazoa > Chordata > Amphibia > Caudata > Salamandridae > Lissotriton > Lissotriton vulgaris. The sequence continues at coordinate 940,699,898 of NC_141695.1, forward strand.
TCCTACTAGATTGGAAGCTCAGGACATATATTCGAAGAAGCTATGTGACTCCATTGCCGATTTTTTTGTCAACAAGATTGACAAAATTCATGCCACCTTCATAAAAGATGAGTCTAGTTCTAGCGAATCGACAGAAGTTAACAACAGCAACACGAGGACCTCAGATCTTACGTGCTTCATCACCCCGGAGAAACAAGAACTTCTCAGCATTGTTAACAGCATACAATCTGGTTCCCCGAGTGACGTATGCCCACCGACTCGCTGCAGAGGAGTCATGGAGTCTACGGTTATTGATTATATCAATCAAATTGTATCCCTGTCCTTTGAGGAATGTAAGGTATTAGATGCCTGGAAAATCACCCAAGTAATCCCCCTGAAAAAAAAAGGCCAACATTCACATCTCCCAACTCCAGAATCTCCGCCCCATATCCCTCCTCCCTTTTTGTGCCAAGATTGTGGAGAAAGTAGTGAATATGCAGCTCATGAGTTATCTGAAGGATCACTCGCTCTTACAACCAACTCAATCTGGGTTCAGAGACGGATACTCTACTCAGTCAGCCCTACTTTTCTCCACAGAGAGTCTTAGGCGCATAGTGGATGAGGGAGAGACAGCAGCGTTGGTACTATTAGATCTAAGTGCAGCCTTTGACACCGTGCTGCACTCAACGCTGCTGTCTCGGCTATCTGGAATGGGAGTAAAGGGGTCAGCCCTTGCGTGGCTGGAGTCTTTCCTGGCCAACAGAAACTTTCAGCTGCACTGCCCCCCCTTCAAGTCTTCTCTGAGAAATGCGAGCCACGGGGTCCCTCAGGGCTCAAGTTTGAGCCCTACCCTGTTTAACATCTATATGGAGCCCCTGGCTCGCATAGTAGAGACTTATGGGGTGGGCATTGTCAGCTACGCTGATGACACCCAACTGATGTTCAAACTTACGCCCGACCACAGAGAGGATGCCACCAATTTCTCCAACTGCCTCTCCTCCGTGGCAGCTTGGATGAACAATAACTGCCTTCGCCTTAATGGCGACAAAACCAAGCTGCTGGTGGTGGGAAAATCCTCCTCCGCATGGTCCCACATGTGGTGGCCAGCGGAACTGGGCAGTTTACCTTGCCCTGTGGCTTCGGTGCGGAACTTGGGCATAACGTTGGATTCTAACCTGTCATACAAACCCCATGTGAACAAAATCACAGCAAGATGTTTCAGCATACTGAAACTCCTTCGGAAGGTACTTGATCTCCTTCCCATAGACTCAAGAAAGACAATCGTCCATGCCCTAGTCACCCCCCATCTGGACTATGGGAACGCCTTGTTATTGGGTCTGAGCAAGAAGAGCACTCACCAGCTCCAATGTGCTCAAAACGCCGCTGCGCGCCTTGTGCTCAAGTTACCTCGAAGAGCCTCAGGGAGACTGGCCTTGACCAGACTCCATTGGCTCCCCATCAGGGAGCGAATTAAATTCAAGGCCCTTTGCTTCGCCCACCGCATAGCCCATGGAACTGGCCCAGGTTATCTGCATAGTTTACTTACTATACATCGCCCTACCCGGAATCTTAGATCTTCTGGTACGATGATGTTTAAAATTCCTAAGATAACCAGAGCCAAGATGGGCGGCTCCTCGTTCAGATACCTGGCTGCCAAAGGCTGGAATGAACTCCCCATCGAGATACGGATGGAACCTTCTGAAACAAGATTTCGAGGAAAATTGAAAACTCTCCTCTTCCCCCGCACCTGATCCCCCTCTCTCCCCCTTGCCCCTGTCTGTTTTCCCCTGTATTCATTCCTCCAGGCTCTTTTGCAGTTTTCAGCGCGGGGACACTCTGTTTTTGAGTAACCAGGCGCTTTATAAATGGCTTCTATTCTATTCTATTCTATAAATGAAGACAAGACAGTACTAAGAAGGGACTAACAAGCCTAATAACCAATCAGAAGCCTTCATTTACGAAGGACAATGACGCAAGGCAATGACAAGTTTGGGAGGAGAGTGGGCGGGGCTTCTATACGCTACTCCACTACAATAAGTCTCACGCTGACTCTAGGCTCAACCTAAAAAGGGCTCTTTTTGGACCAAGAGCTAACTTTCTGCCAAATTTGGTATAATTTCGTTCAGCGGTTCAGGCTGTATTTGTGTCTAAAATCTCAATGGGAACTAACATGGAAAATGTACTTTTTTTCACCCCCCCCCCACTTTATCTCAGCTCCTGCTTGACTGATCACCCCAAAACTTTTCATACACAAATAGAAACATTACGGCAATTTGTCAAAGGGCGCCAAGTAAGACAAAAACGCATTGCAGATTGAAACTAGGCCCTAACTATAACTCAGCCATGGCCCGTGGAGGGAGTTGCGGTGAGGCAGAGAGGTGGGGCGGGGAAGGGGCAGGGTGGGGCGTGCTAAAAACTGGCATATGGATCATTGGAGGTAAGTAAACAATTTAATTAATAAAACGAATTTCGTAGCTCGCGCTGCATCGCATTTTGCAGTTTTTTAGCACCCCCCCACCCTGCCCCTCCCCTGCCCCGCCTCTCTGCCCCACCGCAACTCCCTTCACGGGCCGTGGCTGCTATAAATACCTACTGGCAGTAGGTAATGTATATATTAAATATGTATATATACATATATGCACATACATGTGTGTGTGTATACAGTATATATATATATATATATATATATATATATATATATATATATATATATATATATATATATATATATATATATATATATATATATATACAAGAAACTTCTGCTCCACTTAAAGAAAAAGAGCACGCACATGAGGGCTATTCAGGTAAAGGATCTTTTATTTGAATTGAGCCTCCTCGGACTCAACACAGACAGACGCGTTTCGGCTGTCACAGCAGCCTGTATGTATATATATTACCTACTTGCGGTCGGGTGCTCACCACTAGGTAGTTATAGTAAGGACCTAATCTCTATCTAAAAATCAATTTTTCATTTGCCTATATCTTTGACACCGGTTAATGAATCTTCATGAAAACTAATTTGCCAGTTACTTCAGCTGTTGTCTTGAAAGTCTCAGGGTGATCCGTCAACCCAGGGCTGAGAAAAGAATGGGGGGCCAAAAAACGCATTTTTCCCATGCTTATTCCCATAGTAAAATTGAACAGCGATAATGCAAAATCTCCTGAACGGAATTATACCAAATTTGGCAAAAAGCTAGCCTTTGGCCTAGAAAGCACAGCTTTTGTGATTTGGTGTAAATCCATCCAGGAGTTTTAAAGCAAACCCTCAGAGGATCTGAGAATCTTAGAAGTGAAAGGAAGGCCCTAATTAGCTGGCTGCCACACATATGAGACCCTTGATTCTTTATTACAGTAGGTCCTGCCAGACTTGCAGTGACACAAATCACTTTGAATTTTACATACAATCCTTTGTCTACTATGATTGCAGACAGTGTCACCATGTACATGGCAGTATGTAGCTGCATGACTGTCTTATATGGAAAATACTGCTATTGTACTGCAATTATCATGAAATGCTGAGTTTTCCATTATTATGTGGTTTAAACTGTTAAATATGGTTAAGACATAGGGGGCATGTTGAACCCCTAGACCAATGTTTAAATGATATAATTTGCAATGTTTAACTTTGTCAACTACATTCACAAATGGCCACTGCCTTTACTGCATTAATTTCACATGAATTAACCCTATTGTTGTCCATGTCTACACCCATGTCTACTTCAGTTACGTTTTCACTCGGTTCCTCATCCCATAACCAAGGTGTATGAGAGGCCAAAATACATTGGGTTGTTTGTTTGGTGATCAAAGTGGATTAAATTTGTGATACAATCGAGTGCCTTATCATCTTTTTTGCAGTGGAGTGATTCTGCCATAATGTGAGGAATGTTTTTCATATATATATATTACCGAATGGGGGTCGCAAAGTAGATATGTATAGTTAGGACCTTGTGTCTATTCAAAAAGTGTTCTTTTGCCAATATCTTTGATGCTGTTTGACAAATCTGCATGAAATTTTACAAACTAATGACCAGCGCAGGTCGGCTCCTGTCTTGAACAATCATGGGTGATTCATCAAGTGGGGGACGAGAAAAATGGGGGAGTCCCAAAATACGTTTTCCCCATGTTAATTTCCATAAGAATTTTTAAACAGGCTACAGCCCGAACTACTGAGCGGAAATACACCAAATTTGGCAAAAAGGTAGCTCTTGATTCAGAAAGCGCCCTTTTTATTAAATGGTGTAAATTTCTCCAGTAGTTGCTGAGAAATTACAAAAATAAAAATATTGATATCTGAGCACCGAGGAGAATTTGCGAAGCCACTCAAGCACGAGCTTCATTCTGATTGGCTACCAAAAGTCCGAACCCGGAAGTGTTGGCAGCCATCTTGTGACTCAGTAACTGAGTCACAAGAATACAGTTAAGAAAAGCATTACAAACAAGAAAAGGGGGCATGGTAGAAACACCCTGACTCCCTAGGACTTCTCAGGGGGTCCTACAACAACCCCAAGGCCCCAAAAAAAACATTTAAACAAAAAAAGATAGAAATCGGCCGAGTTTGTGCTGGGTGCGCAAATCCAGCTGAGAAAATAAAAAAACCAAAGAGCGGCTCCTAGGCTTCCTTCTCCATAAGCCCCCAGTTGGGCCAGGTCCCGGGGGCAATTTATAATTATATAGCAGGGGTCCATGGAGGTCTCGGAAGTCCGGGGGACCACCACCTCCCCTGAGTTTTATCCATAATGTGCGGGGGTACACAGCCCCCCAACAGCCTCACAGGCCCCCAAGCCTCAGGGACCACCATCTCCACGTGACTTTATTCAAATAAGGGTGAGGACCACCACCTCCCCAGGGTTTTATTAAAATGGAGCAGGGGCCTCATGGGCCCTCCCGGTGCTTTCACAAATAATTAGTGTGGGGGCTTGAGCCCCCCCACACTGCCCTTGGGACCACCACCTCCTGGGGCATTGAGTATGTAAATACTGGGGTCTGTTGCGGCCCCCCGGCCCCAGGGACCACCACCTCACTGAGGCTATTTTCACATAGGGAGGGGGCCATGTGGCTCCCCTCCTCAATGGCCATGGGGACTGCCACCCCCAAGGGCGGGCTCCTGCAATGTTTGTGTGCCCACACTGGGACATTGCTGTTTGCTATGGCAGGGCGGGAGCACAGTTTCCCCCCCTGCCATAGCAAACACTGATTTGCTTCTTGGAAGCGAGAGCAGGAAACCTGCTCTCGCTTCCAAGAAGCAAAGCAGAATTGGTTTTGGGCAAGGGGAGCTGCATGTTAGCAGCTCCCCTTGCCCAAAAGCAATGCCGTCCCCCGCAGGAGGTGGGGAGCCAGCTGGGAGCCGTGGGGGCATCGGGGTTCCGCCCATAGTCCCCAACTTGAGGGCTGGCCCCAGGGGATGGGGTCCCTAGGGCCAGAAGTGGCCCAGGAAGGGGCCACTCGGCCTCCCTCCCCTTTATTATTATTTTTTTTACATTTTAATGGAAAGCCGGCCACTGGAATGGGGTCCCTGGGGCATAATTGACCTGAGGAGGGGGGCAACGAGGCGGTCCTCCAAATATAAAAAATAAAGGCTGGCTAGGCCCCAAGAGATTGGGTACCTGTGGCCATTATTAGCCTCAGGAGGGGGGCCACGCGGCCTTCCTCCCAATTTTTTTTTTAAAGGCTGGCCAGGCCCCGGGAGATGGGTTCCTAGGGGCCAATAGTGGCCCATGGAAGAGAGGCCACGTGGCCACTTCCCATTTTTTTTTAATGTCCAGGCAGATGGGGTGTCTAGGGCCCAAAAAATACTAAATGAAGGGAGGCCACACAGACCCTCTTCTAAAAATATTTTTAGAAAAAGAAAAGCCAGCATCTTGCCGTAGGCCCGCCCCATCTCTGCACCAATCTGCAAACGTGTCCCCTGGCACGTTCTAAGTTGGAGGTTTAAGTCCCTTTCCTTCCAGAGGATCCCTCGGGCCTACTAGCCCACCAGGTACCTCCAGTAAGCCCCAGACAGTGGGATTGCTGAGAGGTGGTCTGAGGCCATGCCCCTTTTTACACCATTCTGCAAATGTGCCTCTTGTTGCACTGCTGGTCGGGCAATGAGGTGCTCCTGTGTCCTGAGGAACTCAGGACACAAGTGGACTTCATCCCACAAGCAGCAGTGCGCCAGGAGCCATGTTTGCAGAGGGTATAAAAAGGGGACAAGGCCTTTGAGCACTCTCAGCATACAAGCAGTATGGGGCTTACTAGAGGTAATAGGAGGGCTAGTTGGCCCTCAGGGACCCTCATGAGGAAAGGAGACTTCCTCCCCAACCAAGAGCGCGCCAGGAGGTGCATTTGCTGGAGAAAGGGGGCGTGGTCGGTGTCCAACTCTCAGCAGTCCCACTGTTTGGGGCTTACTGTAGGTAAGAAGTAAGATAGTTGGCCCCTAAAGACCCCAGCAGCAAAGGGGACTTCAATCCCCATCCAAAATCATGCCAGGGAGTGCGTTTGCAGAGTGGTGGGCAAAGGGGGCATGGCCTGTTATGAGAACTTAGCAATCCTGCTGTGTGGTACTTGCTCTAGGTAATAGGAGGGGTAGTTGGCCTCCAAGGATGTCCTTGGGGGCCAATTATCCTCTTGTTACCTCCAGTAAGTCCTGCACAGTAGGATTCATATGACATCTTTGGAGGCCACGCCCCCTTTCTCCACCACCAGCAAACGTGCCTTCTGGCAGACTATGGGATGGGGGATGAATTCCACTTTACTCCTGAGGGATTTTGGAGGCCAAGAACCACTCCTGGTACCTCCTGTAAGTCCTATGCAGTGGTATTATTGAGCGCTGGTCAGAGGCCCAGCACCCTTTCTCCACCACTCTGCAAACGGGACTACTAGTAAAAGAAGCATTTGCAATGTAATAGGTTTCGCATTTGCAAGAGTTAGAGCTATTGGCGTTGTAAATGTAAAAGTTTTTTACTAATTATTTTGGTGTAGAGTGGATGTACATTGTGTGTAGTGGAAATATGTGGTATGTTGAGCAGTGAAATTACGTGAATAGACAGTATGTGATATTTAGTGTATAAGCCTATGCTATAATAATGAAGTTAAGTGGAGCAAGTGGAGGCCGTGGATCTGTGTGACACCCTAAATAAGACCGTAGGTGTACCTCCCCATAATTTATAAGATGCCACACGCCTCTTCTCTAGTTGGTTAGAAACAGCAGGGAATGTGCTGGCCCCTAAAAAAACTATCTATCCCACCAGACCGGGGCCATCCGCCCCTTGGTAATCACAAGTACTCAGGGAGCAAAAAGTGATATGTAAACACCTGGAGAGAAAATGGAGTCAGAATATAAGGATTCCGACAAGAAGAAGTATAAATGCGCTCTTTTCACTTATAAACAACAGATTAATCAGGTCAAAATTCAATTCTTCTCTATGAGGATTAATAAAGCAAAAAACTCAGCGAGGGAATTGTTTAATACAGCTACCAGCTTGGCTAATCCTGTGACGATCACAGCTATGCCTAGTCAGGAGATTCTTTTTTGATAAAGTGGATGCTATTTTTTCCACTTTTTCCAATGCTACAGCTAAGAACATTGCAAATCATACGGTCGATCGACAAAGAGAGCTGAAGGCGGTCTTGGATAAATTTGTTCCTCCATCAGCCACAGAAACTCGCAGTCTTCTCAGTCAGGTGAAATCCGGTTCCCCCTCGGATCCTTGCCCGATTGCTATATTAAAGTTAGGGCCGAACCAGTATCTCAAGCTCTTACACCTATTTTCAATTCTACGTACTCGGAGGGACATTTCCCATTAGATTGGAAAAAAGCTTCTATTCTGCCCCTCTTGAAGAAACCAAATCTTGACTCAAAAGACCCAAACAATTATAGACCAATATCTAGACTCACGGTTCCTGCTAAAATGATTGAAAAAAACTTAAACACGCAGTTGAGCCAATTTCTTGAGTCCTCTCAAGCCTTGGACCATACACAATATGGATTTTGAGGGGGCCATAGCACTGAAGCTGCCCTCTTGAAATCGACAGAAGAGATAAGGACTATTCTAGATCTCGGCGGTACAGCGGCCCTGGTCCTGTTGGATCTCTCTGCAGCATGATTTGAAACGGTCCATCACGTTTTGTTGATGGACCGGCTGCAGGAGATCGAGGTTCAGGGCACGCCTGGAGACTCTTCAGATCATTTCTGTCCAACCGGACTCAGCAGGAGGCGATGGGGGAAGTTGTATCTAAACCTTTTTCATTACCATGTGGGGTCCCTCAGGGGTCCTCACTGAGTCCAACACTTTTTAATATTTATGTGTCTTCCCTCGCACCCCTTATTCAGTCCTTTGGGTTTAGCCTGACTAGCTATGAAGACGATACCCAAATAGTGGTGTCTCTTCTTCCAGCAGAATCAAAAAGTACAGCAATCCGTTTTAACGATTGCATGAATGCAGTGGGGACATGGATGGACCAAAACTGTCTCAAGTTAAACTCCAATAAGACGGAGGTGGTATGTTTTGTGAATGATCCCAATTTCTGGACGCCAGAATGGAGGCCAGATTCTCTGGGTCCTGTTCCCGCACCCAACAAGAAGGTAAAAAATCTTGGGGTGTGGGTAGATCAGAAGCTCAATTTCAAAGACCAGGTTCATTCAGTGGCTTCTGCCACCTCCTACGCTCTTAGGTCTTGCAAGAAAATTCTGCCTCTGCTACCGATTAAATGTCGTAAAGCAGTGATTACAGCTCTCACAATGTCGAGGCAGGATTACTGTAATAGTCTGTACTTCACCATTCAGGAAGGTTCAATGCAGAAGCTGCAACTCTTACCGAATGCAGCTGCTAGACTCCTGTTGGACATTCCTAAATATGCTCCAATAGTGGATGAGATTCGAAAATTAAACTGGTTGCCACTCAGGAAGCACACCATGTTCAAGGGGATGTGTCTGGTACATAAGGCCCTTCACGGAGTAGGGTCGGCCTATCTAAAAGAACGCCTTTATTGGTATACGCCAAGCAGATTATTACGCTCATCAGATGCCAAATTGGTTCATGTGCCATTTGTCAGAAAGGCCACCTGGGGTGGTAAAAGCTTTGTGGCAAATGCAGCCAAAGCATGGAACAAGCTTCCCCATCGGCTTAGAGCTATTTCGAAACTCCTCATCTTTCGAAAGGCTTTAAAAACTTGGCTGTTTTCGGAATAGTTAATTAAGTATCATTCTTGGCTTGGTCCCTCTGGAGAGATTTCACATAGCGCCAGGACACCCATGGGTAACAGTGCGCTCTATAAATGTCATAAATAAATAAATAAATAAATAAATAAATAAATAAATAAATACATAATGTGGAATGGGATTATGTGTTTTGGAGTTATTGTGGTCTGTGTTGTGGAGTGGTAACCACAGGTTTAGTCTTCCTTGTTTCCATAGAAGCTAAACTATAAACTCAATGAGACACAAAAAAAGAAGGAACCACTGAGGAGCACTTCTGGACCTAGTCGGGGTATGGGCAGGGCACTGGAATTATGTAACTGTTCGGCTGCACCAATTTTCACATAATTAAAAATGTTCTGCATTTGGAAAATATTACATAATCTGCTGCCTAATCTGCAGATTTTAACAAAAAAAGCCTTGTGTCTAGTTCAAATGGCTCAAATGTTCCCAAAAATGCAGCTTCATGTGTTACAGCGTGGTGGAAGACCCTTTGCAAAGCTGGAATGGTCTTGTGTTACTTACTGCTAAATGTGGGTGTTAAATTGCTACTAATGGTGCATAAACCTCTCTTCTTTCTGTGCCTCTCTGCATTTCACTTGCATCTTTCTGCACCTTTTTTCCTCTTTCTGCACCTCACTGTCTTCTTTCTGCACTTCACTTGCCTCTTTCTGCTCTTCTCTTGCCCCTTTCTGCGCCCCACTTGCTTCTTTCTGCACCTCTGTTGCTTTTTTCTGCAGATCTACTGCTTCTTTCTGCACATCTCGTACCTCTTTCTGCACCTCTCTTGCCTCTTTCTGCCCTTCTCTTGCTTCTTGCTGTACCTCACTTGCCTCTTCATGCTCTTCTCTTGCCTCTTTCTGAACCTTGCTCTCTTCTTTACGCACCTCTCTTGCCTTTTTTGTACCTCACTTGCTTCTTTCTGCATCTCTCTTGCCTCTTTATGCACCTCTATTACCTATTTATGCACACTTCTTTTCTCTTTCAGCACCTCTGTTGCTTCTTTCTGCACTTATCTTCCTTCTTTCTGTACCCCTCTTGCCTCTTTCTTTATCTTTCTTGCATCTTTATGCACCTCTTCTACCTTTTCTGCACCCCTCTTGCCTCTTTTTGCACCTCTCTTGTTTCTTTCTGCACGACTCTTGCTTTTGTTCACATTAATTGCCTCTTTATGCACTTTTCTTGCTTCTTTCTATATATCTGTTGCTTCTTTCAGCAATTCTCTTGCCTCTTTCTGCACTTCTCTTCTTTTTTCTGTACCCCTCCTGCCTTTTCTGTACCTTTCTTGCCTCTTTCTGTACCTCTCCTACCTCTTTCTGCACCCCTCTTGCCTCTTTTTGCACCTCTGTTGGTTCTTTCTGTATCCCTTTTGCCTGTTTCTGCAACTCTCTTGCCTCTTTCCGCACCTCACTTACCTCTTTATGCACTTCTCTTGCTTTTTTCTACACCTCTGTTGCTTCTTCCAGCAATTCTGTTGCCTCTTTCTGCTCTTCTCTTGCCTCTTTCTGCACCTCACTTGCTTCTTTCTGCACCCTTCTTGCCTATTTTGTCACCCTGTTTTCTCTTTCTGTACCTCTTTTGCATCTTTCTGCACCACTGTTCCCTCTTTTGGTACCTTCCTGCCTGTTTCTGCATGGCTCTTGCCTCTTTCTGTACCTCTGTTGCTTCTTTTTTATACACCTAACTTGCCTCTTTCTGCACTTCTGTTGCTTCTTTCTTTTTTTTTTTTTAAACCTTTTTATTAATGGATATCACAGGCAGATTTAAACAGAATAATCAAAATTTTGTTGTACATAATTTCCAGTGTCTTTAAAAATATTACAAAAAGCAGTTTACCAAAGCTTGTAAATAATAGTCAATTCTCAGACGGGCAAATAAATACAATACAGGAAGGATTTACACAAATAAATACAATCTTATCTGAATTAGAGTTAGACACGGCTTCAGTTCAAGTTAGTTAGTATCGGGTGTATAAAACATGCCTCCCCATATTCTCTTTACTTTAATCATTGCTTTCACTCCTCTTTTTCTGGCTAGAGATAGCTCCATATGATGTATCTCTTTAACCAAGCACCACCATTCATTCGCATTAGGTGCTTGATCAGCTATCCAAGCTCTAGCCAGAACTAACCTTGCACATGCCAGCACAATAAAAATTAAATCTTGAAAAGGTGTAGGATTTGGCTGTATACCTAACAGAATCATTTCAGATGTTAAAGGTGCATCAATTAACAATTTCAATCTCAGTATCTTCCCTATACTGTCCCAAAACGAAGCTAGCGCAGGGCATAGAACCAACATGTGTTCTAGATCTGCCGCCTGTAGGTGACATTTGGGGCATTTGGTTCGATCGTTATAAACATTATTCGAGGACCATTTGCTTATTTGCAGAGGAGTGTGGTAAAGTTGGCAAATTGTTTTATATGCTTCCAGTTTTAAACTTGAAGAGTGAACCAACGTATCAATTTTCTTTAAGGAGTAAGATATTTCATTCGAGGTGATACCTATTGGAAAGCATAAGGCCCATTTCTCTGCTATTTTTGGACACTCGTCTAGTTTATTTTCAGTAAGACACTTATATCCCTCGCTAATAGTTACTATTTGATTTTCCTCTCCCTTGTACAAACATTGCCAAAAATCCGAATCCAGAATCTCTTTCAGTTTTAATTTTCTTACAAGAAAATCACGAATTTGTGTATATTTAAAATAAGTATGCTCTGGTAGTTTATACAATAACCTTAATGTTTCGAACTCCAAAAAACCTGAGGAGCCGTAAAGATCCCCAAGTTTCGATATACCTTGACTCGCCCATATTTTACACCCAGAATCAGAAAAAATGCTAGGTAAACCTGGGTTCTTCCAAAGACTTAAAAGAGGGTGATAAAATGATAGCTTATTCTGATTCATAACTATCCTCCAGATGTTAATCATGTCCTTTGCAGTCTTGAACCTCACTCTTTTGAAGTAGTTTGGGTCATTACTTCTAGCCAAAAACTGCAAGCAATCTGGCCCCAACATAAATTGATGAAAAAAGTATGGATTGCTGGAATTAAATAAGCTCTGTAACCGCCCCAAAAATGATGCAATATAATACAATCGGAAATCTGGGAAATTAAGCCCTCCTTTTATAATTGGGAGTTTCAGAGAGGAGAGTGCTCTTCGGTTCTTTTTGTAACCCCAAATGAAGCTGCCCAATATGCCATCTAGTTTTCTGAAAAAGACTGTGGGCCTCATTTATGAGGCCTTGCGTCAGTTTTGCGCTGCGGATGCGTCACTTTTTGTGACGCATCTGCGGCGTAAAACATGCGCCTTGTTGCGCCATATTTAAAAAGTGACGCATCTAGGTAGATGCGTCACTTTTTAAACCCCTGCGCCACATTATACCTGCGTCAGGTATAATGTATGCAGAGGGGGCGTTCCTCCGCAAAAAGCCTCGTAATAGTGACGCAGTGAAATCTATGAGATTTCACTGCGTCACTTTTAGGATGCGGTTGCGTCAAAATCTTGCGCCTGCCTCACAGCAGGCGTAAGACTGACGCAAGCCCTTTCACATGGGGCTCTCCCCATGTGAAAGGACGCATTGCTGGAGATGCGTCACTTTTGTGACACACTCCAGCAATGCGTCACTTTTGCGCTTACAGATGCGTCAGAAATACGGACGTATCTGTAAGTCCTTGCGACATGATGCGTCATACATTAAATATGACGCATCATTGGTGTCGCAAGGAGTGCGCACTGAAAAGTGACGCATCGCTGTTTTCACGCAGCGATGCGTCACTTTTCATAAATGAGGCCCTGTGTTTATTTTCAGCGGTATACATCCGAATAAGTATAAACATTTTGGCAGGATGTTCATTTTAATAAGGTTGATTCTCCCGATAAGATTTAAAGGTACCTTCTGCCATTTTTTAAGGAGGGCCTCAGTTTCTTTTAATAAAGCATCATAGTTCAGTAAAATAATTTCCCTTATATTGGATGTTAGCTTAATGCCTAGGTAAGTAGCAGCATAGCATACTCCCACCACAGGTATTGGCGGTTTATAGTTGGCTATTATTTGTGTTTTGTCTAGGTTTAGCTTATAACCCGAAACTTTTCCAAAGATTTTTGCCTCTTTAACTATACCTAACATGGATTCAGTCACATCGCTTGTATAGATTGCCAAATCATCGGCGTATGCTGTTATTTTAGGAGAGTTTGCCCCAAATGTAAATGGTTTTATCATAATTTGAAGCTGTATGGCATTGATAAAAGGTTCCATGGAGAGGGCAAATAAAAGGGGTGATAAAGGGCAACCCTGCCGAGTTCCTCTTCTAATGGGAAATTTAGTAGAAAGTAGGCAGTCGTATCCAATTAATGCATTAGGTAAATAGTAAAGTGCTTTTATCTTAGTAATGAACTTGCTTTTAAACCCCATTGCTTTCAAAACTGACCACAGGTAATCCCACCCCACTCGGTCAAATGCTTTTTCAGCGTCAAGTAGTATAATACCGAGTGGGGTGAAGTTGGCTGCGGCCATGTCAAGCACTGTGATGGCCGTATTTACATGCTGCGTCGTATCTCTACCTGATATAAAACCATGCTGATGTTTGCTAACCATTCTCGGCATAATGGGGGATAGTCTCAAGGCTAGTAATTTGGCAAAAACCTTGGCATCAGCATTGATCAAAGAGATTGGGCGGTAAGATCTGCATTCCGTGGGAGTTTTATTCTTTTTAAAAAAATATATAATTTTGGCGGTGTTCCAAGATGACGGGGCCCCGTCTTCTGTAACAATCTGATTAATAACCAAACAAAGTATAGGCACGAGCTCTTCCCAGCATAATTTATAAATTTCAATAGGGAGGGTGTCATCTCCGGCAGCCTTTCCAGATGGGAGGGAGAAAATGGCTAATTTTAATTCTTCTTCAGTATAATCTTTTTCTAACTCTTCCATACATATCGAATCATTTTCCGATTGTCAGTTATTTCTGATATAATTCTCCACCAAATCAGTTGAAGGCACATTCTCGGGGGTATACTGCGTAGTGTAGTAATCAGCAAATTGCTGCAGTATCTTATCAGGTTGAGTATAAATAGTACCTTCTGTTCCTTTTATACTCTTAATTAGAGAGGTGGCTCGTTCGTCAGCTATTTTATAAGCAAGTATTTTTCCTATTCTGTCACCGCTCTCATACTGTGTAATTTTATATTTGTGTAATTTAGCAGTAACTTTATCTCTTAAGAATTTTTTAGTCTCGCCATGCAGCGTATTTATTTTAAGTTCAAGTCTGTCTTTGTTTAAATTGTTAGGGGCGCCTGCGCTTTCTTTTCTAGCAATCTCGGCCAGGTGTTCTTCTAACCCTCTAATTCCTGAAATTAAGCATTGAGTCTCTGCTTTCTGATTGAAATTCTGCTGAATAATATATTGCTGTGCAAATCCTCTAATACTGGCCTTGCGACAATCCCAAACTAAAGTAATTTTAGTCGAATCAATATTAAACTCTAAAAATGCCTTAATGTGAGCTTTCAGTAAAGGAATGAACGTGTTATCAGATAAGAGGTGTCTGGGTATAGAAAATAGCCTGGGTTCTTTCTTTGAAGAGAGTACCTTAAAAATTACCATTATAGGGTTATGGTCCGACGTTACCTTTGGGCAGATCTCCATTTTACAGCCGTTGGTAATTTGGCTCGTTGCCCAGGCCATGTCTATACGGGAATACATTTTATGAGGTATAGAATGGTAAGTGTATCCCGCCAATGTAGGGTGTAGCTGTCTCCAGATGTCTTTTAATGTATGTATACGGGCCAGCTCTAAAATGGATGCCCTAGTCTTACATATTCGCTGCGAGGGGGTACTCTTGGTTGTGTCTATTGCGTAGTTTATAACACAGTTGAAATCCCCCATGATCAATATCTCTCCCTCCCACCCTAGTAGTTCTATATTTAAACGATTAAAGACTACAGCATCATCATGACTGCACATATGGTGTGCTTAACAGCTGATAACGTGATTTGAGCGATGACCCATCTACCTGCTTTGTCAGATGCTACCCTATTAACCTCAACCTTGAATGTTTTTTTCTTTAGTATAGCTACCCCACGTATCGAGGTATTTAGAGATGTGCTAGCTATCAACTCATACCCCCCTTGCACCAGCATTTTCCTATCTCGATATCTTATATGTGTTTCATTTAGCAGTGCCAAGTGAGGGTTATACATCCTTAACTCTTCAAATACAAGCTGTCTTTTACTCCTATTATTCAACCCTGATACGTTCCATGCAAGGCAGTTAACTTGGCACATTTCTTAATTCAGAAATGTTCTGAATAACCGCTTCTAATGGCATATATACCCCTTCTGAAATTATAAATTTGTAGCATGAATCATACCTGCCTGTGATACTCTTTTTAGTTAACCCCCCTCCGCTCCCACAACCACCCCCAGGTCTAGACCTATGTCCCTCCCCCCACCCTGTACCTACCCGGAAGCCTAACCCTATCTTCTGCTGCCGCTGATTGGGCAGCGAGACAGTGTGGACCCTCCCAGGATCCTCCCCCTCCGCATTCAATCATACATACTTAAGTATCGTATTATCGGAGTACAGAGCAAAAAAAAAATTATTTCATATAGTAGTGTCAAATTAACAAAGATAGAGGAGAAAAAGAAGAAAAGCAAAACAACTAATCAAGTCTCTTAAGTAATAAAGTACAGTACTTCTGGTGTTTTTTAGCGATCGTTTGTTAATGATGCGAGAAATTGTTCGGCCTCTTTGAAATCATTAAAAATGCGGGTGTGACCTGACTTTATAATTTTGAGCCTAGCAGGTTCTTGTAGATAGACCACCGCCCCCTTCGACTTCAAAGGGTCTATCAATTTTCTCAGTTCCCACTGCTTGTCCATTGTGGCCTTGCTCAAGTCGGACTTCGTGAAAAACGTAATATTATCTACCGTCACTGGAGTATTAGGTCTAGCCTTGATGGAAATTGCTTGTCTCAGTAAAAAATTCCCCAGATAGATCAGGATGGGCCTTGGATATCTGCTATCCTTGTTTTTAGCGAACATGGGCAATCTGTGAGCTCTCTGTATTTGGGAGTCCCTATCCCAATCAGAGAGATCTGGGAAAGCTTTGTGCAGTAGCTTGACCATGTACGCCCGAGCGTCGGCCCCTTCGGATCCCTCGGGAATTCCAAAAAAGCGCAGATTTTGGCGCCGCTGGCGATTTTCCAAGTCTTCGACTTTATTTTTAAGCATTACAATGTCTTTGTCCTGGCATTCTGAAGAAACAACCGTAGTAGCCAAAGTTTCTTCAACCGTAACAATCCTCTGTTGGATTTCAACTATCTCCTCTGTAACATTATGTAGTCTACCTGTGACCTCCTGCAGACAACTCTGCATTTTGCAATTATCTTCCCTTAGCTGAGAGAAGTTATGCAGAACCTCTTGACGGTGCTCCAGAAGGGTCTGCAAAATCAGATCCAAAGAAGTACCCGGAGGAGCAGGGGCTGTTGCAGATTCTGGGTGTGATTTTTGGGGGAGAGTTAGTATCGCAGAAGGGCATGGTATCGAAAAGGTAGCTTGGGTTGAATCAACACAGACAGAGGGTTGAGGAGATGGTGATTCCACTGTCTCACCTTCTATTATATATAAGACAGAATCCTCATCATCTACCACTCTTGGCACACCTGCTGTTAAAGAATCAGAAGGGGTCTTAGTATTGCTCATATCCTCCGTGGGGTTATTACCAGAAAGACGCATAGCCAAGGTTTTAACACCACCCTTGGCTTGTATCCACTTACGTAATGGGCTCTGATCTTTCAAGAGTTTCTCCCTGGCGCTTGCAGATGCTAGTGTGGATGACATAGAGTTAAAGTTCAAGCTTCTGCCCTTTTTGGTCTTAGCTTTTGCCTTCCCTCCCCTTTTAAGTAGACCAGTAGTCTTGCCATTCATGATTGTAACAGAGTCATCCTCATTTTCAACACCCTCAACCCCTTCCTCCGTAACCAGATCCTCATATTCATCCTCATTAGACTCCACACCAGAAGCTCCTGAGACATCAACTTTCGCGGAGTCCTCCCCTTTCCTAGATAAAGATCCGAGCAGGACGTTTCCTGCATTTACAATAGTCACACTTATTGTATCTATGTTTGTGGAGCCTAAGTTTTGGTTGCTTGGTTGATCTTTTAGATTAGAGACTGCGTCTTCAGCGGCTTCAACAGTCACATTAGCTTTCTTCATATTAGTATCCATGTCCTGAGTCTGTGCTGACTTGCTTGACCCCTCATTAGCTCGATGTATCTCTACAGGTTTTTGAATAAGACCCCCAGTATCATCTCCTGGCTGGGTTAAATTAGCTTTGGCTGTAATAACTGTAGTAGTCATAACTGTGGGAGCTGTAGGGGGTGCTATAGTGTCTTTGTCAGTATGAGAGCTGATTGTATTTATATTCTTGTGTCCCCCAGAGCTGGAAAGAGCCAGAGAGTTAACCGGCGCTTTGTTATTAGCACTTTCATTTTCTTTTTTCCCTGTCACTGTCACATTTTTAGCTGCATTTACTACTGGTTCGTCCACTCTAGAACCCTCAGCTACTGGTAGACAATTGGTCACTTGCTTACCGCTTTGCTTGCCTTGTGCGTTGAAGGGAGATCCAGCAATTGGTTTGGCAGCTGCTATTGGGGTTTTCGCGGTTACTGCTACCGCTGCTTGCGTTGTTGTTACTACTTCTTTTGTTATTGCAGCCGGCTCTCAGTCTCTTTACCTTCAGTGTTCTCCTTGTGTAGTTTATTCTGCCGAGGAGGGTTCTTGGGTGCGTTTTTAGGGGCCATTGTAGCACTGCCTTCCAGCTTTTTTTTACTCCTTGTTCTCGCCACTTTCGTCTATTCTGTTGGCGTATTTCCCGTCTTCTTCGTCTCTCAGTTTGGAAAGAGTGCAAGATCCTTTCAAAATCCTTTCAATAAATTCAGCAGATAAATACCTCCTCTGCTCCTCGCTTCATACAGCTCTATCACTGATGTCTCTGTCTCTATCTCAGATATCTGCTGCTTGACTGCCAGTCCTCTGCTTGTCCTCTGACAGTTGCTTCACCTCTTCATTTTTCCCTTCACCTCTACCTTCACCAGTTTCAGCCACTGCTTCTGCTATTGCAGTGATAGGCAAAAAAAATAAATAATAAGCAGCCCCCTGCTGATAGTCAGTATGTTTTCCTTTTTTCCGCCCCTTTATTTTGGGATATTCAGCTTTGCTCAGCCTCCGCCTCTCCCACCACCACTGCTGCTGCTGCTGATTAGAGCACCAATAGTTTCAATGATTTTCAGTGGTTTCCGCGGTCAATCCCGCCCCTCAAAATTGCTCAGCAGCTCCGCAGCCAACTGTACCGCTGATCTCCCTTCCCGACAAAGGAGATGGTAAAAGTGCAGGAAAAGGTGCAGGCAAAGGTGCAGGAAGCAGAACGTCTTCAGCCACAGCCCACAGCCCGCGAGCAGAATTGCTCAGGCGACCAGCTCTGCCCCTGCTCGGTCAATCCCGCCGACTCCGCTGATTCTGCCGTCTCTGCCGTCTCTGTTCTAGCAAAGGAGCAAGCGGTAAGCGAGGAAAAGGTAAGGAAAAGCGGCAGCGGCTAGCCCCCCTGAAGTCACTGCTTCACTACTCCGCTCGCATTATTCAAAGTGCTCTGCTCCATTCAGCC
The DNA here is from genome assembly GCF_964263255.1 of Lissotriton vulgaris. NCBI lineage: Eukaryota > Metazoa > Chordata > Amphibia > Caudata > Salamandridae > Lissotriton > Lissotriton vulgaris. The sequence continues at coordinate 940,718,716 of NC_141695.1, forward strand.
GTAACGCTGATCTGCATCTGGACTTGCGGAGGTAGGGGAGGTCCTACGGAAGCGTCCTCACTGTGGCGGCTTCAATCCGCCATCTTGCTTCCACCCCTTGCCCGGAATCCAATCTATCTATAACTCTATTGCTTCCTTCAGCAATTCTATTGCCTCTTTCTGTATTTCTCTTGCTGGCTTCTGCAATTCTCTTGTGTCTTTCTGCACCTCTGTTGCTTCTTTCTGTACCTCACTTGCTTCTTTCTGCACCCCTCTTGCCTCTTTCTACACCCCTCGCCCCTCTTTCTGCACATCTCTTGCCTCTTCTTGCACCCCTGTTCTCTATTTCTGAACCTTTCCTGCCTGTTTCTGTACCTCTGATGATTCTTTATGCACTTCTTGTCCTTCTTTCTCTATCCCTCCTGCCTCTTTCCGTATCTCTCTTGCCAATTTGTATATCTCTCCTACCTCTTTCTGCTCCCCTCTTGTCTCTTTTTGTACCACTGTTAGGTCTTTATGTACTGCTCTTGCTTCTTTCTGTGCCTCTTTTGCAAATATCTGCATCCCACATGCCTCTTTCTGCACCCCTCTTCCCTATTTCTCCACCTCTTTAGCTTCTTTCTGCACTACTCTTGCTTCTCTCTGCACCTCTGTCCCTTCTTTCTGCACCCCTCTTTCTGCACCCCTCTTGTTTCTTTCTGCACATCTGTTCCTTCTTTCTGCACTTCTTTTGTTTCTTTATGCATCTCTCTTGCTTCTTTCTGTACCCCTCTTGCCTCTTTCTCCCCCTCTTCCCCCTTTCTGCATCTCTGTTGCTTCTTTCTGCACTTCTTTTGATTATTACAGCACCTGTCTCGTTTCTTTCTGTACCCCTTGTGCCTCTTTCTGCACCCCTCTTCCCTCTTTCTGCACTCCTCTTGCTTCTTTCTACACCTCTGTTGCTTCTTTCTGCACTTCTTTTGTTTTTTCTGCACCCCTCTTGCCTCTTTCTGCCCCTCTGTTGCTTCTTTCTCTACTTCTTTTGTTTCTTTCTGTACCCCCTATGCCTCTTTCTGCACCCCCTTGCCTCTTTCTGCACACCTCTGTTCCTTCTTTCTGCACTTCTTTTGATTCTTTCTGCAGCTCTCTTGCTTCTTTCTGCAGCCCTGTGCCCCTTTTTTTACACCCCTCTTTCCTCTTACTTCACTCCCATTGCCTCTTTCTGCACCTCTGTTCCTTCTTTCTACACTTCCTTTGTTTGTTATGTTATGCTAACTGGGATTTATAAGGCGCATAATCACCGTTGGGTCTCTTTGAGCTGCAAGAAATTGGTTAAACCCCACCAACCATCATATGTACAACACTCAGAGGAGCTTATGCTGTGCCGGAGCCTCCCTGAACAGAAGAGTCTTTAATCTTTTCCTGAAAGGGAGGAGTGTGGGTTCCTTGCTTAGGCTCTCAGGTAGCCAATTCCATATTTGGGGATCAATACAGAAAAGGCTATACGGCCTTTGGATGTTGTTTTGAACCGTGAGCAGGCACGTTGGCCTGCTTCGGACGACCGGAGGGTACATCCCTGCACATACTTCCCTAGGCGCGCCTTGATATATACAGGGGTCTGGCCATGAATGGCTTTGTGGGCGATGCAGAGGCCTTTGAACCTTGCTCTCTGTTTAATGGGAAGCCAGTGCAACTACTGTAGTAAAGGGATAGCATTTGCCCATCTTGGGAGCCTGAAGATCAACCTAGCGGCATTGTTCATGGCCACTTCTAGTTTACTGATCAGTTTCTCTGGGAGACCAATGTATATGGCATTGTCATAATCCAGCCATGACACAATCATTGCTAACACAGCCATCTGTAATATGGCAAAGGAGAGGAGGGGGGCTAGTTTCCACAGTTGTCTCAGTAAGCCCACACAGGTCCCAACCACGGTGGAAACTTGGTTTGACATGGAAAGTTTGGAATCAATTTTGATGCCTAAGCTTTTTACAATCAGGACTGGTGGTGGGGTAGTACCAAGCTCTTGTGGCCAGAAGAGGTCATTTCAGGGGTTGTTTTTGGTAGTAATGGGAGGACCTTGGTTTTATCGGGATCGATTTTAAGCGAATTGACTGTCATCCAGTTAACCGTGTACCTAAGTATGTTTTGCGCACGTGCATGGGCCTGGGAAGAATTGTCAATCTGAAGAATTATTTGAGTGTCGTCTGCATAGTGAAACACTTGGCAGACCATGCGAGCCAACGCGGCCACATGTGGCTGGAGGTAGAAGTTGAAGAGAAGAGGGAACAGCACTGAACCCTGGGGAACACCGCAGGTGAGTGTGCCGATATTAGACACCTGCTCACCCAATTGGACCCTTTCAGAGCGACCGGACAGGAAGGACGCAATCCATAGGAGTGCCAGCCCATAGATGCCAAATTTTGAGATCCGGGTCAGAAGTTGTGCATGATTGACTGTGTCGAACGCAGCTGATAGGCCAAGTAAAACCATGACGCTCGGCTTCCTGTTGTCGGCCGTGAGTCTGAGTTCCTCCAGCACTGACAGCATCACCATCCCTGTACTGTGGTGGGCCCTAAAGCCTGCCTGCCGTACCTGGAGTAGCTGTTGTTCCTCAATAAAGAGCGACAGTGCTTTGAGGACATGTTGTTCTACTACTTTCGCCAGGAAGGGGAGCTGGCAGATGGGCATGTAGTTCTTAAGACTGGCCGCATCTGCCCCTGTTTTTTTCGATGAGGGATGACCCTGGCTTCCTTAAGGTTAGCAGGAGCACAACCCGTCTCCAGAGATCAGTTAAGCAGGTCAAGGATCTCCCTCTCTATTCCAGGTAGGACCATCCGGAACACCCTTAGAGGGCAGGGGTCCACTGGTGAGCCCGACTTGACACAGTCCATCAGGAGGGACAAGGAGTCATGGTCCGGCCTTGGGTAAGAGGTGAGCTGCTTACCGGAGGGGGGAGCTAAATCAAGATTCAGGGAGCGCTGATTAGTCGGTGTATTGTGAATGTCCCTTATACATACGAACAATGGTCCTTAAAAAGTTAGATTTATGCAGGATAAATATAGAATATAATCAAAACTGTCCAGCCGGACAATCACTTTAATAATGTAATAAATCCAAACACATATTCATGAACACCAATATAGTGGGACACACTCCTGTATCCTACAAGAAACTTGACATATACAAAACAGACAAGGATATTTCAGGCAAGACAGGTGCAGCTTATCAAAAGTATATTCTGTAAAGCTTAGTACAAACTAAGTATGGGCTGAAAATTCATTCAGCTCGCGGAATTTGCGGAATTTCCGCAATTTCGCAATCCGCGAATCTCGCAAAATTGCGGAAAAATCCACGAATCCGCGAGCGGGACACATTTTTTCTAGGAAGCACATACAGGGTTACAGCAGGTGCTCAAGTTGAAGCTAATTTCTTTGTAACCATTTACAAAATGGTTACAAAGTAAATAACTTCAACTTGGGCACCTGCTGTAACGCTGTAAGTGCTTCCTGAGCGGCGCCTCGTTTCCTACTTGCAACTATTCTCTGACCCTGCTCTGACCCTCGAATCAAGGTCATAGAATAGTTACAAGTATGGCACGAGGCTCCTGTCACAAAAATCAAACCTCAACAGGAAGCACTTACAGATAAATAAAGCAGGTGCCCGAGTTGAAGCTCAAATTCAGTAACGTTTTAATCAGCCAAAAACATTAGTGAGCACCGTCGTGGCTGGGCAAGTGTGCTTTAACCCCATATCTGCCATCGAAAATTAGCTGTAATACTCGAGGGAGGTCTTTGCATCCATGAGTTTCTCAAGCGCGATACCCTTGTAGTTCCTGTGGCCGGGAGGCTGCTTTCTCCGCACCTGCTGCCCTGCTCGCTCTCTGACCCTTTACACAAGAGGCATGTGCACACGCATAGAAGCCCTGCACCCCACACTAGCAGTATCAAACGTTTTTCCCGCCCTTTCCCAACTATGATGGACAGCTCACTCAAGGGACCTCGGCGCCTTTTGGCGCGGTGGCAAACTTACAGGCACACATGGTCACTGGGGACAAATCATCTGGCCCTTTACGCAGCTGCAGTGTAGGAAAAGCACTATACATTTACCCAACGAGGTAGCACTTACTGATTAGCCAGTACTCCAGTTGAGTAGAGGTATTGCACAAAAAGGTGGCATCTTCGTGGATAACTATGCAGGGCAGGATTCAATCTGGCACGAGGCTCCTGTCACAAAAATTAAACCTCAACAGGAAGCACTTACATATATAGCTGGTGCCCGAGTTGAAGTTCAAATTCAGTAACGTTTTTAATCAGCCCAAAACATTAGTGAGCACAGTCGAGGCTGGGCAAGTGTGCTTTAACCCCATATCTGCCATCGAAAATTAGCTGTAATACTTGAGGGAGGTCTTTGCATCCATGAGTTTCTCGAGCGAGATCCCTTTGTAGTTCCTGTAGCCAGGAGGCTGCTTTCTCCTCACCTGCTGCCCTGCTCGCTCTCTGACCCTTTACACAAGAGGCATGTTCACACGCATAGAAGCCCTGCACCACACACTAGCAGTATCAAACGTTTTTCCTGCCCTTTCCCAACTATGATGGACAGGTCACTCAAGGGACTTCGGCGCCTTTTGGCACAGTGGCAAACTTACAGGCACACATGGTCACTGGGGACAAATCATCTGGCCCTTTTCGCAGCTGCAGTGTAGGAAAAGCACCATACATTTACCCAATGAGGTAGCACTTACTGATTAGCCAGTAGAAAGTACTCCAGTTAAGTATGGTGCAAATGACAAACAAATCTGCGATTTTGCCGGAAAAATCTGGGAATTTGCTGACTTTTTTGTTATTTTGCGTGAATTTGCAGACCGCAGATCAGCAAAATTCGCCCATGCTTAGTACAAACAGTCAATGCACTTTTTGACACAATGGAGTAATGTGCATGCTGTTTCATATGGGTCAACGACGTTTCGATCCTTTCAAAGAATAGGTGGGATCAGCATCAGGACAATGAATAGTGCAAGTGTGATTTTTTTAAATTGCCTCTGTTCTATGGGTGCAAAACAATTCCAGTAGATGTGGTGGTCTGGAATTAAAAGGACCCCAATTGCGATCTTCAAATATGCGATCCAACTATTTAGTTGTTAAATCAATAATCAATAAAGATGAACTGTTCGGCAGCATGACAATGCACGGGTAGCCGCGAGGTCAAGGACTGACTCCTATTGAAATTTTTTTTTTTTAAATATCCCTGACTTTGTGGAGGAAGAAGGACTGAAACTGATTACAATCTACCGGACTGGGAGTGGATTTCTCCTCTAGTTTCTGGCTAAGTTCTTTCAGGGTTCTGAAGATTTCTTTCTGTTTATTAGTGGATTCAGTGATTCATAAAATTCGGCCTTACTGGTCATGATGGCTTTTTGTTTGGGGCCAGCATGGTTCAGTAGCTTGCGAGTGCAACTGGATTGTATGATTTGAGTCATAGCCTCTCACGTTGGCGAAGGGTTTGTTTCCTTCCCCTCAGGTCCTCATTTAACCTGGGGGCCCCCTTGCCCTTGCTCCTAACTCTTTCCCTCTGGGCAGGTGCCACCTTATCTATGGCCTCTCTCAGTTTGCAGATGCGGGCCTCACTCTCCTGATCAAGGTTCCCTTTCACATGTCTTTTAGCTGGGATACTATGCAGCATAGCCACAAGCTTGCCTTCCTCAATTTTATTCCAACCTTGCACCACTCATTACTCCAGGGAGGGGTTTGGGGGGGTTGTGCCAGACGCATAGCCAGCAGGACCCGGCACCTTATGAGTGAGTGGTCTGACCAGGTTCAAGGACTAATGTGTGTCAGGCTAGCCAGTGGCTGGGTGGTTCAAGTGAGGTTGAGAGTATGTCCCATGTCGTGGGTGGGAGAGTCAACCACTTGTTGTAGCCACATGGTGGTCATAGCTTCCTCCAGTTGACTGGCATGCAACTCTCTAGGCGCCTTGCCCCAGTTGTAATTAAAATCCCCCACCACCAGGAGTCGTTGGTACCATGAGAGTAAATCGCTGACAAGTTTAGTGAATAGCTCATTGAACCTGGGGGTCGACTGGGGTGAGTGCAATACACCACCAGAAGTGCCAAGCACGAGGATTTGGAGCAGATTTTTACCCCCAAGTTTTCTGCACTTTCAAGGCTCTCTGCAGCTAGCTTATCTATAGCTAGCCGTTTGTTGTAAAATATGGCTACGCCCCCTCCTCTTGTCTTTTACTGCCTGCTGTGGTTTTTAGTAACCAATGAAATAAAATTATTCATTCATTCATTCATTTCTGCCTGCTGTGCCACAGGATATTGTATTCCACAGGAATTGCAACCACAACGTCCAGGGTTGAGGTGTCCTCTAGAAAGATTTCTGTTACCTCCAGGATGTCCATGGTGCCATCCTGGAGGAGCGAAAAAATCTCTAGATTGTGTTTCTGCAGAGAACAAGTGTTCAAATCACAACCTTTAGCCCTAGTGAATTGCCTAGCTCTGCGTCTTTGTGGGGAAGTAGCAGTCTTGTCATGCCCCAACATCCCCATTGTTTTCACAGTATGTTCTCTGACCTCAGTATGTCTTCCACCCATTTATCCAGTGGGTAATCCCAAGATGCTAAAGCTGGTAGTTCTTCTGCTGAATGGTCAGTAAATGACCAGGGGTCCTGGCCCCTGGACCCGGTCGGGGGAAGGCGGGCTTGCCTTTAGCACGATTGGTGCGCCCGCTGCGCGCGTCTGCTCCAGCCCGGAAGATATACAGTTTCATCCGCCCATCCCACCAATCAGCCATGCTGTGTAGCAGCTGACATCCCCCTTGAGCACTAGACTGCGTCACTTTAGCGGAAGTGCAGGTGCTAGTGACCTGGGAGGAGCTTGAGTGCGCAGGAGAGCACAGCTGAGAGTGCAACCAAGCGAAGAAAACTCATCCATAGAATGTGGGCTAAGTGAATCACAGCGGTACAGGTAACACACCAAATTCAAGTCTCACAATTTATAAATGTGGCACAATTTAAAAAAGAAACAGCATGAAATGAGTAAAAGCCTCAAACCTTACCGCGTGGTTGACTAAACCGCCTAATGAGGCTTAGCGTCTCTCTTGCTTCACATCTCTTGCTTCTTTCTGCACCCCTAGTGGATCTTTATGTATTTCTGTTGCTTCTTTCTGCACCTCTCTTGCTTCTTTCTGTACTTCTGTTGCCTCTTTCTGCACCCTTGTTTCCTTTTTCTGCACCTCTCTTGCCTGTTTCTGCAACTCTTGTGCCTCTTTCTACAGTTTTCTTGCCTCCTTCTGCACCTCTGTTGGTTCTTTCTGCACTGATCTTGCTTCTTTCTGCACCTCTCATGCAAATTAATGCACCCCTCTTGCCTCTTTCTCCACCCCACTTCTCCCTTTCTGTATCTCTGCTGCTTCTTTGTGTACTTCTGTTGCTTATTTCTGCACCTCTCTTGCTTCTTTCTGCGTTTCTCTTGCTTCTTTCTGTAAGTCTCTTGCTTCTTTATGTGTCCTCTTGCCTCTTTCTGCACCCTTCTTCCCTCTTTCTGCACCTCTCTTCCCTCTTTCTGCACCCTTGTTTCCTTTTTCTGTACCTCTCTTGCCTGTTTCTCCACCCCACTCCCCCTTCCTGCATCTCTGTTGCTTCTTTCTGTACTTCTCTTGCTTCTTTATGTTTCCTCTTGCCTCTTTCTGCACCCTTCTTCCCTCTTTCTGCACCCTTGTTTCCTTTTTCTGCACCTCTCTTGCCTGTTTCTGCAATTCTCGTGCCTCTTTCTACAGTTTTCTCGCCACCTTCTGAACTTGCTTCTTTCTGTACTTCTTTTGCCTCTTTCTCCACTCCACTTCCCCCTTCTTGCATCTCTGTTCCCTCTTTCTGCACCCTTGTTTCCTTTTTCTGCACCTCTCTTGCATGTTTCTGCAACTCCCGTGCCTCTTTCTACAGTTTTCTTGCCTCCTTCTGCACTTGTGTTGCGTCTTTCTGCACCTCTCTTCCTTCTTTCTGTACTTTTCTTGCTTCTTTCTGCAGTTCTCTTGCTTCTTTATGTACCCTCTTGCCTCTTTCTGAACCCTTCTTCCCTCTTTCTGCACCTCTCTTGCCTCTTTCTGCACCCTTGTTTCCTTTTTCTGTACCTCTCTTGCCTGTTTCTGCAACTCTCTTGCCTCTTTCAGCAGTTTTCTTGCTTCCTTCTACACCTCTGTTGGTTCTTTCCGCACTGCTCTTGCTTCTTTCTGCACCTCTCGTGAACATTTCTGCACCCCTCTTCCCTCTTTCTGCACCTCTCTTGCCTCTGTCTGCACCCCTCTTCCCTCATTTTGCACCTCCTTTGCCTGTTTCTGTAACTCTCCTACTTCTTTCAGAACTTCTCTCGCCTCTTTCTGTCATGTCACTATGTAAAAGCATAGACACGCATGCATACCATCATAAACTTGGTCAGACGTACAACAGTGATATGCTTAGGATTGCTGTTTTATATTTGGTAGGACTAACACTCTGAGCAGTCGATTAATAGTGAAACTTCAAGAGAAAAGTGAGGTTTAAGACATCTTCGGAGAAGGATTAGTGATAAGGGTACTTTGTATGAGTCTGTTGTAAGGTTCAGTCAAAGTAGGCCTCTTTCTGCACCTCTGGTGGTTCTTTCTTCACCTTCCTTCCTCTTTCTGGACTTCTGTTGCCTCTTTCTGCATTTGTCTTGCTTCTTTCTGTACCTTTCTGTCAGGACTTTAAAAGCAGGTGGCAGGAAGAGTTTGTCAGTGAATGCAGTGTTTACTAAGATTAGCGGTAAAAACAAGAAGATATGTGGGCAATGTAAATTACCCACACAATCTGACTCTAATATGGCTGCCAAAGGTCGAGTGCAGGATTGGCAGGTTTGCCCTCTAGCATTCGAGCTCAATCACGAAGATGCAGGTGGAGTGCCTGTTGTGTGGCGCACTTTACCTGAGCACTGAGGAGAAGAAGACGTTCCTGTGAGAAGCGCTGCGAAAGATAGTTAGGGAAATCATCTTTGTCACGCTTCAAGTCCATAGAATTTATGCAGAGTTTTCGGTACCCCTGAGGTGTCATTTCCTGAGCAAGTAAGACAGTTCCAGTTTTATTCTGCAAGCATGCGCACAGTTATTTTTTGAAGCAGAGTTAAGTATATAGGCTTGTGCAAGCGGTAGGGCAGTTTCCTTAGAGTGAGCATGTGCTTAGTTGAAGAATTTATGCTCTGAAGAGAAATTCAGAGTCAGCACAAGTCCTGTTGTGTTTATCGGACTGAGCAGAGCAGCACAAGGGGAATTCTCAGAGTAAGAATACTGTTGCAGTACAAGTCTTAAGAGAATTTAGACGGTGTGGAGTTGAGGCTAATATTCCTTAGTTATATAGAACGATAAGACAGTACTCCTTAGTTTCATTTTCTTGTAGTGATTTAACTGCGGACATAATTTAATATTTATAGTTTGTACACACAAGCCAGGAAAAAATCTCCATTGAAAAGGTGAAGCAACATAAGACTTTAACAATACTTACCAATACAGAATCCAAATAAAAGCTGAATCAAGATAGGTGATGAACTTGTAAGAGATATTGAGATATAGAATTAGAAAACTAGTACCAAGCCAGAATTAACCCGTTAAAAACCTTTAGTAACAACAGCATGCAGAAGCTTAAAGATAAACATAGAAAAGAAGAGGAGCATATCGGCAGGGTAGGTGTGCAAGGTTGTAGATAAATACAGTGAATACTGAGTGAGGAAAATGTTAGTGTTAATGATTTGTTCATTCTTGTTACAGTAATTAAAACTTGAGCTAGCCTGAGAAGAAAACAAGAAGAAAAAGACGTCTGAAGCTGTAGAAAGAAAAATCAGATGTGGTGTGAACGTCTCTTCTCTGTCCTACCCCCTTTTCCCCGTGGAGTTCTATCGGCTACCATGCTTTGATATGCATGTGGCTGAGTAATCCTAGGAAGGAAGTGGGAACCTGCGACATTCTGCTCCTGTGCGTTGTGAAGAGCGCGTTCTGACACTTTCCTCTTTTTTCTGTACCTTTCTTGCCCCTCTCTACACTACTCTTGCTTCTTTCTGCACCTTTCTTCCTCTTTCTGCACATGTTCTACCAATGTAGGCATAGTTAGAAATCAGCATTTAAAAAACCTTAGAAATTCACTCAAAAAAACACAGGTTTCAGGGACTTTATAGTTAGGGATTAGCATTTACAAAACCTTAGACATTCACTGAAAAAACACAGGTTTCAGGGAGGTTATAGTTAGTTGGACATTTCACTCGTATAAAACCAGAGAAATTCGTCCGTTATAGTTAGTAGAGCTAACTATAATTTACCCCCCCCCCCCCGCAATGCACTGCTGATGACGTCACATATTACCACACTCATGAAATGGTCAGCGACATCACTGATGACATCTCAAATGACATCACTGATGACAACATCCATGTGATCATCTGATGCACCTCCTTACACCCTAATAAAACCTTTGATACACTCACTCTAAAATACAGACTACCAATACTGAAACTATAGACACACCAATAACATTTAGTAAATACCTGCTCAGTGATCCATACGTCTACACACACATACACTCACTAAACCTTACAGTCACTCATACACACAGTCATTAATCACTACAGCCAATGATATATCCACTCATACACCCATATAGAGACTCACACACTGCCACTCACCCAAATAGTTACTCAAAAACCTAGTCAGTCACCCAAAGAATTAATTTCACTGTCAATTACTCACCTATACAGTTATACACACACCACCTCTCTTATTCATACAGATAGTACCATATATGTACTCTCTTCAACAATTACTGACATAAGCTCACACTTATCCATGAAGCCACTGTCACAATTGGCTAATGACGCATGTACTCACTTATATACTCCAACACTCACATATACTGCCTTTCACATATGTAGTTACTTACACATATACCACTAAGACATTGATTCACTCACCAATGCAGCTATACATACACTCACTCACCCATACAGTCCCTAACACATGCACTCATAAACGCATACACACAGTGATTCACCCACTTACACATTCATGCAGGGAGACACACACTCCCCACCCACACAGATAATCAGGCACTGGATGATGTCATCAGTGATGTCAATTGAGATGTCATGAGTGATGTTACTGACCATGTCATGAGTGATGTAGTATGTGATGTCATCAGCAGGGCATTGCGGGGGCGCAAATTATAGTTTGCTCTACTAACTATAACGGCCAAATTTCTCTGGTTTTATGCAAGTTAAATGTCCAACTAACTATAAAATGATATTCTAATTGAGAAAAGTCACACTCTAAAGATATTTTTCATTTTATAATGTAGCTTACAATAATACACTATTATCTTTTCACAATACAGCTAATCCTCACTATTACTATAGGATTTCTTACCTATTTTAGAAGCTTTAGGTAGAAATAAGGTGACTGAAGATTTATGTCGCACACCAAAATGCAATCACAGCTCAGTGACCCCACCAGCAAAAGTGTCGAACGCATATGCATTTGTTCCTGTCAAAGGTAAATTCAGCTAGCAAGGATTAAGTAAGGCTTGTATCAATCTGGAGGCTTAGGTCGCAGCATCCAATAACAGTAAAGCTTTTTTCAAACATTTATGGAAACTACAACAACTGGTTGAACGTACTGTAACCTTTGTTCACTAATCCAATAATAACAATGCTCTCTCTACTGTACCAGTGTTGCTATCGATACCATTGCAAAGCCTATTCCCCGCACACTTGAACTGCAAATACATACCATGTTAAAAATATAGTGTCTCAGACTCAACTTTAAATTTCATTATAATTGTATTCAACTTTATTTTTTACCATGCAATTACAAAAAATAAAAATACAATGTTTCTATCTAATATACATAGCTAACGTGTAACATTATAATCCTGCATTGCACTGTACTATGCAATGGAAAGTTATGTTATTTGTCTGTTGATGTGTGATTTTCAAAACATATTAAATTCCGTTTATTGCCTTAAAAAATAGTTCATTTGAACAATTCAAACTTTTTTCTGAAATGTAATCTAATTTCTCCAAATTTATTGTGCAATTACCCCTTTCGCTAGATTCTGGTCATTTCAGAAACTTATAATAAATATATACATTTATTATATTAAGTCCCAACATAGATGTGTTACTATTTTGTACTCCATTTCTTCACTTCTGCATCCCATGTATTGTGTCTATCACTATGGTAATGATGTATACCTCAATATGGGCTTCACATAATTGTAGCTGGATGGGATAAACTTGTTTTTAGTCGCTAAGATGTGCACATTTTGTGCAAATGTTCTTTTCAGTGGATGTCAAAGGAGGCAAATATGTTTTTAGACAACTTTGTAAAGGTGATTTTAAAGGTTCTGGAAGGCCTAAATATAGCCTACGTTTCAGTACGAGAAGAGATGTTTCTGTGGGTTCAAAGTGGATTAAGTTTCATATGGATTTTCAGGAGTAATGAAAGGAAAGTGAACATATCTCCAGATATGAAATGTTGGGATGGTCTTACAGGCAATGCTAAAAAATAGTGTATTTTTAGAATGTGTTACTTGATACTTTAAAGTCAGTATTGCTGTACACACTTCGTTTCTGAGTTTTCAATGGATGCTTCAGGATGTAGGGGTGATTAACTTGAGTTTAGCTTTGGGTTTACTTGTTGACCTACTCCAGTAATGATGCATACCTTGGTTAAACAAAGAGGAGCAATAGAGGGAAAAAGGGAGCGCCAATGGCGCTCTCTACTCACAATCAGCAACACAACAAAACCCCTTGTTAAATGTCACACATCCAATGGATACTTTCAAGGTTTCCTTTTTCTTGTTCAATTTCTAGCTGGTAAATGATTCTAGTACATATCTATGAACAAACCCATTGTGTGTATTTAATCTCACGGTGAATACTTAATGTAAGAAAAAGTGTATGTATAGGAAGTGTCTCACGTAAGCAGCCACCAAAGAGCGATTGGCAGGTTCTCGCCAGCTTATCAGTAACATTCCTATACAGGGAACTGAACCAACACCCAACCAAGTCTAGAAGAATGTTGTGTGTGTGTAACCTAGAAAACTACATCATGTGTGGTACACTTCTCAACAACTCCCTATGGATCCCCGTGAAGGAAGGAGATACTGCTTCCTCACTAGCAGAAAAAAAGTAAACAATGAATTGCGGATAGCACACTACGTACGTCTTTAATTTGTTGTGCCTACACTCAAGGTTAAAAAATACATGCCATGTTTAGACCATTTTAAGCAGAACGGCCTGACGTGCGTGATCTGTAACAAGGGCTTTTGTTGTTTTGATGACGCATACATCAACAAGTTAAAACTCTTAACGAATTTTCAGTTTAATGCCTTTGTTTGTTAAATGACAGCCAGCCTGTATGTATATCTTTATTTGAACTGCACTTTTAAGAGAGATAACTGTCCCTAATGATAGCCTTCTACTATTAAATTCCTACTGTCACTACTGTTTTTATTAAAGTACATACTTTTCCATGTTTTCATCACTTAAGGATAGCAGGGTGTAGTACCTCTTTCATCCCCACATTACTCTCCTGCAGCTCATAGACTAGGTTGTGGTTGAGAAGCGATTCAGTTAGCTGTACAAGTGTATTTTTCCATATCTTTTGACATGTTGACACTCAATTGAAACTACTTTTCCCTATTTGAAGTACCTTCATGTTACTCTCCAACTTTAATCAGCAATATGTAGTTAAAGAAAACCTTTCATTGAAATTGCACTTGAACAGAAAAACACTTATTAAACTGCAGCAAGTCTTTTATATTCAACCAACAGTGAACCCTTTCCCCGCACTGTACATCTGTTTCCTTGGTGACCAAATATGATCATGTCAGCGGCATGCGTGCAGGTCAAAATTTCACCAGGCACTGTCTGCTCACAGAACACTGTAAGAATTGCAATGATTGGTTGTCCGCTTGTTCTGCTAATCACTTTAAACTATTAATAGTGAACTACATCCTCAATAGACCCTACTTTCCAATCTCAATTAGGAAAATAAATGACAAGTATTTGCAACCTAACATTCTGTTCTACCAAACTAAGAGCAACCTTACGACACAGTGTTCCTCTTCAAATCACATACTGTTCCAGCACCTCCGTTCTGCTGCAGACTCGTTCTCAGGTGCGCAAAATGATGGTCGCAGCAGGATTGCAGACCACTCCTCATAAGCCTACGGTTGACACGAGTATGTGAAAAGTTGCAGCACTGACAAGAATCAAGGCTTCCTAGAATGGGCATAACTTGGAATTGAAAGGGAGGGATGAAAAGAGAATTCCATTTCTTTCCTATCGTTGAACGCCTTTCCAATTGTGAGCACCTTGATATGATGATAGTACATTGCAGAGGAAATGTTTTGGGCACAATCATTGGTGTAGCTTTATCAACTGAAATGCAAGAAACGTTAGGAGATCTGACTAATCTCTTCCCCCACATTGCCTTTGTCTATTCCAACTTATGTCAAAGGTAAAAGCTGCAGTTGTCCATTCAACTTTGTAAAAAAATGGACAAATCCCAGAAACATGCCAGTGAGGTAATTTCAGCATGTCCCCACAATTATGGCATGTGGTCGGCCTGCCACAATAACATCCGCTTCAGCATGCCTGTTATTTGCACAAGAGATAGAGTGCATTTTAGAGCAGCAAAAGGGAACAGGTTCTTCATTCTATTATATATATCTTTTTTCTAGTGAAAACTGTTTTTAAAATATGTTTTTAGGTACCGCGGTACTGCTGCAGATCAAGACAAATACTCCTTTCAGACACAATTTCTGGGGTTGATCCTTTGCTAATATCACAGACGTACCACTGTACCCATATTACCCTTAATAATAATGTTATTGCGAACTGTAACCACCCATCCAAATGCCGCCAACTCTTATACAGCATATATTCTTCAACCGAGGCCCTGCAGTCAACTCATCAATAGCAACCTACAACCAGCCATCCACAGACAGCCAGTCCCCCATGAATGTTCAAACCCTATCTTTGCACTGCTTGCATTCAGGCCATGTACCCAACCCCTCATAAACAGCCAAACACCCAGGTGGCACAGCCTTTAGTCGTGCACAGTGGGGCTGGGCCGCAGCTCCAGGCCTGTGTCCGAGTCCCCATGAGCAATCAACCACCAGTCTGTGTATGACCTGAAGCCAGACCCTGTGGCAAACCCCCTTCCTTTGGAGCTACCAACACCCCCAGGACCCCCATAATCAGCCTACCCCTGTGCTGTTGTCCAAGACCCGTGAGCAGTTCATCTCCCACTTGGCTCTTCAACAGGAGGTCAAACCACAAGCTTCTCCACCATGGTGTCAGGTTCCCTTACAGGCCTCCTCAATACTATATGTAAGACAGTGCCGGTACCATGGCTAATTTTATTCTTAATTGTTTAGCACCGGAGGTCCCTTGTTTACCGCTTAGCTACCTTTTCCGGCTCTCCCTGAACTCTTACAGGACCCCGAATTTGCATACAAAAAAATGTGTTGTTATCATGAGAGATTCATTTTGTTTTAGGTTATGCCTACGGGTTTCCTCACAGGTACAAAAAACTAAAACATCTTGTAGTTTTTAGTAAAATGTTTTCATTTCTACATGTCACTGTACTGCCTAGAAGGGGTATTGTATTACCTATGTCTTATAGCAAAGTCAATTTTCACTGGCTCTTAACCCTGTATTGTTAAACCTTGAAGTAGTTCCTCCCTATTTCCAGTTATTATAAATCTGTTATTATTGAGTGCAGGCCAGTGTGACTGTGAGCCATATTTTGCTGGTGTATTTCTTTCTTTTTGGGGAAAATCAATAAAACTGTGGCATCTGGAGGAGATTAGATATCACCCCAGGCACCTCAGGATGTCGAGGAGGAGGAAGACAATTGGACAACTCCTGAGTCTGAGGTTTATAAGTTCTTCCAGATATGTTCCGGAAAGAATAAAGTCACTGCCAAGATCGTCAATTGTAAAATATACAATAGCAACTTTAGTCATGACACAGGAAAAATATAGCTTCAGGACCAGTGCATTCACAAGCATCTGATGCAGGTGCATCAACGTCTGCTTCTGCTGTTGGTGTACCTAAAGACATTTTAACCACTGGAGCAACGTGCCACAGGACATATTGCAGGCCCACTCAATGGACACCGATCCCATATTTGCCACCATAGGAAAATACTGTATGGTGTATGGGAAAAGGCTTTCTATACTTGAACGAAGTTCTATGACATGACGAAACTTGGTACTTTCCTTTCAGACTACATGTCAAAGTGTTTTTTTTCTTCAATCAAATTCAGAGTTTCTGCTTTCTTTCATTTTTTGTCCTTACCCTAAATGAAAAAAAGCTACACAAAAAGTTATTTAAAAATAAAAAACAAAAACAGGTTATTTTTAAAACTGCCTTCACTGTTTTAAAAATAGAAAAAATCTTTATGCTGTTTGCCAGTGTCTCAATGAGTAGTCAATATATTAATAGTAGGTGCACAGCACAGAAGTATTTGTAGTGATATAGTGTGTTCAACACAGAGTGGAAAAATGTGCCATATCTACTAAGAAATATCATAATTTGTCTCTCCCCAAATGCTGATGCATCTTTAGCTGCCATATGCCTAGGCAGACACTCTTTTACCCTAGTGCAAGGGTGCATGCCTTTTCTCGAACTTAGGGGTCGATTAGTCTGGTGTCTGGGGCAGGGACCGTCCGCCACAAGGGCGGAGGTACTGTGCCCCGAATTAGGATGCACCCGCCACGGTGGCGGATGCATCCCACATTTTTAACATTGTAGCCGACGGTGCTGAAAGCACCGCCCGCCGCAATGTCAAAAATGCATGTAGTGCGTTTCACAGCACAACATGACAGGCACCGCGTGGTGCCTGCCATGTTGTACTGTGAAACGCAGGGGGGTACCATAGGTACCCCCATGTGCCCCCCCACCCACCCTTCACCCTGGTGGCCCGCAAAGGGCCCCCAAAGCAAGAACCGTATGCCTTTTCGTGGCGGCATTCCCCTCAGCCCATCCTAATATGGCTGGCGGTGTCTGATAGACACTGCCACCATATTAGACCTTTTCTGCCACGGTCGCAAGGTGACCGCGGCGGAAAAGCAGCGGGCGGTCTTCCCGTCCCCCATGGTCCCCCCCAACATTGTAATATGGCGGGGGAAAATAGTCGGCGGACGGGCAAGGATGGCGGACGGATCGCCACCGCCTGCATGGCGGTGGCGATCCATCCACTATCCTAATTGGCCCCTTAGTTTTTGTAATCTAAACTGATCCTTCATCTAGTATATGTATGCTTTATTACTTATCCACTTTGTATGTATGCTGTAGAATGTGGCATATGGTAGGGTGTTGAAATATCGATTACAAAAACATAGTTGACATAAATATAGTTGTAAAAATATTGTTTACAAAAATATCGACACCCTATACTTAAACAGGTAAGTACATAAATATCTACTCAAAAATATCGTTGTAATAAATATAGATGTAAAAAATATCGACTTTTTAAATTAATTAAAATCACATTAAATAATAAATAAATATAAGTACTATAGACAAAATACATTACATTACTTTTATTTTTTAACTATTGAAAACAAATTAACTACACTTTTTCATTATAAACTTAATAAATGTGTACATATACATATATTTAACACATTACTTTATATAACAACAGTAATACATACATATAAATAAAATATACAATATATTATTAGTTAAAACATTTGATAGCGTAGGTGTAAAAATTACTATTCCCACTCCAGAGGGTGCAACAGTAGGGAAAGCGTTGGATAGCGTAGGGGTAAAAATTACTATTCCCACTCCAGAGGGTGCAACAGTAGGGAAAGCGTTGGATAGCGTAGGGGTAAAAATTACTATTCCCACTCCAGAGGGTGCAACAGTAGGGAAAGCGTTGGATAGCGTAGGGGTAAAAATAACTATTCCCACTCCAGAGGGTGCAACAGTAAGGAAAGCGTTGGATAGCGTAGGGGTAAAAATGACTATTCCCACTCCAGAGGGTGCAACAGTAGGGAAAGCGTTGGATAGCGTAGGGGTAAAAATTACTATTCCCACTCCAGAGGGTGCAACAGTAGGGAAAGCGTTGGATAGCGTAGGGGTAAAAATTACTATTCCCACTCCAGGGGGTGCAACAGTAGGGAAAGCGTTGGATAGCGTAGGGGTAAAAATTACTATTCCCACTCCAGAGGGTGCAACAGTAGGGAAAGTGTTGGATAGCGTAGGGGTAAACATTACTATTCCCACTCCAGAGGGTGCAACAGTAGGGAAAGCCTTGGATAGCGTAGGGGTAAAAATTACTATTCCCACTCCAGAAGGTGCAACAGTAGGGAAAGCGTTGGATAGTGTAGGTGTAAAAATTACTAAATGTATTTACTCATTTATAAAATAACAAATCTTTATTTTTTTCAATTAATCATTAATTAAAAATTTATTCAATTAAAATGTAATTAATTCACTACATTTTCACTAAAAAATTCCAATACACACACCTAAAATTAATTAAACAATTAACATAATTAATTGCATAATTATTAATCAATTAACTAATTGAAATTAATTAACTAATATTTATTACACTATTTATAATCATTTAAAACATTAATTAATCTATTTTTTTATTATATTTAAATTACTTCCCACCCTACTCCCCTATAAACCCACAACCCGCTACGGAACTATTAACACTAAATTCAACATAAAATACATTATTAACTAATAAAATACTACAAAAAATACTACTTTGACAACAAATACTCATTAAAAACACTACATTACTTATAATTATTTAAAAAACGATATTTTTGTAAACTATGTTTTTTTAAACGATATTTATTACAACTATATTAATGTTATCGATATTACTTACCTGTCTGTTGATATTCTGGTCAAACTATATTTTTGTCATCGATATTTCTTCCTGTAGATATTTTTGCAGCGATATTTAGGTTAGTCTATATTTTTACGACGATATTCCCGCTCTGTACCGTGGCATATATGCAAACATGGAAAGGTGTGGAGAAATTTTTACTTTTCTGGCATAATTCTGCTAACTTTGAGAAGGTTGAATGGCTGAAATTGCAGTCAAACCCCAGGTGCAGACAACCTCACTGCGCATGGCCTTTGGCTGTGCACATTGGTAATTGACCTCAGGGCCTGGCTAATGCACCTAAAGACCCAGCAGTGCCCAAAATCAACTACGAATATGGTTTGTCAGTTCACAGTGGAGGCTGAAGGAAGGGCCTAGACTTTAGCCTGGTCCTGCACCCAACCCCTACATGCAGTAAACCTCCACTACACATGGCCTTTGTCTGTGCTTGATATGTGAATAACTTAAATATATTTTAAGCAATCATTAACTAACAAATACATTAATTAATTTCACATAATTATTTAAAAAACAGAAATTAATATATGGATATATGGTGATGATTAATTCAAAGGTAATTAGAAATAGTGACATTCTGGGATGGGTAGTGGACAGGGGTAGAAGGAGATTTTTAAGTTCAGGGATAGGTAGCCTGAAGGGGTAGTGAGGTTTTGAGGAACCAGAGATGGGTAGAGCATAGGAGTTTTAAGGGGATTTGAGGGTTCAAGGGTCAGTGGAGTATAGGGTATCAATAGTTTTGTGGGGTTGAGTGAAGTGTAGCGTATAGGGGTAGTAAAGGGTTTTTACATTCAGGATGGGTAGTGTCTGAAGGCTGCTTCTTAAGTAGATTTTCTACACAAGGAGTAACAAAATCAACACAAAAAGTTTTTTCGAGCAGGTACTCAACCTGAACAGATTTTTTTTCAGCACAAAATGCATATTTTTATTTGACTTTTTTTTCAACAGGAAGGAATTGTCACAGAGACTCCAACTTAATGTTCCTGTCCAGAAGGCTCCTCCTACTGCTTTGTCCATCCCTTGGTCACTTTTCATTTGGATTTGGAGGGGGAAAGCATAGGTCTCTTTTTCTGCAATCCCTGCCTGCTACATATACCATTGCATTTTAAGGATTTTTTGTGAGGAGTCAAGTAAGTTAAAGAAATTTTAGATAAGTTTGTTGCTTGATCGAGGATTTTTTTTATTTTATTTGATTGTCGGTGGCTTGGAGTTGCAGTATGGGCCTATTTTGCATTCATCTTTTTTTTTTTTTCTAAGGGAAAAGATTTGCACATTTATTTACGTATCTTTCCCCATTTCCTTGTGTGATGTTTGGGAATTTGAACTATTTCACTCATTTTACTGTCTGGGACGTAGTCTGCCCACAGGCCAAGGCCAGCCTGCACGAAGCATTGGGTGTATATTAAAAAACCTTTATGTGATATATGTTTTTTAAAACATCTAATGATTTATGGATGGCTTGGATTAAATGCAAAATGTGTTTTTTTTAATTTTATGTTTTTCTCCAAAGTGTTAGAGCTTATTTGGTGAGGTAATTTTTGATGCCTTGGGATGTTTGAAGGTTGGAAATTTTTAATGTTGTCTTAATTTTCAGTTTTGGCATTGCTGAATTAATGGTAGTTTTTTCTTCTTTGTTTACCATGCATCCTTTCATTTCCGGTGAAGTGGCAAATTTTGTGGGACCAGTGTTTGCGTATGTGTGTGTGCGTGTGAATGTGTATTTGTGTGTGTGTTCGACTCCATTTTGTCTTTGTTCTAGGCCTACTTTGTTCTCAATGCCATGTGGCAGGGTGGCTATTTAGTGTGGCCAGTGTGCTTTTGCGATACGTCCCCATGTGTTTTTAGTTGTTGTGTATGCCTTCTTGCTTGTTGTTGTGAGCATGTGGCCAGTAGACATTTTACATAGTCGAGTCAGTATGCTTTTGTCATAGATCTGCGTTTGTTCTTTGTTGTCCATGTTTTTTTGCCTGTTGTTGTGAACATGTGACGGTGGACATTTTGTGTAGTCAGTTTTGTTTTTCCCATAAGCCTGCATGTAGTCTTTGTTGTCCATGCCTTTGTTCTTCATTGCAATGTGGCAGGGTGGCCATTGTGTGTAACCAATGTGCTTTGCTTTTGCTCCAGGCCTGCATGTGTTCCTTGCTGTCTGTGCCTTCTCCCTTGATGGCTATGTAGCAGGGCAGCCATTTGTGTAGATAATGTGTAAATCCTTTTCTTCCACTTTTCAAAGCATTTTCCTGGGGACATTGATAGGAGATACCCATGCCTTTCTGTTTTTTTGTTCATTTTTTCTTTTTTCCCTGAAATAAGTTTAATGTGCTTGAGGGTGATTGTAGTATAGTCTTTTATATGCATTTTTTCTATTCCCTGAGCCTCCTTACTTCCCATAGGATTTCTCATAGTCCCTAAGGAGACACCAGCAATTATTTTTTTCAATTATTAGATTGTTCCCTGTACCCTCTGCCTGCCACAGGTGCCTCATAAGCCATAGGTGCAAACAAGCTAAAAAAAATCAAGGATTATTCAGTTTTCCCCTGCACTCCATACCTGCCAAAGGTGTCTCATAGGCACACACTGACAATACATTTTTTTAAGGATTGTTCCACTTTCTGAGGCGCTCTCTGCCAGCCATTGGTGTCTGATAGGACATAAGTGTAAACCAGCAATATTTATTTTTAAAAAGGATACAATTTGCCCCTGCAGCCCCTTCTTGACTAGGTGTCTGATATGCCATTGGCACACACCAGCAATACATTTTTAGGATTATTCTATTTTTCCTGCACCCCCTGTCTGCAATAGGTGTGTTATAGGCCATAGGCCATAGGTGCATACTAGCAATACTTTTTTAAGGAGTATTCCATTTTCCCTGCATATCCTGTCTGCCATAGATGTCTCATAAGCCATCTGTGCACACCAGCAATAATTTAGTAAGAATTAGTCAATTTTCCCCCGCACCCCCTGCCTGCCATCGGTGCCTCATAGGCCATAGGTGCACAACTAATAACGTATCTTTTTTGTCCCCCTAAGGGTGGGACTCTCAACATATGCTTAAACAGCACAACACGGACTAATATTGTGTCTTCTCAACCCCTGAGGTGGAAGCCGGGGGCTCTATCTGCGTTTTAAAAAAATTATAGAGTGTATTTGTTTATGATTTGCGTCGCTGGCTACAAGTAGACTACTTACTTGTGGTGCACTTTTAAAATAGTTGTGGAGCTCTCACACTCTCCACCCGGATCCCCAGTGCAGCCGATTAGGCGCTGACTTGGAGGGACCGAGACAGGGGTCACAGCCGCCATCTTGAGAGGATGAGGGGTTGCAGTCTAGCTGCAGGACGCCTCCCGCCCTCCCGGGTTATTTAAATCAGGTGAAACCCGCAGCGCGCTGACTAATATTGTGTCTGCTCAACCCCTGAGGCGGAAGCCGGGGGCTCTATCTGCTTTCTCTGTTTTAAAAAATTATCGAGTGTATTTGTTTATGATTTGCGTCGCTGGCTACAAGTAGACTACTTACTTGTGGTGCACTTTTAAAATAGTTGTGGAGCTCTCACACTCTCCACCCGGATCCCCAGTGCAGCCGATTAGGCGCTGACTTGGAGGGACCGGGACAGGGGTCACAGCCGCCATCTTGAGAGCAGGAGGGGTTGCAGTCTAGCTACAGGACGCCTCCCACCCTCCTCAACACTGTATAAAAATCACATGTCCTCCCGTCGGCGCAGCGGGCGGGCGCAGCTGGCGCGCAGGCGGCGCGCCGAAGGCGTGCCAAAGGCAAGCCCGTCTGTGCCCGTCCGCGCCCGACCAGGTCCAGGGGCCATCCTCCTGGCCTTTTGGTGGGAGATAGGGGGTCATATAGCTCGGACGGACTACATCAGCTTCGTCCACCTATGTCACCTAGCTGCTGGCATTCTATACATCCATTGGATATTCCCCGTCTCTGCCTGCCTTGTAAGTCGGAGCTGTTCAGGACAACCACCAAGTCAGAAGTAAAGGTTTACTCCATGTTTCTTCCTAACTGTAGGTCTCTCTCTAAGCACAGTGTAGAAATATCTTTGCTGTTAGAAGAACATACACCGGATGCGGTCTTCTTGACCGAAACTTGGTTGACCCAAGACTCTCAGCCGGACCTGGTGCAAGCCCTTACACCTGGTTACCAGATAGTCTGGCTAGATCGACCTCAGGGTAAAGTGGTGGGCTTGCTATCATTTATAAAGATAGCTATGTTTGTCATTGCCTGATGGAGGCGATTGCTGATTGCGAAAGTCTGCCCTTCGTGATTGAATTCTCCCCTAATACCAGTTTTACAGGTATCCTTATTTACCGTCCCCCCGGACCCATTGTACAATTCCAAACATCCCTCTCTTCGGTGGCTGCCGAGCTGGCCACCTCTCCCTCAAACTTTACTCTACTCGGAGACTTTAATGTCCATTTTGATAATATGACAGACACCATGGCTACAGAGATGATGTCGAGTTTAGCTGCTATTCAATTAGAGCAACTGGTCCCTTCCCCAACGCATGTAAAAGGTCATCTCTTAGATCCCATCTTCAGTAACTGCGAAGATCTCAGAGTGGGCACCATCATCTGCCTACCGTGGATGGATCACTTTTTGATAGCCTTTACTTGGACCACATACAAATCTCCCCCGTCTACTTTCACGTCCCGTAAAATCCGAAATTGGTCCAAACTTCGGGGCTCATTAGGATGGAGGATTTTCCGCATCCTCCGGGCCGGCGGAAGCCACCGCCTGCCCGGCGGATGCGGAAAATCCTCTGCGGACCCACCAAAGACCCACCGCCACATTAGGATGGCTGGTGGGTCCTGGTTTCAGTCCGCCGCTTTTCCACCGCGGTTGGCTTACAACCGCGGCGGAAAAGCTCTAGCATGGCTGGCGGTGTCTATCAGACACCGCCAGCTATATTAGGATGGTGTAAAATGTATGCATTTCCGCTGCTGCTTTTCCGTCGTGGAAAAGCATACAGACCTTCATTTCGGGGGCCCGTTACTGGCCCCCTGGGTGAAATGGGGGTGGGGGGTGCACATGGGGGGGTACCTATGGTACCCCCCTGCATTTGCGTGAACAAAGCAGCAGGCACGGCGCGGTGCCTGCCGCTTTATGCACGCAAATGCGGTGCATACATTTTTAACATTGCGGCGGGTGCAGCTTGAAGCTGCACCCGCCGCAATGTTAAAGATAGAGGATGTGACCGCCACCCTGGCGGTCACATCCTAATTGCACTGGAGGGACCGCCACGGCCCCTGCGGACGGTCCCTCCTCCTCTAGGGTGGCGGACGGACCCAAGTCCGTCCGCCATCCTAATGAGCCCCTTCATGTAGATAATTGGACGAAGGTCCTTGGTACCACCAGACCACTACTCTCTCATGATCCATTTGTGAATAACAACGAATATAACAATTGGATCACCACCTCCTTAGATCTGATTCTCCCTCTTCACCTATGTGGGTCGAAGAGACAGAATAAATCTGCACCGTGATATACAGAAGAACTTAGGGACAAAAAACGTATCTGCAAAAGATTGGAGAGGAAATTGTGCATGACCTATGACTCCACCGATAAAGTTACCTATTGGGAAGCCATTAGGACCTATAAATTCGCCATAAAAACTACACAAGCAGCCTACTATAATGAGAAAATAACATTGGCTAAATCTAAGCCCAAAGAAATATATCGAATAGTTAAATCTTTGACAAAGCCCCCTCCGCACGTGGCAGACAATAGTAACTCTCTCTCTAGATGCAACGAGCTGGTTGATTTTTTCTTTCATAAAGTCACCACAATTTACCTTTCCTTTCCGGACCCAGTCACTGAACTACCCACCCAAAGCCCCGATCCAGTCTTGGACACAGAAATTCCATCTCAAAGTAAGCTAGACCATTTCCCTTTGTTGAATCTGGAAACATTAGAGGTTCTAGCACACCAAATAAGATCTGGCTCTCCGTGCGATCCAGCAAAGCCATTCCCCCTACACTCATGGAGTTGCTGAACTCCTCCATCTTGAGTGGGATGGTACCCTTGGCATGGAAGCATGCCATGGTACGGGCCTTGTTGAAAAAACCTGCCCTTGATCCAGCTAATCCCAGCAACTATCGCCCGAATTCCTTGCTCCCATGGGCAACCAAGATCCTCAAGAAACACATCAACACCATCTTGACACAGTTTCTCGAGGATAACCATCTCCTTGATGTTTCCCAGATGGGCTTCCACCCTAAAAATGGGACGGAGACCGCCCTGCTAGCTGTGACAGAGGAGGCGAGGCGGATCTTGGATCAGTGGAAGTGATCCTCCTCGAACTGAGTGCCGCTTTTGATACGGTACATCACAAAATTCTCGTGAACCATCTCGCCGACCTGGGTGTGTCCGGAGAAGCCCTGGCTTGGTTCAAGTCTTTTCTAACTGATAGAACCTTCCAGGTCTTTGATGGCACATCCGTCTCGTCAAGCAGGCCTCTAGGGTGTGGAGTACCTCAGGGTTCTTCACTGAGCCCTACGCTCTTCAATGCATATATGAGACCGCTGGCTGGGATTGTTCGTCCGCATGGAATTAACATCATTTCCTATGCGGATGACACCCAGCTAGTGGTTTCCCTTGTGCAGAAGAGTGGTCTCAAATCACTGTCCAATTTAGCAGTGTGCTTGGAAGAGGTTAAGAGCTGGATGGTGAGCTCCTGTTTGAAGCTCTTTTTTTTTTTTTATTTATTGAGAGTACGTGTATACATTATACAAAACGAAATCCATTTGTTTCCAGATTTGAACATACTATATAGCGAAAAAATAGTAAGCCTAAACAATTATAAACATGTGTAAAATAAAACATGAAATCCAATGGGAAAAAAGCTTTCATAGTTGAGTCAGTTTAAATCTTAACCAGTACTTTAGCTCACATTCCCCTGACCGCTCATCCTTATAGTTCTCCATCTGGCCACTGGTGCCCACAGTCGTAACCCCATCTCTCTTTTTTTTAAACCCTTGTGCTCGTATAGGGCACCCTCGATGTTATGGATGCCCAACAGCCTACATATCCACATTTGAAATGTTGGGGCCTCTAGATCTTTCCAGGCAGCTGTTATTAATATTCGTAATACTGCTACTGCTATAAAAATTAAAGCTTCCTCCTGAATCCTTAATTTTAAATTAATATCACATCCAAAAATAAATAGGGTTGGGGATAAGGTAATTTTAACTTCTAGGAGCCCCTCTAAGAAAGCCAATATCTCCGTTTTAATAGGGTTGAGTTTCTCGCAACCATAGAACATATGAACAATGTCTGCAGAGCCTCTGCCACATCTGGGGCAATCGCTATCAGCCCTCATCCCCCACTCAAACAACTTAGATGGGGTATAATACAAATTAAATAGGGTTTTAAAATGTTGAGCTTTAAGGTTAGAGGAGCGCAGAAATCTCTTGTCAAAAGTAAGAGCTCTATCCAAATCAATCTCTGGGTCCACCAATTTCTCAGCCCAGGCTGCCTCGATCTTAAGCATGTCATCTGGGGAACTTTCCATAAGGATTTTATAGAGTCCATTAATTTTACGCCCACCTCCCTTCAGATAATCCAATAGAGTGCTTCTTTCCCCCAAAATATTTCGTGGTCTTACTGATCTAATTGTGTTTACCACCTGAAGGTATTTATATTCTTGCCCTTCCTGCAGTGTATATCGTAGCTTTAAATCAGACAATGATCTGCATGCATCCTTAACCATTATTTGCCCAAGTGTTACAATGCCTTGTTGCTCTCAGTGTCTCCAAGATCCATCCATGCACAGGTTTGGGAAGAGACCAGAGTTCCATAAAAGAGTATGGTGGTTATACCTTGGAATCCCCATTACTTTTTGCACAGATGCCCAGATCCCAGCTAAACCCTCAAGTATTTTGTATCGTGATTTCTTGTAATACCTTCTTTCCGTTTTTCTCAAAAGTATCCCAAATGCTTGATCACCCAATGCCAGTTGAAATATCGATGGAATATCATCAGGGCCCCCTTCCTGAGTCACCTTCTCCTGATCGAAGAGGATTGCCATTTCTGTAAGGAGGCAGGACCAGTGGTATTTCCTGATATTAGGCATACCTAACCCTCCCCTTTCCTGAGGTAAAGACATATATTTGTTTGATCTTCTAATCTTGCCATATTGCCACAAGAATTTCATAAAGATTGCTTCAATTTCCTTTATTATTTTATCTTCTAATTTAAATGGGATAGATCTAAGTTTATACAGATTCTTAGGGAACATAGTCATTTTAATGACGTTAGCCCTGCCTATTATTGATAAATGAAGTGTATTCAATCTCCTCAGCTCTTGTTCCATTGATTTCAGGAGGGGTGTAAAATTATCTCCAATTATGTGCCCTAATTGTGAATTAAGCGTTATACCAAGATACACCACTGAATTGACATACCTAGCATCCTTTTTTGTTATATTCTTAGAACAAAGAATTTGGGTCTTAGCTTCATTCAGTCGGTATCCTGAAAATTTCCCAAACAAATTTGTCATGCTGACAATTTCCCTCATAGCAGATTCCGGATCGTTCGTAATAATGGCTAGATCGTCTGCATATGCAAGCAATTTTGTTTGGAATCCTTTTATAATTACTGGTTGTATCTTTATATTGGATAATATCTGTATAATTAATGGGTCTATGTACAGGGCGAATAAGATAGGAGAGCAGGGGCAACCCTGCCGAGTGCCTCTCGTTATATTAATTTTCCCAGAGCTCCCACCCATCAGCTGAATCTTAGCTGAGGGAGTAGAATACATTGCTCCTGTTTGAAGCTCAATGACGATAAGACCGAGCTCCTGCTCTTGGGCTCGGCAGCCCCCTCCACTTTGGAGCTGTTGTGTCCCATGAGCATGGGTGCGGTCCCTGCCCCCAGAGATAACATCAAAAGTCTGGGGGTATGGTTAGATAAGTCATTGGCCTTCAATACACAGGCTACCAAGGTGGCAGCCACCTGCTTTGGCCTCCTTAGGGTGATAAAAAAATCCTTCACCATCTTCCGTTTGAGGCCAAGCAGATAATTATACAGGGCCTTGTTCAATCCCGCCTGGATTTTAGCAATGCCCTGTACCTTGGGGTGCCAGACTATAGCCTACAAAACCTTCAACGCACCCAAAATTGCGCAGCTCGCGCACTACTTGGAGTCCCACGAAGAACGTCCATAAAGGCCGGGTTAAGAGCGTTGCATTGGCTGCCCATCAGGGAAAGAGTGAAGTTTAAATCTCTGTGTATTGCTCATCAAGCTTTCTGGAAACTGGGCCCAGAAATCAATCACTCTTTGATCTCCCCTTATTTGCCCAATAAAGCGCTTCGTTCTTCATCTGCATCTCTGGCCAAGATCCCTAGAATTTACAGAGCCAGAGCAGGAGGCCGGTCCTTCTCTTATAATGTATCAAAGCTGTGGAAAACTCTTCCTCTGTATCTGAGAATCAATCCCAATCTGTTTAGCTTCCGTAAACAGCTTAAAACTTTTCTGTTCCAGTAATTAGAACCCCTTGTTTCTTCTAATGGCAATTTTTAGTCTTAGCGCCTGGACGCCTGAGGGCAGCTGAAGCGCTTAACAAATCCCCTTTTCATTTCATTTCATTTTCACTGAACATAAATGACAATTTAAATTGAAAAAATCTTTTGTATTTTAAAAAATATTTCAACATATTATATTATTCAACATACACAACAAATACACATGAATATTTACAGGAGTGACATAGAAAGGTGACAGATTGTGACGATACACATCACAATACTAAACCATTTGTTCAAAAAACACCAACAAGAAACATCAATTTTTCTTCGTCATGTTACTAGCAACCAAAAAAACCCTAGCAAGACCTCTTCTATTTTATGTGTTCTGTTGGGCAAAAAATGTTAGAACTGGAACGTTGACGTTGTGATCCCTAATTACATGTGCATGTCAATAACATCACAGTGGGGTCTTCTTCAGGACAAAAAACTGTTGTGTATGCCCTTCAAGAATAAATCAAGAAGCGCAATAGATTGCACGGTTTATTCTGTCAATTAACCAAGAAGGATTCCAATTGTATCCGAGGTATCTTGATCCTGCTGTATCAATAGTTTCATGGAGTCAAATAAAGTATCCCAATGGATATTTCAATATTTATGGGCACATAGGCTTACCGTGAATCTCGGGCGTATCACAGGCCTTAGAGGCACATAAATGTAAACTTTTCAATCTTTAAGTAACTGAAATATTATATTTATGCATGGTTTGGAATAAATACACTATTGTTAACTATTTGTGATCACCTCACTAAATAATATTGTCTCTAAATTCAAACTGCAAATGCCGTATTTCGCTGAATTTCTTTCTTGCTTGATTGCTTTTAGGTGCACAAGAAACTGCACACGCAGTACTGCCAGACAGAAGGTCGGCAGTGACACCACCTGATATTCCTCTGCTTCCGCTTGTGCAGCTAACTGGCAACTGCCAAAGCTAAGAAATAAGTTGAAGATGGCCCCAAAGAAGGGGGCTCCTGCCAAGAAAGTGGCCAGTAAGAGGGAGAAAAAGATGCCACCCTACACCTTTCTCAGGAAACATGGTGTACATGACTCACTCTCCTATGAGCAGCAAAAGGCTGGTAGAAGCGCTCCTGCATCAATGCCTCCACTCCAACCTAAGGGTAAGCCTAGGCCCATGTCTCTCAGCAATGCAGCCACTGCAGTAATGGTGACAAGCAGTGATTCTGAACTGGATTTGTCTCAGCCGCAAAGTGACCAATCATCACAGGAATATGGATAACTGAAACTGCAGCCAGCAACAGTTCTTCCTGAAGGAAGTGCAGAACAGGAGATTGAGCTTTCTGCTGAGAAAGATGTTGCTATTCAAAATTTTGCTTCATGATCTCCAACATGAAAACAAAAGGGTACTCCACCATCTTGTGATGATCTAGACATGGGTTGGTTCACGGCCAGGTTCTAGATCTGCCATGAGAGACAAGGGAAAAGGAAAGATCAAGAAAGTCTTAGAATTATGGGAAGTTACATTGATGACGAGCTAGTGATTGTCAGAATGGAGTCTCAGAGGTCACAGAGATGACCCATTCTTTTCAACCTGCTCAGAGTGCTGTGGTTCCACCAATGCAAACATCTATATTTTTAAAATCCTCACCAAGACCTGCATCCCCAACTTCCAAAATTGAAGTACCCCCCCTACAGATAGACAAACAGCACACCCACCTACCTCCAGTTCTTCAAGCTTTGACTGTGACATACTAAAAAAGTATCCTCCCCAGTTTGGGGTGTCATTACGATTAGCAAGCTGGAGGGTGACATTACCATATGCTCTATTTGCAGTGGGAGTGTTTATCAATATACGTCAGGTTCACACTAAGGTACTGGAGGCCAAACTTCACATCTGAAAAAACATCAAGCAATCGGGTGGAAGGAGCACCTTAAAAAAATAGCTGGTGGTAATGAGAGAGGGGGAACAGCTCATTTCACAGTGATAGAAAAAGAAGGTGGCCATGAGGAAGAAGAGGATGACGGAATTACACAAATAAGACCTGTCCCCTGTCGTGAGCCAGTATTATCTGCATCAGCAACCTTCAAATGGCACAAGACTCAGATGCAGACACTGCCACAAACAGTGATTCCTGCAAGACCCACGTTGAGACTATCACCTCCTGGTCCTCTCCAGAAGTTGCCTGTGTCAGTGGCACCACAAAAGAAAAATGTCCAAACTACTATTATGGGCATGTTCAGGCAGGAGGAGCCATTCGACTGTAACCACCCAACATCCTATTTGTACAGTTGGAAGTAGGCTAAAATGTTATCACTAAACCTCCTTCCTTTTTCTTTTGTGGAAGGAAGCAGATTTTTTTTAAATTTTTGGTGACCATTTGCTTGAAATGGAAGGTTCTTAGCTGGACCTTATTTGCTAGAGTTGCTCTTCCTGCACACCATCAAGATGTGCTGCAAATTGGTTGACCAAGCTACACAGCAGAGTGCTGTTCAGGCTATCCACCTGACAACCGACATATGGACCAGTTGTCAAGCAACTGATTACATGAGTATCACTGGACATTGGATCTCTTTTATGGAGGTTAGGCAACAGCTATCAGCAGGTCTCAGCACTGAAGAAAGATTTATAGGCATAAAAGGCATGCAACAATAGCAAGGTTCGCCATGGAGAAATAGCATACACTTGTATAAATCTTGAAAAAGTTTAATAGCAAGATGTTTGAATGTCTTCAACCCAGAGGTCCCAGAATTGGATTTGATGTCACGGACAATGGCAGTAATATAGTAAAGGCCATGGCAGATGGTGGATATTTCAGGGTCCTCTGTTTGGTGCATTCCATCAACCTGATTTTTCAGGTTTTTCCCAACAAAGTAGACATAGTCAGCAACATACTTGTCATCTGCTGAAGAATCTGCACTCATGTTAGTCATTCTTTTGAAGCCTGGAATCAGTTCAGGATCATTCAGTGTGCTAATAGATTATCAGTTAAAGCCCTCATACATGAGGTTTCAACACGATGGAACTTGACCTACTACATACTGCAACATCTGCAGTAAGTACCTATGAATGACTATGTCCTTCAAAGAGCAGGGGATGCAACTGGGAAATGTATGACAATGGAGGTGGACAAATGCGGGCTAGTCAGGTGCCTGACACAAATGCTACTTCCTTTTGAGATTCTTTTTTATATTCCCTACCTGGCCTGCCTGCAAAGATCAAGACTGCCCTTAAGTGTACACTTCCATGGGAAAAGGGATACAATGCACAAATACGCACTACGCTTGGAACAGGTAACTGAGTGATTGATTATTCCTGTGGTGACTGAGAGGGTGTTGAAACACATTTTTAAACTTTATTTGTAATGTTTGGGGCCTGGGGGATGATTCTGCCTGATTGCTTGCCTTGCTGTCTTATTTCACTATCATTACTTATTTGGGCCTTTCATATACTTCTTTTCTTTCAGGTTCTTCCAAGAGAAGGCAGTTTAGTTACCAAAACTACACAAAATGCTCAAATTATTTTGCCTTTTTTTGTTCATCAACACTACAGTCCTATCTCATTTGGATCAGGATTTGGGACAGAACCAGCCCGACAGCCAGAAGAATGAAGTTAGGAAAAATGCCTATCTACTTCAATGGGAAGCAACATGATTCAAGGAAGCCTACACCTCTGAACTGGAGAGGTATGTTGATTAGAAAAATATAGAGTTGTGGCTCCAAAGTCAAACTTTAACTTAGTAGTTGTAGTCTGGGGAACTGAAACTGAACACAAGTCACATACAGCTAAATGTTACTGACATTTGCTGCATTTATCAGCCAGGTACTTACAGCTACTTGTCTGGAATTGGTGGTAAGAGATTTTTCTTACTTCTCAGTTACTCACACAAGACTGTGCCAGGCTATGCTCTGCGCTCTTGACCCTCATCCACCATGAAGCTTGCCTTGACTCTACAATATTGTCATTTACTTTTATGCATTCAACTGGCCTTCTCTTGTCCTGCTTGAAAGCTTCATAACACTCCTGCTTACTGGACCGATTCAGCCCTGCACCCAAGATAGAGAAGAATACAGATGCACCGTCCATTTGGCATTTATGTTCAGTGTAATTTTTCTTTTCTAAACAAATTACAATTTTTAGAGTTGTGTGGGAAATCCCTATTTTGTATTTCTCAACCCTAGATGACATAAAAATGAGCTACCTTGGTACTTTGGGGCTCAAGGACTCTTTGCATTTGGTAATTGAACAGTTTTTATCTTTCTTTAACAGATGTGATGATGATCAGCTGCTCATCAACTTAATGAATGTTGTGTTTGCTTTCGTCTCATCTTTCCCCCAACTTCTCCTTCCGAACCAGTCATCAAACCCCTACCCCTGCTCCCTCAGGTTGTGTGATTGATTGCCGTGTGTTTTAATAATTCACACCATAAATGGATCACACACTTGGCAGGCAGATGTGGTTAAAGTGACGCCAAATGTTACAGGATCTTCCTAAGTGAACGATAGCCTACGCCAACCTTACTACCCACAGAGGCATGAAAGGCACATTATCATAGTTTAAAGTCTTAGAACAATGTCAGTCAAGGGATAGATAGTATAATGTGCTCTATAGCCTGATTTACAAAGGTAAAATTACAAATTTTTGGTGTAAGCTTACTCTTGCAGTATAACTATACCACCAGTAAGTTTATCAGTATTAACATTACGAGTAGTAATTAACTAGCAGTAACTGCTTTTAGAACAATTGGAATTACTTACTACTCACAAAGTTTTTGCTTGTAAAGTTACTAATGGAAAAGTTACAAGTCATAAACTTATACTGAAAGAGTAAAGTAGTACCAAAAGTGTTGCTTATCTTTGTGAATCAGGCCTTCTGTTGCTTACAAAATCAGTGCAACATGGAGTAACCTTCTCCTGACTCCAGAATCGAGGTTTCTGTAAGTTTAGTTTTCATTTTTTCAAAATAAAGTAAATACTAGCTCCATAGACTTCTTGCTAGTTATTTTGTTTTACTTTTTGTCATGGTGGACTCAGTCTTGGATTATCCACTAACTCTATGTTTTCTTTCAGTCTAGTTGCCTATGTGGTAATGCTTCTGAATAATCCTACAACTGGAGTTCACCTCACAAACATCATTCAGAATAGTTGGGACCTCTTTTTGTGATGTCCTCCCTGTTAGCAGTAGCCCACTACCACCAGCATTGAGTACCCTTCAATAGAGTTTGGGAAGGTTTAGGGAAGTAGAAAACATCACTTAATCTATTCAGGTAAGAACTGGTTAACAACTTAGTCCTGAAGTTATTCTCAGGAAGGAGAGGTCATGTTTTTTGTGTATGTTGTTGGCAAACCCCATTAGTGGTAAATAAGTACAGAGGGTAGAACAAGGGCAGTAACTAACTAGTACAAAAGAATCACTGATAGGTGGCTGGGTGCTCAAAACCTCATCAATCAATGAAGTCAAACATATTATCAGTTTTTCATTCCCACTCTGGTAGCAGGGGATAATGGACTGCAGGAAGAGGCAAGTAATCTACTGAAGAACAAATACACGGCAAGGGACTTCAGGTAGGGAAATTCTAGAAGGAAAAGTGGATGTACAGTTTAATGAGCGACAATTCCAGAGACGAATGTCTCATCTCACTCCCATCACTAAACCACAATGCTACACTAACTAGTACAAAAAATACAAAGACAGATTCTAAAGATGAAGGCCCCTTAATTTATTTATTTTACATGGGAAGCCCACCCTCTTCACCCACAACATGCCCACCTCTCCCTGCAAAACCCTAAAATGTCCCTTTCCCCTTACTCTGCTTCCCACCATTTTCCACCCACTACAGGCCCACCTCTCACCAAGTTAAAAAAAAAGTCCCTTACTCCAAATCCCTTTCCCACCCTCTCTACCCTGAACAGTCCTTCCCACCAAACAATATATAAAATACATCCATTGCCTTTTGGATAGTGGTCAGCTCTCGGCACAGGATCTGCTGGCCAGACCTGATGAGTGCCAGCTCATGGAGGATGCCGTGGAGGGGATGGTGATGGGTGAAAACGTGGTGTGGGGGATCCTGGTGTTCTCACCCGGGTGTTAGTGGTGTACCCTGGTTACAAGCATTAGCATTGGCAGGTTAGAGGCGGGCCTGGCTGGTGACCGAAACAACTACAGGCCCTAGCCTTCTTTGCCTCACATCCAAGGCCACCAACCAGCAGTATTCTGTAGCCATGGCCTCCAAATTGTGGTGCCACAGCCCGGTGGCTATCTCACTCCTGGATGCCTGACCTGCTCCAGCATTAGGAGTAGCTATATCAAGAAACAAAAAAAGACACAAATTGTAATGCTCAGCACAAACACTTCCTGACATTAAAACATAACATATCATGTGTATTTGTAAAGAGCACGTTTACCCAGAAAGGTATCTTGGCATTAAATAATAGATGTGTATTGTTTATTCATACTATAGTGGCACAGTAGCTGAATATTACTAGTTCTCCAGAGCCATTGGAATTTTTGATGTGATTGGTCAGAGAGCCTAGTTTTTTCTGCACATGCATAACATAATGAAATAGAATTGACTGCAAAGAATGAAGTAAGACCATTAGTATAACTTAAAAGCGATTTTAGTTTAAAGGATTTCTGAGGGAAAAAATGATCAGACATTTTATGTGTGTTAATAAATAAATTAGCTGTTGTTAGTGAATGTGGCCTATATATGCTGCACAATTACTTGACTATGTGCCCAACATTAATGGAGCCATTCTGGCGGGTCTGCTTCTCTGCATAATGTTTTTGGGACACCTGTAGTGGTATGTTTTCAACTTATCATTAATTCCAATGGCTCTCCTCTTCTCCTCCTCCCTCTTCAATTCTACCTTAAGTCCAAACTTAAAGGCTGAAAGAGTCTGGCAGATGGGATTCTTCCCCACACATTTGGCAGATACAGGCTATCACATCTGGTGAATTACAGTAGACAGCGCATTGAATATAAATAATGCACTGTCAGGATATTTTATTCATCACATTTGTCACAGAGAATCCCACCTGCCAAACTCTAAATCAGACTCTTAGTCCCACATTACACCCTGGCCTCCATCACAAATTCTTTTCAACATATTCCTTCACCTGCCAGTGAGGAACATTAGTCTATGGGGAGGTAGGTTACAGGGTTTGGGCTAGGTAGAGGTTTAGCTATGGAATGGTTGGGTGTCACTGATCATGTAATATGCTTTTGCTTCTCACATTGGTTGATAGAAGGAAAGAATTGGAACCGTACGTCCTTATTAGAACCCATGCTTTTTAAGTCATTTGGGCAGAAAAATACGCCATATGCCAAAACAGAATTTACATTTTGGAAAGGCTGGAAAAGTAAAAATGTTGAAGTGAAGTAGTAAGTGGGCATTGGGTAACACACCTAGTCTTCGGTTTGTATGCTTGCAGACTTTGTGCCACATAGTTAACTGCAGCAGAAGGGCATTTCACCACTTACACTGCAGCCCTAAATTAAACCATGCTGAAATTTTAGTTGGTTAAATGTCATGGTCAGGGACATGATTGGCAGAATACTAAGCCTAATAAATACAGTAAAAACAGAAATTGGAGGGTGCTATCTTTCTTGGAGTCAAAGAAGCTGCGTAAAGAGTAATTCCATAATTGAGTCCTTTTATTCAGTAATTCTCTTAAAACTGGCACACGGCCAAAGTGTTTTGTTCCCGAAACTTAGCCAGTGGGAACTTCGTCAGGGATCCTATATTGCAAGTATCCAACCACAAATGGCGCATATTAGGCCTCAAGGGTTGGTATGTACAGTAAAAATTTCTCAAAGACACATTCATTCGTCATATGCTTTATATAACACTGCAATAAACCTCCCTCTTTTTGTCTGATAGATAGAGGATCTCACAATTCCAATTATAGTGAACGTGAGGAAATCCTAAGTCATCGTGTGATAACCAGCAGCAAAGGTTATCATGCCACATGCTCTGCTCCCTCCCGTCTTTAAGTTCTGACAACTATTTGTCACTTCATTACGGGCGAATAAACTAAGAATAAAAACTACTTTTGATGCCAATTGCGACTTAAGATTTCCTCACGTTCACTACACTCACTTGTACATGTTACCAAATATTCACAAGCATCCTACCGATCCTCCTTTCAGACCTATAGTCTCAGGATTAGGTTCCATTTTCTAACCATTAGGTAAATACATAAATTATTTTTTACAGAGTTTTGTGAGGACATGGAAAACCAACATTAAAGATACAACTGATTTTCTGAATCAATTGAAAACTTTGGACACTACGAACAGTCAACATTGGATACTATGTACCATAGGCGTGACCTCCCTTTATACATCCATCCCTCTTAAAACAAGAATTGATGTAATTGAATGGGCCCTATTACAAATGGACCAAATTGGAGCAAACAAAATCTTTTTGCTTGAATTGTTGGTATTCTGTCTTCAGCACAGTTATTTTCGTTTTGAAGATGACTATTTTTTACAAATAAGTGGTACCAGCATGGGATTTGGGTGAGCCCCCACATACATCAACATCTTTATGGCAGCATTTGAGGAAGAACATATTTTGCCCAATGATGAATGGAACCAAGAACTAGTCATGTACCGTTGATTCATCGACCACATATTTGTAATATGGTCAGGAACTTTAGATTCACTTGAAAAGAATAATGAGTTACTCAACTGCAGGTACATCAGGATCAAATTTAAACATCATATGAGTCACAATGAATTACCTTTTCTGGATGTCATGTTTATCAAAAAGAACTTTACCATTCAAACACAAACTTATGTTAAACTCACTGACAGAAACAATACGCTATTGTAGCGGCAGAATCGGGGCACTTTGGACGCGGGACTAGGCACTCAAGATCATTTTCACAGGCGCCATCTTGGGTGTACTTGAGGTCGGCTGGCTAGTGCTCAGGGCGATTTGGCCCTCGCACTACAAAATGCCCCTTACAATCCGTACGCGCAGTGAACGAGCGCAGCGGGCACGCCGATGGCGCACCGGAGGTGCGCCAGAGGTAAGCCCGTCTGCGCCCGTCCGCGCAAGAACGGGCTTAGGGCCCAGCACCCTGCCCTCTACCTCCCACATCCAGTATTCCAGGGACTCTTTGCTCCATTTGAGAGAGCTTCCCCCTGTGCCCATTCAGTCATAATTGATGGCCTAAGTAATCATTGCCTCCACTGCCCATATACGCTACCCATTGATGAGCCTTGTCTCCCCTCTCACACTGTTTTTAACATGGCTTTGATAAACTGCAGATCCCTGCCTAAACACACACAGGAAATTAATATACTCCTTGACCACTAGCTGGAGATTTTGTTCCTGACAGAAATGTGGTTATCTCCAGATTCTGGCCCGGATATCGTTCAGGCCTTGCCTTCAGGGTTCCTCATCCAACATCTTGACCGATCGAAGGGAAAGGGAGGGAGGATAGCCATAATACATAAAGAGCATCTCTCCTGCAGGCTTAACGGCAGCCCCAAACTTGATTGTGAAAATGTCCACTTCGCTATACAGCCTCCCCTTGTAAATCTCTCTCTGGAATCCTTATTTACCGACCCCCAGGCGCTATTGGACAATTCTGTAGCGCACTTCTGGAAATGTCACTGGCTCTGGCTAGTACTCTCTCCAATTTCATGATTCCAGGGGCCATAAATATCCATTTTGACAATGACGGATACAATGTAGCTACCGAATTGTCACTGGACCTAACGGCGTATCAGCTCCATTTGGGAAACCATCAACCCACTCACATTTTGGGGCATCTCCTGGATCCCATCTTTTCTAATATTTCTGATCTTAAAGTGCTGGCACCTGTCCCGGTACCATGGTCAGACCACTTCCTCATGCCATTTAGCCGGTGGATTCCTGTTCCCCAGCCTAGATCAGCCCCCAGTAGGCTCACACGTCCATGGTCAAAATTGGACCCGGAAAAATGTCAGCATATCCTGGAACTTTTCTCTCCAACGTGCGTGGCGGATCCAGTATTAGCGGACACAATGTTCACTATGTGGATCGAAAACTCCGTGGACATAGTTCTCCCAAAAAAACCTTCCCTCAAACCACGGAGCAAAACCACCTCGCCCTGGTTCACTAAGGAGGTCCGTATCCCAAAAAAACTTTGTAAAAGGTCTGAAAGGGCCTGGAGAAAGAACTTTGATCCTCTTAAAAAGCAGGAATACAAACTCACAATCCTACACTAAAAAAGGCCCTTAAATTGGCGCCAGCTGCATTCTTTGAAGGAAAGATTAGATCTTCCTCTAGCCTGTCAAAAGAAACTTTCCAAATTGTGAAAAATCTCCTAAAAACCCTGGATCCTCCCAGCCCTGTGCCCCCCTCGGACAATCGCTGCAACGAGCTAGTGGAATTCTTTGACCAGAAGATTCAAATATTTTGAAGCATCTCCCCCTGCATAATACTGTTGATCCGTCTGATCGGCCCATATCAGTACTACAGCAAATGGAGCCCAAATTGGACACGTTTGTTCTTATTGCATATGACACTCTTTCCCCAATTTTTCAGTCAATTAAAAGCGGTTCTCCGCTAGACTCAGCCTCATTGATTATCCTAAAATTAGTTGCACCCACAATCCTCGCCCCTATTGCGAACTTGATTAATACCTCCCTTTTACAGGGCACCGTACCCCCGAGCTGGAAGCAGGCTGTAGTCAAAGATTTACTCAAAAAACCTAATCTTGACCCTCCGGAACTGAACAATTTTCGGCCCATTTCCCTTTTGCCAGGTGTTAGACTTGGCTGTCTCTAGTTTGTAGAGGTATACACTTCTGACAAATAGGGACTCACCTCCTCTAGTCAGGGCAAGGGGATAACACACTTAGATAACCCCTGCTCACCCCCTCGGTAGCTTGGCAAAGCAGATAGGCTTATCTCAGAGGCAGTGCGTTAAGCATTTACGACCACATACAGTAATAAAGTGAAGACACTACAAACGGACACGACACAGTAGTATTATAAAAATACGAATGTTTATATAAGGCTTAGCACAAGACCAAATAACGACAAAAATATACCACAATCTTAATAAATACTCTTGGAAGGAAAAATAATAGTTCAAGCGTAGTTTCTTCTTAGCACAAAGTCTTTAGTAATAAAAGACAAGTCTTCTTCTTTAGATCACAGTTCTTGGCAACACTGTAACCCACACAGGAGTCACAGGCAAAGTTAATCCAAAAGGTTCGGCGTCGACCGCGAGGAGCGCTACGTCGAGCCTGGAGTCACACGGACCCCCAACAACACAGTACCTTGGAAAAGTGAAGCACACGATGATCAGCAGCGTTGAGCAATCCGGCGTTGCGTCTTCGGTGTCCATCAGGCCTCAGTAGTCGTCGATGTTGATGATGATGTTGCAAGAGTGAGCAGCTGTCACGGCGTCGAGAGGGCTCGGGGTCGAGGCGTCGGCAGCGGCTTCGCTGCTAGCGTCGATTGGGCCCGGCGGCCGACGTTGAGGAAGCGGGACACTGGAGCCGTTACTCACGATGTTGAGCTGGATTCGGCGGCGTCCGTCGGCGTCGAGATTGCTGGATTCTTTCAGAGGTGCTGGATTCTCAGGTTCCAGCAACAAGCACTTTTTAGCAAACGGTGAAGTCCTTTAGCCCTGTGACTTCAACAGGAGGCTGGCACTCTTCCAGCCCTTGGAGATTTCCTTGGCAAAGTTCGAGAGTACACACTTAGGTCCTCTCTCCTGGTTCCTTGGCAAAAATAAAGAAGTGACTGCAGGATTCCCCCCAGCAAACAGCACTCTGGCAGAAGGGGTAGACAAGTCCTTGGATCAGCAGGCTTCTTGTCCTCGGTTCAGGGTTCCTTGTCAGAATTGATCTAAAGTCTTGGTTCAGAGGTCCTTCTCTTATACCCCTTTTTGGCTTTGATCCCTTTGTCCATGCAGAGGAACTCCCCCTCATTCCGGGTCTGTTGTGGGTGTAGCCAGGCAGAGACACCTGGCTGATTCACGGTGCAAGGCAGGGTCCTCAGACGCCCAGCAGGAGGTGGAGCCAGTATTGTCACTGGCAGGAGCAGAGCTATCCGTCGCTCGGCAGGAGTTGGAGCCAGCATTGTATCGGGCAGGGCCGGCTATCAAGGGCTACTCTTCCCCTACTCTCAAGGCAGATGTACCACTCACCCCACACTGACTCATTCAGAACTCTGGAGCCACCCAGCTCCTGTCACACACACACCAAAACAGCAGAAACCAGAAATAGTTAGACAAGAAAATAGCCACTTTCTAAAAGTGCTATTTTCAAACCGAGTGTCCAAAAAGCATCCACCAAAACGGATGCGTTATCAAACTCAGAGTTCAGGGATGCCAAACTCGACATTGCACCATGCTCCCCGAGCCCGCTAGGATCATACCATTAATAATTCCGGCAGCCCATTCTAACTAATGGAGAGCAGGCGACCTTACGATAGTGAAGTACGAATATGGCGGTAGTTCACTATTAGGACATGCCAACTTCGTCAGGCTTGTCCTACCTTATACTTACAATGCACCCTGCCCTCGGGCCTACCATATGGGGTGACTAATATGAAGTTAAGGGAAGGTTTGGAGGACTGGCAAGTAGGCGTACTTGCGCAGCCTGTGTGACAGTACAAGACTGCACGTAGGTCTCGCAATGACAGACCTGTAGACATACTTTTAGTAGGCCGCTCGTGTGGGTGGCACAACACGTGCTGCAAGCCCACTAGCGGCATTTGTATTTACAAGCCCCGGCACTCCACGTGCACTAGACTAGGGACTGACAGTAAACCAAATAAGCCAAACATGGAATTCAATCAATACAGTAATTTAACATAGGGAGCCCTTGCACCGTGGCACTGATCAGCAGTGGCACAGTGCCCAGAGCGATATACCAGCAAAAACATCGTAAACAGAGGAGGCAAACAGGAAAAATGGAGGAGAGACTCAAGCCAATGATGTCAGGTCTAACACGTGTCCCCTCCAGCTGAAATGTGGGGAGAACTACCCTTGACCTAGGGAGTCCTCATCACTAAGGTGGAAAAATCTGGACAGATCATCAGCATTGGCGTGATCCGTACCAGGGCGGTGTTCCACCGTAAAGTCCATCCCCTGTAGGGAAATGGACCACCTCAACAGTTTTGGATTCTCACCCCTCATCTGCATCAACCATCTGAGGGGCCTGTGGTCTGTCTGAACCCGAAGGTGAGTCCCAAACAGGTAGGGTCTTAACTTCTTCAGCGCCCAGACCACAGCAAATGCTTCTCGCTCTATCGCACTCCACCTCTGTTCCCTGGGAAGTAACCTCCTACTGATGAAGGCTACGGGTAAGTCTCGGCCCTCTTCATTTACCTGAGCTAGAACAGCCCCCACGCCATGCTCTGAAGCGTCCGTCTGGACAACAAATTCTTTAGAAAAGTCGGGTGCCTGGAGTATGGGTGCCGTACACATTGCAGCTTTCAGGGTACACAATGTTACCATAATCTTTGACGAACCTCCTGTAGTAACCCGTGAGTCCTAAGAAGGCTCTCACCTACAAAATGCCCCTTACAATCCGTACGCGCAGTGAACGAGCGCAGCGGGCACGCCGATGGCGCACCGGAGGTGCGCCAGAGGTAAGCCCGTCTGCGCCCGTCCGCGCAAGAACGGGCTTAGGGCCCTGCACCCTGCCCTCTACCTCCCACATCCAGTATTCCAGGGACTCTTTGCTCCATTTGAGACAGCTTCCCCCTGTGCCCATTCAGTCATAATTGATGGCCTAAGTAATCATTGCCTCCACTGCCCATATACGCTACCCATTGATGAGCCTTGTCTCCCCTCTCACACTGTTTTTAACATGGCTTTGATAAACTGCAGATCCCTGCCTAAACACACACAGGAAATTAATATACTCCTTGACCACTAGCTGGAGACACCTCCGATGGGGGTAGCTGTGCGCTCTATAAGATTCATAAATAATAATAATAATAATTTTGTTCCTGACAGAAATGTGGTTATCTCCAGATTCTGGCCCGGATATCGTTCAGGCCTTGCCTTCAGGGTTCCTCATCCAACATCTTGACCGATCGAAGGGAAAGGGAGGGAGGATAGCCATAATGCATAAAGAGCATCTCTCCTGCAGGCTTAACGGCAGCCCCAAACTTGATTGTGAAAATGTCCACTTCGCTATACAGCCTCCCCTTGTAAATCTCTCTCTGGAATCCTTATTTACCGACCCCCAGGCGCTATTGGACAATTCTGTAGCGCACTTCTGGAAATGTCACTGGCTCTGGCTAGTACTCTCTCCAATTTCATGATTCCAGGGGCCTTAAATATCCATTTTGACAATGACGGATACAATGTAGCTACCGAATTGTCAGTGGACCTAACGGCGTATCAGCTCCATTTGGGAAACCATCAACCCACTCACATTTTGGGGCATCTCCTGGATCCCATCTTTTCTAATATTTCTGATCTTAAAGTGCTGGCACCTGTCCCGGTACCATGGTCAGACCACTTCCTCATACCATTTAGCTGGTGGATTCCTGTCATTCCCCAGCCTAGATCAGCCGCCCCCAGTAGGCTCACACGTCCATGGTCAAAATTGGATCCGGAAAAATGTCAGCATATCCTGGAACTTTTCTCTCCAACGTGCGTGGCGGATCCAGTATTAGCGGACACAATGTTCACTATGTGGATCGAAAACTCCGTGGACATAGTTCTCCCAAAAAAACCTTCCCTCAAACCACGGAGCAAAACCACCTCGCCCTGGTTCACTAAGGAGGTCCGTATCCAAAAAAAACTTTGTAAAAGGTCTGAAAGGGCCTGGAGAAAGAACTTTGATCCTCTTAAAAAGCAGGAATACAAACTCACAATCCTACACTAAAAAAGGCCCTTAAATTGGCGCCAGCTGCATTCTTTGAAGGAAAGATTAGATCT
Source organism: Lissotriton vulgaris (assembly GCF_964263255.1). Taxonomy (NCBI): domain Eukaryota; kingdom Metazoa; phylum Chordata; class Amphibia; order Caudata; family Salamandridae; genus Lissotriton; species Lissotriton vulgaris. The sequence goes on from NC_141695.1 coordinate 940,762,013, forward strand.
TCCTCTAGCCTGTCAAAAGAAACTTTCCAAATTGTGAAAAATCTCCTAAAAACCCTGGATCCTCCCAGCCCTGTGCCCCCCTCGGACAATCGCTGCAACGAGCTAGTGGAATTCTTTGACCAGAAGATTCAAATATTTTGAAGCATCTCCCCCTGCATAATACTGTTGATCCGTCTGATCGGCCCATATCAGTACTACAGCAAATGGAGCCCAAATTGGACACGTTTGTTCTTATTACATATGACACTCTTTCCCCAATTTTTCAGTCAATTAAAAGCGGTTCTCCGCTAGACTCAGCCTCATTGATTATCCTAAAATTAGTTGCACCCACAATCCTCGCCCCTATTGCGAACTTGATTAATACCTCCCTTTTACAGGGCACCGTACCCCCGAGCTGGAAGCAGGCTGTAGTCAAAGATTTACTCAAAAAACCTAATCTTGACCCTCTGGAACTGAACAATTTTCGGCCCATTTCCCTTTTGCCAGGTGTTAGACTTGGCTGTCTCTAGTTGGTAGAGGTATACACTTCTGACAAATAGGGACTCACCTCCTCTAGTCAGGGCAAGGGGATAACACACTTAGATAACCCCTGCTCACCCCCTCGGTAGCTTGGCAAAGCAGATAGGCTTATCTCAGAGGCAGTGCGTTAAGCATTTATGACCACATACAGTAATAAAGTGAAGACACTACAAACGGACACGACACAGTAGTATTATAAAAATACGAATGTTTATATAAGGCTTAGCACAAGACCAAATAACGACAAATATATACCACAATCTTAATAAATACTCTTGGAAGGAAAAATAATAGTTCAAGCGTAGTTTCTTCTTAGCACAAAGTCTTTAGTAATAAAAGACAAGTCTTCTTCTTTAGATCACAGTTCTTGGCAACACTGTAACCCACACAGGAGTCACAGGCAAAGTTAATCCAAAAGGTTCGGCGTCGACCGCGAGGAGCGTTACGTCGAGCCTGGAGTCACACGGACCCCCAACAACACAGTACCTTGGAAAAGTGAAGCACACGATGATCAGCAGCGTCGAGCAATCCGGCGTTGCGTCTTCGGTGTCCATCAGACCTCAGTAGTCGTCGATGTTGATGATGATGTTGCAAGAGTGAGCAGCTGTCACGGCGTCGAGAGGGCTCGGGGTCGAGGCGTCGGCAGCGGCTTCGCTGCTAGCGTCGATTGGGCCCGGCGGCCGACGTTGAGGAAGCGGGACACTGGAGCCGTTACTCACGATGTTGAGCTGGATTCGGCGGCGTCCGTCGGCGTCGAGATTGCTGGATTCTTTCAGAGGTGCTGGATTCTCAGGTTCCAGCAACAAGCACTTTTTAGCAAACGGTGAAGTCCTTTAGCCCTGTGACTTCAACAGGAGGCTGGCACTCTTCCAGCCCTTGGAGATTTCCTTGGCAAAGTTCGAGAGTACACACTTAGGTCCTCTCTCCTGGTTCCTTGGCAAAAATAAAGAAGTGACTGCAGGATTCCCCCCAGCAAACAGCACTCTGGCAGAAGGGGTAGACAAGTCCTTGGATCAGCAGGCTTCTTGTCCTCGGTTCAGGGTTCCTTGTCAGAATTGATCTAAAGTCTTGGTTCAGAGGTCCTTCTCTTATACCCCTTTTTGGCTTTGATCCCTTTGTCCATGCAGAGGAACTCCCCCTCATTCCGGGTCTGTTGTGGGTGTAGCCAGGCAGAGACACCTGGCTGATTCACGGTGCAAGGCAGGGTCCTCAGACGCCCAGCAGGAGGTGGAGCCAGTATTGTCACTGGCAGGAGCAGAGCTATCCGTCGCTCGGCAGGAGGTGGAGCCAGCATTGTATCGGGCAGGGCCAGCTATCAAGGGCTACTCTTCCCCTACTCTCAAGGCAGATGTACCACTCACCCCACACTGACTCATTCAGAACTCTGGAGCCACCCAGCTCCTGTCACACACACACCAAAACAGCAGAAACCAGAAATAGTTAGACAAGAAAATGGCCACTTTCTAAAAGTGCTATTTTCAAACCCAGAGTCCAAAAACCATCCACCAAAACGGATGCGTTATCAAACTCAGAGTTCAGGGATACCAAACTCGACATTGCACCATGCTCCCCGAGCCCGCTAGGATCATACCATTAATAATTCCGGCAGCCCATTCTAACTAATGGAGAGCAGGCGACCTTACGATAGTGAAGTACGAATATGGCGGTAGTTCACTATTAGGACATGCCAACTTTGTCAGGCTTGTCCTACCTTATACTTACAATGCACCCTGCCCTCGGGCCTACCATATGGGGTGACTAATATGAAGTTAAGGGAAGGTTTGGAGGACTGGCAAGTAGGCGTACTTGCGCAGCCTGTGTGACAGTACAAGACTGCACGTAGGTCTCGCAATGACAGACCTGTAGACATACTTTTAGTAGGCCGCTCGTGTGGGTGGCACAACACGTGCTGCAAGCCCACTAGCGGCATTTGTATTTACAAGCCCCGGCACTCCACGTGCACTAGACTAGGGACTGACAGTAAACCAAATAAGCCAAACATGGAATTCAATCAATACAGTAATTTAACATAGGGAGCCCTTGCACCGTGGCACTGATCAGCAGTGGCACAGTGCCCAGAGCGATATACCAGCAAAAACATCGTAAACAGAGGAGGCAAACAGGAAAAATGGAGGAGAGACTCAAGCCAATGATGTCAGGTCTAACACGTGTCCCCTCCAGCTGAAATGTGGGGAGAACTACCCTTGACCTAGGGAGTCCTCATCACTAAGGTGGAAAAATCTGGACAGATCATCAGCATTGGCGTGATGCGTACCAGGGCGGTGTTCCACCGTAAAGTCCATCCCCTGTAGGGAAATGGACCACCTCAACAGTTTTGGATTCTCACCCCTCATCTGCATCAACCATCTGAGGGGCCTGTGGTCTGTCTGAACCCGAAGGTGAGTCCCAAACAGGTAGGGTCTTAACTTCTTCAGCGCCCAGACCACAGCAAATGCTTCTCGCTCTATCGCACTCCACCTCTGTTCCCTGGGAAGTAACCTCCTACTGATGAAGGCTACGGGTAAGTCTCAGCCCTCTTCATTTACCTGAGCTAGAACAGCCCCCACGCCATGCTCTGAAGCGTCCGTCTGGACAACAAATTCTTTAGAAAAGTCGGGTGCCTGGAGTATGGGTGCCGTACACATTGCAACTTTCAGGGTGCACAATGTTACCATAATCCTTGACGAACCTCCTGTAGTAACCCGTGAGTCCTAAGAAGGCTCTCACCTGAGTTTGGGTTTTGGGCGGCGCCCAAGCCAGGATGGTATCGATCTTGGGTTGCAGGGGAGCCACCTTGCCGCTCCCTACTTGGTGCCCCAAGTACACCACGGAACCCTGCCCAATCTGGCACTTACTGGCTTTGATTGTGAGGCCTGCTCTGCGCAGGGCCAACAACACTTCCTGGAGGTGGCGCAAGTGTTCCTCCCACCTGGCGCTGAACACTGCGATGTCATCCAGGTAGGCGGCACTGAAATCCTTCAGTCCAGCCAAGACCTGGTTGACCAACCTCTGGAAGTTGGCAGGGGCATTCTTCATCCCAAAGGGCATAACCCGGAACTGGTAGAGCCCATCTGGTGTGGAGAATGCGGACCTCTCCTTTGCCCCATCAGTCAAGGCTATCTGCCAGTACCCAGACGTCAGATCAAACGTACTAAGGTACCGGACAGCCCCCAGTCGATCTACGAGCTCATCAGCTCTGGGGATGGGGTGCGCGTCAGTCTTGGTGACTGAATTGAGTCCTCGGTAATCCACGCAGAACCGAAGTTTGGGTGAAGCACCAGGCGCCGCAGCCTTCCGGACCAAGACCACTGGGCTGGCCCAAGGACTGCTAGAGGACTCAACCACCCCTAAGGCAAACATTTTGGAGACCTCCTCCTTAATGTATGCTCTGACCTTGTCAGTCACCCTGTAAGCCTTGTGCTTCACAGGAGGGCTGTCCCCGGTGTCCACGTCATGGACACTCCAGTGAGTGACAACAGGGATCAAGGAGAACAGATCAGGGAATTGTCCCAACAGTTGGCGACAATCTTGCTGCTGCTCAAGGTTCAGTGTGTCAGAGAGGACAACACCATCCACTGACCCGTCGTGCTCTTTTGAGTACAGGAGGTCAGGAAGAGGCTCGCTCTCCTCCTCCATTCCAGCATCTGTAGTGAGGAGCATGCCCACTTCGGACCTTTCTAAGTGGGGCTTTAACCGGTTGACATGCAGGACCCTCAAGGGGTTCCTGGGAGATTTCAAGTCCACCAAATAGGTGACATCGCTCTTCTTCTCCACAACCTTAAACGGTCCAGTCCACCTATCCTTGAGCGCACAAGGTTCCACAGGGGACATGACCCAAACTTCTTGACCAGGCTGAAGTTCGACCAGAGTGGCATTCCGGTCATACCACCGCTTCATCTCTTCCTGGCTGGCCTCCAGATTTGCCTGAGCAAGATCTCTGAAGCACCGAGTCTGGTTCCTAAAGGCCAGCATGTAACTGTATACATCCTGGGAAGGTTTCCTGGGAGATTGCTCCCAGCCTTCTTTGACCAGACTCAAAGGGCCTCTTACCGGGTGACCATACAAAAGCTCAAAGGGGCTGAACCCTAGAGACTTCTGCTGCACCTCTCGGTAAGCAAACAGCAGGCATGGCAAGAGGATGTCCCATTTACGCCTCATCGGTTCTTCAAGACCCATGATCATGCCTTTAAGGGTCCGGTTGAATCTCTCAACCAGCCCATTACCTTGATGGTGGTAAGGAGTGGTGAACTTGTAGGTTACCCCACACTCCTTCCACAGAGACTTCATATAATTGGAAATGAAGTTGGTGCCCCGGTCTGACACCACCTCTCTGGGGAACCCCATGCGGGAGAAAACACCCATCAGCGCCCGTCCCACCACGGGGGCCGTCACTGTTCGGAGAGGGATGGCTTCCGGGTACCGTGTGGCATGGTCCACCAAGACCAGCATGAACCTGTTGCCCAGGGCTGTCTTGGGGTCCAGGGGTCCAACAATGTCAATCCCCACCCGGTCAAAGGGGGTACTGACGACTGGAAAAGGTTGGAGGGGAGCCTTCTGCTTCCTTCCGCTTTTCCCACTTGCCTGGCAAGTGTGACAGGTTTTTCAATGGATGTCTACATCCCTTCTCATCTGAGGCCAATAAAAATTGGTGACAAGCCTGTCATAGGTCTTGTCTTGCCCCAGATGTCCAGCTAACTGAACGTCATGAGCCAACCCCAGTAGGAAGGCTCTGAAGCGCTGAGGTACCACTAGCACACGGGCTGACCCAGGCTCAGCAGTCTTAGGATCGCTATACAGGAGGTCGTTCTCTCAGTAGACAAAATGCGATCCTGACCGATCACCTGCGGTCTGGGCTGAGGCCTGCTGCCTCATACCCACAAGAGAAGGGCACACTTTCTGTTCTGCACAAAATTCTTCCCTGGAGGGACCACCATCCTGCTGCCAGTGGGTCAGCTCGGGCAGGTCTCCCAGTTCAGCAACTTGTTCCCCTGTGGGCTCCAGGGCATCCCCCTCAGGGTCTACCTCCTCCTGGACCACGGGAACGGTGGGGGCCGGTTTCCCACGCCTCCTGCCTCTTCTCTTCACAGCTGGGTCCTGGGCCATATTTTCAGGCTCCGGGACCCCATCAACACCCTTACTCGCTGTCATCGATCGAGTGGTCGTACACACCCACTCTGGCACACCCAACATTTTCAAATGCGATGCTCGCTCCACCTTAGCCCAAGGGGAGTCTCCCAAATCATTTCTCAGGAGACAATCAACAGGCATGGCGGGCCTCACAGCAACCTGAAGAGTACCTGAAACCCCCCCCCCCCATTCAAAGGAAACCTGAGCTACCTCACACTCTTTCTGGGAGTTGTCGGCAGCTATCACGGGGTAGAATGCGTGGGGAACCACCTGCTCTCTGGACACCAAGTGGCACTTGACAGCTGTCACACTTGCTCCGGTGTCTCTGAGAGCTTACACTCTATGGCCATTAATGGTCACCCACTGCCTATATTTATTAGTGTTACTAGGCAGAGGGGGTGGCAGGACCATTTCCATGTCTCCTAGCGAGACCAGGGACATCTCTGTGGGACCCCTCCGACCATGGGCAACCATCTCCTCCCCTCCCAGGGCTACACTCGCCAACTGACGGGGGGGGGTGCACGTGGTGGTGCATTCGAGTCCCTCATGGGACACTGGGGATCGTAATACGATGTCCCACCTGCTTACAAACATAGCAGGTCATTGGGCCCCTATGAACAGGTTTACCTGTCGGGCCCCTGAGGTCTTCACAGGGGGAGGCTGGGAACCCTTCCCTTGGTTCCCTTGGGGATTACTTTGAGGCCCTTTCTGGGACTCCTTCTGTTTACCCTTGTCCCCCCCACTCTTCTGCTGGGGACCCTGCCCACCTTTGGCTGAGTCTCCCACTGGACCCTTGTGGACCCTGGTACTGACCCAGCGGTCTGCCTCCTCAGCAAGTTTTCTAGGATTAGATATCTTGCTATCAATAAGGTGCTGGTGCAGCTCTGGAAAACAGTTATTCGACAAGTGCTCCCAAGCAAACAAATCATAAAGAGCTTCGTAACTTTCCACTTTGCTGCCCTTTACCCAACCATCCATGGCTCTGCAAAAATATGACACATACTCAACCCACGTCGTACCAGGCAATTTCTTACATTCTCTAAAAGCTTGTCTGTACTTCTCTGGGGTTAGCCATACCTCAACATTAAAGCATCTTTCATATGAGTATACGACATCCTATCCTCCATAGGAATATCTAACAGGGTATTTCTCCCCTCATTCACAAAGCAACCCCACAACCCCGCTGCCCAATCTTTCTCAGGGACCCGGTGGGCCAACAATGCTAACTCATACGTTTAAACCATTGGCCATTATCTTCATTCTTATTATAATCTTTGATCACATCTTTGGGAAAATAAAACCTACTTTCTGCAGGCACAGATGGGATGCTGCCACCAGAGGGATTCAACTCTAAACTCTTCGCTTGGAGCTCCATCTCCCTCACCATTTTCTCACGTTCAAAAGCTAACTTTTCTCTTTCGAACTCCAATCTTTTGATCTCCATATCAGCTTCTCTCCTTCCTCTTGCATTCTCTATCTCCAACTGCCCATCTATCTTACGTTTTGCCATTTCCATGTTGTAGGCTCGTTCCTTCGCCCTTTCTTCTCTCTTTTCAGGGAAAAGACCTTTGGAGGAAACACTGCTACCGGGAGGAGACACGGCCCATTCACTGGCACCTCCTCCTCCCCTTCCCTGGCGGTACCACCACCGCATCAGAGGGATTTCTGGCCTCTAACCAGGCTTCCAATGCTTTGAGATATTCCTCCTTTTTTGAGAGGCCTGTGATAGGAACTTTAAACTACTCGTAAAAGGATTTCATCAGATCTTTCTTGTATTTCTTTATCTTTTTCCTATCAAATTCCTCCACAACAACACAGGGGTAGTGACTCCGGCGTCACTCATGGTCCAAACTGGCAGTGTTCGAACAAGCTTCAGAACAGCGGAGAACAAAAATAGAATATCCTATCCAAAAAACAGATTGTGGCTGTGCTATGGTCTGCTTTCACTATGTAGCGTACACTAATCACTGCACATGGGTCGTAAACGCAAAGTTCAAATCCTCACCGCTGACCCACCAATGATAGACTTGGCTGTCTCTAGTTGGCAGAGGTATACACTTCTGACAAATAGGGACTCACCTCCTCTAGTCAGGGCAAGGGGATCACACACTTAGATAACCCCTGTTCACCCCCTCTGTAGCTTGGCAAAGCAGATAGGCTTATCTCAGAGGCAGTGCGTTAAGCATTTACGACCACATACAGTAATAAAGTGAAGACACTAGAAAACGGACACGACACAGTAGTATTATAAAAATACGAATGTTTATATAAGGCTTAGCACAAGACAAAATAACGACAAAAATATACCACAATCTTAATAAATACTCTTGGAAGGAAAAATAATAGTTCAAGCGTAGTTTCTTCTTAGCACAAAGTCTTTAGTAACAAAAGGCAAGTCTTCTTCTTTAGATCACAGTTCTTGGCAAGACTGTAACCCACACGGGAGTCACACGACGTTGAGGCAAAGTTAATCCAAAAGGTTTGGCATCGACCGCGAGGAGCGCTACGTCGAGCCCGGAGTCACACCGACCCCCAACAACACAGTACCTTGGAAAAGTGAAGCACACGACGATCAGTGGCGTCGAGCAATCCGGCGTTGCGTCTTCGGTGTCGATCAGGCCTCAGTAGTCGTCGATGTCGATGAAGATGTTGCAAGAGTGAGCAGCGCTCACGGCGTCGAGAGGGCTCGGGGTCGAGGCGTCGGCGGCGGCTTCGCTGCTAGCGTCGATCGGGCCTGGGGGCCGGCGTCGAGGAAGCGGGACACTGGAGCCGTTACTCACGATGTCGAGCTGGATTCGGCGGCGGGCGGCGGGCGGCGGCCGTCGGCGTCCAGATTGCTGGATTCTCAGATTCCAGCAACAAGCACTTTTTAGCAAACAGTGAAGTCCTTTAGCCCTGTGACTTCAACATGAGGCTGGCACTCTTCCAGCCCTGGGAGATTTCCTTGGCAAAGTTCGAGAGTACACACTTAGTTCCTCTCTTCTGGTTCCTTGGCAAAAATAAAGAAGTGACTGCAGGATTCCCCCCAGCAAACAGCACTCTGGCAGAAGGGGTAGGCAAGTCCTTGGATCAGCAGGATTCTTGTCCTTGGTTCAGGGTTCCTTGTCAGAATTGATCTAAAGTCTTGGTTCAGGGGTCCTACTCTTATACCCCTTTTCGGCTTTGATCCCTTTGTCCATGCAGGGGAACTCCCCCTTATTCCGGGTCTGTTGTGGGTGTAACCAGTCAGAGACACCTGGCCGATTCACAGTGCAGGGCAGGGTCCTCAGACGCCCAGCAGGAGGTGGAGCCAGTATTGTCACTGGCAGGAGCAGAGCTATCCGTCGCTCGGCAGGAGGTGGAGCCAGCATTGTATCGGGCAGGGCCGGCTATCAAGGGCTAGTCTTCCCCTACTCTCAATGCAGATGTACCACTCACCCCACACTGACTCATTCGGAACTCTGGAGCCACCCAGCTCCTGTCACAAACACACCAAACCAGCAGAAACCAGAAATAGTTAGACAAGAAAATAGCCCCTTTCTAAAAGTGCTATTTTCAAAACCAGAGTCCAAAAACCATCCACCCAAACAGATGCGTTATCAAACTCCGAGTTCAGGGATACCAAACTCAACATTGCACCATGCTCCCCGAGCCCGCTAGGATCATACCATTAATAATCCCGGCAGCCCATTCTAACTAATGGAGAGCAGGCGACCTTACAATAGTGAAGTACGAATATGGCGGTAGTTCACTATTAGGACATGCCAACTTCGTCAGGCTTGTCCTACCTTATACTTACAATGCACCCTGCCCTCGGGCCTACCATATGGGTGACTAATATGAAGTTAAGGGAAGGTTTGGAGGACTGGCAAGTAGGCGTACTTGCGCAGCCCGCGTGACCGTACAAGACTGCACGTAGGTCTCGCAATGACAGACCTGTAGACATACTTTTACTAGGCCGCTCGTGTGGGTGGCACAACACGGCAAGCCCACTAGCGGCATTTGTATTTACAAGCCCCGGCACTCCGCGTGCACTAGACTAGGGACTGACAGTAAACCAAATATGCCAAACATGGAATTCAATCAATACAGTAATTTAACATAGGGAGCACTTGCACCGTGGCACTGATCAGCAGTGGCACAGTGCCCAGAGCGATATACCAGCAAAAACATCGTAAACAGAGGAGGCAAACAGGAAAAATGAAGGAGAGACTCAAGCCAATGATGTCAGGTCTAACACCAGGTGTCAGCAACGTGGCAGAAAAATTCATCAACCGCCAGCTATCTGACTACCTTGAATCAAGCGATCTACTCAAACCCTCACAGACGGGCTTTCGCCCGGGTCAGGGTACGGAGACCGCCATGATTGCAGTTGTCGAAGAAGCCAGAAAGATCATAGATTCAGGTGGTTCAGTGGCAGTGATCCTCCTGGATTTGAGTGCGGCCTTCAACACAGTGAATCATTTTACGCTTGTCCACCGGCTTAGGGATCTTGGTATCTCTGGACTTGCACTGTCCTGGCTGAAATATTTTATATATAACCATTCATTTCAGGTGGCAGAGGGCAATTTCGTCTCCAACACAACATCAGTACACTGTGGCATCCCTCAGGGCTCATCCTTGAGCCCTACGCTTTTCAATGTGTACATGTCCCCACTCGAAAAAATTGTCACTCCATATGGTGTCAAGCTTTTGACCTACGCTGATGACACCCAGCTTGTCGTATCACTAAGTCAAAAGGACCACCCTTCCATCAACCTTTACTCCTGTCTTGGGGATATTACGAGCTGGATGGACAGATCTCCTCTTAAGCTTAACAGCAACAAGACAGAGATTCTGGTTATAGGCAACCAGGCACACTTCCGCCCTGAAAGCTTGTCGCCCCCTTGTATGGGTTCGCCCCCTGTCCCAAAGTCTGATATTAAAAGCTTGGGGATTTGGCAGAACCAAGGCCTTACGCTTAACACCCAAGCAAGGAAAACTGCCGGAACCTGCTGTGGCCTCCTTCGTACTTCCCGAAAAATTCTCCCTCTGCTCCCCGCCCAGTCCAGGAAGATATTGATTCAGGGCCTCATATTGTCTAGACTGGACTATGGTAAAGCCCTTTACCTCGGCGCTCCAAAGAAAGTGATGGCTAAACTCCAAGCTGTGCAAAATACTGCCGCCCGGCTTCTCACGGGCGTCAACAACCGTTGTTCAGCTAAACCAGCCCTTAGGTCACTTCATTGCCTTCCCATACTTGAAAGAGTACATTTTAAGGCCCTATGCACCACTCACAAAATTCTGCATGGTAAGGCCCCCCCCTATCCTAAAAGACATTATTGTTCCATATAAAACTAACAGAACTCTTCGGTCCACACATCTTCATTTGACTTCAATACCTAGGATTAAAAGGGCGCGATCAGGAGGCCGCCTTTTCTCTTACAATGCCTCCAAATTGTGGAATTTGCTTCCAATGAATATCCGCACCCAGCCTAACCTCCTTTCTTTTCGCAAGCTGCTGAAGACCTGGCTGTTCCAATAATTCCTCCTTTCTCGCCTCACTCGTTCTATCATTAGCGCTGGGACGCTTACGGGCAGCCATGTGCTCTAGAAATCTGTAAACATAAACATAAACAACTCCTCTGTAATCTTACTTTCTCTCAGATGCTTCTTATGAAAAGGTTTGCTTCAACATCAGAAGCTTACCAAAATGACGTGGTCCGAAACAAGACAAGATTTCTAGAGAGAGAGGATATCCTCCAGAATGTATTAATAAAGCTGAATCTCATGCAGAAGCTATTGAACGGAAAGACTTGTTAGTGACTAAACCTAAACAAACCATCAGTAATCAGAATGTTTTCGTCTCTAAATTTTCAACGAGATCTTTGGACATCAAAAAAATTGTTCTCAAAAGATGGGAATTGCTTCAAAAAGAGGGAGATTTCAACAACATCTTTAGAGAAAAACCCATATTCGCATACACTAGAAGTCTTAATCTGAAGGAACAGCTGACTTGCACTAAACCTATTGATAACAAACAACATAGAGGCATGAGGAAATGCAATAATTGCACTCATTTCAATAATGTTATGCAGCAAAATTTCATTACTCACACTAGAACTGGAGAAAAAACTACATTACGCTTCACTGGGGATTGCAACTCTAGTTTTGTCATTTACAGCATCAAATGTCCCTGTGGGCTCATGTACATAGGGAAAACAGAAAGGAAAATCAAAATAAGAACAGTAGAGCATAAGAGCATGATAAGGAACAGAAATACCAACTCCAACCTTGTAGTACATTGGCTTCACCATCGACATAACATCTCTCAAGTTAGATTCATGGTGATTGAAAAAATAGAAAGCAAAGAGGGAAGGGATTCCAGCCAACATTTTGAATGATAAAATTGATTTGAGCTGCTTTTTTAATAGAGTTATACCAGCTCTATTAACCATACATGCACATGTTAGGTTTCACCTTTTTTCATTTAGCATGTAGTTCCGTTCATATAATAAGGTATAGTTTCAGTATAGCACCACATGGTATTGTACATCTACCTTGATGATAACAGAGCTACCTAAATCTCCAAATTATGCACAAGAAATGTATTGGTCATGTATTACAAACAAATAGAGAGCGTTTATTGTACATGTAGGAACGTCACTTTCAACATTCAGTTATTACTGATTATCCTTTTACATTGTTATACATGTTTTCATTTGTAGTCCGTTCAGTAGAGGCTACCTATTTGAACATCTTCTTTTTCTATACTTTAGTTGTTAGTCACGTAACTTTAACACATGAGCACTACCACACTAAGATGGCCTCGGGGTACAGCGCACAGCACTTCTGTCGTCTCTTTCTAGCTTTTTTCACGTGAACGGGGACTTTTTAAAGCTCGCGGTCTTTCAATCGCAGTTCGATGAACACATTAAGTTAGCGTGTTTGGCGGTTACCTGTACACCACGAATAGCATTCCTAACAAAGGTGAGCGTTGTCTATATTCACCTTTATGTTAAACCTGTATGTAGATATAACGTTGCAGTGGGTAATCATCAGGTTTTAATTTTTTCGTAGATTTGCGAACTTGCGTGCTAATTGGCTAAGGTATGTTGTGTTCTTTATAGCTTTTGGGCAGCCATATTTTGTACGTCCTTCGTTCTTTGATAGTTTTTTTGTTCACAGATTATTCTGCGTATTTTTCCATGGCTTGTCCACGCTGCATGGTTTTACAAAGGTTAGCTTCTTTCGCTTATATCGCATGAATTTGAGTATATGCATGTTGTAGTCACTTTCATTCAGGACTTTTTAGTGATAGACTCACAACAAGAGAGTTCGATCCCCTTGAATATTTTTCTTTTTTTTTAAAACCCTTTATTGTAGCATTCAATAAAATACAAGCATGAGCCTACAACCGCAGGGGGCGGCCACTAAACAAATTTAAGACCCACTATATCACGGCACGACACAGCTCATCAGCCGACAACCCTGGGGTCCGGCAGCAATTCAGGATAGAACTTGTATTGGAATGCACAACTAAGTCACAGGAAGAGACAGAGGTTTCATGTTATATTATTTAAAGAAAGGATCAGGTTCTATACAATCAAACAGAAGAATACGGGGGACAGGGCAAGAGACAGGATATCCACGTAATAACAGCTATAATGGAACATTGGCGCCAAAGCATATGGATCGGTGTAAATGACAATACAATATACATTCTATGTTGAGCGCCAGTTCTCAGGGCCTGCCCACCCGGGAATCAGGGTAACGTAAAAAGCATGAGCACTAAACACAAGAATATGATAAAAATCCGAATGATTCGCAAGCTGTACTGATCCTGTAAGGAAGAAAAAAGGAAGGAAGAAAAGGCCATAGAAATAAAAAAAAGGCAAAATAAAAAACCCCTCCAACCCCCCACCCAGCACCCCTGCAAATGGCTACAGCCTAACCCCACTAGCAGTGTGCCTGTCGCCCCTAATAACTAAAACCCTAAAAGTAGGAAAAAGAATGGAGGAGGGCTTATCCGTATGGGCTCCTAGCCCCTTTAGTCCCCCCGCCAGAAACAGACACCCCCTATCGCAAAAAGATCAACGTATGACAACACTTATAGGAGAAATTAGGGGGCACCGTGATACAACGCCCAGCCTCGTAGATCAAACAGTTGCAGGTCGAACACCCGTAAAAGCCACTCCAAACGGTCCCGATCTAATTGATCTTAACCTTGACCCTTCCGAACCAGCACACGAACCCCCCCAGCGAGACCCAAAGGCACACAAAGGAGTCATAGAGGAGAAGGAAGTCATCAAGAATCAATCCATGGCAACTCGTAGACAGTGAGTCCACAAGAACTTCAGACACAGAAAAACTCTCTCTCCTAATGGACACTCCCAATGTATCTTGCCCCGGAGTCGTAAAGTCACCAAGAAAAGAGAAGACGACCACAAAATGAAAGAAAAGTCAACAACAAAAGTCTTGTGGAAGGGAAAGCCTTTCGGTACCTCGAAAGTCGATAGTGATGGAAGGTTTGGCGGTACACTGACGACCTCGGGAACACCGTCCTCCAGGGCACCATCCGATGGTTCCAATACTTGCTTCCTCACGGGGTCCTCGCACGGAGTCAAAATGGCCGCGGCTTGAATGGCTGCAGATTGCTGTTCCAACAGTGAGGCAGGGTCCGGTTCCACAACGAGCATCTCAGATAGGCGCGTATTTAATTTGTTCAATAAAACATCCACATGTGAATGAAATGCCCAAATCTCTGCCAATATTGACCTCAGCGATGGCTCAAGCACCGTTCGATCCATAGTCTCACGCCTGACACCAATCATAATCACCTCCCCCGGTGAATCTGGCATCCTCGGGGGGGGGGGACAAACAGGATCACGCATGGGCAGATGCGAAGGGTGACCAGTCTTTATTTGCAGCCACGGTCAACTCGGTTAACGCCGCAGGCCAGAGACCCCGACCCACTGAACCCCGGCAGGGCCCAACACCGGGTCCGCGGGATGGGGACCCCCACCCACAGTCAACAGCAAGCAAAGTCACTCCTCCATCAATGCTGAGCAATAGAAACGATCGCTGCCAAATTCGGGCTTAAAAGAAGCCTCCACTCCGATTGACCGGACGCTGCCTGGGTCTCTCAGCCGATGTTGTTGCACTGCAGCCCGGCTGTGAAAGTACTCGAGGCCCCGGCTTCCCCGCTGGAGTAGGCCACAATCTTCAACTCGATGCAACTTCGACAAACCAGCCGATAAAAGTTTCCGGATTTCACCATCGGAGTGCGGAACAGTTCATTCACACAGAGGCTAGGCGTAAAATCAGGATAATGTACAGGATCTTGTGGAGGGATATGGAGGTCGGCGGAGCCAGGAGCCTAAGCAGCCATCTTGTTTGCCAGCGTAGCTCCTCCCCCCCCTTGAATATTTAAAGCTCACTCACCGGACGTGAACACATCACTTTCAATCTAACCTTCACCCGGATACGCAAATACTCACTATTTCTATGAGCGTTTTTAGCACGAAGATACTAAAGTTCACCTTGCGCATTTGATTTATGTCACACTGTTATTTCACATGTTTCAAGCACTCCTTTACCACTGAGCTTTTCTACCCTTTAATTACATTCATTGGTAGATATAGGATACTGGACTATGACTGCTAAACTTTATTTACTGTGCATGCTGCCATTGGTGTGACTCAGAATCATTTTAGTTGGCCTATAACTATGAATGTATAAGAATTGAAGTAATGTTATCATGACACGATATTTAGTAAGGTGCAATGAGTATTTGTTTTCACATCATTTCTTTCACAGTGGCCCCTGAGGGCCAACCACCAACAATCTCCGTTACCATTTATTTCATGTTGAATGTCAAACCATCATTATATATGTATGATTGATGAAAACATTATGTATATGTAGTCATGAAGGAATGACTTTTCAATGGAAAATATGTAAATATTCAAAGATACAATATGGGATGAATATCGTCAACGAATAAGAAAATTATAGAAATAGCGATAAACCCAAGACGATGTGTAAAGTGTTATTTTTGCATGAAAAAGTTAAATTTTTGTTATAACATTTAAGTAAGAAGTGTGAAATAGATTCCCCCCAGCAGTGCACTTGGTTCAGGTCATGACAATAGTCTTGCACCTACACTCTTAGATTCAGATAAGTTAGGGACAGGCATCCCTATGACACCCAGCAGCACACTATAGATAGAATACAATCGCTTCATTTTTAGTAAGAACCAGACAAGCATTTACCCAATAGGTGTGCCAGTGACCTAATTTCTGTTCAGTCTATTACTAATTGCCTACCCTAAAATTACATTTTCAACTATTCATTCATTCCAAAGAATGATTTTGCTTCTCCGCCCCCCTTAACTATTGATGGTCTAAGTCAGTCTCTCTTTGCATATGGCACCTGAGGGAGATTGGAACTGTTTGAGCTACAAAGATCCACAGAGAAGGCTAACATCCATGATATACTACTACTGTAATAGTGGCATCTCTTAAATCAGCCTAAGCGAGCACCAGGCTCACACTGGAACAGAATCCTGCCAGTGACGTGAATTGACGTCCACTCCACGCCTACGGCCCTACACCTACCTTGTCAGGCTGTCACCATGGACCACTACTCTGGATGCCAGGACCCATATTTATCAAGGGTTTGTGTTGCCCTTGCTCCAGCAAGATGGCGCAACAGCAATGCAAACCCTTAAATGATATTGACCAAGCCATGCTGAGTAAATCTGAAGTAATGTAACAAGTGCAAGTTGCTGCCTTGTTTTATTCTGTGCCAGGAATGCGTTACATGGGTGGAGACAGAGAGTGGCTGTTTCCGACACATCCATGCCATATCAGAGTGGTGTTAATCAATTTATCTTCCAATGAAAATGTCTGCATTCTAATCATACTGTTGATATTGGGCAAAATTCCTCTATGTGTCTATGACATATCAACAGGATGATCGCAATGCTGGCATCATCATTGGAAGAGAAATTGATCAACACCATGCTGATATGGCAGCCAAAGATACAACATTGAGTGAGAGACAGCTACAGTCCTTTCTTGCTGATTAGAATGCCAAATTCTCCAATCGGAGCAATGTTTCTGACATTTTAAAGGATGAAATAAATATGCATGCCGTTTTTTAATTGAAAAGCACAGAGGAAGGCATAATCACCGAAACGTGCCTGCTAGATTTAAAGGAATTCTTTGATGGCTACCATGCAAGTGCTCCGTATTTTCTTGTTAAACATACATATATATGCACACATACACAATTGCTTATATACAAACACGTGTTTTATATTTTATCCCTTTCGGTGCTCATGGCAGAATAGTTCCATCATGAGCACCAGTGCTACTGTGTTCATGACAGAACCATTCCGTCATGAGGACAGGGGCACAAAATCCCTCTGCTGTAAATAGCCCAAGAGCTTCCCCAACCTCCTAAGGCCCTTCCCTAGTTTTCAATCTAATGACGATCACGCGCATGGCGCCCTGTCGTTATTAGATTGAAAACAAAACTGAAACTTTGTTTCAGTTTTAGTGTTTCAGTACTCGAAACACTTGGGAGAGGTATTGTTGGAAAGGGAAGAATCTCCCCTTTCCAATGTTACCCTTCCCTAGTGGATCCCTGCTTGAGGATCAACCCAGTAGGACAATCCCCAAGCTGGGGTCTCTCAACTAGCACCAGGGAGGGGGGAGCGGCCCCTTGGGCAAGGGCCTTTTCTCCCCCATATTGTTTTGGGCACAACAGTCTTTTTGCCCCCCCCAGCAAAACTCTGGGCGGTGGGGGCACCCCAGTTAAATGTCAGTCTTTCTGCCATCCCCGGGGGGCAGTAGTCCCCAATCTGCCTGTTCTGGGTCTAAAAGCCCACTAGACACCAGGGATTTTTTTTATAGATGTTGGAGTGGGGGCTGCCAGAGGAGGGTATGGCAATGCCCCCACCCTACCCCCAGAGAAATATCAGTCTTTCTGCCCCCGGGGGGGGGGGGGGGGGGGGGGGAGCAGGAATGCGTTACATGGGTGGAGACAGGGGGTTAGGGAAAGCATTGGATAGCGTAGTGGAAAAAATTACTATTCCCACTCCAGTGAGTGCAACATTAGGGAAAGCGTTGGATAGCGTAGGGGTAAAAATTACTATTCCAACTCCAGAGAGTGCAACAGTAAGGCAAGCGTTGGATAATAAGAGGGTAAAAATTACTATTCCAACTCCAGAGAGAGTGACAGTAGGGAAAGCGTTGGATAGCGTAGGGGTAAAAATTACTTTTCACACTCCAGAGAGCGCAACAGTAGGGAAAGCATTGGATAGCGTAGGGGTAAAAATAACCATTCCCACTCCAGAGAGTGCAACATTAGGGAAAGTGTTGGATAGCGTAGGAGTAAAAATTCATATTCCCACTCCAGTGAGTGCAACAGTAGGGAAAGCGTTGGATAGCGTAGGGATAAAAATTACTATTCCTACTCCAGAGAGTACAACAGTGGGGAAAGCGTTGGATAGCATAGGGATAAAAATTACTATTCCAACTCCAGTGAGTGCAACAGTAGGGAAAGTGTTGGATAGCGTAGGAGTAAAAATTACTATTCCCACTCCAGTGAGTGCAACAGTAGGGAAAGCGTTGGATAGCGAAGGGATAAAAATTACTATTCCTACTCCAGAGAATGCAACAGTAGGGAAAGCGTTGGATAGCGTAGATATAAAAATTACTATTCCCACTCCAGTGAGTGTAACAGTGAGAAAAGTGTTGAATAGCATAGGGGTAAAAATGACTATTCCAACTCCAGAGAGTGCAGTAGGGAAAGCGTTGGACAGCGTAGGGGTAAAAATTACTATTCCCACTCCAGTGAGTTCAACAGTAGGGAAAGCGTTGGATAGCGTAGGGGTAAAAATTACTATTCCTAGTCCAGAGAGTGCAACAGTGGGGAAAGTGTTGGATAGCGTAGGGGTAAAAAATACTATTCCAACTCCAGTGAGTGCAACAGTATGGAAAGCGTTGGATAGTGTAGGGGTAGAAATTACTATTCCCACTCCAGTGAGCGCAATAGTAGGGAAAGTAAATACTTCATATATAAATATAAATAACATAAATATTAATACCAATTACAAAATAATTAAAATATTTTACAATATTATGTAATATATTAATTAATCAATTAAAATGAAAAATTAAAATTAACTAATAATAAAAATTACCTACTAATACTAATTATTTACCAATTACCAATACATTAATTTACAATATACAAAAATAAAAATTAGACACAAAAAAATATTTAAAAAATATAATTACTTACAATTAAATTACTTCCCAAGCTATTCCCCTATAAACACACAACCCACTATAGAAAACATTGTAATAAAAGCAACATATTTATCAATTATTCAATTACAATAAATTACAAATTATATTTTAATTAATTACCAATTAATAATTAATTACCAATTAATTCTAAATAAATAACAATAAATAAAATAACATATTTAATTAATTATAATTAAATTACTTCCCACCCTATTCCCCTATAAACCCACAGCCCGCTACAGAAAATAAATTACTAAAATTAAGATATTTATCAATTAATCAATTAAAATTAATTACCAATTATATTTTAATTATTTACAAAGTAATAATTAATTGACAATTAATTATATATATATATATATACCAATAAATAAAATAACATATTTAAATAATCATATTTAAATTACTTCCCACCCTATTCCCCTATAAACCCAAAACCCGCTACAGAAAATAAATTACTAAAATTAACATATTTATCAATTAATCAATTAAAATTAATTACCAATTTTATTTTAATCAATAACCAACTAATAATTAATTACCAATGAATTCTAAATAAATACCAATAAATAAAATAACATATTTAATTAATTATAATTAAATTACTTCCCACCCTATTCCCCTATAAACCTACAACCCGCTACAGAAAATAAATTACTAAAATAACATATTTATCAAATAATCAATTAAAATTAATTACCAATTAATAATTAATTAACAATTAATTCTAAATAAATACCAATAAATAAAATAACATATTTAATTAATCTTAATTAAATTACTTCCCACCCTATTCCCCTATAAACCCACAACCCGCTACAGAATTATATTACACAAAAATTAAAAATTAATATTAACTTACCTTAAATTCGATATTTTTGTTGTCTATATTATGTCTAGTCGATATTATGTCCATTCTATATTTTTGATTCGATATTATGTCCATTCTATTCGATATTAACATTTTCTAGTCGATATTTTGGTAGACTATATTATGTCTAGTCGATATTATGTCTATTCTATATTTTTTACTCGATATTATGTCTAGTCGATAATTAAAACTCGATATTTTGACTCTATACCTCCAAAATGACAAAACAACCTGGTTTTGCAAGTGGGGGTCACCTGGGTTTTTGGCCCCGGGCTCGGTGGCCATCTTAGAAAAATACCAAACCCACAAATTTCTGAAAACTAGACACCCGGGGGAAGTCCAGCGAGGTATGGCTTAAGTGGATCCCCCAACATTTTCCTACCCAGAAGGCCCTGCAAACCTCAAATTTAGCTGAAAAAAACAAATTTTCAAAATATTTTTGGGTGGAATCATCGTGCAGGAACAAATGTCCTACTCCAGAGCGTTCCCCTCAGTCTCCCAAGTAAAATTATATCTAACTCGTGTTGGTAGGGCAAGTGCCTGTGACTGGAAAGAGCCCAAAACATAGAGAATAAGGGTATAGCACCAAGAATTCTAAGCAGTAAACAGCCATTTCAAAGATTGTTTTACTTTGCGATACAATTACAACGCATGTATTACCACGCATGTGTTGTACATTGCGAAGTCATTACTACGCATTTTTTTAGAATGCATTGACATTTACCAGGCATGTCTTTACAACAAATTTCTTTGTAAAGGTATTGATAGTAAATGACCATGCGTTCTAAAAAATGTGGACGATCCACGTCGTTGTAAGGAAACAGAGGCTGTTTTCCTCATAATGACGGGCACCACCACTCTGAGACGACATGAAGAAAGGAAGCAGGAGGAGAGAGGAACCATGAGGAGAGAGAGGTAAGGGGATTGGGCATGGGGTGGGGGTTATTTTTTCAGGGTTTAGGGGGTGTACTGGTGTTTGTTTAGTGTAGGGGCTTGTGCTGGGGGTAGTGTTTTAGGGTTTAGGGTAGTGTAGTGGTGTTTGTGTAGTGTAGGGGGTCATGCTGGGGGTAGTGTTTTAGGGTTTAGGGTAGAGTAGTGGTCTTTGTGTAGTATAGGGGGTTGTGCTGGGGGTAGTGTTTTAGGGTTTAGGATGGTGTAGTGGTGTTTGTGTAGTGTAGAGGGTCGTGCTGGGGGTAGTGTTTTAGGGTTTACAGTAGTGTAGTGTTGTTTGTGTAGCGGAGGGTAGTGTTTAAGGGTTAAGGGTAGTGTAGGGGTTTGTGCTGGGTAGTTGTTATGTTATGTTATGTTATGTCATGTTAAATTTAATTTCTATAGCGCACGGCTACTTGATTGGAGTGTCCCGGCACTTTATATTGGCAGCTCATAAGAGAGAAACATAACAACAGATAAAAACATTAATTGACAGCAGAGGGAAACATACTAAAGGGTAAAAAGCAAGGTTTTAAGGCCCTTCCTGAAAGACAGCAGATTAGAGGTACCGCGTAAGGCCAATGGCAGAGTGTTCCAGAGCTGTGGTGCCCTCAGTCTGAAGGAGCGCCCCCCAATACGGGCCCTCTTTACTCGGGGAACCACCGCAAGAAACAAAGATTCCGATCGCATAGATCGGGCCGGGCGGTAAAAGACCAGCTTACGCTGAAGATATTTTGCTCCCGAGCCGAACAGCGCCTTATGAGCCAGGGTCAGCGCCTTAAAAACTATCCGCTTCCGGATAGGCAGCCAATGGAGCGACTGCAAAAGGCTGGACACTCTGGCTCGCCTGTGAAGGCCAAAAATGGCGCGTGCAGCAGAATTCTGCACAACCTGCAGCCGCTGTACAAGATATTCCAGAAGACCCAGATAAAGGACGTTGGCGTAGTCCAATCTGGAGCCAATTAAGGCTTGCACCTTAATCTTCCTGTGCTCTTCTGTGAGCAGAGGAAGAAATTTCCGGAGCATCTTGAGAATGCCGAAACATGTGCCCGTAAGACCGAGGATCTGAGATCTCAGCGTCAGACCATTATCGATATTGACTCCCAAGTTTTTTGCCAGCTGGGATGCCCGCGTTGGGGGGAACATATGCATCGGCCACCATGCCTGCCAGTCAGGGTTTGAGGTACAACCAAAGAACAGCACCTCCGACTTGTCAGAGTTACATTTGAGGCTGTTCTGCTGAAACCAATTGAAAACAGCCCCAAGACAATCCCAAATGCCCTCTCCGTCAAAATCCTTGCCTTTCCTACACGTGAAACGATCTGGGCCCCAAAGGAATCCACCAGTGCCGCCAAAGGGGTCATAGAGATGTTAAAAAGAGTCGGGCTCAACACGGAGCCCTGCGGAACTCCGACTCCCAATGGCGGCATCTCAGCGGAGCTAGGAGAGGCCCAGACCGTTTGTCGACGGCCAGCTAAAAAGGATGTAAACCAGCTGAGCACCGCCCCCCTCAGACCGATGTTATAAAGTCCGGCGAGGAGCCCCTGGTGGGGGACGGTGTCGAAGGCCGCCGACAGATCAAGCATGACGAGCATGGCTTTGCCTCCTGAATCCAGAGCCTCCTTGATGGCCTCAGACACCTCCAAGAGCGCCGTCTCGGTACTTAAATTGGGGCGGAAGCCAGATTGAGTGGAGTGCAACAGGCCATTGGTTTCTAAGAAAACAGAGAGCACACTATGCACATGCTTCTCTGTGATTTTAGCCAACGCCGGAAGGAGAGAGATTGGCCTATAATTGGCCAACATCTCGGGGTCTAGGCCAGGCTTTTTAAGGAGGGGGATCACCATTGCCCGCTTCCAAGTCTGCGGGACCACCCCCTCCCTCAAAGAGAGGTTCAAAAGTGGGTTAACCAATGGGTTTACCACAGCCGCCATCTTCGCCAGTATAGGGACAGGACTGGGGGTCAGGGGGACAGGACTGGGGGTCAGGGGGTCGTGCTGGTGGTAGTGTTTTAGGGTTTAGGGTAGTGTAATGGTATTTGTGTAGTGTAGAGGGTCGTGCTGGGGTAGTTTTTTATGATTTAGGGTACTGTAGTGGTGTTTGTGTACTGTAAGGGGTCATGCTGGGGGTAGTGTTTTAGGGTTTAGGGTAGTGTAGTGGTGTTTGTGTAGTGTAGAGGGTCATGCTGGGGGCAGTGTTTTAGGGTTTAAGGTAGTGTTGCGGTGTTTATGTAGAGTAGGGAGTTGTGCTGGGGAGGGATTTAGGGTAGTGTAGTGGTGTTTGTATAGTGTAGGGGGTCGTGCTGGGGTAGTGTTTTAGGGTTTAGGTAATGTAGTGGTGTGTGTGTAGTGTACGGGATCATGCTGGGGGTAGTGTTTTAGGCTTTAGGGTAGTGTTGTGGTGTTTGTGTAGTGTAGGGAGTCATGCTAGGGGTAGTGTTTTAGGGTTTAGGGTAGTGAAGTGGTGTTTGTGTAGTGTAGGGGGTCATGCTGGGGGTAGTGTTTTAGGGCTTAGGGTAATGTTGTGGTGTTTGTGTAGTGTAGGGTAGTATTATAGAGTTTAGGGCAGTGTAGGGAGGTTGTGCTGGGTAGTGTAAATGTAATGAGAGGGCTGTCACTTACATTAGAAACTTTACCCCGACTATACTTTTACCAGGGATTTTTTTGCACTGTTATGGCATACGTGGTAAAGGCATAGTTGGGGTAAAAGTTTTTGTTGTAATGGTATCTCATTGCATTTGACAGTGCGTACTAATACCCGCGTTGTAATGGTACCGGTTGTATTGGTATGCGTTGTATCGAATGCTATTCATTCTAAGCGCTTCATTTAAAAAACATTTTTTGTTTTTAGCCAATTCTGCATTGGACACCCACACACGTGCGGTATCATTCTACTCGGGACACTAAGGAGAATGCTGTGGGGTAGGACATTTGTGTTGCCATGGTAATTCCACACAAAAATATGTGGAATTTTTTCTTTTTTTTCATCTGAATTTGAGGTTTGCAGGGGATTCTGCGTAGGGAAACATTGGGGGATCCAGACAAGCCATACCTCATTGGACTCCCCAGGGTATCTAATTTTTAGACATGTGTGGGTTTGGTAAATTTCCCTAGATGGCGGTCAGCCTGGGCAAACCCCCTGCCCCCCCCTCAAAACCAGGTAGTTTTCTTATAAGTAATTTTGAAGTCTCCACAGTACGATTTGGTCCATTTCCTGTTGCAGCCACTATGCTTACCCACGCAAATGAGGTACCATTTTTATTGAGAGACCTGAGGGAACGCTGGGTGGTAGGAAATGTGTGTCAGCCTATTGATCCTACAACTTTCCCACACAGAAATGTGAGAAAAAAAATCGATTTTTTTCCACAAAATGTGAGGTTTGCAGGGGATTCTGGGTAGGGAAATGTTCAGGGACCCAAGCAAGCCATACCTTTCTGGACTTCCCCGATTGTTTAGTTTTCAGAAATATGTGGGTTTGGTAGGTTTCCCTAGGTGGCCGCCGAGCCTGGGGCCAAAACTCATGGGAACCCCCCCCTTCCGAAGCCAGGTTGTTTTGTGATAGGTGATTTTGATGTTGCCTCAATAGGTTTTGGGCCCTTGCCTGTCACGGGTACTTGGCCCACCCACATGAGTGGGGTACCATTTTTATCCAGAGACCTGGGGAATGCTGTGTTGAAGGAAATTTGTGGATATACACAGATTCCTGAACTTTCCCACACAGAAATGTATGAAAAAAGTGATTTTTTTCTGCTAAATTTGAGGTTTGCAGGGGATTCTGGTTAGGGAAATGTTGGGGGACCCACGCAAGTCGTACCTTGCTGGACTCCCCAGGTTGTCTAGTTTTCAAAAAAGTGTGTGTTTAGTGGGGTTCCCTTGATGGCCGCTGAGCCCGGGGCCAAAAACTCATGGGACCCCACTTGCAAAACCAGGGTGTTTTGTGAAAGGTAATTTTGAAGTCGCCTCAATAGGTTTTGGGCCCTTGCTTGTCGTGGGTACTTGAGCCACCCACAAAAGTGAGGTACCATTTTTCTCGGAAGACATTGGGGAATGTGGGGTGGGTGGAATTTGTGGATCCATCCAGATTCCAGATCTATCCACCACAGAAATATGAGAAAAACTTGTTTTTAGACACGTTTTAGGTTTGCAAGGGATTCTGGGTAACATAACCTGATGAAAGCCAGTCAAGTTACCCCATCCTGGATTCCCCTGGGTGACTAGTTTTTAAAAATGTATAGGTTTGCTAGGTTTCCCTAGGTGCCGGCAGAGCTATGGTTCAAAATGTACTGCTAGGCACTTTGTAAACAAAGGGTCAGTTTTCACTGTGAAAATGTGGTGTGTCCATGTTGCATTTTGGGCCGTTTCCTGTTGTGGGCCCTAGGCCTACCCACACTAATGAGGTACCATTTTTCTTGGAAGACTTTGGCGAATAGAGGGTGGGTGCAAATTTGTGGATCCACGTAGATTCTAAAACTTTCCACCACAGAAATGTGAGGAAAATTTATTTCTTTAAACACATTTTTAGGTTTGCAAGGGACTCTGGATAATAGAACCTGGCGAGAGCCAGTCAAGTCACCCCATCCTGGATTCCCCTGGATGTCTAGTTTTAAAAAATGTATAGGTTTGCAGCTAGGCATTCTACAAATAAATGGTCAGTTTTAACTGTAAAAATAAAGTGTGTGCACATTGTGTTTTGAGCCGTTTCCTGTAGCAGGAAGTAAGCCTACCCACACAAGTGAGGTACCATTTTTATTGGGAGACTTAGGGTAACACAAAATTGTAGAACAACTGTTATAACCTATTGACTTTCGATGCATTTCTGCCTTCCAAATGAAAGACAATATGTAAAAAATAAGTCATTTTGAAAAAAGACCTAAGATTCTCCTGCTAGCATGGTCACACAATACCTACATCAGCAGGGACTGAAATTGACTTGCACCCCACGCCCTCTACTATTGTACCTTTTATTTCCCCAGAGGAGGAGTGGAATCCCTATTCCGTCTCCACATCAGAAGCAGATGTGGTAACTTCAGAGGTCGGGCCCTTTAAGAAAATCCCAAACCAAGAGCAGACCGCCCTCTGTTATGACGTAGGCATCTCTTGGCCAACAAGAAAGGAGGACAGCCTTTCAGCTGGATGGGACGTTTCCAGGAAGGACGGAATGTGAGCCGCCATACAACGCAGACAAAAGACGCGTGGAGATTGCTGTTGAAAAAGGAATCTAGGAAGGAACGACTAACCCGCAACAGCTGAAGAGCCAACGTTCACGCGCTACCTCCAGCCACGCTTCAGAAGAAGCGTGGCTAACAAAGGTACGGAACAAGATTGCGGGGTGAGTCGGGACACGGGAGAGGTGACTTTCTGCATTCTATCTCCCCTTTATGTTAGCCCATTTCCTGAGCACGAGCACTTCAATACTAGGACAAAAGAGCACGCGTGACCTCCTCACTCTCTACCCCAAAAAAAAAATATATATATATACAGGACGCTGATTGTGGTCCCTTTTTCTTTTGTTTCTCTCATGCCAAGGAGACCGTCGGACCAAGACCCGACCGACACTGACGACAACACTTTCCCAAAGAAGCCCCAGTGAACCGGACTTATAAAGGCGGACTTTTTGTGTGTCTTAACTCTGGCTTCTGTAAGAAAACGGTGACAAAACACAATACAGCCCGTAGTGACCTAGACCAGGTCTCTTGAACCTTTATCCCTAAGTTCACATATGGGTACTCACTGTCAGACCTGTCAGCCCTTTGGGTGGTCCCTCCTTATATTTCTTTCTTTTTGCCTTCTATTTTTGCGTCCACTATGTTTTTTTTTGGTGTTGACCTTAGGTCTCTGGGCGCCCCATTGTTACCAATTAATAATGAGGCGCAGGTGCTCCTTTAAAATGGAGGAAGAGTAGGAGCTCCTTTACAAATTGGTGGCCTGTCAACTGTCATCTCAGAGCCTTGGGCCATAGGATGACAGAAGGGGTTCCAGAACCTTCTGTCCACTCCAGTCACTCTGGGCCCAGGCTATAAATAGAGGAGGGCTGCATCGGCCATTTTGTGTGAAGTGAGACTAGTCAGGAGTTAAGGCTTCTAAGTGGGGAGGATGGTGCACTGAGGGGGGTCTGACTGTCTTTGGGCCTGCTACCCCTCTCTGCTGACGCTACCCCCTGTTGACCTAGCCCTGCCATCATCATTTTCTCTGGGGCCACCTCCCCCCCTTGTGTCCCCTCATAGAGGAACCCTGGACTAACTCTGGTGAGCTGAGGACATTTGAGCTGGGATTTGAGGGTTTGGTGTTGTTGCCTCCTGTAGGGGCCCAAGACCTCTGCCCTAGTTCTCCTCATCCTTGCTGCCGCCTGGAGTCTGGTTGCGCAAAGACTCTTAGCCGCCCCGCCAGAAACCCACCTGAGCCTATACTTCAGATAGAAGAGCAGGATAAGTCACCGCCGCTATCCCTGGGTTCATCGGCACTCTCTGCGTGGACCTTACCTCATTGCTGCTGGCCCAGTCGAAGCTCCTACCGCTGGGCTGCCGCTCTTTTGCCCGGGGCTGGTAGCGTCTGCGGGCTCCCACTGAGGAGATCCTGGGGGGGGGGGCTGGTGTTGGCAAGTGGAGTGGTGATGCCTCAGGGAGGTTGAGACGGTGTGGCTTTGGCCTAGCGAGAGGCCGCTCCGACGCTGACAGAGTGAGCATCAGGAAGAAAGGTGCGGGATCGAAGGAGGCTGAGACCGGGTAAAGATCCTTCCCTCTGTGAAGACCGAGAGGGAGGGACGTAGAGTCAGCTGGGACGGCCGGAAGGGGGACTCTGCAAATCCCCAGTTCAGGCTCAGCCGTTGGGGGCCTTGACATCGCAAAGGCCTGATCACCCGGGTTGCAGGTATCGGCTGGATAGCTGGTTGGGCCAAGGACTCTAAAGGAAGCCGGTAAGATCGCCGAAGTGTTGTGTGGCGCCTCAGGTGGCGAGGGTGCCCCATTGCTGCCTTCATAACTTAACTGGGGTCTGCTGAAAGTAGTGAAAAGAGTAGAAAGAAGGGGAGGGGGAACTGTGAACATCCAAGCCCAATTTAAAGTGGAGGGAAGCACTTAAGATGGGACTGATTCCCCCACACAGTTCTGCAAAAGAGGGACTTTAAAGAAGAGGAAAGTAAATCGGCAGAAGGTAGAAGCTAATTGACTTTGCTGAGTCTTCAAGGGCACTGCCATTTGTTATAATACAACTGTCTGCTTCAACTTCATGCTTCTAAATGTTTACCTTCTTAGAACAATTAACTGCCTACTTGATTTCTTATAGAATTCACTGATTCTTTTATCTTTGTGCTGTGGTAAATTGATCTGATACATACCTGTATTTAATTTAATGGATTCTGTTGCTTGATGCCTTGATGTTGTGAAAGAATGCAGCAAAACTGACCTAGAGCCTTTCTCTTTTACTGTTATATTGGAAGGAGTCATTAATTGAGTTAATCTATTACATCTATCCCGCTTTCTAATGCTCTGACTAAGTAAGATTCGCCAGTGCAACGAAATCTTATGTCATGACGTATGTTTACAAAAGCAGGAAATCCAATGGAAATGTCTAAAATGTGAATTTATGATTGGTGTCGCAACAGGAAATCAAACTTAAAGGAAATATAAAGCTTTTCTACCTTTTCTAAATACGTTGTGGTGTCATTTTTGGTGAAGGTACGCTGGGGTGCTGTGCTGAGTGTGGCGCAAGTACGACAAGCTGCTCTGAAGTTAGGCCTTCCCACTTTGTGCCAATCTACCCTAGGTGGACTGGTGACTTCGGGTCCAACACTCACAATTTCGGAAATGTTCAAATATCTACTGTTTCTAAACTCTATATTTTGTTCCAATTTCAGAAATACATAGGTGTCTTTCATACCAATTTTTCCATGTATATTTTTTTCTAAATTAATTTCTATCTACCTCTTACATAATAAAAAAACATTGCAAGACGCTGCTCAGTTATTGTCTCTGGGTTCGTTGGGTTTTTGGTGAACCTACAAGTCCTATATATCCCAACAACCAGAAAGGTCCAGCGGATGTAACTGCATATTGTTTTCAAACAGCTGTCATAGTTAGAAGAAGTTACAGGTGAAAAGGTTGACATAAATGGTTGTTTTATTCATCTCATTTTCAATTTTTCCTATATTCAACTTTTATTTTCTATAATGAAACCTTGAAGGATTTACACAAAGGACCCCTTGCTAAATTCCGAATGTTATCTACTTTTCTAAAATGTATAGCTTTCCAGGATCCATTATTGCTTTCATACCCATTTCTACCACTAACTGGAAAGAGGTTGAAAGCACAAAAAATAGCATAAGTCTATTTCCCAGGAAAATGCCAAAACTGTGTAAAAGATTTTGGGGCATATTATCAAGAGGGTTTATCTCCGCTTTTTTGGCTTTAAAAGCCAAGAAAGCGGAGATTAAATTATCTCCCTATTACCTAGCTGTCGCTAACACCAGTTAGCGACAGCTAGTAGGAGATAACGACCATCTTGGGCCCCGCTTTGCATGTCAGTGATATTTATCACTAATGACATGCAAAGTGGGCGTGCCAAGATGTTAGCGACTGGAAACAGTCGCTAACATCGCTATCTCCTATTACCAACTTTTGGAGATATTCGCGCTAAGCGCGAATATCTCCAAAAGCTAACACCTGCCCCGAGCAGTTATTAGCCATGTTATCCAATGGTAGGTGGATAACATGGCTAAGAGCATTAGCTCGGTAATGCATGAATATCGATGACTTTTCAGCGATATTCATGCATTTCGGCCGATTTTTATCGCTTAGGAGATAAACCTTGATAATAGCAAGGTTCCTAAGCGATAAAAATCGCTGCAGCTCGGCGATAAAAATATCGCCGCTAAACCAACATAGCAAAAATTATCGCTAGTTGTTGGTAATATGCCCCTTAGTTTTTCTGACAAAAGTCAGCTTCCCCTGAAAGCTGGGAGGATGGTGAATTCAGCACCACAACACCTTTGTTGATACCGTTTTCAGGGGAAAAACAGACGCTTTCATCTGCAGCCCTTGTTCCCATCCTCACCCCTGCCCCCCCCCCCAAAAAAAATATCTTTTGGTGTAGTTTGGCAAATTTCTGGGTCCCCTGCAGGGGAATCCACAATCCCTGGGTACTTGTAGAATCCCCATGATGTTGGAAGAAAAGGACACAAATTTGGCGTAGAACCTTATGTGGTCAAAAAGTTACAGGGGCTTACGTGCGAACTACCCCAAATAGCAAAAAAAGGCTTAGCACGGGGGTAAAGGCCTATCAGCGAAGGGGTTAAAATAAATTGAATCATCTATATTATATATAAAATATATTATATTTCTATATACTGACCTTGTGACTTATGGATATGCACACATATTAAATGTGAAATATATCTATTTTTATAAATACCAAAGAAGTAATATATTTATTATATACATATATATGTATACAATCACGTATATTTCACTTACCTCTGATCATGCTGCTTGCAAAAAGTAATATTATTAGAGTTTTTAGATAACAAACATTGTTTACAGAGCCCCTCAACCTCCACACCTAGCAGCTCGAGCAGGTCCCTGTTCCCGATCTACGATGTCCACCCAAAGGTTTGTCAGCTGCTGCTGGGTGCACAGGACGCTGGTGGTGCGGTGCATACTGTGCCGCACTCGCCCCGAGAGCACCTGGCACTATTGCAAGGTGTAACCCTTGCTAGGCCTGCTGCCAACATGAGGGGAAAGTTGGTGCAGCACCCAAAAAATGAGTGCGGTCACCTCAGCCTTGCCAAAACTAGAGCGGGTCTGCATGCCCCGCCCTTCGCCCCTTGCCCACAGGGGTGTGGGTGGTGGGTGTTGCTGCAATAGCTGCATCACTGAGTGCATCAGCCATAGGAATGAGCAACTGGGATGGGAAGGGAAGTAGGAAAAAAGTAACTAAAAATAACTTTAAAAAAAAACATAAAATTAAATACTAAAAACACAGTGAAAGTCAGACAGTAATAAGTAAAAAAAAAAGGTGGGATTGGGATGAGAATTGAATGGATTGGGTTGGATGGAGGGAGGACTTTATGAGCAACAGGATGGAATTTTAGGCCTACGCACACTAGATAAAAAACAAAACAAAATGGCTTTGCACTTCAGTGGTGCTGTTCACACTGATTTTTCAGCACGGAGCACGCTACTATTGCTAAATTGCAGCGCAAGCAGTGCAACAAGAATTTTCTGCCCGTTAGCACAACTCCGTGGACTCTCGAGCTTTTATGTTGCTATGCGGCATTCCGCAGAGTGAAAATTCTGCAAGTTCAAGCCAGGCCTACTTTAGAAATTGATAGTGTTATTGACTAATTCATTTAAAACATAATTATTAAACATATCTTAAATAAGATTATTTTAAGTATACAGCTTCATAAATATTATATATATGTATTTATGTGTGGATGGGTGCTGGGCTAGGAACAATACTATACTATTTACCTACTTGCCTGCTAAGTAGGGTACTCTCTTTATATAGTGTGCAGTTTTCAAAAAGAGGCCTAGGCTCTCAATACCACACCTACCCAATTGTAGGGTGTTGTCTAAAAAAGAGGTGCATAGATCCAGGGAGTTCAGCTTCCTGGGTCCCCATAAGCAGATTCAATCCACACATTTACACACAAAAGAGATCCGGACCTACTATCGACAGTTTTTCAAATGGGGTCTATTCTAATCAGAAGTTATGTGATTGCAAATGCTAGATTCGAACATTATTTAGTAAACATAGTTTATCTGTAGAGTTCCCAGGTTCATTAAAGTTTCTTCAGACATGCCGTATGTCGAACATTCTTTATTGACAATATGCAAAAATGTTCACATCAACGTAGCTCTCTATATGAAGTACCAGGAGCCCATGGGTACTCAGACGGACAAATATCAAGACATTGCCGCTCTGCTAGAGTAGTTGGCATCTGTACCATTTGCCCATTATAGCACCGGACAGTTGTGGTAACTTTTATATACCTAATTGGTCTGAATGTTGGACCAGAAACAGCATATAACAACTTGGTTGTGATTATTTGTATTTTCACAGTTGGTGATTTTTGTTTGTCAGTAGCTGCACTTCACAGATCCTGATGAAAGCCGAAGACACTTTTATAGATCGTTACAGCTGAAACATGTTGATCTAGCTCATGAAGCCTCTATAGTTTTGATAGGCTCATTTA
The DNA here is from genome assembly GCF_964263255.1 of Lissotriton vulgaris. Classification (NCBI taxonomy): domain Eukaryota; kingdom Metazoa; phylum Chordata; class Amphibia; order Caudata; family Salamandridae; genus Lissotriton; species Lissotriton vulgaris. The sequence continues at coordinate 940,793,930 of NC_141695.1, forward strand.
AAGCTTTTTAATCCTATCACAGGGGAGCTCAATAAAGTCTATTGGTCTACCTGTAGGTAGTTTTAGATTCACTCACTTATTCAGCACTGCACTATTACTTCACACAACCCACGCTCACATAGGGTTTTTAGGACAACCCATGTGCCACAAAATAAAACATCCCTGAGCTCCCTCCTCCTAGAGAGGAGGTTGTAGCCTGTGCCGTGACTAGATCCCGAAACGAGGAGGCACCCCTATGATGAAGCATGACACCTTCAGGTGTGTGAGGGGAGTGGTCCTTTAAAAGGGATACTCCCACTTGACTTTCATTAGTTTGGTACCTTGGCTCACATTCTCTCTTGACTGTCTCTTTCTGGACCCGTAAACACCGGAATATGGATGATTGCAGGTAAGTAAACAATTAAATTAAATAACGGATTTCGTTGCGCGCCCTGCATCGCAAAATGCGATGCAGAGCGAGCTACGAAATTCGTTTTATTAATGTAATTGTTTACTTACCTGCAATCATCCATATTCCGGTGTTTACCACTCCCCACCATGCCCCTCCCCCACCCCGCCTGTCTGCCTCACTGAACTCCCTCCACGGGCCGTGGCTGCCTCTAACACTAGACATCTGTAAAAGCATAATGTAATTAACAAAAGCAATGCCAAAACAAAGAAGTGATTGCTTTCCGTCAGCATTCTATTTAATGAAACCTGGTTACAGGAGAAAATTGACACTTAGTAGAGACCAGACATGACAAATAATACTCTACCTTTTGTTTCAGATAGGAGTGTCAAAGGGAAACTACACAAGTTGATCCTTTTGCTATGAGAGGGCCACACAGACAATGAGAAGTCTTGTGCCATTTTGAAGATGCCACATGGGTACCTGGCAGGTGTATGCACCACTTGGGCCAGATAAGAAGCTGGAAGTGATTGGCTCTGGGTGTACATAGGTAGCAGGGGCAGTATATCTCAGAAAAAAGGTCCCCATTCACCAAGGTAGAACAACTAGGAAACATTCTTTTGAGGGATTGGCTCCCACATTAGCCAAAAGGAACTGAATCAGTTCAGAGAATTCAGCCAATCACTAGTAGGTTACTACAAACAACCACCACACCTTCATTTGTAATTCAGTACAGTGCTAGCATCTAAACAAACATCACTCTGAAAGTAATTCCTGAATGTCCTTGCTTCCACTTGAATCTTTTAGTGTAACAACTACTCCGAGGATCAGGGATTCTGGTCTCATGGAGTGTCACAGAAAGAAGAGGGAGCGGGGTATCTTTGGAAGAGACCTGCTGGAATTGAAGATTTGGTTGTCACCCTTACTGGAAGTGGAAAACCCGGTTGTCCATTTATTTTTATGACCTGCTATTAATGGAACAACCCCTTTCAGATTCAGAGAAATGTGGAGCTGCCTGAAATGAAAATCCATAGCAGTTCCAAAGGTATGGACCTAGACACGTGTTCATCTCTACAGGTCAAAGAGATGCAAGTATCCATTGAAGGCACACCCTTGATGGTCATGATTTCCTAGCTTGACATGCTAAGAGCTTTTAGGTCACAAGAAACAAGGCTTCTGCAGGAGCTTGTCAATAGGGTATCTTACCTGGGTGAGAGCTGCACAGCCACAGTGTCAGTCCTTTAATCACCAATGCATTTCTACCCCCAGAAAATTTGGTGTGGTGATACGCCATGACACTTTCGAAAAGATGTGAATGTTTTCTGAATGATAAAGCACTCTCGATAGCAATAATCTCAAGGTTTCTCTAGCTCTGTGACGCATAGCTTAAATGGGAAAGTGAAACCAGTGCATTAAACATAGCTGAGCCCCAACTTCCCTCCTTGCCAGCTTGAAGGGGTTCACCTCCAGGAAAAAGACTATGCAAAAAGTACAACTGTTGACCGCAGCAAAGCGCTAAGCTTTGCCCATTGCAATGCAATCACTGGTCAGTAACTGAAGTTGCCTTTTGCCTGGTCTAAATCACTCTATAGAATGACAATAATTTTCACATGGATACCTACATTTCTCTTTTTTATTTTAGTGTCTTTTGAGTCGGGTGGAGTCTTTTTAAACACATTGGTTTGCGAAATTGGCCTAATTGAATTCTTTCATTTCGATTTGTCGGTGGTGTCCACATATGATATGCATATGAAAATATTTTTTACAAATTCTTTGCATTTGTTTTTAGTATTTTGTTTATTAACTTTTTTTCCTTTCTTTTGATTTCCGAGGGGGTTTCTGTTTTTAACTTTATTTTAGTTTATTATTGTAGCTTTTTAGTTTATTATACTGTTTGTTTTCATATCTTCCTTTTATTCTCGAACCTGATTTTATCACAAATTAGATTTCCATTGTTAGAACTTATGTTGTGCAGGGGCCCCACAGAGAACTGTAGAGTCTATAACAGCGATGCAGGAGAGACCTAGCGGTTACATGTGTTTATGGCCACCTAGCTAAATCAGTTGAGAATAGTACATTTTATCAGGCTTCACATTTATTGTTTCCTTTCTCACTGCTTATAGGGTGCCTCACTGACATATACAAATATTATTTAAGAGTCGGGGGAGGTGTGGCCACAATTTCTACAGTCATTCTTAGATTTGTTTTGAAATAACATCATTTCTACTCTGTCTCATGTGTCTCATGTAAGGAAGTTGCAAAAGGATGTGCTTGTTTTGGGCTTGTCAATAGATCAGAAAATCTGTTTGTGACAGTAACTCAGTCTTTATTTCCCACTCGCTCACTAAAGAGCACTGATGTTGATCCATTACAGTCTTCTGTAGCTGTTTAGTTTGTATTTTTATGTTTTTTACTCTGGTATTGGTAGTATACATCTCAAAAGGAAAACTAAGGTCCAAATCTGAATCTGGAGCATTGATTGAACTGCTAATGACCGTCACTAGGCACCCAGAGAGCCCCACAATTAACTGCATATGCCATGGTTGTGACTAGCATGGGAAATAGACCAATACTTCCACTGGGAGATACAGACACTCAGAAAACAAATTACTTCGGGAGCAAGGGAAATATGTCCCATTACAAGTTGGACCATAAATGTCCACTAAGAAATGAGGAATTACCAAGGGAATCATTAATTTAATGTCCAGCTCAAATGGTCATTCTTCATTATGGCTCAAACTTTGAGGATTTCCTGTAGAATGTAATAGGGAATTTTACGAAACTATATGTCAATTTAATTAAAAAAATAATAACATCTAATAATTAGATACATTTTCCTAACTCCTATTCACCTTAAAAAGGGCGCAGTAGCAAGGGGCAACACACCAGTACTGAAACGTAATATATTATTAAATGCATTTTACGTTTCATACTCTCTATTTCGGTAGATTACCATAAAAGAGATACATAAAACAGATAGCAGATTATTCTGGGAGGTGATAAATCGTCCCTTCCTCAATAGTGAGGGAAAAGGTAACATGGTCACCCATATAATGGGAGAGACCTGAGTAGCCCATTATGGAAATTTTTTTAATACAAAAGGGGTTTGTTTGACAACTGACAGTGAATTGTATAGTGTTTTTAATTTTGATTCAGCTTTAACATTTAGGGCTCCATTAGGATGTCGGGCGGATTTCCTCCGCCAGGGTAGCGGTGGCCATCGCCACCCTGGCGGAGGCAATCCGCCCGACATCCTTCCCTGCATTCCCCCCGCCATATTACGATGACGGAGGGGACCGCAGCAGTGGGAAACACCGCCCGCCTGTTTTCCGCCCCGGTCGCCTTGCGGCCGGGGCGGAAAAGGGATAACATGGTGGCGGTGTCTATCAGACACCGCCAGCCATATTAGAATAGGCATTTTTCAATGGACTCACAGTACGGGTTCAGGAGAGGTAAGGGGACCACAGAAGCAGTGTCTAAATTTGGCTCTAATTATGGGTAAGTACATGAAGGCCAGGGTTGTTTCTATCCACCTGGCCTTCATGGACTTATCAAGCGCCTTTGACACTGTATGTAGGGATAAGTTATGGCGGATGATGGAGGCCATGGGGTTTGAGGAATCTTTGGTTACCTTGCTCCGCAGACTACATGCTGCTACCACTGTGACGATTAGATATGCCCCGGGGGGCGAGAAGACGAACCCTATTCCATCAACTGAAGGGGTACGTCAGGGCTGCATTTTGGCTCCCTTTTTGTTTTTAGTTTACACGAATGGTTTGGAAAGTTATTTGTAGGAAAAATGCTCAGATTTCCCTAAAGTAAATGGTAAATAGATACCACTGTTATCCTATGCTGATGACACTGTGTTAATGACCCTAACTCCTAATAGTATGCAATCTTGCTTGAACACATTTAAAGATTTTATGCAGGAACTGGACCTTAAGGTTAATTTCACAAAGTCTTTTGCTATGGTGTGTGGTCCGAAAAGGACTAAGAATCGTAGGTATAGGGTAGAAAATCTGACCATTGAAAAGGTTGACAACTTTAACTACTTGGGAAATCTATTTAATAAAACTCCGAGTTGGGACCCACTAATATCAGCCCATGTACAAAAGACAACACGATCTATAGAGGCCCTTTTTCGCTTTTCAAGTAAATTAGGTCAAAAACCGATTCCTGAACTGAAGACCTTATATAAAGCAAAAAGTTTGCCTGTCGTTACTTACGGAGCGGGGTGTGGGGGACACAATACTGTAAAAAGATCCAAGTTATGGAAAATAACTTTTTAAAGCGTCTCTTATCAGTTCTAACTGGTTCCTCAAATATTTTTTGTCACATCGAGATGGGTATAGATTTTGTGAGTGATATTATCCATGTCTCTCCTCTACTTCTATTGGGGAAAATCTGTCAGTCTGAAGATTTAAAGCTGTCTAAAGAAATCCTGCAAGACTGCATTAAACTCGATCATGCTATGCAGATCCCATGGTTGTTATATGTGAGGGATACTTTTCACAAAATCGGTTTGGGACACATTTATGAAAACCCAAAATCTATTCAGAAGGATTCAAAGACGATAATTAAAGATGCCTATCGCACCACCTTGGGCATGTTAAAAAACAATGTTCAAGCATCCCATTACAGAGGTAAATTGCAGCATCAGTTTTATCTATAGTTTACTATGCATACGCAATTTCGGTTAATTTTGACAAGATTTCATTAAAATACATTGCATTTTTTATTTGCTTTTCCGAAACAAGGGGGTTGGTGTGAAAGGCTACCCCTTGGAATCTCTGACAGAATATCAAGAGACAGGATATCGACAGACAAAATATCGACGCTGGAATATCGAAGGCAAGTATATCGACACCCTATCTACAACATGGTAAGTACAAAAATATTGAAACTAAAATATCGATGTTAAAAATATCGCATTTTAAAATATAGGGTTTTTTTGTGATTAAAAAACGAAATATAAAGTAAATATTACTTTTATATAATTTAAACTTATGTAAAAATATTTTAGAATGTTTAAAATGAATAAATAATACATATTTAATGTTAAACATTTAATTAAAAGTAAACATACAATATGTAATATAAATTTAATTAATTATAATATTTCTTATTTTTATAATTAATTTAAAATTACTAACAAATACTATAAATTACAAATACATCAACACTCATAAACTAATAACATAAATAATAATAAATATTTATATTTAATACATAAAAACAATGAAATATACTTTCAATATTAAAAAAATTAATTAAACACAACATTATGTAACATAATAAAAAATATTATAAAATACATAAATAAATATAAATTATATTGGATAGCGTAAGGCTAGAAATTACTATTCAAACTCCATAGGGTGCAACAGTAGGGAAAGTGTTGGATAGTGGATAGGTAAAAATTACTATTCCCACTCCAATGAGTGCAACATTAGGGAAAGCGTTGGATAGCGTAAGGGTAAAAATTACTATTCCAACTCCAAAGGGTGCAACAGTAGGGAAAGCGTTGGATAGTGTAGGGGGTAAAATTACTATTCCCACTCCAAAAAGTGCAACAGTAGGGAAAGCGTTGGATAGCATATGGGTAAAAATTACTATTCCCACTCCAGTCAAGTCAAGTCATAAAATTTGTATAGCGCACTACATACCCAGAGGGTTTCAAGGCGCTTAGGAAAGGGAGGAGGATTATTTGTCAAATATCCACGTTTTAAGCTGTTTTCTGAACGCTAGGTGGTTCTGGGTGAGGCGAAGGTAAGCGGGGAGTGAGTTCCATGTTTTAGCAGCCAGGTAAGAAAAGGATCTGCCTCCCATGGTGGTCTTGTTAATGCGAGGTACAGTGGCGAGGGCTTGGTTGGAAGAGCGTAGTTGGCGGGAGGGGGTGTAGAAGGACAGTCGAGAGTTGAGGCAATCTGGTCCGATGTCGTAAAGTGATTTGTGTGCGTGGGTGAGCAGTCGGAAAGTGATCCTCTTATTGACGGGTAGCCAGTGGAGGTCTTTAAGGTGACCAGAGATGTGTTCGTTGCGTGGGATGTCTAAAATGAGCCTGGCTGAGGCGTTTTGGATTCGTTGGAGTTTCTTCTGGAGTTTAGCGGTGGTACCTGCGTAGAGGGTGTTTCCGTAGTCCAGTCGGCTCGTGACCAGAGCGTGGGTGACTGTTTTCCTTGTTTCGGAGGGGATCCAGCGAAATGTTTTTCTGAGCATGCGAAGAATGTTGAAGCAGGAAGAGGATACGGCGTTGACTTGTTTGTTCATTGAGAGTGAAGAATCCAGGATGACGCCAAGGTTCCGTGCGTGGTCTGTCGGGATGGGTGCTTTTCCGAGGGCTTCCGGCCACCAGGAGTCGTCCCAAGCAGAGGGGGATGTGCCTAGGATGAGGACTTCTGTTTTGTCTGAGTTCAGTTTCAGACGGCTTTGTTTCATCCATTCGGCGACTTCTTTCATTCCTTCGTGCAGGTTAGTTTTGGCGGTGCTGGGGTCATTGGTGAGAGAAAGGATCAGTTGAGTGTCGTCCGCGTAAGAGATGATGTTGAGGTTGTGTTGGCGTGCGATGGCCGTGAGGGGGCTCATGTATACGTTGAAGAGGGTGGGACTGAGTGAGGATCCTTGAGGTTCGCCGCAGATGACTTCAGAGGCCTCGGACTTGAATGGAGGAAGGCGGACTCTCTGGGTTCTTCCGGTGAGGAACGAGGTGATCCATTCAAGTGCTTTTCCTTGGATTCCGATGTTATTGAGGCGTTGTAGGAGGGTGCTGTGGCAGACTGTGTCGAAGGCTGCAGAGAGGTCGAGGAGGATGAGGGCGACTGTGTCTCCATTGTCCAGTAGAGTTCGAATGTCATCTGTTGCTGCGATGAGGGCGGTCTCAGTGCTGTGTTTTGCTCGGAAGCCAGATTGTGAGGGGTCGAGGGATTTGTTGGCTTCGAGGAAGGCGGCGAGCTGGTTGTTGACGGCTTTCTCGATGACTTTGGCCGGGAATGGAAGAAGCGAGATTGGGCGGTAGTTTTTGAGTTCGGTGGGGTCCGCTGTTGGTTTTTTCAGAAGGGCGGTGAGTTCAGCGTGTTTCCAGTCTTCTGGGAAGGTAGCGGAGTTGAAGGAGCAGTTGATGACGTCTCGGAGGTGCGGTGCTATGACGGAGTCTGCTTTGTTGAAGATGTGGTGAGGGCATGGGTCTGTGGGGGATCCTGAGTGGATGGAGTTCATCAGGCGGATGGTGTCCTCAGTGGAGATTGGGTTCCAGTCGTTAAGGGTGTTCATGGGGGGAAGATGGACAGCAGATGGTAGGGTGGGTTGGTTTCCGGGTTGGTTGTCAAAGCTGTTGTGGATGTCTGCGATCTTGTTGTGGAAAAAAGAAGATAGGGAGTCGCATAGGGTTTGAGAGGGGGTGATGTCGTTGGAGTTGGCCGAGGGATTGGAAAATTCCTTGACGATGTTGAAAAGTTCCTTGCTGTTGTGAGCGTTGTTGTCGAGTCGATCCTTGAATGCTGCTTTCTTGGCTTTTCGGATTAGTTGGTGGTGAGTGCGGGTGGCGTTTTTGAAGGCGTCCTTGGTGCTGGTGGTTGGGTCTTTTTTCCAGGCCTTTTCAAGGGAGCGGCAGAGTTTCTTGGACTTTTTGAGATCATCGTTGAACCATGAGGCCTTCTTGCTGCCAGGTTTGCTTTGGCGTTTTTTCAGTGGTGCCAAGGTGTCGGCGGTGTTGGATAACCATAGGGTGAGGTTAGCGGCGGCTTCGTTAGCGTTGGAAGAGGGGGCTGGGGTGTGTTGAATGAGCGATGCGGAGATTTGGTCCGTGGTGATTTTGTTCCAGTTCCTTTTCAGGGTAGGTTGGAGGTGGATGCTGGGTTTTGGTTTGTTGTAGGTGAAGTGAACGCAGCTGTGGTCAGTCCAGAGGAGGTCCGTAGTGTGGCTGAAGGAGACATGGTTGCTGGAGGTGAAGATGGGGTCGAGTGTGTGGCCTGCGATGTGGGTGGGGGAAGTGACTAGTTGTTTAAGTCCGAGGTTGGTGAGGTTGTCCACGAGGGTGGCGGTGTTGCGGTCGTTGATCTTTTCGAGGTGAAAGTTGAGGTCTCCCAGAAGGATGTAGTCTTTGGAGGTGAGTGCGTGTGGGGTGATGAAGTCCGTGATGTCTTCACTGAATTTTGCGCGTGGTCCTGGTGGTCTGTAGAGGAGGGTGCCTCTGAGTGTGGTCTTGGGGTCGATGTGGATCTGGAAGTGAAGGTGTTCGGAGTTGGCGAGGTTGGCGTCAGAGCTGGTTGATATGCGGATTGATTTCTTATGGACGATAGCGATTCCTCCTCCTGTGCCGGTACGGTCCTTGCGAGTGATCTTATAGTCTTCAGGGATGGCAATGGTGATGTCTGGTGCGGAGGAAGCGTTCATCCATGTTTCCGTAAGGAAGGCGACGTCTGGAGAGATGGTGTCTAGTAGGTTCCATAGGTCAATGGCGTGTCTGTGGATCGATCGGGTGTTGAGAAGGATGCATTGTAGGTGGTTGGGGTCGGGAATCTGTGGTGTGGTTGTAGTGGAGATGTTGTCGGTGCCGCTGAATTTGCAGGTGACGCAGGAGAAAGGTCCATGGGTTTGTCCTGGGGCGGCTTGGACGCAGTTGGGTGCACGGCCGGGGTTAAGGGCTAGGAGGGAGGTGGCATCGTAGGTAATGCGGGGGGGCTGGGAGGCGCGAGGGGCGCGGGGTCTGGCGCTGGGCGCGGTCCAGGCGCGGACGGGCGTAGACGGGCTTACCTTTGGCGCACCTTCGGCGTGGCCGTAGCGCGTGGACGCTGCGCGTGGGGGCATTGGCCATAAATGGATGGTGGAGGGGGCGGAGCGTGGGAGGGGCGGCTGGGAGGCGTGAGCGAGGTGGAGGGAGGGCTCTGGTCAGCTAGAAGATGGCCGCAGCAACAATAACAAATAAGGAGCACTGGAGCGCTAAAGTTACAGGGACTGTCACAGTGGGAGCGGGTTCAAGCGCGGAGACGAAGCGCTATGCAAATAATGCTTCACTCTCGAGTTATGCCCAGTTATAACTCCAGTGGGTGCAACAGTAGGGAAAGTGTTGGATAGCGGTTGGTAAAAATGACTATTCCCACTCCAATGAGTGCAACATTAGGGAAAGCGTTGGATAGCGTAAGGGTAAAAATTACTATTCCAACTCCAAAGGGTGCAACAGTAGGGAAAGCATTGGATAGTGTAGGGAGAATAATTACTATTCACACTCCAGAGAGTGCAACAGTAGAGAAAACATTGGATAGCGGGTGGGTAAAAATAACTATTCCCACTCCAGAGAGTGCAACAGTAGGGAAAGCGTTGGATAGAAGCTGGGTAAAAATGACTATTCCCACTCCAGTGAGTGCAACCGCAGGGAAAGCGTTGGATAGCGTAAGAGTATAAATTAATATTCCAACTCCAGTGAGTGCAACAGTAGGGAAAGCGTTGGATAGCGTAAGGGTAAAAATTACTATTCCAATTCCAAAGGATGCAACAGTAGGGAAAGCGTTGGATAGTGTAGGGAGTAAAATTACTATTCCCACTCCAGAGAGTGCAACAGTAGGGAAAGCGTTGGATAGCGTACGGGTAAAAATTACTATTCCCACTCCAGTGGGTGCAACAGTAAGAAAAGTGTTGGATAGTGTAGGGGTAAAATTACTATTCCCACTCCAGAGAGTGCAACAGTAGGGAAAGCGTTGGATAGCGGGTGGGTAAAAGTTACAATGCCCACTCCAGTGGGTGCAACAGTAGGGAAAGCATTGGATAGCGGGTAGGTAAAAATGTCTATTCCCACTCCAGTGAGTGCAACAGTAGGGAAAGCGTTGGATAGCGTAAGGGTAAAAATTACTATTCCCACTCCAGTGGGTGCAACAGTAAGAAAAGTGTTGGATAGTGTAGGGGTAAAATTACTATTCCCACTCCAGAGAGTGCAACAGTAGGGAAAGCGTTGGATAGCAGGTGGGTAAAAATTACTATGCCCACTCCAGTGGGTGCAACAGTAGGGAAAGCATTGGATAGCAGGTAGGTAAAAATGACTATTCCCACTCCAACGAGTGCAACAGTAGGGAATGCGTTGGATAGTGTAGGGGGTAAAATTACTATTCCCACTCCAGAGAGTGCAACAGTAGGGAAAGTTTTGGATAGTGTAGGGGGAAAAATTACTATTCCAACTCCAAAGGGTGCAACAGTAGGGGAAGCTTTGGATAGCGTAGGGGGAACATTTACTATTCCAACTCCAAAGGGTGCAACAGTAGTAAAAGCGTTTAATAACATAGATTTTTATTTCAACATACTTCTAAATAATGTTTACATTTGAAATAATGTATATTTAATTTTTAAAATACATCAACATCAATAAAAACAATTAATAATTAAAAAAAACAATTACATTTGAATAATTAATTGACAATAAATTAACAACAAACACCAATAATTAAAAATTATTAAATATTACTCACCAAATAATAAATATTAAACAATACATTATTTATCATAACAATAAAATGTTATCTAAATTTAAATCAATATTAAAAATGTAAATACATTATACAAATTAATACTTTAAAAAAAATGTTTAACAATTAATTAATTTTTCTAGTTATTAAAAAAATATTTACAAATTACAAAAATTAATTGACTATTTGAAATATAATTATCTATTAAAATAATTAATTACCAATTACTAATTATTTAATACATTAATTATCCATAACTAAAAATGTATAAATAATTAAATATTTACTATAAAATTACTTTCCACGCAATACCCCTATAAATCCACAACACGCTCAGGTACTAAAACATAACATTTAATTAAAATTAACATTAATTGCCAATTAAATAATTAATTTATTAATTAAAATAATTATTTGCCAATTAATAATTAATTACAAAATAAATTATACATAAAAAAATATTTTATTAATTACAATTAAATTACTTCCCACCCTATTCCCCTATAAACCCACAACCCGCTCCGGTACTAAAACATAACATTTAATTAAAATTAACATTAATTACCAATTAAATAAATATTTTATCAATTAAAATAATTAATTGCCAATTAATAATTAATTTCAAAATAAATTATACATAAATAAATATTTTAATAATTACAATTAAATTACTTCCCACTCTTTTCCCCTATAAACCCACAACACGGTCCGGTACTAAAACATTACCATTAATTAAAATTAACATCATTTACCAATTATATAATTAATTTATCAATTAAAATAATTAATTGCCAATTAATAATTAATTACAAAATAAATTATACATAAAAAATATTTTATTATTTACAATTAATTCACTTCCCACCCTATTCCCCTATAAACCCACAACGCGCTCCGGTAGTAAAACATATAATTTACTTATAAATAAATGTATTAATATATAAAATGAATACACTTATAATATAAATTATTTTAAATACTTAACTAAAACATATAACACATACATAATAAAAAACAAAAAAATAATGCAAATATCGATATTAGTGTCATCAAAATTAGTTACATCGATATACATGCTATCGATATTACTAACTTCGATATTACTTACATCGATATAATGAATTTCGATATTACTTACCTTAGGGTCGATATTCTGTCCAACGATATTCTTGACATCGATATTCTGCACCTTCGAATTTTCAAACACGATATTTTGGTAGGTCGAAATTTAAAACTCGATATTTTGACTGTGTACCACCCCTTGTCCATGTGATAACAAAGCTTCACAATGTACTTTGCATCTTGTTCTCTTTTGTACATTGTATAAAGACCCAAGGAATCGTTTCATTAAACCTGTCTTATCGGTCATTCGACCATGTAATTATAAAGAAGGATATGAGTACCTGATGTCACTGTCTAGTGCAGCTATATGTAGTGCTATGCTCAGTTTTATTAGGTTGGCACTTACCATTAGAAAACGATATTGAGCAGTCAAGAAATTGAGGTTGAGCTGTTAAGAAAATGTGGATGATAAGTTAACTGCATGTAGATAATTATGTATAAATGTATAAATCTGTATACTTTTATGATTCTGTTAATGAATCGAAATAAAGTTTTTATGATGATGATGATACATAAAGCAATACATTTCAAGGTTAATAACAAAGATAAAAGCATACATACATGCCTAGTCTGCGAACCAAGGGCTATACTACAACTAGAGCAATATTCAACATTGTTTTTCCATTTTTCTTTTTTATTGTTGTTTTTTATTCTTTGTTGTTTATGCAGTTTTGTGCTCCTGTTTCCTCATGTCTTCCCTAATCCTTCCTCATTGTTAATGTGGTCGCGTAGAATGTTCGTGATCTAGGTCATCCTGTCAAATGTAAAAAGGTGTTGTCTCATTTAGCTAAACTTAACACCCAAGTTGCTTTTTTACAGGAAACCCACTGTAATGATATTGAAACTCTTACACTCAAACGCCAATGGGTCAGTTAAATTGTTTTTTCTCCTGTTATTGATCGTCATGGTGGTGTTCCTATACTGTTTCATAAATCTACTAATGTCCAAATTGTTTCATCAGATTGTGATCCTTCTCATCGGTGGGTGATGGTTGATGCTATCATTAACAAAAGACAAATTACTTTTTTCAATATTTATGGTCCTGTTACGCCTGATCATTTGGCAATCTATAAAATTGAAGCTATTATCTGTATCTAATTCTAACATAGTCGTTGGTGGTGATTTTAATAATTGGCTAGATCCTTTTTCAGACAGACAATCCAAATGCAAATTTAAGCCTGACAAAACCCACAAATCTTTCCAATCTGCCTTGGTATCTCGTCCTCTATTTGATACTTGGAAAATATGTAATCCTGTTGTTTCTGAATTTACTTTTTTCTCTCCTGTACATCATACCAGATCTCTTACTGATTATATTCTAATCTCCAAAACATTATTACCTTGCCTCCACTCATCAGAAATTGGCTCTATTTTTATTTCTGACCATGCTCCAATTTTTACTTCTATTGAATTATCTATCACCACATGTAAACAAGGCAGTTGGTGTTTTACGAACCAGGTTTTATCAGATTGTACCTTCATTTCAGAAGCAACCTCCTTTAATAATGATTTTTTTGTTCTTAATGACTCTCTAGACACCTCCCTACACAATAATTGGGATGCTTTTAAAGCATCCTTTAGGGCCTTCACTATTGCATATTCCTCAAAGAAAAATAAACTAATGCATGCTAAATATAAAGAAACTTTTTCTCAACTCAAAACATTAGAACACTCTTATTACACTTCCAAATACTCATCATCACTACAAGAGTTAATTAGAGTTAAATCCACCCTGAATAAAATTGCTACTGTAGATGCTTGTAGCATCCTGCTTAAGGTCAACTCGAAGTATCACGGAGGCCAAAACAAACCAGCGAAAATGTTAGCGAACTATTTAAAAATCAAATCAGAATGTAAGGTAATAGGCCCTATTGATGCAGAAACAAATAATACACTCCTCTCATCTGATTCTGATATTATTAGTACATCTCAATCATATTATAATCTTTTATACACAGAAACTAACAAGCCTTTCAAAGAAGATTTTACCTCCTTTTTTCAAGATATTCCTAAACCTAACTTCCCCGTATATTTTCACACCATTTGAAGAGGATATTTCTCTTTAAGAATTATCTGATGCTTTATAATCCTTGAAAAAATTGAAGGCTCCTTGCTCTGATGGCTTTTCAGCTGAGTGATTTTTAGCCTTCTCATCAATTTTTGCTCCTAAATTATTAGAACTTTTTAATTCCTTTATATCCAGCTCTAAGGCTTGTGGCTCTTTTTTAGAAGCCCTTATTATTGTCATCCCTAAGCCAGACAAAGACCACTCCTATTGCAAAAAATGTCGTCCTATATCACTAATCAATTATGATTGTAACATTTTTCCAAAGATCTTAGCTTCTCGTCTTGAGAAAGTTATTCCTTCTCTTATTAACCCTGATCAAGCTGGCTTTATCAAAGGACGTTTAGCCTCTGACAATGCCAGAATGTTTTCCAATATTATTTTCCTGAGCAAAAAATACCCCTCTCCTTAACTACATTATCTTTGGATGCTGAAAAAGCCTTTAACCGAATTAATTGGGATTTCATGATACGCACTTTACAATGGTTCGGATTTGGTCCAAAGTTCATTCCTTATGTTAAATTATTATATACAAATCCAAAAGCATGTGTTTTTGTTAATGGTCTTTTCTCCCCTTATTTTTCACTCCAAAGAGGTACTCGTCAGGGTTGCCCCCTCCCCACTACTTTTTTTACTATGTATGGAACCCTTTCTTGAACGCATTAAAAGCAACCACTTTATTACTGGTTTTACACTAAAGTCTCACCAAATTAAACTTTCTGCATATGCAGATATTGTTCTTATTTATATGCCCAATCCTACCTCTTCTTTACCCCATTTGTAAACGAAATCTCATTATTTTCTACTATTTCAGGTTATAAATTAAATGTTTCCAAAACTGAGATTTTGCCCTTAAACTCTTCATGTTATAGATATATGTTTGACTCTACCAATTTTACATGGTGTCCTAAAAAAAATTAAATATCTAGGCATATTGTTCTCATCTAACATAAGTGATACATTATCCCATAACTTCACAACCTTAAAACTGAAAGTTGCTAATTTGTTGAATTCCTGGTCTCCTTTATTTTTATCATGGTGGGGCAGACTAGATACAATTAAAATGATGATTGTTCCCCAAGTATTGGGAGATAGAGATCCTAGTCCTCAACACAACAGCGGCAGAAATTGGGAAAAAATTCCAGTGGTAAATCACGACGTATGTGGGGTGTGGCTGGGATTGACATGAGTGGTATATATGAGAGGATATGTTTTCTGTGAATGAATGAGTGAGTGGATTGGGAGTTGAGGAGAAAATAATCATATATGCTATTACATATCTAAAATGTTTATTGTAAAAGGTGTTTATGGAAAATGTATAAAAGCTTTGTAAAAATGTTTTTTGCTATATAAGAAAGTAAAGATTTGATGGTCAAGAGAATTGAAAACAATATTGTGGCTATGTAAATTGAAAGGCATTGTAATATGCGTTAATCTATGTTAAACACAAATAAAAATATGGAAATATATCAAGTCCAAATGGTTTGAAATTGTTTTCAAGCAGTCCAATGCGCACTTTGAGCTGTTTCAGAAGATATAAAGGACATGTGGGTTTCGTCTTGTTTTTATGCTTTCCCCCTTTTCCCAGACCTAAAACAAAAAAAGTAGTGGGTACCGCTTTCTTACTTGAGGCTCTTTCCATATAAAGCCAGGTAGGAAGCCAGTGTGTGTATCGATGATTGGAACTCAAAGTTCACCTTCCCTTTCACAGATGATTTGGGGTATATTGTAAATTCCCTTTGACTTTTTATTGATTTGCTGTGAATAAATGTTTTTTTTCACCCTAGTCTTTGCCATGTGTTTGCAATTTCGCTGGCTCTTTTACTTCAGTTTTCTTTTGCTGGTTGACTTTCAACCTTTTCTGAAATTTTCTTTGCCAATCTCAATTTTTATCTTATTTTAGATAATCATTAACTTAGTTATTTACTACAGTCAGCAGTCAGTTTTAATTTCTCATTTTTCAGCTATAAAACGCTTGCTCTGCTTTGTTAGTCTAGAGACTTGGCTACAGTACAGGGGTGATAATATCGCCCCAGGTCTGTACCGCTGCACCACGCCTCACAGTAGATGTCTCAGTGTTTCTCATTGTGACTTAAGGGATGGTTGACATAAGGCTTTCTAAGGCTTACCTAGCTTTGCCTGACCTAGTCTGACCAAGACTTTCTTGGGTCCCTTCTCCTTAATAATGAATTATCTTTGAAAGAGAAAATCTTCTTAGACGTCATAGACCATAATCTTTATGTGCCTTGTCAATGCAGACACATCTATAATGGCAAGAAATCTTTCAAGACCTAAGTAAGCTATGTAGCTTTGATCAATAAACATCCCTTGATAAACACATCCCTGTGTGGAAATGAAGCAAACTCGTAAGCAGGGTTCTTAAGATTTATTCCATACAGCCAAACACAGAGTGCGGTACACCAGTCAGGGTTACAACCTACGTAATGACAGTTGGAAGTTGGACTGCATAACAGTTGGCGACATGGAATGTTGGGGAACCAATGGGAAGGTGAGGAGAACAAGGGTGCTCTCACGCAGGAGAGTTGTGGGCATCAGCTGTCACACGCTAGGTATAGGTCAGGCATAGTACAATAATGTATTACAACACCCTGCATCTCAAATAAAATTCGATCTCCTCAATACCTGCTGGATGGCTAAACATACCTGCCAGCTTCATAACATTATCCTTGATAGGAATCTTGATGATAATTTTTCATGAAAACACACTGGGCGCTCTATATTTGAGTCCGCACAACCGGGTTATATGTCTACCTATTCGGATTGCCTGGCTAAAATATGTGGAGCCGATCAAGCAGAGAGCAGATTCTGGTATGCCATTGTCTGTTGGTAGCGGAAGCCCTCCATGCTAAGGTAGTGAACCTCACATCATTCTTTTTGCTTTACCAAGTCTATCCATAAAGGTTATACTGAATCGGTTAAGTCTTGTAATAACAGAACAATGCTCACAGTGAATGAAATAAAACACATTTAAATCCAAGGTAAAGCATGCTTCAGATTCTGTACTCAGCACCAAAACCATTGAATGGTCAATAACCTCAATGAGAGGACAAATGCATTCAACAAATTCATCAAAACATGACAAACAAAGATCTGTATTGTAAGTGAAGCTACGGGTTTGCTTTCGGTGTCTCTAGTGGCATTCCAATCATTAGAAGCATTGCTGTATTAAAAGGGCACAGGGTGAAGTGTTTTTTGAGGAGTGTGGAGGTGATAGTGGATGAAAATCCTGTCCTTGACTTGCAGGAGCAATAGCCAAGCCATGGTTGTTACAGAACAAACAAGTGTAATTCCCAGTTATAACCAGCTGTTGAATAATTGTCAATCCCTATCTTTGGCCATTGTTAGGAGAGAGCACATTCAGTGAATAAGTTGCCTACTTTAGAAAGCAAATAGGTTGCCGACTGCAAATCATACAATGAATTCACAAAACAACAGCAGCATTTGAAGACACTACACAGAATGTATCAATGCTGCATAGTTTTCTAATGCAGTGCTTGAATCCAGTCAACAAAACAGATAACATAAGGGACTTATTGCCAGTGTGCTTCCAAATGTCGTCAATGCAAGCTAACAACAATGATGCAATTTTGGTCTAAATGTGTTGTAAACATTTCCTTAGGGAAGATTGCTCTATTGGTATCACAAACCCTAGTGCATTGCTGAATATAGGGTGGGTCTTTCGATGGGATCTTCTGTTGTAATCTTTCACCCATCCTTTGTGTTTTAATTAGCAGCTGAAAACGCTTCTGATCTGCGACTTAAAGGTTTTGTTGAACGTTTTGAATCATGCATTTGCCAGAATATAAGGGAATTCTCATGTAAATGTATTTATCTGACTCGTTTCAGCATAAGAAAGCAAAAGTTACTTGGTCAGACCAAGCCCTCACATTTTCTTTGGCCATTATTGGCCATTAACCTTCTGTTAAGTCTGATGACAAGAGAGATATCACAGCTCAGTCAGAAATCAAAAAGTATTTAGCCTTTACCTCATCCTTATCAATGAGATGTTCTACTGTAATCTGTGTACCAAAGATGGCTTACTGTAATGATTAAATCATTAACAGCAGTCCAGGTCAGGAAACATAATGCTAGAGTCAAGCCAGACATCTGGTTTTCAGAGCAGGAAAACTAATACTAATACATGTAAGCTACCCCCTAATTTTCAGAATATTTAGTCTCTCTGAAGACCACATCCATATAATGCTGAACTTCTTACCGGTTTCGAGTCGGGTCCCTCGCCGTCGGCCCAACTTCATGGGAGGTCGTCCCAGCTCACCTGCCACAGCAGTTGGGCCATGTCCTCTCCTTACTTATTGTTGTAACCAATGTTATAACAATAGTTATTTATTATAAATATTCCTCTCCCAATACCCTACTCCTGAGAGCTTCGTGGTCCAAGCCTCAGCATCAAAAGGTGCATTCCCTACTGCTCCCCCAGAAAGGGAATCCAAAAACTGAACCATCTTGGGAAGATGTTTTCTTCTGCCAGGTTAGGACTGTGGTCGGTGAACACTGCATGTGTCTAGGGCTGTTAAACACAAACGGTGTGGGATACAGTTACGCAAGTGCTGCCACAACTGCCCGGAGGAGGGCTTGGCCTTGCTCACCCGTGCAGTGGCTGAGGGTCGAGACGCAGCAAAGTTCACCATCCGGTGTGAGCTGGATACTGCCGACTCGTTGGGTAGAATGGTTTCTGTCTTCTCTGGGGATGTCCAATCTACCCTTTTGGACATACCCTTTGATGGCCGTCGCCTGGTGACAAGGCGGACCATACATGAAGGAAGTGATGCCAACAGTTGAAAAGCTACTGTCCGGAGACTGGAAGGAGAGGCTTCTGGGAAAAATTACCACGGAAAGCAAAGATTTAAAAGGTGAGGCTGCATGTCCATGATCTTATTCCTGCTAAATCTCAATGGCTGAGCATGGATAAGAAAATGTCACTTCATATCACAAAAATTAGATCAGTTATAACCTAATGACATCCAGAGAATACATAACGAGGGAGAGGCGTAACCACATTATTTATGTTGTGCATTAAAATGTAGCAAAAGACGACGAAGTACCTTTGCTTATATATAGTCCAGTGTCTTCAGTGAGGTTATACTTAGTCATTCTAAGCATGTTCAGATATATGAAGAGCATACCATCATTTTTCAGATCTAAAATAAATCTTTAGACTTTAACTCTCTTCCTTTGATAAATAGCCAGGCTCCTATCCTGATTATTTATTTATTCCTGATATTTTTATCCTTTTTTGTTACCCCAAAGTTTTTTTAACCATAATCATCATCTCACCTCCTGCCACATGGCTACAATCTTTTTAGTTTTCTAGGTACATTATAGAGCCAAACACAGTTACACTGTTAGAACCCTCTGTGTTCCTAGACCTGTTACTGCTGCTGCAGTTTTTTGCAGTTGTAATCTGCAGTAAAGCACAGGGTATTTATTGTGTACCACCTGTGGGTTCACAGCCAATGTGGACTAGCTTATCACGATTAGCGCAGATGTCCTTGCTCCTGTAACACTATTCTTGGCGAAGTAACATGTCTATGTTTTTGGTCCTAGTTTTATTTTCCGGTGGTATTTTCATACCCTTGAGGCTCTCTGACTCCTGCCACCCTGTTGTTATGGGGATCTGGATATCTCATTGGGGCGATATTTCCATTTCTGCTGGTTGAGATTGTATTTTGGGTTTGACTGTCTAAGGTCAGATTTGTTTGCACCTGGAGCGCCTTCTCTGGGTTGCACCACTGGGGTTACGGAACCTCAATGGGTCTTTGTAAAGGCAGACAGTTGTTCATTAACTGTTTGTTGTCTTGGTGCAAACAGTCTTTCTAAACTCTTCCCTCTGACACTTCCCCTCCACATCCCTTTTTACTCATCCCAAACCTCCCACTACTTCTATGATCTCCAAAAAAAAGAAAAGTCTAAATCCTTCACTCTTCTATCCCTCCACTATCCTTTTCAATCAAAATAACAGACTAACATGTCCACTTCTCAAGTTTCATATTTCATTATACTAATTCACCACTAATCCTTTATGGGTTCCAGAGTAGCGTGCTACTCGCCAAAAAAAGCGCTTCAACACCTCAGTAGGGGTAGCAAGCGCTATATAAATGCAAAGCTTTTTCCCTCTTCTATCTCTCCACTATCCTTCTCAATCTAAAAAACTGACTAATACCCACCACTCAAATTACTTTCATATTTCACTATACTAATTCACCACTAATCGTTTATGGGTTCCGAAGTAGTGTGCTACTCGCCAAAAAAGCGGTTCAACACCCCATCAAGGGTAACAAGCGCTATATATACATGCAAACTTTTGTCCCTCTTCTATCCCTCTGCTACCCTTCTCAATCTAAATAACTGACTAACATATCCACCACTCAAATTACTTTCATATTTCACCATACTAATTCAACACTAATCCTTTAATGGGTTCCGGAGTAGCATCCTGCTCACTATAAAAAGTGCTTCAACACCCCATCAGGGGTAACAAACGCTATACAAATGCAAACCTTTTTCCCTCGTCTATCCCTCCGCTATCCTTCTCAATCCAAATAACTGATTAATAGCCACCACTCAAATAACTTTCATATTTCACTATACTAATTCACCACTAATCCTTTATGGGTTCCGGAGTAGCGTGCTACGCGCTGAAAAAAGCACTTCAACACCCCATATGGGGTAACAAGCGCTATATAAATGGAAACCTTTTTCCCTATTCTATCCTTCCGCTAGCCTCCTGAATCCAAATAACTGTCTAACCTATCCACAACTCAAATTACTTTCATATTTCACTATACTAATTCAACACTAATCCTTTATGTGTTCCAGAGTAGCATGCTACTCGCCGAAAAAGCACTTTGACACCTCGTCAGGGGTAGTACGCGCAATATAAATGCAATTACGATGCAATACAATAGTGGTACCGCAGAAATTCCTCAGAAGATGAATGTTGCTTCCCCATTTTTTGTTGACTGGTCCTGGTGATAATTGACTCTGACTGTCCCAGAGCTTTGCCTAACCAAGCCAAGGGCCAGTGCTATGCTGAAAACATACTTAGAATACAGTGAAAACACCTACATACACTAGGGTACACTATGGGTTAGGGTACCCCTATGATTGGCATGACCTCCCCTATAAGGCCATAGTACATAATAAAGCGGGGGGATCAAAACGACCTTTAAGTCCTTAGCATATAATTGGGCATGGCAGTTTAGAGGCCAGCAACCCTTTTTGCCCTTGCACATGTGCACTGCTGAGACCTGAGGTCAGTTTAAAAGCAGCCCTGTGTTGTAGGACTGCTTTTAAAAAGCAAATTGTGTCCAACCTTGACTTTGGTGTTTGGGGCACTTACAAATTAATACACTACAATATTATGGCATATTTGGTACCCACAGGGTCTGCCGTAGGTGTCCCAGTGGTAGGGCATCATGTACTTATAAGGAGGACCGTTATAAAATAGGTTTTATATCCCTTAGGTTTAGTAAAATTGCACATTTCACTTCCAACATTGTATTAAAGTGGTTCCCAAAATCCGACTTTTGTGCTAGGAGCACTGAGGAGTGAGGAGTTGCAATATTTTTACATCTTCAGAACCCCTAAAGTCTCCCCTAAGTGTTCCATGTGTGGGGGTCCTGTTGATATAGGCAGGGTCCTTACAAAATGTGTTTTAAAAGCCCAGGTGTTGGACAAATGTCCCAGTTCATGTTCCCCATTGCAGATCCCCAGCCACATAGTATGACATGGCAAGACGTTATTAATTATTAACTCCCAGCAGGAGAAACAAAGAAATATAATTCAAGGACTTACTAGAATGGTATTGATAAATCCAACAATATGCTATTGTTGAATTTATCCTAAAGGTGACAGACAAGAATTTATAAGACGTTCTTGTCTGCAAGCCAAAATGTAGCCTTCCAGTGATCTGTCCTGAATTGGTCAGACTTAAGTGGATTAGCCAGGCTGCTTTGATAAGGTGATAAGTAGCTCCTGGGATGAAAGAGCGATTATGAGGGGAGAGGGTTCTTCTACATCGGAATGCCCGAGCAAGGGGTCATAAACAATGATCTTCAAAAGAAGGAAGAGCCAAGCAAAAGAAACCAGTTTTATTAACACTCCTACTTTGTGAACCCAGCTAGAAGGCAGTCTTAACGAAGGAATGTGCAGATGTCAGGGGCAGGAAGAATAGAGAGATGCACCACCCTGGAGGTTGATTTAACCAGCTCTTACCTCTTTGCTGAAACTTCAGCCATATTGAATTTTGGAAAAATAGTACTTTCAGGGAGACCATTGTGCCACATTTTGGAGGAAATGGTCATGCTCTGATGTGTTGCCCTGTACCTCATTGGACAGGGGTGCCCTCCTGTTTGACTCCAGAGACCACTGAATAAGGACTTAGAGGGACCGTGCCACTTGAAACTAAAGGAAGAAAAAGGGTCCATGCTGGAGGTTTGATTTTGCACCAACCAGAACCTGCACGCTGACTGGTCTTGCTGAATAATCTGGAACTACAGCCCTGTGGATCTAACTTGCTTCAAGAGGTTTAAAGAGTGGACTCCCTGCAAGCTACAGGTTAACAGAACCCACCTGGACCATCACCACCAAGAATCCCCAGCCTGGAGTGCTACCAGTGGATTTGTAAGGATTGTGTCAAGTGGATTGTGTCAATTGAAGTCCCAAACTTTCAAGGACCATCTTGAAGCTTCCAGAGCCTTGGAGTAAGTATTCAACACTTTGGGACCCTAAAAGGAACTTCAGGAAGAAGTTTGAAGACGTTTGGAGCAACTGTGGAAAAAAGCTCAATAGGTGGACCGACTCGACCTGTCCAGCCAAGCCGGTGACCCTCTAACACGAGCCGGCCTGCCTTCCAGGTTCATCCTGCTGAAAAGCTCTGGAGGTCTGACTTCCAGAGTTTGACAGGGAGTTGGTCGACGTGCATGCCAAATCCAGCCTAGTGGAGAGCATCGAGGGACCTTGGGAGAAAAAGCTCCGTAAAAAGTTTCTATGTCCTATATAGTGCTACATTTATGAAAAAAATCTTAAATCTGGGTCCCTACATTGGATGTTTTCTATTTTGGAGTCATTATAAAGAGAAAATATTTCCTATTTTTATAAATTGATGTTGGATTTTTATTGTGTGCTGTGTCTTAATTATTTACTGAATTGGTGTTTTTAAATGCTTTACATACCTCTTTCTGAAGTTAAGCCTGCCTGCTAGCAGCCAATCTACCAAGTGTTAGCATGGAAATAATGTTCTGAGAGCTATTCTGAGCCCTATATTTTGTCAGTGGCCTTATTGCCAGTGGTATATTTACCACTACTAATAATCCACTTTTCAACAATCAAGGATTTTACAAAATATCCCTTACAATCTATAAATTTGAGCTTACGAAAGAGTGCATATCTTATTTATCATCCAGCATTCAGACTGCACCAACTCCAAGGAACAGACCTTCAAAACCCTAAAGGAGATGACATAGTCTTCGGCAGCTAAATCTAATATAATTACCTCTGAAAAAATTGTGTGATGCTCTTGCTACTGTTTTTGTTTACAAACTTCGAAAACATTAGAAATATTAACATCTCAGAAGTGAAAGAACTGCCTAGTCAAGCTTCCACTGAGACATCTACGAATTTTTTTGCACATCTTGTACATTTTATGGGAGTGTTTTCTTCCCAGAAACTTGGCTCACATTTGGAACTTTGACAGTACGGTTGTAATGTCAACATAGTACATTTGTCTCTAATTAGTGATGTAGGAACATGAACTGTACTCTTGAATAAAGTATAGCTCCTACAAGCTTTAAAGAAGCAGCAGTTTTACCATTGTTAAAGAAGGTGTAGATCTGTCATGTTCACCAACTCCTCGAGATCGGAACAATGCTAAAACATGGTCCACCTCTCGATAGCTCCAAGTCTGTTTGCTATTATAGCACAGATCAGTGAAGTGATCAGGGGACGGAAGGAAAGGGTGGGGACAGCAGAGAAGGAGACCTATTACGAAAAAGAAGAAAGAAGAAGCAATAAGCAACCAAACAGTAATCCTTCCAGACTTTTCTAATAATCACTCATTTATAGCGTAAACTGCCTGTAAAGGAAAAGAACTGTTCAGTTGCAGACACCAGGAGTGTCTAATACCTTCCAGAACAAGGTAGCAAGAAATCCTTTGACCCCCTTGGTAGCAATAATATAAATGATAAAATAAATAGTTGTACTATAGAAATGAGAAAAGACAAAGCAAGAAACAGGGCTTATTTAAGACTCTATAGGTAATGTGAATGACCACTTTGTTATAGGTATATATATATATATATATATATATATATATATATATATATATATATATATATATATATATATATATATATATATATATATATATATATGTGTATATATATATATGTGTATATATATATATATGTATATATATATATATATATATATATATATATATATATATATATATATATATATATATATATATATATATATATATATATATATATATATATATATATATATATATTCACTGAAAAAGCCATAGGTTTCAGACATGTTATAGTTAGGAATTAGCATTTAAAAAACCCCAGAAATTCACTTAAAAAACCTCCGGTTTCAGAGGTATTATAGTTAGTTGGACTTTTCACTCGTACAAAACCATTGAAATACCCTCGTTATAGTTAGTTTTACTAACTATAACTCACGTGCCCACAATCCACTGCTGATGATGTCACATATTGCATCATTCATGACATGGTCAGTGACATCACTGAAGACATCTCAAATGACATCACTGACGACATCTCAAATGACATCACTGATGACATCACGGATGACATCATCCAGTGAATGTGGTTTGCTTCGATATTTAAATAAGTATTATATATATATAGCAATCTGCCTTGAAGTCAGAGTTGATGTATAAGTGTTTGAATGGAGGATTTAGTTGTAGAATGAATGACTATCTAAGTGACTAATTTAAAGTGTCTCACTAAATATATGAGATAGTGATTAAACTTTGTGAATAACTGTATCACTTTATCTCTTGATTTACAAAGTACTACATAAGTTGGTTACTGGCTATGTTAAAGTGTATATTAGTCAATAATTAGTTAAGTGAGTATTTTTATGTGATAGTAATAGTGAATGAATGTGTGTGGTTGGGTGGGAGGTGTGTGACTGTTCAAAGATGTGTAAATTGTTGATTTAGTAGCTATATGAGGTATATGAGGTTAAGACTGTATGCAATTGTTTGGGTGCGTGAATCTCTTTATAGGTGTGATGATGAGTAAATATATTTCTCAATGATACATGTCCAACGAAGTAGAAATAGAAAAGACAGTGTATGTGACAGTTGTTATATATAAATAAGTATACATAAGACTCAGTGATTGTATGAGTGTTGTATGGATAACTTTATACTTGTAATAGTGATTTTATAACACACTAAGTAGGAATAAATAAAGTGGTCTTTGTGTAAGTGTGTATCTTAGTAAATGTAAGTATGATCAATTGTTTGCATAAGGGAGTAGGATGACTGCATAAGTGGATATGATGTGAGCTGATGTGTAATGTTGATGTAGGTGTATAAGTATATTTAATAGTATTGTATTGATCTTTGTTAGCATGTATAAGTAAATCTATAGGTAAGTGTTTAGATGTGTGTGTAGATCTAGGAATCACTAAGTGGCTTTTTAGAAACTTGTGTTGGAGTGTCAATGCTTTCAAGTATGGTACTTCATATTTTATATTGAGTGTTAAAGTTATACTAGTGAATGATAAGATGTATCAGATTGGCAGGTGGATGATGTCATCAGTGATGTCATTTGAGGTGTCATCTGTGATGTCATCAGTGATGTCACTGACCATGACATGAATGATGTACTATGTGACATCATCAGCAATGGATTGCGGGCACCTGAGTTATAGTTAGTACAACTAACTATAACGGGGGAATTTCAATAGTTTTGTACGAGTGAAATGTCCAACTAACTATAACACCCCTAAAACCTGTGTTTTTTTCTGTGAATTTCTGAGCTTTTTCAAATGCTAATTCCTAACTATACCATGTCTGAAACCTATGGTTTTTTTCAGTGAATTTCAAAGGTTTTTTAAATGCTAATTCCTAACTATAACATGTCTGAAATCTATGGTCTTTTCAATGAATTCTAATGTTTTTGTAAATGAAAAATGTTAAATATATTTATTCTCATATTTATTTTTTTGATACTGATTTATTAATGTTTTTTAAACTATTTATTTTTTGGTATTTTATTTTTTAAATTACATTACATTGTGTGGCCCCTCCTTCCTTTTACTTTTTTTGGGCCCTGGGGACCCCATCCCCTAGAGCCTGACCCGCAAATATAATTTTATTCATTTTTTTTTTATAGGAAGGGGATTCCTATGGAAGGAAATACAAGTTACTTGTAAGTATGCTTAGAACTACTTTTCAGGGTCAGTGTTGGGCTAAAAGATGCAGCACTGGGTTCTCTCCCGATAACAGGTGAGTAAATTGGAATTTGTTGTTCGGATGATTTTAGGTGAACATTTTAAAGTTCCAAAACTCCACACTTAAAAGAATTTGCAAGTGAAACCACTCAATGTTAGCCTATGAAAGAAAATTTACTTAGTAGGTAAATAGTGTTATCGTTACCTTTTCTTACTCAGGGGTGGATCCTGGATCCAGCACTTGTGCATCTCCTCTAAACAGCTGAAAGAATGCAGATTACCAAAGACGTGCGGAACCCCACGTTTTTTTTAATATCGCTAGAATGCGCAGATCATACGCACACCCCGCGATTTTACCAAAATAAATTAATAAATTGGGGCTCTGGGGGTCCTTGTGGAACCCCCTGTGCAGACCAAGAGTATCAGGGTGTGTTTTACCCTCCCCCTTTTCATGTTTTAAACACACATTTCACACGCTTCTTCAGCCTCCCTTCTACTGAGGCATAAAATGGCTGCCAACAGTTTCTAGTTTCGAATGTTGACAACCACTTGTCAGGAAATTAGCATTCAGCGCATGATCGAGAGGGTACGGATATGGTACGATGACAATAAGCAGAGTATCCTTATTCAATTTTTTTATGGGAAGGGGGCCGCGTGGCCCCCCTCATGTGGCCAATTCCGGGCACCGGGGTCCCCATCCCCCGGGGCATGGCTAATTATATCTTTTTATTTTATGGAGGAGGGCTACATAGCCCCTATCCTGAAGCCACTTCAAGGTCCCGGGGACCCCATTCCCTGGAAATGACCTTATTTTTACATTTATTTTGGCCGTCACCGTTGGGGACCATGGGAGGGTCTCCAATTCCCCCACTGTCCCGCCGGCTCCCCGCCTCCTGCAGGAGCCGGTGTTCAAACGACATCCGAACTCCATCTGTGTATTTACCCCCTAGGAGTTGCCTTCACTTTGCGCATGCATGTTTGTGGTAGCGTATGCGTGTTAATGTTGCGCATGCACACTGTCTGGCTAGGTACCCCTAACATATTTCATTTTATTTGCGCATGCTCAATTACATCATGCCCAATCACAGCTCTCACACCCAGTGACATCATGTTCAACCAAACATCGTTCTGCAAAGCATTTATAACCTGACAACCTTCTCAAACTTTTACTATTCCGCAGACACAGCCATTGATAGTGTTCGTATCCACTTCTTCGTCGGTGAGCACTTTTTTTAAGAGTAATTAAATTAATTAATCTGAACGATCTTTAAATACCGGGTGAATGCAAAATGTTGTTCGATTTGTCAATGTTGTTTTTAAGCACGCTTTCCTGCTTTTTTATATAGTTAAAGTTGACTTCGTATCTTTTGTTTCTGTGCAAATCACTTAATCCTGGTGCATTTCTTTAATTTGCCAAGCACCACGTGACCGTTCCTGCACTAGTGTGCTACGTGCTGTTCAACTTAATGCGATGTACTTTTTCTCGTGTAAGTAGTGCGTCACGTGCCCCATGCATTGCAAAAGTAATGTATTCGGCAATAGTGTATTTTACTATGGTTTCCAGCACTTATACCTCAAATATCTTGTCTGGGTAGGCAATGTTTTTGGACAAATAACTTAATCCTGCCACCTTTAATTTTTTAAGTAGTGCGCCACGTGCTGCTTCCTCCACATGCACTGAACATGTAATCAATTGACCAATGTTGTATTTTAGCACACTCTCCATGTTTTTTTAATAACGTTAAACTTGATTTCTTATTCTTTCTTCTGTGTAAACCACTTAATCCTACCACGTTTCTTTAGTTTGCCAAGCGCCACGTGGCCATTCCCGCAGCAGTGTGCTACGTGCTGTTCAAGTTGATGCAATGTAGTTTTTCTGGTGTAATGCACATGTAATCGATTATCCAATATTGTATTTTAGCACCCTCTCCATGTTTTTTGATAACGTTAAACTTGATTTGCCCCCTTATTCTAGCTCATTATACAGATTTTTCAACCATGGGACGTATTGATCGTCACAAACCGGTTATTCCTTCCCATGCACTATCCCAGGTTGTGGTCAACAACTCGACACACCAGATTCACTGACTACTCTCCGTATGCTATCAGCCGAAAGTTGCAATGGACCTAATATAGTTATCAGGTTTGACTTTCATTATTTTTTTTATTTCATTTATTTCATGTGTTTGCAGACAGATAACTACAATTGTGTTTTATTTCCATACTGGTAATGGTATTTCCAAAAACATTAATTTGTTGAAGATACATTACTTTCTGTTATTTTATGTTAATAACTGTTTTTGTTAGAATAGTTGTAAATAGGAAAGAGGGCTCTTAGGAATGACACTTATGAACGCCTACCAAGCATAGTGACCCTCGAAAGGATATTGGTATTCGCATATGGTTTTGTCTAACCACTAGTATGGTCCTAATGTGGTTGGTTTGAAACTTCTGATGATTGCTTTTCAACCCCAATCCTATTGAGAATAATTGTTTTTATGTACATTAAAATTAAGCTTGGACATATGTACAACATATACTTTTTTTTTAAATTCACAATATAGATTTTATTGTCTGGGTGATTACAGAAAATGTTTTACAAGTTAAGGGTAACTCCAAACCTCCAATCTATTTCTTCAAGGAGTTTATCTTGTAAAGGGTGCTGTCCACTAAACTGATAACATATACATTTTTAACTTTTGTTTTCAGTTTTCAGAATGTTACATAAGTCAGCAGCAAATTGCAGAGATTGAAGAAAGTATATCCTCCTATTCTAGCTCATT
The DNA here is from genome assembly GCF_964263255.1 of Lissotriton vulgaris. Lineage (NCBI taxonomy): Eukaryota > Metazoa > Chordata > Amphibia > Caudata > Salamandridae > Lissotriton > Lissotriton vulgaris. Next base: position 940,823,216 of record NC_141695.1, read on the forward strand.
ACACCGATTTCTCAAAAATGGCATGCACTAGTTGTGACAAGCCAAAAACAATAACAGATTTGTAACGGATAACGTTAAGGTAAATACTTTCAATATGACTAGTCGATGAAGTTAAAAAGTTACGGATATAAGTACTTGAGGGATTTTTGGTGGCAGATAATCTCCAATTCACACTTGTGCGGATGGGTCTGATACAGGGTGGATCTCGGTATACTAATGGATGATTAGGTATTAGGATGGCATACAGAACTCCCAACCTTCCTACTTTTTCTCTTAAAGGGTTCCAAATTGGTGACGAATATTAGGCTGTGCAGTAGAGGTTGACGGTGTTGCTCCACTGGTACTTGGGCATTCTCATGAAGCAGGAGGAGCCTCTCTCATTCTCCTTAACTCTTCCCTTGGAAAGTTGACCGGATTCTTCAATCAATCAATCAGATATATCTCAAGAGCACGCTACTCACCCGTGAAGGTCTCAAGGGTCTGAGACTGGGGGGTGCTGCTACTGCTCGAAAAGCCAGGTCTTGAGGTGTTTCCTCAAGGTGAGGTGGTCCTGGGTCATTCGTAGGTTGCGGGGAGGGAGTTCCATGTTTTGGCTGCCAGGTAGGAGAATGATCTTCCTCCAGCGGTGGTTCTGCGAATCCGTGGAACGGTGGCGAGGGTGAGGCTGGCGGAGCGGAGCTGGCGGGAGGGAGTGTAGAACGAGAGGCGGTGGTTGAGGTATTCGGGGCCTATGTCGTGGAGCGCTTTGTGTGCATGGGTGAGGAGCCTGAATGTGATCCTCTTGTTGACCGGGACCTAGTGCAGGTTTCTCAGGTGGGTGGATATGTGGCTGTGGCGAGGTATGTCGAGGATGAGTCGTGCAAAGGTGTTCTGTATGCGTTGTAGTTGGCTGGTGACGAGGGCCTGGGTGACCGTCTTTCTGGTTTCAGTGGGGATCCACCGGAAGATCTTTCGGAGCATGCGCAGGGTGTTGAAACATGATGACGAGACGGCATTGACTTGCTTGCTCATCGTGAGGGAGGAGTCCAGGATGAATCCCAGGTTGCGTGCGTGGTCCGAGGGTGTCGGCGCGGAGCCCAGAGCTGGGGGCCACCAGGAGTCATCCCTGGCGGATGGGGATTGTCCGAGGATGAGGACCTCCATCTTGTCTGAGTTCTGCTTCAGGCGGCTGATCTTCATCCATTCTGCGACATCTTTCATTACTTCCTGTAGGTTGGTTTTGGCGGTGGATGGGTCTTTGGTGAGGGAGAGTATCTGCTGGGTGTCATTGGCGTAGGAGATGATGTTGATGTTGTGTTTTCGTGCGATGGCGGCGAGGGGGCTCATGTAGATATTGAAGAGGGTTGGGCTGAGCGAGGAGCCTTTGGGTACGCCGCAGATGATCTCAGTGGCTTCTGAGCGGAAGGGAGGGAGGCGGACTCTCTGGGTTCTGTCGGAGAGGAACGAGGTGATCCAGTCCAGGGCCTTTCCTTGGATCCCAGTGTTGTAGAGGTGGGTTATTAGAGTGCGATGGCACATGGTATCGACGGCTGCCGAGAGGTCCAGGAGGATGAGGGGGGTTGTTTCTCCGTTGTCCATCAGGGTCCTGATGTCGTCGGTGGCTGCTATGAGGGCAGTCTTGGTGCTGTGGTTGGCTCGGAATACGGACTGGGATGGGTCGAGTGAGTTGTTTGCCTCAAGGAAAGCAGTCAGCTGTTTATTTACCGTCTTCTCGATCACTTTGGCCGAGAAGGGAAGAAGAGAGATGGGGCGGAAGTTCTTGAGGTCTTTGGGGTCCGCGGTGGGTTTCTTCAGCAGGGCGTTGATTTCTGCGTGCTTCCAGCTCTCGGGGAAGGAGGCTGACGCGAACGAGATGTTTATGATGTTTCGGAGAAGGGGTGCGATGATGATATCTGCTTTGTTGAAGATATGATGGGGGCATGGGTCCAAGGGGGAGCCGGAGTGGATGGAGTTCATGACGTTGGTGGTGTCTTCAGTGCTGATGGTCCAGGAGCTGAGGGTGGTGGTGGGGGTCGCTGGTTGGGTGGCTGGAGGCGGAGTCTGGGGTCCAAAGCTGTCGTGTATGTCTGCGATCTTTCGGTGGAAGAACGTGGCGAGGGAGTTGAAGAGTTCTTGTGACGGTGTGATGTCGTTGTTGCTGGAGCTGGGGTTGGAGAGCTCTTTGACGATGTTGAAGAGTTCCTTGCTGTTGTGGGTGTTATTGTCTAGTCGCTCTTTCAATGATGTCCTCTTGGTGGTGCGGATCAGCTGGTGGTGTTCGCGGGTGGCGATCTTGAGGGCTGTCATGTTTTCTGTAGTTTGTTTGTGGCGCCAGGTTTTTTCGAGGGTTCGGCAGGATTTCTTCGATTCTTTGAGGGCGGCTGTGAACCATGAGGTTTTACTGTTGCCGGTCATGCCTGGGGGGTTCTTCAGTGGTGCGAGGTTGTCAGCGCAGTTGGTGATCCACTGTGCGAGGTTGTGGGCTACGTCATTGGTGTCGGCGGCGTCGGCTGGCGGGTTCTGGCTCTGGTTCTTAGCATGCAAGTGCTTCCACATACTTGCAGTTTCAAACCAGTACTTTTTATTGGGGTCTCCTCTTGAAAGCAGTCTTGCATATGTGGCAAGTAACTTTTCTTGCATTCACCTTTTTTTAAGACTTGTGGAAATTAATTTCAAAACATTCATTTTGGTGGACCAAAGTCTGCATGTACAATGGCCAGGGAAGCGTTTTGAGAGCAGGTACACCCAAGATCAAGTGAAGAGATTTGATTGATAAGGCATAGCAAAGGAGATGGCAACAACGGGGAAAAGGTCCATGGGTGGTGGAGGCTGGGTTTGTAAATCTGCTCCATCTATAACTTTCTCTCTCTCACAGTTTTAATGTCGTTTTCTCTATCATTCTCTCTCTCACTCTCTCCCACATCATTTCTCTTTCTCTTTTAAAGTTATGGACGCTGCTGACAGCTCTGACGTGTGGAACCAAAGCTCAGTTGAAGTTGTGAACTCTGTTGGTCACAGTGTTTACACAAAGTAAGCAGAACGGCCTAGATATACAATACCTTCGATTAAATGTATTAGAAATAAAAGAGCTTATTTACAAACCCCTTGCACCGCTTTTACGTCACTTTCAACATGAGAAAAGCAACACAAAAGTGGCGCAAGAGTCTTGTAAATAAGCCCTAAAAAATATTGTCCTACATAATGACTTGATCTCTCACCTAATTCTGTCTCATCTCTGAATCATTTTAAAGACCTGTTGATCTCAAATATAAATCTGTTGCAGTAGACACTTCTATACAGACACCGCTTGAATGCAAGTCTATAAGATAAGTGAGATTTATCAGGCACACTGCACACATTAAAAAATAGTAAATATCGTCAAGTGTTACTTTGATTTGTAATGTTTGACCTCATTTAGTCACATCGATCTAATTTTAAACACTAATTATTTATTTTTGTTTGGCAGATTAACTACCGTACTTCTATTGGAGTCCACATCACATGTTGTTTATTATATTGTTTTGTTAAAGTTATGGTTCTAGTTATTTATTGTATGATCTTTTAGTTATATTTACAGTTATTTATTGTTTTAATAAAAGTTAATTTTAAAAAGTATATACGTCTTTTTTTGTGTGTGTAGCATTCCCCAATAGAAATGATATTTATAATTCTGAGGCTAACTCTTTACCAGGTCGTTACCAGAGTCTGTACCTATAGTGTGGTGAACTTCTAACCTCTGTGCTCACGTAAGTGTTCCATGAACTATTACTATGGTAACAGGCAGAAAGCCTTGCCCTTTTGGGGGTAGGGTTAAATGTTACTGGCTGTACAAAAAATGGTATATTTACCCTGGATCCTCTACAAGACCAAAAAAGAAAAGCAAATTAAAACAAAACACTGTGTACCAGATCTGCAACCCCCTTGCACCACTTTCACGTCCAACCCCCGCTACAAAATTACAAGTATGTGGTCTTCAATGACCCCCCTCAAGACCCGGGAATCACCACCCCGGGAATTTGTGTATTACGGAAGGCAGACTGCGTGGCCCTCCGCCTGATACCCTCGAGGGCCCTGGGAACTACCACGAACTGCTCCTGCAGTATCTCGGGGTGCCTACCCACAGTATACTGCTGTTTCCTTTGACAGAGCAAAGCAATCCTATAATCATAAGTTTTTTGTTTCGAGCATTCAGAACAATTACTCATAGTATCATATACATTCAATTAGGCGAAGAATGCAACAACCCAAACTCACTTGTAGATTAAAGTGATTTTTATTCTACCCAATTCAACATTAACTTAAATCTTCATTTCATTTTTGACACTTTTTGGTACATAAGGAGGAGACTCCTAAGAACGTGCAAAAGAGAGGTGCTCAAGAATTGAAAGGGTGAGTGAAAAGAGCAAAAAGTTGGTGATTGTATTAAAAAGACAAAGAATTATTGATACAGACTGGTTTACTAATTCCAGTCACTTTTTCCCTTGGCCACTTTTAATATTCAAACATAGTTCCATATCACTACTATAATGGAATACAATTCCATATGTTGCACGTTTTCACAATTCAGGAATATGTGTGATCCAAGAGGGGTTAAAAGAGCGTCAACATTTTGACCCATCTTAATGCTTAGGGGTGATTGGGGGCCTCAACCTGTGGGTCTTCTTCAGGACGGGAGCACAGCCTCAGTACCAGGAAGGTGTCAGGCTCCTAAACATAAATAGTGGAGTGTCAGGGTTATGCAATAATTAAATTCATTAAATGAAAGGACTGTGCTGATGGAGCACTGTCAGGGACTCAACTCGTGGGCGCTCAGGGCAGTTAGTGTAGTCAATACTTGATGCAGGGCATCGTCAGGTAACTCCAGAGGTGAATCTTGAAGCTCATAGGATCCCTCAGTGGCAGCATCCTAAACTGTGTGGGGAGGGGGTGTCAATAAATTATAGCAGTAAGGGCAATCGAGGCTGATCGTTTCATAAGTCAATATTTGGCGTCAACAACTTACCCCTTACAAAGAAAAAGTGGGGTCCTCTTCTACTAAGGGTGCTTTAAATCACTGCCTGGGTGCAGATTTATTGCCGGTATTTGAATGTGGATCCTCCTGGGATGGCGCCTGCCTCATCTGGGCTGAGAGGAGCTGCGGTTACAAACACGATTCAAAAAGGGGGTGGTGATGAACAGAGTGTCTGAATTAAGCAGACCACTCTTACCCAGTCAAGAGATCAGGGCTTGATCCATCACCGTTATTTAGCTCACTGCATCACCCCAGTTCAGAACCTGGCTATATGCAAATTAGTCTGACCCAGTGCCTCATGGGAACAGGGCAGACCAAACTACCAAGCCAATTCTTCACCGGAAAGGAGACAAGCTTCCGGGGACCGGTTTCTGGCATTTCAGCCGTCGTCTGCCCGGCTTGCTTGAATCCTGGTGGTGCAGTGAGCAAGGGACTCATGTCTGAGTATACCCTGCCACACTTGTGGTGGCCAAAAACGATTCAAAAAGGGGGTGGTGATGAACAGAGTGTCTAAATTAAGCAGACCACTCTAACCCAGTCAAGAGATCAGGGCTTGATCCATCACCGTTATTTAGCTCACTGCATCACCCCAGTTCAGAACCTGGCTATATGCAAATTAGTCTGACCCAGTGCCTCATGGGAACAGGGCAGACCAAACTACCAAGCCAATTCTTCACCGGAAAGGGGACAAGCTTCCGGGGACCGGTTTCTGGCATTTCAGCCGTCGTCGGCCCGGCTTGCTTGAATCCTGGTGGTGCAGTGAGCAAGGGACTCATGTCTGAGTATACCCTGCCACACTTGTGGTGGCCAAAAACGATTCAAAAAGGGGGTGGTGATGAACAGAGTGTCTGAATTAAGCAGACCACTCTTACCCAGTCAAGAGATCAGGGCTTGATCCATCACTGTTATTTAGCTCACTGCATCACCCCAGTTCAGAACCTGGCTATATGCAAATTAGTCTGACCCAGTGCCTCATGGGAACAGGGCAGACAAAACTACCAAGCCAATTCTTCAAAGGAAAGGAGACAAGCTTCCGAGGACCGGTTTCTGGCATTTCAGCCGTCGTCGGCCCGGCTTGCTTGAATCCTGGTGGTGCAGTGAGCAAGGGACTCATGTCTGAGTATACCCTGCCACACTTGTGGTGGCCAAAAACGATTCAAAAAGGGGGTGGTGATGAACAGAGTGTCTGAATTAAGCAGACCACTCTTACCCAGTAAAGAGATCAGGCCTTGATCCATAACCGTTATTTAGCTCACTGCACCACCCCAGTTCAGAACCTGGCTATATGCAAATTAGTCTGACCCAGTGCCTCATGGGAACAGGGCAGACTAAACTACCAAGCCAATTCTTCACCGGAAAGGAGACAAGCTACCGGGGACCGGTTTCTGGCATTTCAGCCGTCGTCGGCCCAGCTTGCTTGAATCCTGGTGGTGCAGTGAGCAAGGGACTCATGTCTGAGTATAACCTGCCACCCTTGTGGTGGGCAAAAACGATTCAAAAAGGGGGTGGAGATGAACAGAGTGTCTGAATTAAGCAGACCACTCTTACCCAGTCAAGAGATCAGGGCTTGATCCATCACCGTTATTTAGCTCACTGCATCACCCCAGTTCAGAAACTGGCTATATGCAAATTAGTCCGACCCAGTGCCTCATGGGAACAGGGGAGACCAAAATACCAAGCCAATTCTTCACCGGAAAGGAGACAAGCTTCCAGGGACCGGTTTCTGGCATTTCAGCCGTCGTCGGCCCGGCTTGCTTGAATCCTGGTGGTGCAGTGAGCAAGGGACTCATGTCTGAGTATACCCTGCCACACTTGTGGTGGCCAAAAACGATTCAAAAAGGGGGTGGTGATGAACAGAGTGTCTGAATTAAGCAGACCACTCTTACCCAGTCAAGAGATCAGGCCTTGATCCATCACCGTTATTTAGCTCACTGCATCACCCCAGTTCAGAACCTGGCTATATGCAAATTAGTCCGACCCAGTGCCTCATGGGAACAGGGCAGACCAAACTACCAAGCCAATTCTTCACCGGAAAGGAGACAAGTTTCCGGGGACCGGTTTCTGGCATTTCAGCCGCCGTTGGCCCGGCTTGCTTGAATCCTGGTGGTGCAGTGAGCAAGGGACTCATGTCTGAGTATACCCTGCCATACTTGTGGTGGCCAAAAACGAATCAAAAAGGGGGTGGTGATGAACAGAGTGTCTGAATTAAGCAGACCACTCTTACCCAGTCAAGAGATCAGGGCTTGATCCATCACCGTTTTTTAGCTCACTGCATCACCCCAGTTCAGAACCTGGCTATATGCAAATTAGTCTGACCCAGTGCCTCATGGGAACAGGGCAGACCAAACTACCAAGCCAATTCTTCACCGGAAAGGAGACAAGCTTCGAGGACCGGTTTCTGGCATTTCAGCCGTCGTCGGCCCGGCTTGCTTGAATCCTGGTGGTGCAGTGAGCAAGGGACTCATGTCTGAGTATACCCTGCCACACTTGTGGTGGCCAAAAACGATTCAAAAAGGGGGTGGTGATGAACAGAGTGTCTGAATTAAGCAGACCACTCTTACCCAGTAAAGAGATCAGGCCTTGATCCATCACCGTTATTTAGCTCACTGCACCACCCCAGTTCAGAACCTGGCTATATGCAAATTAGTCTGACCCAGTGCCTCATGGGAACAGGGCAGACCAAACTACCAAGCCAATTCTTCACCGGAAAGGAGACAAGCTACCGGGGACCGGTTTCTGGCATTTCAGCCGTCGTCGGCCCAGCTTGCTTGAATCCTGGTGGTGCAGTGAGCAAGGGACTCATGTCTGAGTATACCCTGTCACCCTTGTGGTGGCCAAAAACGATTCAAAAAGGGGGTGGAGATGAACAGAGTGTCTGAATTAAGCAGACCACTCTTACCCAGTCAAGAGATCAGGGCTTGATCCATCACCGTTATTTAGCTCACTGCATCACCCCAGTTCAGAACCTGGCTATATGCAAATTAGTCTGACCCAGTGCCTCATGGGAACAGGGGAGACCAAAATACCAAGCCAATTCTTCACCGGAAAGGAGACAAGCTTCCAGGGACCGGTTTCTGGCATTTCAGCCGTCGTCGGCCCGGCTTGCTTGAATCCTGGTGGTGCAGTGAGCAAGGGACTCATGTCTGAGTATACCCTGCCACACTTGTGGTGGCCAAAAACGATTCAAAAAGGGGGTGGTGATGAACAGAGTGTCTGAATTAAGCAGACCACTCTTACCCAGTCAAGAGATCAGGCCTTGATCCATCACCGTTATTTTGCTCACTGCATCACCCCAGTTCAGAACCTGGCTATATGCAAATTAGTCTGACCCAGTGCCTCATGGGAACAGGGCAGACCAAACTACCAAGCCAATTCTTCAGCGAAAAGGAGACAAGCTTCCGGGGACCAGTTTATGGCATTTCAGCCGTCGTCGGCCCGGCTTGCTTGAATCCTGATGGTGCAGTGAGCAGGGGACTCATGTCTGAGTATACCCTGCCACTTTTGTGGTGGCCAAAACGATTCAAAAAGGGAGTGGTGATGAACAGAGTGTCTGAATTAAGCAGACAACTCTTACCCAGTCAAGAGATCAGGGCATGATCCATCACCGTTATTTAGCTCACTGCATCACCCCAGTTCAGAACCTGGCTATATGCAAATTAGTCTGACCCAGTGCCTCATGGGAACAGTGGAGACCAAAATACCAAGCCAATTCTTCACCGGAAAGGAGACAAGCTTCCAGGGACCGGTTTCTGGCATTTCAGCCATCGTCGGCCCAGCTTGCTTGAATCCTGGTGGTGCAGTGAGCAAGGGACTCATGTCTGAGTATACCCTGCCACCCTTGTGGTGGCCAAAAACGATTCAAAAAGGGGGTGGAGATGAACAGAGTGTCTGAATTAAGCAGACCACTCTTACCCAGTCAAGAGATCAGGGCTTGATCCATCACCGTTATTTAGCTCACTGCATCACCCCAGTTCAGAACCTGGCTATATGCAAATTAGTCTGACCCAGTGCCTCATGGGAACAGGGGAGACCAAAATACCAAGCCAATTCTTCACCGGAAAGGAAACAAGCTTCCGGGGACCGGTTTCTGGCATTTCAGCCGTCGTCGGCCCGGCTTGCTTGAATCCTGGTGGTGCAGTGAGCAAAGGACTCATGTCTGAGTATACCCTGCCACACTTGTGGTGGCCAAAAACGATTCAAAAAGGGGGTGGTGATGAACAGAGTGTCTGAATTAAGCAGACCACTCTTACCCAGTCAAGAGATCAGGCCTTGATCCATCACCGTTATTTAGCTCACTGCATCACCCCAGTTCAGAACCTGGCTATATGCAAATTAGTCCGACCCAGTGCCTCATGGGAACAGGGCAGACCAAACTACCAAGCCAATTCTTCACCGGAAAGGAGACAAGCTTCCGGGGACCGGTTTCTGGCATTTCAGCCGCCGTTGGCCCGGCTTGCTTGAATCCTGGTGGTGCAGTGAGCAAGGGACTCATGTCTGAGTATACCCTGCCATACTTGTGGTGGCCAAAAACGAATCAAAAAGGGGGTGGTGATGAACAGAGTGTCTGAATTAAGCAGACCACTCTTACCCAGTCAAGAGATCAGGGCTTGATCCATCACCGTTTTTTAGCTCACTGCATCACCCCAGTTCAGAACCTGGCTATATGCAAATTAGTCTGACCCAGTGCCTCATGGGAACAGGGCAGACCAAACTACCAAGCCAATTCTTCACCGGAAAGGAGACAAGCTTCGAGGACCGGTTTCTGGCATTTCAGCCGTCGTCGGCCCGGCTTGCTTGAATCCTGGTGGTGCAGTGAGCAAGGGACTCATGTCTGAGTATACCCTGCCACACTTGTGGTGGCCAAAAACGATTCAAAAAGGGGGTGGTGATGAACAGAGTGTCTGAATTAAGCAGACCACTCTTACCCAGTAAAGAGATCAGGCCTTGATCCATCACCGTTATTTAGCTCACTGCACCACCCCAGTTCAGAACCTGGCTATATGCAAATTAGTCTGACCCAGTGCCTCATGGGAACAGGGCAGACCAAACTACCAAGCCAATTCTTCACCGGAAAGGAGACAAGCTACCGGGGACCGGTTTCTGGCATTTCAGCCGTCGTCGGCCCAGCTTGCTTGAATCCTGGTGGTGCAGTGAGCAAGGGACTCATGTCTGAGTATACCCTGTCACCCTTGTGGTGGCCAAAAACGATTCAAAAAGGGGGTGGAGATGAACAGAGTGTCTGAATTAAGCAGACCACTCTTACCCAGTCAAGAGATCAGGGCTTGATCCATCACCGTTATTTAGCTCACTGCATCACCCCAGTTCAGAACCTGGCTATATGCAAATTAGTCTGACCCAGTGCCTCATGGGAACAGGGGAGACCAAAATACCAAGCCAATTCTTCACCGGAAAGGAGACAAGCTTCCAGGGACCGGTTTCTGGCATTTCAGCCGTCGTCGGCCCGGCTTGCTTGAATCCTGGTGGTGCAGTGAGCAAGGGACTCATGTCTGAGTATACCCTGCCACACTTGTGGTGGCCAAAAACGATTCAAAAAGGGGGTGGTGATGAACAGAGTGTCTGAATTAAGCAGACCACTCTTACCCAGTCAAGAGATCAGGCCTTGATCCATCACCGTTATTTTGCTCACTGCATCACCCCAGTTCAGAACCTGGCTATATGCAAATTAGTCTGACCCAGTGCCTCATGGGAACAGGGCAGACCAAACTACCAAGCCAATTCTTCAGCGAAAAGGAGACAAGCTTCCGGGGACCAGTTTATGGCATTTCAGCCGTCGTCGGCCCGGCTTGCTTGAATCCTGATGGTGCAGTGAGCAGGGGACTCATGTCTGAGTATACCCTGCCACTTTTGTGGTGGCCAAAACGATTCAAAAAGGGAGTGGTGATGAACAGAGTGTCTGAATTAAGCAGACAACTCTTACCCAGTCAAGAGATCAGGGCATGATCCATCACCGTTATTTAGCTCACTGCATCACCCCAGTTCAGAACCTGGCTATATGCAAATTAGTCTGACCCAGTGCCTCATGGGAACAGTGGAGACCAAAATACCAAGCCAATTCTTCACCGGAAAGGAGACAAGCTTCCAGGGACCGGTTTCTGGCATTTCAGCCATCGTCGGCCCAGCTTGCTTGAATCCTGGTGGTGCAGTGAGCAAGGGACTCATGTCTGAGTATACCCTGCCACCCTTGTGGTGGCCAAAAACGATTCAAAAAGGGGGTGGAGATGAACAGAGTGTCTGAATTAAGCAGACCACTCTTACCCAGTCAAGAGATCAGGGCTTGATCCATCACCGTTATTTAGCTCACTGCATCACCCCAGTTCAGAACTTGGCTATATGCAAATTAGTCTGACCCAGTGCCTCATGGGAACAGGGGAGACCAAAATACCAAGCCAATTCTTCACCGGAAAGGAGACAAGCTTCCAGGGACCGGTTTCTGGCATTTCAGCCATCGTCGGCCCGGCTTGCTTGAATCCTGGTGGTGCAGTGAGCAAGGGACTCATGTCTGAGTATACCCTGCCACACTTGTGGTGGCCAAAAACGATTCAAAAAGGGGGTGGTGATGAACAGAGTGTCTGAATTAAGCAGACCACTCTTACCCAGTCAAGAGATCAGGGCTTGATCCATCACCGTTATTTAGCTCACTGCATCACCCCAGTTCAGAACCTGGCTATATGCAAATTAGTCTGACCCAGTGCCTCATGGGAACAGGGCAGACAAAACTACCAAGCCAATTCTTCACCGGAAAGGAAACAAGCTTCCGGGGACCGGTTTCTGGCATTTCAGCCGTCATCGGCCCGGCTTGCTTGAATCCTGGTGGTGCAGTGAGCAAAGGACTCATGTCTGAGTATACCCTGCCACACTTGTGGTGGCCAAAAATGATTCAAAAAGGGGGTGGTGATGAACAGAGTGTCTGAATTAAGCAGACCACTCTTACCCAGTAAAGAGATCACGCCTTGATCCATCACCGTTATTTAGCTCACTGCATCACCCCAGTTCAGAACCTGGCTATATGCAAATTAGTCTGACCCAGTGCCTCATGGGAACAGGGCAGACCAAACTACCAAGCCAATTCTTCAGCGAAAAGGAGACAAGCTTCCGGGGACCGGTTTATGGCATTTCAGCCGTCGTCGGCCCGGCTTGCTTGAATCCTGGTGGTGCAGTGAGCAGGGGACTCATGTCTGAGTATACCCTGCCACACTTGTGGTGGCCAAAAACGATTCGAAAAGGGGGTGGTGATGAACAGAGTGCCTGAATTAAGCAGACCACTCTTACCCAGTCAAGAGATCAGGGCTTGATCCATCACCGTTATTTAGCTCACTGCATCACCCCAGTTCAGAACCTAGCTATATGCAAATTAGTCTGACCCAGTGCCTCATGGGAACAGGGCAGACCAAACTACCAAGCCAATTCTTCACCGGAAAGGAGACAAGCTACCGGGGACCGGTTTCTGGCATTTCAGCCGTCGTTGGCCCAGCTTACTTGAATCCTGGTGGTGCAGTGAGCAAGGGACTCATGTCTGAGTATACCCTGCCACCCTTGTGGTGGCCAAAAACGATTCAAAAAGGGGGTGGAGATGAACAGAGTGTCTGAATTAAGCAGACCACTCTTACCCAGTCAAGAGATCAGGGCTTGATCCATCACCGTTATTTAGCTCACTGCATCACCCCAGTTCAGAACCTGGCTATATGCAAATTAGTCTGACCCAGTGCCTCATGGGAACAGGGCAGACCAAAATACCAAGCCAATTCTTCACCGGAAAGAAGAAAAGCTTCCAGGGACCGGTTTCTGGCATTTCAGCCGTCGTCGGCCCGGCTTGCTTGAATCCTGGTGGTGCAGTGAGCAAGGGACTCATGTCTGAGTATACCCTGCCACACTTGTGGTGGCCAAACAAAGCAAGGATTTTTGCGAGCCTTGTTGGAGAGGCCTTGGGGGTGTGTACTTACCCCGATTGTGAGGATGATTGCCTCTTCTTCAAGCGAGCGGGAGGGGTCACTACTGGAAGAGAAGGCTGGGTTAGTGGGATCTGATTAAGGAAGGGGGCCTACGTGAGGCATCTAACAGGGTCAAGGGGTCTAGAGACGGGATTCTCTTACCTTGGATAACGCGCGTCTTCACTCAGCGTATCCGGATCAATCAAGATCCCCGTGTGGCAGTGAGGACGTAGATATACGTCTCACTGGCGTGCTTGCCCCCCAATCCCGGTCCGGTGAAAAAACAAGTGAAGAAAGACTTCACTGGAGACTCTATTAGTGTGTAAAACCACAAAGTGATAGGGCAGTTTCAACAGATATTGGGTAAGGTTATTATCTTGCGGGCAATATTCAGAATTGAACTATGTCATATAAGGTGCACCTATTCTTATAGACCGGTTATTGGGTCATCTCAAATTCCATCAGTCATTGTGGCTGATAGTGAACAGTAAACCGGGGTGGGGAGTATATAATTAGGCAATGTTAAGCGTTTACCCCTGCAGTTATATGGCATATCAGAGTTCATAAGTTCATAAATATAATGCATGTAAGACAATTAACCACATAACTGCATTAATTTGCAGTAAGGTGCCAAACGGACCATATTCAGCTAGTAAGGAGTGCATTAATAAGCAATGTCAGCATAAGGGACTGCAGTTAATAACAGAATGAATAATTACATGAGTCATAAGGCATATAAAACGGTTTCTTACATACCTAAACCAATTGGCAGTAAAGTACCATCCGGACAGAGTATATTTAATAGGCAATCTAAGCATAGGTACTGTAGTTTGCAGTAGTATATTAGAAATCATGATTTGTAATGCATATAAGACAAAATCCATACATGACTATTTACATAGCAAATTACACCATGATTACTGTAATTAGAACATCTGCAGGGACAATTCACCTGTTTAGCCACATGCGTACAGGAGTTATGACTGATTAAAAATCAAGGCGGTGTGACTCAATTGTGCAGCCATCTAAAGTGGTCGTAATGTGCATCTAAGGGCATTCTACTGCGATATACTAGTGGAGGTTCCCACTATTGTGTCAGTAAATTCCACTTGGGTGGTATCTGCAGAGAGTGCGAGTCGGTGGGTGGTCTCTATAAGTCCCCCCAAGTTGTGCAACCAATGAGGCGTCTGGGATGCAGGTGGTTTAATATGATTAACAGAAATGTGGACGCTCTCACTCTCACTCAGGTACGTCCCGTTAGATGGTGGCAGGTTTAAACGTTATTCAAGATAGAAACCTGCTTACTTCGTTCCTTATATTCATTGAGTCCATGTCTGATGGTGTCAAACATGTGTATGAAACAGCATTCACGGATTCTCAGAATGTTATTAAAGTCTCCACCTCTGGGGTTGGGTTTGACCTTCTCTATCACCCACCATCTGATACTATCAGGTCTGTGTCCAAATCCTGTGAAATGGTCAACCAGGGGGGCCCCCGGAGTCCTACATCTGATGCTGCTGAAGTGCTGCAATATGCAGCACTTAGCTTTCTGGATGGTTTGCCCTATATACATAAAGTTACATGGGCAAATTATTGCATTTATGACTCCTCCAGTGTTGCAGTTACTGTGTTCCTGTAATTCATATGTGAGGTCATTGTGTGTAAATCGTGTGGTTTCTTTTACCATAGGGCATGCCTTGATCTGAATGCTCAAAACCAAAATCATATGTTTATAGGTTTGCTTTGCTCTATCTTAAATACTAGGTCTGGGACCACTGTTTTCGATAACGAACTGTACCCAGGTCCAGTACCTTTTGGGTCACCCCATTTTTGATAATGTTTGCTTTGACAGGGCGGGACTCTCACGACTCCCGCCCTCCCATAGCATACTTAGATTGCATTTTGAAAGATAGAGCAGTGAAATCTGTTGTCTCATTTTCAAAATCCAAAGCAGATTGCATTTCCACATACAAATTATCATCTACCCATGCAAAAAAGTAATGCTGGCTCCCGAAGAACGCAAAAGTTCATCACACAATGTTACTAAATAAAACAGCAAGTGTGCTCAACTCCTCAATATACAACCTTATCCTACGTAATGATTTTTTCAATCACGTTCTAATAACCAATAACAATCATGCTTTTAAAAAACAGAAGCATGCACCCTAGTTTTCTGTGTAGAATGTTGTCAAACAACCAATCATTTCTTTTCTGTTTTTCAACACTGCATCTTATCCACCATTTTAGAAAGATCTATGGGGCATATGTAGGTAATTTCCATTTTGCGATTCCCAAATAGTGATTTTTAGGAAATCGCTATTTGAGAATAGGAAAATGGAATGTAGTAATATTTTGCAATATTTTTGCGAATCTCTAACATTCCTTAATTGCGATTAGCAAATTGCGAATCGCAATTAAGGAATGAGTGTCCCATTGATTCCTATTGGCTAAGAGGCCCATAGGAATGATTGGGGATACATTCTCAAATTGCTATTTTCTATGAGAAAATCGCAATTTGAGAATCGCAATTCAAAGGGGGCCAGGGTGTCCAAAGGACACCTGTTGCACCCCTGGAATGTGGTGCCTCGAAGTACATGTGGTGCACATACATGCCCTAAGGGCATGTCTGTGCGCCACATGGCACTTTCAATTTTTTGAAAAAATGCATTTTGAAAGGAAATCGCAAATTACCATCTACTTGGAGTAGGTGGTATTTTGCGATTCCTTAAGCTACAATCGCATTTTAAAATTCACTCCTACATAGCATTTAAGGAATAGCAAAATTGCGATTCCTTAAATGCTTGAGCAAAATAAGGAATCACAATTTTTGCGATTCCTTATTTTGCCAATATGCACCTACATACCGAAGCACCGTTTGCAATTCGCAAACGCTGGAATTCTGCGAATTCCGGCGTTTGCTAATTACAAACGCCTACCTACATATGCCCCTTAGTTTTCAAACTGCCATTTCATTTACAGAGACCATCTGAGTGCATCAAGACCTCTTTTCAAGATGCTTAGAGTGTGAATTGTGGGACACAACTATATTTTTTGAGCCAAAGCAATGCAGAACACAAAGGAATTTACAAAGACCTAGGTTTACCAAATGTAGACATTAAAAGGATTGGACAGAGGGGATTAAAGTGACACCAATTGATGCCATTGCTAAAATCCTTTTTGCATCTCCAACACCCTGACCTCATAATTGTGCACTGTGTTGGCAATGACCTAGGCACTTTGAATGGGGTAGGTCTGCAAATGCTTATGTTGGACATCTTTGGAGAACTGATTTCACTTTTCCCCCAAACTCCCTTTGTCTATTCTAACATATGCCAAAAGCACAAATGGAACTAGTCCAATCAATTTTGTCCACATATTGAGAAAGCTAGGAAACTTGAATAAATCTGTTTCTGCTTTTCTCCGAGACTATAGAATGGGGTCCATGTACCAGAACAATCTGCGTTTCAATATGGATGGCATCTATAGGAGAGATGGTGTACATTTTACAGATGAAGGGAACAGAGTCTTCCTCATGAACTTTAGACTCTGCATCGATACTCACTTGTAAGTACTAAAATCTCTCAATAAACACAAGGGCTCTTTTTAGAGCCACCCAACATCTAAAAACATAAGCTTGATATATATATCAAAAATACATGCTTCGGTTTTTTTCAGCGGCGAACTGCGCAGATCCTACGCACATCCTGAGACTTTTTTTGTAAAAAAAAATATTCTTACTTTTTTTGCCCTACCGGTCCTTATGAGACCCCCAGAGCAGGCCTAGGGGGCCAGGGTGTGTCTACCCTGCCCCTGTTCACGTTTTGAACACATATTTCACTGACTTCCTCAGCATCGCTTCTGCCCAGGCACAAAATGGCTGCCAACAGTTCCTGGTTTCGAATGTTTAAAACCGCTTGACAGCCAATTAGAATTGAGCGCGTGATCGGGACGGTGCTCTTATGCTATGATGGCAATCCTCACACAATCTGCGGATCCACAGCGCCCATAGATATATAAACGAATTTAACCGTAACTTTCTCAGAAACTACTGAACAGATTGTCACCATATAAGCAAAAGGCACAAGTCGGAACTGAGACTACCTCTCTGCCAAATTTGGTGTAATTCCGTTCAGTCGTTCAAGCTGTAGCCATGTTTAAATGTCCTATGGGAAACTGCATAGGGAAAACACATTTTGGGACCCCCCTTTTTTCTCAGCCCCCCGCTTCACCAATCACCCCCAAACTTTCAGGGAAGGAGCGGAACTGAGCTGGCCAAATTTTGGAAAATTTCAAGAAGATTCATCAATCGACGCCAAAGTTATTCCAAATAGAATGTTGCGGTTTTCCTATGGATAATAGGTCCTAACTATAACTACCTACTGGCGATGTGATCATGGCTTTGTGCCAAAACGTTATGGCGACAGCTGAATAAAATCTGAAACCAGCATCTCACGTTTGGTCCATGTCTGTTTCCAGCGCGATTGAGAGCGAAGGCGATTGCGGTAGGAGAACGGAGGTTGGAGTATATATATATATATATGTATTAATGTGGCAGCTTCGGAGGACCTACTAAAGGAAATGTATATTTGTTTTTTTCACAGAGACTACTAATCCTAGAAAGGAAGACGTGCACCAGCGCGGACCACTGAGGGCGTGGCTTGCAAATAAAATGAGAAGTGTAGAAACTGCCTGTGAGTGTCTTTACACTGGGACCTTTCATAAAGAGGCACACAGCCTTGAAACGCGTCAGGTCAGTGGTTTGTAACTGGGAGCAGCAACGAGTGATTTCCCATGTGAGAAAACCGGATGGTTAATTAACTGCAAGTGCGCCCCTAAAAGCTCTTGGGCCTTTGGTGAACAATCTAAAATCACAGCAGCCCTGCCGTGGGGGGCAGCAACTTCCTTTCAACTAAGGAGGAGGCCGAGGGTCAGAACTGCATCGTGACCCGTATACGGCACAGTTAATTGGGACAATGCGAATCAACGCGCTGCTCTGGGGCCCACTAAGGGTATAAGAATGTAGATTAATGTGGAAGCTTCTCAGGACCTACTAAAGGAAATGTATATTTGTTTTTTTCCACAGGGACCACTAATCCCAGAAAGCAAGACGTGCACCAGCGCGGCACACTGAGGGCGTGGCTTGCAAATAAAATGAGAAGTGTGGAAACTGCCTGTGAGTGTCTTTACACGGGGACCTTTGATAAAAAGGCAGACAGCCTTGAAACGTGTCAGGTCAGTGGTTTGTAACCAGGAGCAGCAATGAGTGATTTCCCATGTGAGAAAGCCGGATTGTTAAATAACTGCGAGTGCGCCCCTAAAAGCTCTTGGCCCTTGCGTGACCAATCTAAAATCACGGCAGCCCTGCCGTGGGGGGCAGCAACATCCTTTCAACTATGGAGGAGGCCGTGGGTCAGAACTGCATCGCGACCAGTATACGGCACCGTTAATTGGGACAATGTGAATCAACGCGCTGCTCTGGGGCCCACTAAGGGTATAAGAATGTAGATAAATGTGGCAGCTTCACAGGACCTACTAAAGGAAATGTATATTTGTTTTTTCCACAGGGACTACTAATCCCAGAAAGCAAGACGTGCACCGGCGCGGCCCACTGAGGGCGTGGCTTGTAAATAAAATGAGAAGTGTGGAAACTGCCTGTGAGTGTCTTTACACGGGGACCTTTGATAAAGAGGCAGACAGCCTTGAAACGCGTCAGGTCAGTGGTTTGTGACCGGGATCAGCAACAGTGATTTCCCATATGAGAAAGCCGGATGGTTAATTAACTGCGAGTGCGCCCCTAAAAGCTCTTGGGCCTTTGGTGAACAATCTAAAATCACCACAGCCCTGCCATGGGGGGCAGCAACATCCTTTCAACTATGGAGGAGGCCGTGGGTTAGAACTGCATCGCGACCCGTATACGGCACAGTTAATTGGGACAATGTGAATCAACGCGCTGCTCTGGGGCCCACTAAGGGTATAAGAATGTGGATTAATGTGGCAGCTTCACAGAACCTACTAAAGGAAATGCATATTTGTTTTTTCCACAGGAACTACTAATCCCAAAAAGCAAGACGAGCACCAGCGCGGCCCACTGAGGGCGTGGCTTGCAAATAAAATGAGAAGTGTGGAAACTGCCTGTGAGTACAATATGAATAAACAACAATTTTTTTATAGAAATTTCCTCTGCCTATGCTAACATTGCAGCAATTTCATAAATATCAGGGTTTAATACAATGTTCATGATTTTATGTTTTTTTTTGTTTTGTCTGTTAGAACTATTGTATCTAAACTATTCTGCATGAAAAGATAACACTAATACCTGATAGCGGATCCCCGCTTTTGAAGGTATGACATAAGGAGGTTTGCAAGTAAAAAATCCTACATCACATCATTTGGTCTAAATCAACAAAACCTGATATTAAATACTACGATGAAGTTTAGATGTGACCCTATATTCACAATTGACAATTATAAATCCAATCTCAGAGAACAAAACCTTTCCATGGTGTATATAAAGTGCAATAGTGCATCAAGTATTGCATATTTACACCAAATCTTGTTGGTTTTCTATATAGAGTTGGTACTAATAAATATTCAAAGTTAATTATTAATAATAAAATATTAAACATTAAATATTAAATACTAAATAATAAATGTAAAAATAAATATAAAATATATACATTTATTAAAATTCTAATACATTGGTATAGTCCTATCCCATATCTATTTGTGCAGCTGTCTACATTTGGTCGCTTAACACAACTTCACTTGAATGTAGGGGAATGGGATCTCTGAAAAAGTGTAGTTGGATTGGAATTGAATAAAATAAAATAGAAGGGTCAATAGGTGAATATACAAGTTAAAGAAGTTAAAGACATGTATATAAATCATCCATAATATTTAGGCCATTGGGGTGTTTGGTGTCCAATTGGAGAATATATCTTGTCTCCAACTTCCTGAGTTTACCCTTTAATCAGGAAGTAGCTGAGGCTCTTGTTGTTGGATTGATGACATTCTTTAAAATGCCTCGCTACTGGGTATGTGTTGTCAATGTTCCTGATAGCTCAAAGATGTTGGAGAATTCTGATATGGACCTGAGGTTTGGTGCTACCAACGAAGAGTAGGCCGCATGGACAGAATTAAACATAGACGGTGTGCTCAGTCTTGCAGGTTAGCAATTTGGATATTTTCTGGGGCCTCTGACTAAAGGGAGTTGTGTATGTAATTGTGTTGACACCATGGGTGCATGCTTTGCATGTTTTACAACGAAAAAATCCCTTATGAGTTTGTAACCTTGAGGTGTTGGCAATGATTTCTAGATTTGGGGTTGACCAACCAATCCCTCATGGATGGGGCCCTACTGTGTGTAATGGACACCCTCTGCGGAAGCAGGGGTCCTATTACCGGGTCATTGAGAACTAATGGCCAGCTGGTTTTCACAATTTTATCAATCTCTTTGTGCTGACTGCTATAGCGCATAATCAGCCGAAAAGCAGGGGTAATCAGTTTCTCTCCTTCAGAGTTGGTACAAGATATGGGTTCAGGTCATGTTTTGCCAACAAGTAACTGGTTGCGATCTAGCGTTTGTGTTTTTAGTATGGCTTGTTCCACGGTTTTAGGAGAATAACCTCGGCTTAAAAAACGCTGCCTACTCTCTTCTTGGGCCACTACTAGTTCACTGTTAGTGCAACAGATGCGCATAAGCCTGAGCATTTCGCCATAGGGAATGCTATTTACCAGATGGCTTGGGTGGGCACTTGTGGCGTGTAATACGGAGTTGCCCGCCGTCTTTTCACGTTATAGCCTTATTTCCAATTTGTTATTCTCTATGTAAACCTGAGTGTCCAAGAAATTAACACTTGTGTCACTGATGGTAACTATAAAGTGGAGGTTCAGGGAGTTTTGGTTAATTTGAAAGATAAATTGTTCCGCTTCATCTTTAGTTCCTTGCCACACAATGAATAAATCATCTATAAAGAGGAGCCAGACTTTAACCCTATTTTCCATAGCTTCTGCATGTTGCGCCTTGAGGACCAGCTCCTCCCACCTGCCCATGTGGAGGCAGGCATAACTAGGGGAGAAACCGGCC
Organism: Lissotriton vulgaris; assembly: GCF_964263255.1. Lineage (NCBI taxonomy): Eukaryota > Metazoa > Chordata > Amphibia > Caudata > Salamandridae > Lissotriton > Lissotriton vulgaris. The sequence continues at coordinate 940,844,241 of NC_141695.1, forward strand.
CCCATTGCGACTCCCTGAATTTGTTGAAACAGCAAGTTATTGAACATAAACACGTTGTTATGCAAGCAATAGTTAATCATGGCAATCAACATTTCACTGTGCAATAGGTGTATTGTTGGTCTTTGGGTCAGATAAAACTGTATTGCTTTAATACCATCATCGTGTAAAATACTTGTGTAAAGTGATGATACGTCAAGTGCGATGAGTACCAAATCGGGACTCCATAATATATCTTTGATTTTGCCAATGAAGTCGCTTGTGTCACGCACATATGACGGCAAAGCTTTTACAAATCCTTGTAAAAAGTTGTCAACATACACAGAGGTATTTTCTAGTAGGCTGTCACAGAGGGTAATAATAGGACGACCTGGTGGTTTCTTAGGGTCTTTGTGGATCTTGGGAATAAAGTAAATTGATGGAATAGTTGGATTGTCTTTTCCAAGATATTTGTATTCCTCATCACTAATCAAGTTCTTATGATGCCACGAAGACAGTTTAGTATAGTAGGTTTGGTATGTTGCTTTCAAAGTCGTTATATTAGTCCGTGCATAGCAGTTCCTGTCATTGAGCTGGTTGAATGCCTCTGTTTTGTAATCCTGCTGTGACCACAAAACTATGTTACCGCCTTTGTCACTGTTTCCTATTACAATGTCTTTATTAGTTTTCAATTTGGTCATTAATTGATAAAACTTCATATCTTGATTACGGTAGTGTTTAATAGTCATGTTAATTTTCTTGTTCAGTTTTTTGATTCTGTTGGTTACTACATCATGGAATGTATCTATCGAATCATGAATTGCAATGGGCCTGAATGTAGATTTAGGTTTGAAGTTCGTAAGCCCGACAGTTTTTAAATCCCCTTTGACAGTCACTGCAGTGGGTGGTGATGTTGCACTCATGTTTAAGTTTGATGACCCATTCCATAACCCCTCTAATTCCATAAGGAGATTCGAGTCAGATACAGTATCAGACAACTGACTGGATTGTGTTGTCTCTTGTGTGGGGTTGATTTCACCATCTTGTTTACTCCCAGGGCACAAGTCCTAAAAAAAGAAGTGGGGGGACTCTCCAAGGTAGGCGTGGTCACAGGAAGTGACATCACGACAGGAAGTGACATCACGACAGGAAGTGACATCGCATGTAAGGCAGATCTATCATTTGCATATATTGTAAGATTTAACAATTGAAGCTGCTTGGTAATTAAGCCTGTGACTTAAGGTCCCTGTATGGAGGAATTAGCAGCCCAAATGTGGATGAAGTTTGGCGTACAACTACATTAGTCAAGCCATTAAGTGCTGTAAGTTAGGCATACTAAAACATGGGACCATGAACAAAAGTAGAATTAGTGTGTTGAAAAAAGCCGAAGAAAAGCACATACTAGAAACTACAATAGTGATTATCAAAACTATAAAATGTATTACGCTACCTAGAACATGACATTTACATTTATTAACAAGTATAATACACTGTGACCATGAGAGAAAAAAAATGCAAGGTGCACACTTACAGTTAAAGCCTGATACTCTGTACATCTGTTATTTCAGACATTATGGGAGATGTTATATTGCCACAGGATGTCTGGCCATGGAAAATGTGAGACAGCTTATATCATTGTAATTCAGGACGGTGAGTGTAAAAATTCAGGACAAAGGGTCAAAATTCAGGACACAAATTCAGGACAGGAGGTCAAAATTCAGGACAAAACTTCAGGACAATAGGTACGTTTTACAGACACATCAGAGGTCGCGCAATAGTATATAAGTAAGCCCAGCCATTTCCAAAAATATTCAACCATTTGCAAACCTATCCATCATGTATCCTTCCATCTATCATTTCACTCATCCATCCCTTCATCCATCCCCTCATCCATCCTTTCACTCATCCTCAATTATCCATCCATCCATCCAACCTTTCACCCTATCCATCTGTACACTTATCCATCCACTCTTCATCCCATCCATCCATTCACTCATCCATTCAGCCATTTACCCTTTCACCATTCCAGCCATCCTTTCACTTACTAATCCTTCCACCCATCCACTCTTTTAGTCATCCATCCATCTTCCCTTTCTCTCTCCATCGACCCTTTCACTTAGCCTTCCTTCCATCCATCCACCCACCCATCCATCCATCTACTCATCCACTCATGAATCCATCCATTGCCCCTTTCACTCATCCATCTATCATTTCACTCCTTCACACATCTATTCATCCTTTTGTCCATCTACCCTCCCTTTCACTCACTCATCCATCCTTACACCCACCCTTTCACTCATATGCCCATTCATTCACCCTTGCACTTATCAATCCATCAGTCCATCCATCATTTCACTCATCAACCTACCCCCCATCATCCACCCACCCACTCATCCATCCTTTCACCCGCCCACCATCCAATCCACTGATCCATCCTTTCACCCACCCACCATCCACCCACCCACTCATCCATCCATCCTTTCACCCACCCACTCATCATCATCCATCCATCCATTCTTTCACCCACCCACTCATCTTCCATCCATCCATCCTTTCACCCACCCACTTATCCATCCATCCATCCCTTCACCCACTCTCCATCCATCCATCCTTTCAACCACCCATCATCCATCCCTTCACCCACTCTCCATCCATCCTTTCACCCACCCATCATCCATTCATCCATATGTCCTTCCCCTCATCATCCATCCATCCATCCCCTCATCATCCAGCCATCCTTCCCCTCATCATCCGTCCATCCTTTTCCCTCATCATCCATCCATCCTTCCCCTCATCATCCATCCATCCTTCCCCTCATCATCCATCCATCCTTCCCCTCATCATCCATCCATCCCCTCATCATCCATCCATCCTTTTCCCTCATCACCCATCCATCCTTTCCCCTCATCATCCATCCATCCACCCTTCCCCTCATCATCCATCCATCCATCCATCCTTCCCCTCATCATCCTTTCACTCACCCCCTCATCATCCATCCATCATTTCACACACTCCCTCATCATCCATCCATTCCCTCATCATCCATCCATCCATCTATCCCCTCATCATCCATCCATCCTTTCACACACTCCCTCATCATCCATCCATTCCTTCATCATCCATCCATTCCCTCATCATCCATCCATTCCCTCATCATCCATCCATCTATCCCCTCATCATCCATCCATCCACCCTTCCCCTCATCATCCATCCTTTCACCCACCCCCTCATCAACCATCCATCCTTCCCCTCATCATCCATCCATCCTTCCCCTCATCATCCATCCTTTCCCATCACCCATCCATCCTTCCCCTCATCCATCCTTCCTTTCATCCATCCTTCCCCTCACCCATCCATCCATCCCATCCATTTATCCTGCCCTTCATCCATCCATCCTTCCCCTCACCCATCCATCCATCCCATCCATTTATCCTGCCCCTCATCCATCCTTCCCCTCCATCCATCCATCCTTCCCCTCCATCCATCCATCCCCTCATCCATCATCCTTCCCCTCACCCATCCATCCATCCAATCCATTTATCCTGCCCCTCATCCATCCATCCTTCATCCTTCCCCTCATCCATCCTTCCTTTCATCCATCCTTCCCCTCACCCATCCATTTATCCTGCCCTTCATCCATCCATCCTTCCCCTCCATCCATCCATCCTTCCCCTCATCCATTTATCCTTCCCCTCATCCATCCATCCTTCCCCTCCATCCCTCATCCTTCCCCTCATCCATCTTTCCCCTCTTCAATCATCCAGCTCCCCTTCCACCCATACATCCAGCTATTTACATTTTCTCTCCATCCTTCCCCTCACTCATCAATCCATCTATCCTCTCTCATTATCCATTTATTCAATCTTTCATTCATCCATTCACCCTTTCACAAATTCATCCAGCCATTCACACTTCCCTTCACGTACTTACACGCCCACCTTTCCATATCAATTTTGAGCTGAGCCCTTTTGAGAAGAGGCCCACCAAGAACTTCACCCTCACTGCAGGGGCCGTTCCAGGACTGGGACAGAAGCCAACCAGGGCGGAGACAGGATCCACCACAGGGGGGAAAAGAGCCATCACAGGCGGGGGTGGACTGGAGCCACAACATGGGGGGACAGGAGCAGGAGTCATCACAGGAGAGGGAACGTGATCCACCAGGGTGGGCACAGGGGTGGGCATGCAGTATTCTAGTATCATCTTGGGCTTCTCGCCCCCTCCTGCAAAAGACAACGAGAAGACAGGCTCTCTGTCCAAAATGCCATCCCCCACTGTGATATACAGTACTTACAGGAGATACTATGAGAGAACTGATTGAACTGATTGTCCTCCATACTTTGTTAATCAGTGTGGGTGCGATTGTGCCATTTCTTTATTGTATTACATTATAGACTGCATGTTTGAAGAACCGAGGTTTGCTTACAAATTAGTGACAGTAATTCAGCTAGGTGAAGAGAAGCAGGTGCTGCCTCGGTGTAATCTGGGGTGTAATCTGGCCGAGTCTAGGATGTTTGGGGCCCTGGGTAGAAATGGAATGTGTGAGCCCCCCTCTAAATAGCAGATACAAGACGCATTCAGGGCTGTTTGCGTGTGAATGGATGCCTCCTGCTCCTGAACCTGCAGCCCCTCCCTCTCATTCACCTTCAAGCACCTCTTAACAGCTCATCAAGGGCTGGAGGTGTGAGGGTTGCCATCCCGCTGTGCCTCTACAGTGCTGCTGGGGGTGCTTGGTAACGTCCGGATTCAGCCAGCCACTCGCCCACCCCGAAATGCTTTATTTAATTTGTGATCGCCGCGCTCCCGTTTTTTATTTATTGGTGGACGCGGTTTTGATTTAGCAGGGTGGACGGCGTCCACCCTGAAAACCCCTCGGAAATAAGTGGGGGGATGCCGTCCACCCGCGTGGTACCCCGACTCGTGCCCTGTTTACTCCTTAGTGTGTGGAATTTCGTTAATTTCAATTTGCGCACCCCTTTGTAGATGTCCATCCGGACATTGGCATAGTCGAAATTGTGAGGTGAACAATATGAAAGGCCCAAACTTAAAGTTTTAATTTCTTCTGCAGTTAATTTGACCGGGGATAAGTTGATTACCGTTTGATTTATTTTTTCCTCCAGTAGCCCCTTGTTTTCTTCTTGTAACTGCTTCTGTTGTTTTCGGTTTGCTTTACGTCTCTGGCCCCGTTTGAAGTTTACCCATTTACGGTTGTGTTCCGTGTACCTCAGGGTCTGAGAGTTGCCAATCTTTCTTCGCATAAAAAATTAATTTCCTCACCAGGAGATGGTTTATTTTTAATCGCTCCTCCCCTGAGATCACGCATTTCTGTTTCTGAATCGCTGTTTGATGAGCACTGACCCACTGAAGATGTATCACTGTTGCCTTCATTTCTCTTCTGGGTACTAGTTGTAATGTTGACTGGTGCTGTTCCTTTCTTTAAATGGGACTTGCGCATGGCGTCGAATTTCTTGGCGAGCCTTGCGTTCTCTTATTTTGTCCTCCTCCTTTTTAATTCGCCCCAGCATATCTTTACGGAGTTTAGTTATTTCGTCAGCTGGTCCCATTGACTCTAGCTCTTCATTAATTGCGTCAATCTCTGTGAGGAGGCGCGGCCTATCGATATCTGCATACTTTATCAATAGGAGCGTCAGTTTTTGCGAAGAGTCCAAATTGCATTCAGCCCACTCGAGCATTAGGCCAGGATTCAGTTCCTCGTATGTGGGGCCGTTATTATTCTTAAGCCACGTGAAATGCGCCCTACTTCAATATAACGCTGAAGTGAGCGAGACTCCCACCATTTGCTTGTCTCCATTTTCATTTTCTTTTCAATTGTTTTCATTTTAAACTGCAATGTGCTGGTGTTAGCATTGCTCCTAGGTTCTTTTTCCTTTGTGTTGTGTGTTGCCTGAGGGGTATCGGAGAACATCTCTGTAGCTGCCGCCTCCCTCTCTCCCAACAAGTCGGATGACATTTCTTGGGAAATTTGCACTAATAACATCCGATCACAGTACACGGCCCTTATCAAATATAGCCTGTTGCTGCAGATCGGAGCATGCTCCTCCACCCCAGAATACCGTTGTATTCATTACCTGGTCACCTTCGGATTCTCCACCTCGTCTGCCGACTCGGTACCAGCCCGCTGGCTGCCAGGAGCTTTTTTCAGGTTCCGGGGGGTTGGGTGTTCGATTTCGTCTCTGACAAAAGTTGCTATATATATATATATATATATATATATATATATATATATATATATATATATATATATATATATATATATATATATATAACATAACCTACTCTACCCAGCAGATGTAAGAGACTGACAGTAATACTGCTCTACCACAATCCCCTGTTAGAGTAGGGCAAGAAAACATAAATATCAGAATTAACTCAAAGTGACACCTCAAGGGAAGAATAATTAATGGAAATACCCTGTTCAACCCAAATGGGCCATCCTCACCTAGTTTTGGTATGTTTGCTCCCCGAAAAGCATAAATGCCTCACAATACAATGCCAGCAGGACAAGGACTAACATAAATAGACACACATGGTTTGGACGTCAACTTGGAGCAAAAACATCAATAGGATTGTTGCATCGCATGATAATGTCAGTTCTCACCAATGTTGCTTATGGGTCTGTATATATATAGTTTCTGACTCCCCTCTGCATGAGCTTGCGGAAATGCAAGCTCCCCAACGGGAAAGGGGGGCGTAATTCAAACGTGAAAGTAAATTCACTTGTCCTGCATGAGTTTACCGAAAGCGAAACTCACCAACGTAACAAGTGTTGGCCAAATATAAATGCCCCAAATAAGAGCTGGTATTATTACCACCAACAAGAGACAACATACATGTATCCGTATTTGTATAGCGCAAACTACTCACCCTTATGGGTCTCAAGGCGCTGGGGGCCGTCGTGGAAATTTTGGGCCCGATGTAGGTAAATCTTATTTACCGACTCTAGAATACTGAATTTTACTGATTCTGTCATCTAGATTCGGTAAGTGAGATGTAGGAAATAATTCGGTACTTTTTACCGATTCGGTATGATTCGGTAATTACCGAATCGGTATTTACCGATTCGGTAATTGCCATTGATTCCTATGGGCCTTAAGGCCCATAGGAATCAATGGCAATTACCAAATCGGTAAAAACCAATTCTGTAAAATTACTGAATTGTCAAGGGGGACAGGGTGTCACTTTTATACCCTGTTGCACCCCTGATTATGGCTTGTGTGCCATGTGACACACATACATGCCCTTAAGGCATGTATGTGTGCCACATGGCACAGGTGTACATGCACAGATGTGCATGTACACAGGAATTCGTTATTTACCACAAAATAGTATTTGGTGGTAAATAACGAATTCTTAAGGGCTTGTGGCACTGTGCCACCTACATCTAGATTTACCGATTCGGTAAATTTACCGAATCGGTAAATTTACTGATTCTGTAAATTTTAGGCCCCCTACATATCAAAAACCAAATACTGGTCGGTAACGGCCAAAATCGGCGGGTATTTGGTGTCCTACATCTGGCCCTAAGTGAGCTATTGCCCAGGGTCACATGGTGCTGAGCTGAGTTGCCACAGGAGCCAGGGATCGAACCGTGAACCCTGTGCTCCGAAGTCAGCTGCCCTGGCCGCTGCACCACACCTCTCCACTTGTATCCACGCGTGTCTCACCAACGGGGAGGAACACCTTATGCTATGTTTAGCAACACAAGTTTGCACCCTGAAACTGCGGAATTCCATGCCAAAGTGAAATCCTGTTGACTCCCCACTCGTACCGAGAGAAATGCCCCATTAGGAGAAATGTACGGCAATACAAAAGCAGGTTGTTGATAAGAAACCCGTCACGATATGCAGTGGTGAACCCGCACCCTTACCCGACCCTTGGATAGCGCAGCAGCGCGACTCCATAGGCTCCAGCCCGGACCACAGAATAATCGGCCACGTCACAGGGAGCTGTTTTTATCTGGTTTCTGCCCCCCTCCGAACCCCCCTTTGACATCGACGTGCCACCCCTGAGACTCATGGGACTTGTAGTCTCCTGAGTTTATGCGGCATATCAACACGAACGGGTGAATGTGGTAGACAGGATAGGGTTCAATTGGGGCTCACAACAGGATCATACTGCACAGGTAAGAAGCAGCATGGCGTAACATGTTGCCCTTCTCCTCTTCTCCCCAGGCAGAATATGATGTGAGGCCAATGAATCCATAGCTCACAGATAATGGTTAGCTTGGGCTAATTAGGGTCACCTCTGAAGGATTGGGGGCCTCCTGCGCCGGAAGGGCCTTGGGGTCCTTCATTACTCCCCTACCTGCGAATTATGCCCCGTTTCTTTATTCACTAAAGGATCAAATGTTTAGAAAATCATGCAGCCACTCAACTTCGTCTGATTCAAGAAAGCCAAGATGCAATGGACAATGTTAAACATGTCACATGCACAGACATTCACACGTACACTTCTTAAAAGGCAATGCAGGTTCCATAAAGTATTTTGTGAATAAATAAACAACTCCCCAGGATGCACACAGACAATTACTGCAAATACCAGCTTCTCCGATGACATTTTTAATTGTAAACTACCCAATTAATTTCCCAATGCGTTTCTCTCAACCATTTTTGATGTACACATTGTTTTGATCACTGTGGACAAAAACGTACCAGGAGAAATAATTTAGGCTCTAGGTGTCGCAAAAGATTTCTGTTTTTATTGTTGATATCCTGGAAAATACATCCCTGATTTCTTTCTGAGACTGCCACCTGATTGTGCTCGGCAGCTGAAAAGTCATCAAGCAGAGTGCAGGCTCCTCTAAAGGTCATATTTAATTTAATTTAATTCCTCAAGACTGGGTCTGTGCTCTTCCAACAAAAAATGTCATAAATTATTCAATACACCAAGGTGTCTACTTGTGTCTGGCAATAATTAAACTGATTAGTTCATATTATCTCTAACATGAAACATTCATTCCACCAGAGTGAACACGCCGCAAATGGAGCGCGTGACATTTCCGCAAAGCAGATCAGAGAGGAACAACAGCTTGCCGAGGAGTCCTGAGGTCTCCCCGCGCAGGAGACGATCACGTGTGCATATTTTTCACACTCCCTTTCATCCCCAAGAATTTCCCCCTACTTCTGTTTTATGCAGCTCAGCAAATGTCTTCCCATTGAAAGTACTCATCAACATGTTCGGCTTGTCGCCGATTCACATTCACCGTGATATTTTCTACCACAGTACTTCCTTCCTCCTCGCCCAGCGTTACCCAGTAGCTTTCTGTTGACAGCGGGGTACTCGGGGGAGGCGGGATGTCAGAGGCAGTGGAGGCGGGATGCTCCAGGCCTAGTGCACTCGCTGTTTCAGGCCTCCAACCTCTCGATTAACTAGAAAGAAATTCAAGATTTAAAGAAGAAAACCGACGATGTTTGGCTTTTGCTCTAGAAATAAAATATGTGGATATGGAGGGCTTTAGAAAATGTTACTGGGAAAATAACGTGAGCTTTTCCTGATAAACTCTTAAGCAAAACATGGAAAGTTTTGCCAACTGCAGCATTTTATTTACATATTTTACTAACATGCTTTATGTTATCATCTGGCAACTCTTTGAACTGTAAATAACTGAGATTTCTACTAATCAAGTGATGATGCAACGATTGTATATTGGGATAGAAAGATGGTTCAGCCACACATGCACACTCAGGAGAGTCCATACTCACCCTCCTGACATGCAGGGAGGCCACTGCGGCCAAGGAGAGTCCAGGGAGGCAGTGGGATACTGGACACCACTCCATGCGGGAGGATGTAGAAAGGCAAGAAGTGAGGGGAACAAGAGTCATTCTAGCATGGCGCATCTCAGAGAGAGCATGGGTGGAGATCAGTTCCCCCAGATTTAGATGAACAAATGTGGTGAGAGAACACAGGTGATAAAGATCAGCCAAGTGTCTGTGTCTGGTCACTCACCTGTGAATCCTCTAAACACATCACCACCCTCCTCACCTCTGCTTCAGAGACTTTTACTCAGTGAATCAAACAGTACTTTGTTTCATGGTTTTGCCTCATTTAATCGGTACAGGCTTAATCAGACATGTACTAGCACAGGCATGCACGCACGCACTCCCTCACACAAACAGAGTGACGCACCTGAAGCCCATGGGGAAAAAAAATCTGTACCAGGCCTAGTTAGGCAGATTCGACCCAAGTAGTGGAGTTATTAGGTTCTTGTTTGTGCTCTATGAACCCTCTTTCTACCCACAGTAGGAACCAACAACAGGGGGGTGAGTCAAGTAACAGGACTGTGATGAGGGCATGGAGCAGGGACGAGCCTCAGTTTCGGGGTAGTCCTTGCAAGTGGCAAAATCATGGAAAAGACAAAAGGACTGATCATAAGGATCACTGCGGAACAGAATTAACAGGCTACCTGACATCTGCAAGGAGGTGGGCTCAGGAAGGCACTCATGATCAGCACAAAGGAAAAAGAGATAGCCCAGTACCACTACCATAATTCTTACCACACGTGTCACCACTGTGCCAAATGTGATGCTAACATTGACTAGCTTAGGCTAAACCTTTGCAGTCCACGAGGAGATCAATTACTCCTGATAAGCTACACAGAAGAGAAAGTTCTAAAAATGTTCCCCACCCTGCGAAACATTGGTGCAGCAAAAGTCTATTATTCAAATTTTACAGCCAAAGTTAACCTCAAATTAAAAACAGTTACCTCTACACATGGCAAGCAAAGACGTCAAAATTGATAGATTATTTTGAAAAAATTGCTCATAAGACTTGTATGTACACAGTGACTGATATGGAGTAGGAGATGTCAACACATATTACTGTAAGATGGAACTCGTCGAAATGTAGCATTTACTGTAGAGACAGTGATTCAAATTAGCAGATTTCCTAGAGCTGTGAGAAGTACTGTGCTATCCTTGGCCCTGGCTGCCCATGTAAAGGCAACACTCACATCAATGAGTTCTCAAGAAGAGGCTCCAGGAAGAGAGCTTATAGTCATTAGTCAAAGCAGTATTACCCAAAGTGGTCAGGATCGCCATCAAGGGGTCCCTATTCCTCATGAAAGTTGTGAAGGATTGCTTTCCCACTGAGATGCCTGCCCCTTGGAAAATGATGCTTCAAAAGTGACAATTGCAATTATTTCACCAGAGTATATTGCCTCTGATCTCTACCAAATGAGCCACTGTGTATGTGATAGGTCCAGGTACCTATTGTAGTATCTTTGATATTATGCATGCCAGGACCCCTGCAGTTCTGGGCAGGCTCTAAACAGGAATTACGTAGTCTGCTGAGAGGTGTTAAGGTGTGGTTAAGAAAGTTAAGATGCAATGCGTACTGTGTGTGATCATATGCTGAGGAATAAAGACGTCTGTTGCAGAACTCCATATGTGAAGACACTACAACTGGCGATGAGTAGAGCATACGTGCCCCAAAGAAACACAGCTGCTCGCCCTGAGACTTTTCAATGGTATAGCAAAGTGCTTGTGCGTGTCACGTGCACCCTGAATCGATGCAAAGCAGTTTGGGATGCGTATCTTGAATCAAAGTCCAGCTCCAGCCATACACAGCCATAGAAGAAGCTGAAGGCTATGCTGAGGAGCCCATGTGAAAATCCATCCAGAACCCCACTGGTAAGATTGAAGGAAGAGAGACTGCACCGTGCCATAACATGGAGCCATCTTCCATTTGAAGCAAAAAAACTAAAGGCATTGATGACCAGGTATGAAAACAGAAACCTACTTACCGCCTCAAGCAAGTGAAGCGCTATACAACCTCAAAATAGGTCAAGATGACCAGGCCCAAGACACGGGTGAGTTGGGTTCAGAGGTTGCCAATTCTACTACATGCAAAGAATGCTGTCTGAAAAAAATGTGCTCTCAATGACGACAGGTGGGAGTGCAAAGTATGATGGTGCTGTGTTTCTGAAACCACCACCACCGTTCGTCACAGCGAAAAAGAAGAACATTGGTGCCAGGTAGGCTGCATGGACGGAAACATTTGATGAATTCATTGATGCTCTAGAAGAAAATGATAAGAAAATCATTAAATATTTTTTAAAAATCTTGCTGCTGATGGAGTGAAAGAAGTGCTAAAGAAAGTCTCACAAATGGATGCAGTGCTGTACCAAAAGATAAAAGAAGCAAAGGAAGCAAATTCAATCTGATGCTGAATGTTACCTATGAAAGGTACATCTTCAACCAAGCATTATAACAGGCTGGTGAATTCATGGATGAGTTTGTGGAGAGACTTGATGCACTTATTAAACACTGTAAATACTGTGACTTTAATGATGAAGAAGCCCTGTGCCTCAGATTCATAGATGGCTGTCTTTCAGATTCTTTCAGGAGGCGGATGTTGAGAGAGAAGCTCAGTTTAGAGAAAATGCTAATAGCTGCAAGGACAGAAGAATGAGCAGATCAACAACCTGCTGATATGTAAGAAGAAACAGCACATAATGAATCCGCATTGATCAGGAAAAGCAAGCATAAGCACAAAATAGATGCACACAAGTCAACATCTCCGAAGAAGAAAAAGTTATGCTTCTGATATGGGTTTTCACTTCCCCTTGAAGGTAAATGTTCAGCCATAAAATGCTTGTTTCCAGTCCAGGGAGTACCTAGTCTGGCAGTTCAGGCTGGACTGTCCCATGTGGAGTAGGGTCAAGACATTATTTTCATACGGTTTGGTCCATACTGGGGGTGGCATAGTGAGCAAAAGAATGATGGATTAAACCTACATCCCGTGACTGGAGATGAGTGGTTGAAAAGTTTCAACACTCCATCGATCATCTTGTTGTGTTTGCTATAGGACAGATATGCACAGGCTGTGGGAATGAAAACCATATCATAACGGTCTGCAAAGTGAAAGAGAAACCAAATGCGTCACCGCGATAAGAGAAAATGGACACCAGAAAGTTCCAGAAGCTTTCTTCACCAGACTCAAAAGGCAAATTCAGTTTTTACAAGTACAGACCAAGCACAGTCGATCATCATCAAGTTCATCATATAAAGGCTCTTCAACATCATCATCAAGCGCTAGCGAAGAAGACAGATGTGCATTGATTTAATCAGCTAAGGAACAACAAAGATTAACTGTTTGCAAAAAAGATCAAAAGTCAAAGAAGAATCACCAAACAAAGCAAAATTCATGACGACATTGTCGTAAAATTATATTTAAGGTCAACGGCTGCCCCATGATCTTCAACATAGACAGTGGTGCGATAATGAGCATCATGCCAGTAGAATAGTTAAAAAGCCTATCTCCTGTGCCATGCTTTACTCCATCAAACATAAAGGTATACATGTGCGCTGTTTCTACACCACCACAGAGTCAAGGGTCATGTACAGCAACCATGTGAAATAAAATGATGTAAGTGCAAGCGCCAATTCATGTCCTTCAGAGAACTTCATCTAGTGCATGCCTACTTAGCTTTGCCACTGCTGCTGAGATGGGACTGATGTTTCTCAACCACAGCATCCGGGCTCAGTCTGAAATTATAAGTTCTAATTGTTTCTTCATGGTCTAGGAAGACGCAAGAAAAAGAAAGTGCAACGTCACAATTGCTTTTCACCTACAAAGAGCCAATAAGAAAGAACTAGAAACAATGTTGAAGCATGACATAATTGAACTACCGGTCCAATGCCATGGGTTTCACCCATAGTTGTGGTGTCAAAAAAGGAAAATGTAGGTGCAGTGTGCATCTGTGTTGATAAACACTAGACCAACAAAACACTCAAGAGTAAAAGACATCCTGGCCCTCACATAGCAGACATGATAATGCAGCTGAACAGAGCCAAAGTATTCTCCTGTCTTGATCTGAACAAAGGATACCATCAACTCAAGCTGGAGGAGAACTGTACATACATTACTATTTTTTCGACCTCATGTTGGTTTGTTTAGATACAAAAGACTGAGTTTTGGAGTTTCCTCAGCTGCTGATATATTTAAGGATGTTATTTGCAGAGAAATTCAACCTGTTGCACATGCTTTCATTACATAATCCAACAGTACATGCTTGCAACCTAGGCATCATCCTGGACAGCAAGCTCACCATGGAAAACCAGATCAACACAGTCTTATCTGCCTGCTTCCTCTCCCTTTGCATTCGCCGTAAGATCTTCAAATGGCTCTCTGTCAAAACTAGAAGAACTGTCACTCAATCCCTAGTCAACAGCAGGCGGGAGTATGGCAATGCACTCTACGCAAGAATAACCGCACACCTCATTAAAATACTAAAGACAATATATAATTCATCTGCCAGACTCTTCCTTGACCTACCCAGACAAACCCACATCACCCGCCACATCAGGAAGCTTCACTGGCTGCCCATTTAGAAGAGGTGTCAATTCAAGCTGCTGATCCACTCCTACAAAGACCTGCACAACCAAGGACCAGCATACATCAGCTACCACTTGAACTTCCACCGACCCACCAGAAACCTTTGCTCCACCTTTGTTTTCCTCGCTCAAACCCCTGCATCTGCCAAAGCAGAAGTGGAGGTCGATCCTTCTCCTACCTCACTGCCAAGTCCTGGAATGATCTAGCCTTTCACCTCTGAACTTCATCCTCACTGCTGGATTTCAGGAAAGGGCTCAAGGTCTGGCTGTTCAACTGCACCCCCTCCCACTCCGCCCCTCCTGCTTGATTTCAAGTACAGTGATGACATACTGGTATTTGGGGCAACACAAAAAGAGCATGACAATGTTCTTACACAAGTGGGTCAATTACTGACTGATACAGGTCTCATTCTGAATGCAGCAAAGTGTAAGTTTTACAAAACCAAACTTAAATTCTTTAGGCATATATTCTCAGGTGGGGAATGATTTCTGGCACAAATAAAGTTTAAGCATTGTCATCTACTTGCCCCCAACAAAAAGTAACCATTTTGTGATCCTTCTTGACATCTTTGCAGCTTGGGGCATCCCAACTATTCTCAACTATCATGATGGCCCACCTTTCAACAGCAAAGAATTCAATGACTTTAATATTTAACATTTCACAATTTTAAAATAAATGAATTAAAAATGTAAAATAAAATGTAAATATAAAATATAATTTATAGAAATATATTTTAAAAATCTCTGCACTCTTTTCCGTTATAAACCCAAACACCGATACTAACAATTTTAGTAAACATATATTTGATTTCAAATTTTAGCAATAGATACATTTTTAAATTAACTGCAATCAAAATTACATATTTAAAAAAAATATATCCATACTCCTAAAAAGATTAAACTGGCGCTAAGTTAAGCTGCCCAGAGCCAGCTCAGTCACCCTTGCACCTTAGTACAAGGGTGCCTGCATTGAGGTAATGATTGTTTATGTGCAGGAAGGTGTCCCTTCATGCACATAAACAATCACAAATGGCGATTTGTAACTTCTATTTGCAAATCATAATTTTTTAATGATTGTTTGTGTGCAGGAAGGGACACTTTCCTGCACATAAACAATCATTCATTGCATTTCGCTGTTCTATGTGTGCTGCACAATGCAGCATACATAGAAACAGCAAAAACAAGGAAAAATTAAGCATTTCTCCTTGTATCGCCGTGTTAAGATCAGGTTTTTCCTGGTCTAAATTTTGGTGCTGCCTCCTGTTTATGCCACATTTGTAAATAAAGGGCAGCATCAAAATCAATAAGTGTTGCGGCGGAATGCCCACAGCAACACCCATTGCCCACCCCTTTCATGCTCAGTGTAGCATGAAAGGGGGCCTTAATTATAAGGCGACGTTAAGTGGCTTTACTCCGCTTTGTAACTAAGGCAAAGCCCCTATCACCACAAGAACATCATTGAAAGTGACAATCCTGTGGTGATAGGGGCTTGTAAATATGACCCTGAGAGTCAGCTATCACTGTTGTCCTTCAAGAAATTTATTCTAGAGGGAAGTCTTTATTATTTTATTTTTCATATTTACATATATTTTAATGGACGTACAAAAACTTTCAAGATTAAAGCGTGGTGTGAAAAATATTAAATATGGCTAGAAATGTAAAACAACATTCTGCCCGCCATAACAGACCGCCTGCATGCCATTTACCCCCACCATATTGTGATGGCCAGGGTACCGCAGCGGACCGGAAGACCGTACAACGCTTTTCTGTCAGTCGGCGAGGCGACCGGGCGGAAACGGGGTTGAATATGGTGGCGTGCAAGACACCGCCATCCATATTACACTGCAGGCGGAGAGCTGCCTTCCTGCCACGGAAT
The DNA here is from genome assembly GCF_964263255.1 of Lissotriton vulgaris. NCBI lineage: Eukaryota > Metazoa > Chordata > Amphibia > Caudata > Salamandridae > Lissotriton > Lissotriton vulgaris. The sequence goes on from NC_141695.1 coordinate 940,860,444, forward strand.
GGCCTGCGGTGTTCGCAGTTGGGGGCCTGTTGCGGGACCTCAGGTTGTTGGTGGGGTGGGTGGGCACATGGGGGGTACCTATGGTACCCCCTGCATTTGCAGCACAAGTTGGCATGCTTGGCGCGGTGCCTGCTACGTTGTGCATGCAAATGTACAACATGCACTTTTCACATTGTGGCGGGTGCTGATTACAGCACCGCCCGCCGCAATGTGAAAAATGCGGGATGCGCCCGCCAATGTGGCGGGCGCATCCTAATTGGATTTGCAGGACCGCTGCACATATAGCGGGCGGTCCCATTAGCCGTTACGATGGCAGGCGGACTTTGTCCTGTCGCCATCGTATTAGAACTCTAGGTGTGCATCCTCACTTTATTATAGGTTTTCTCAAGGAGTGGCACGCATGGAGAAGGTCCCCGTGTAGTCCTGGAGAAGAGGTTTAGGGTATACCTCGAAACATGTCTACCGAATATTAGGGACTGTATACACATAATAGTTATATCTTTTCCCTATTATTTAACCCCCTTTTTATCCATACCAACTAGAAGTGCGAATAAAATATTAGCTCACTAGCTACTCCACTAACACTGCACTAAACATTTCTTCCCAAAAAGGTACTCCTACTTAGTTCCGCAAGTCGCAGAAAGCCCCAAACAGTTTGTGATTGCCCCAATGATGAAGCATGTCACCTAGGGGCAACCCTGGATGAGTGTTCGGACTCAAGAAAATATTTATTTTTGGAGAGGGGTCTTGTTTTTTCATGCATTCAGCGGAATCCCCATTCCCTTGGTTAGGTTTTTGGATCTAAGATTTACAGATTTTTTGTGAACCTACATGTACATAGGAGGGTGAACCTAACCAGTAACTCCATCTCTCCCCCATTTTTTGATTGCATGCTTAGACATGTACATGAGCTGGAAAGAGTATTAACATTCAATACCACTACCCAGAACTGTAAGGCGTGTAATGTATACAAAGTTAGCAAAGCCCTCAGGATCCACAGAAGTTCCCTCAAGACAAGGATATATTAATCAACGGTAATAATAGGTCTGGAGTACCTGAAAGTGGAACATCATTACTGCCCTGCAGAGAGGATGTGATTTTTGTGGAAGATACAACTGTCGTAACTTCTGCTACGGAAAAGGTGGAATATGAAGAATCATGAAGAATCATGATTGTTTTCTGACACCGTGAACGGAACGGGCCAAAAAGATAGCAGGTGTCAATTCACAATACGTGACAAACTCATAATTTATATTTATGTATCAGACCCAATAAATCCTGATATGGTGAAGTTTGATTTTATTGGGTCTGATAAAAATTCACCTACACCTGCCCACTCGTAATAATGTGACCTGGTGTATTGTAACTGGTGCTCATGTTATGTTATGTTATGTTATTCGAGATTTGTAAAGCGCACGGGCACCCAGAGGTTTCATGGCGCTAGAGGAGAGAAAAGATAGTAAGCAGTAATCTAATCGTGCGCTTGCTTGAACAACCAGGTCTTCAGTGCACCCCTGAATTCCATTAGATTGGTGCAACCCCGGAGTGACAAGGGAAACAAGTTCCAGATCTTTGGGGCCAAATAAGCAAATCGGCAACCGCCAAGGCGTTTCTTTTTGCTCATGTAAAGCACTCTGGTACCTGAACCTTTGTGTCGTGTTTGCACTACATGAAAGTGCAAAACAAAATGGGAGACTTTGATGTGTATTTGGAAAAAGTGTGGATGCTTTACCTCTTTTTAAAAACGATTAGTGTTTAATGTTGCAAGTTACCTTTTTGTGTCTTATGCAAGTGAAATGGTAGAGGAAGTACGATGCATATTAAGCCTCCGGTCTTTCATCCGGATCACTGACATAATATCAACAGTGCAAAAATATCGAGGTAAAAATATAGAATGCCAGAATATCGACTTCCTATCTACAGACAGGTAAGTACAAAAATATTGACTCCAAAATATCGATTGGAAAAAATATAGACAGTCAAAATATTGAATTTTTAAAATATTTTAAAAGTAATTTAAAAGTAATATAATAATAAATATAATTAATTTAAACATACTTAAAATACTTAAATAAACTTAAAATTAATAAATATTTAAAGTAACTTAAAAAAATTTTTTATAACATATATATATATATATATAGATCTAGTGGTGAGGAACAGTGAGAAGGGCGGAAATGTAGTCCTAATAACCAGAACTGATTATGACAAGGAAGCATATATTCAGCTGAACGACCAAACTTGTTATGAGCGCATTCACACTTGTGTATTGATGACCATCAAAGAGGAATACCATCGCAAATTATCAAAGTGGAGAGCCTCTAAATTAATCACAGAAGCCGAGTTCAAATACCTCAGAAATGACAACCCCATCACACCAATACTGTACTTTATACCCAAAGTACATAAGGATCCCCTGCACCCACCGGGCAGACCCATCATCTCTGCCAGAGGCAGTCTCCTGGAACATACATCTGTGTATATAGACCATTTCTTACAGGGGTATGTGCAACAACTTGGGTCATATGTTCAAGATATAGAGGATTTTTTACTAAAAATTAAGGATGTTGAATATGTGATTGGGACTGGCTAATAGCCCTTGATGTGTCATCACTTTACACAAGTATAGCTCACAAGGATGGCCTAAATGCGGTTCAACATTATCTTTCTAGAAGGGGCCCTGAATGCAATGAACATAATGCAATGCTTCTTGAAATGTTGGAATTTTGTTTAGTCAATAATGTCTTCCTGTTCAATCAACAACTATACCGCCAACTACAGGGAGTAGCTATGGGGGCCAGCTTCTCTCCAAGCTTCGCATGTTTACACATGGGGGCTTGGGAGGAGCTGGTCCTTGGCCTTGAATACCAACATAACATACGTAACAACTTGGTGGCATGGTTTCGTTTCATCGATGACCTGTTGGTTATCTGGAGAGGTAGCCATGATGATGCACTCAGGTTCATCCATGATATCAATGAAAATGAAATAAACCTAAAGTTCACAGCGACCCTTAGTCAGGAGAAGGTAACATTCCTAGACACTGAGCTATATATTAACAATGGGCACTTAGAATCCAGAATCTTTCGTAAGGCGACTGCCGGTAATAGCATTCTTCACGCTGCTAGTGCACATCCGGCACATTTGGTTTCCAGCATCCCTTATGGGGAAATGCTACGGCTACGACGAGTCTGTAGCAATTCTGTAGATCTAGAGAAGGCCCAGGGAGAAAGCGAGTTACGCTTTCTTGAGCCAGGATATTCTAGCCAACTAATAAAAAGTGCCAAACAGAAATCCATGGCATTAACTAGGGAGGAACTTCTGTTGAAAAAATCTGATCGACAGACAAAGCCCACTAGTGATACACAAAATGTGGGGGAGAAAGGGGCTAGTTGTTTCCGAATAATAACAGGATACAATAAACAACATCGGCAAGTGCGTAGGATCATTGATAGACACTGGCCTATTGTAATGAAGTATAACATTATTGGAAAAGATCTGCCAAAAAGAGTATCCCTCACCTTCAGCAAAGCCCCATCCTTACGAGATCACATAGTGGTAACAAACCCTGAGCCATTTGTCAAAACCTCATGGTGGCAGGATAATAAAGGCTTTTATAAATGTAAGACCTGCAAGGCCTGCCAACATGGAGTCAATACTAAAATCTACAAGGATGGGTTTTCAGACACACAACACCAGATCACCCAGGTCCTTACCTGCAAAACGGAATTTGCAGTTTACATTCTACAATGCCCCTGCCATCTGAGATATGTGGGCAGCACTAAACATGCTGTCCACAAGCGCATTCTCCAACATCTGCGTGCAATCACAAATGGTGACAATACCTACCCTGTGGCACGCCATTTTAGGGAATGTCACCAGAGTAACAATACCAGCCTAAGATATTGGGTGATTGATGCGGTCATGAGCAGTAGAAGAGGAGGGGACAGGGATATGAAACTTAGAAGGCTCGAGACAAAATACATCCTCCTGCTTAATACGAAGACCCCTGTAGGCCTTAACATAACAGAGGATCTTTACACATGCTTGCCTTAGAATTACCTAAACATAAGACCCTATATGTCAAAGGTCTCCTCCCTATGGGTGGCACATACTGAATTCACCCGGCTGGGTGACTTTATGTGTGTGCACCATGGGAAGGTTGCGACCTGACATATATCCAAGAACAATAACTGATGTAAGCTGCTACTTAAAGGAAATGATATTGAATTTTAATTCACCATTTGAGCACTTTATACAGATAGGGACTGTGCGGATCCTGATTTCCGATCAGTTCACTGTGAGATATTGTTTTGGGGATTTATTTTGTATCGTATCACAAAACATGGACTAGAAATAACATACTGTGATTATGTTGAAACAGTGAAATTCGCGGTTTGTTGAAATACACAAATGATGGAAAATTGAAAGGTTTTTACATTTTTGATACTAAACTGAAATATGATATTATCTGACAGTACCAGGCGTATATTTTATTCTGAACCTACTGGTTATGAAACAATATTAGTCATGAAAGTCGATTTAGATTTAGGGGTGGAGACAATAGCTTGTTTTGCACATATTGAGAGTTTACAGTTTGCTTGAATTGCCATATTTTGCACATTTTGCGATATTTGCACACAATTAAGCACTGTCAGCATCATTTGCACATCTCTAAACCATATCTTGCATTTGCACTTTATTATTGGTCTCTTTCTTTTAATCATAAATCCAGGCATTCTATCTATTCATGTACTAATTTAAAATGGCAGATAATTACAGTTTTTTAACACTATGTACAAAATGTAAATACCGGAAATTTGGTATACCAGATAGAAACAAGTATTTTACTGTGATTTCTTCCTTTTTTAGCAAACCCCGTATTTTTAAAGTTTGTATGATATTATATCAAGTACAGATATTAAGGTATTTTACTGTTATCACATCAAAGTATCTAATATTTTGTTACTTAGGACAAACTACCAGGTGAATGTAGTATGTTTTCTATGTCCATTTCAAAGAATGCACAGGTGATGTTCATTATTTCTAACACTTGCACTTTAAAAGGGCTGTCCTTTCAAAACAACATTGTCATGTGAACAAGGCTCCGTTGAGCCGAAACGTCTTTGACAACTCTCTGCTAATAAAGAAATTTCAGCGCCTAATTGGTCCGTGTCCGTGTATCCTTGCCGGCCGGTGAGATTCCAGAAAGCGTTTGGAAGCGGATTCCTTAATTAATATATATGTATATATATATATATATATATGTATATATATATATATATATATATATCAGCGACGGCTCGTGGAGGGAGTTACGGTGGGGCAGGAGGGTGGGGAGGGGGAGGGGCTGGGTGGAGGTTGCTAAAAACCGGCATATGGATAATTGCAGGTAAGTAAACAATTTAATAAATAAAACGAATTTCGTAGTGCGCCTTGCATCGCAAAATGCAATACAGTGCGAGCTACGAAATTCGTTTTATTAATTACATTGTTTACTTACCTGCAATTATCCATATGCCGGTTTTTAGCAACCTCCACCCAGCCCCTCCCCCTCCCCACCCTCCTGCCCCACCGTAACTCCCTCCACGAGCCGTCGCTGATATATATATATATATATATATATATATATATATATATATATATATATATATATATATATATATACGTATTATTAAGAAAACATATACAATATTTTTTCCGTAGGATAGCGAGAGGGTTAAATTTACTATTCACACTCCAGAGAGTGCAACAGTAGGAAAAGCGTTGGATAGCGTATGGGTAAAAATTACTATTCCCACTCCAGAGAGCGCAACAGTAGGGAAAGCATTGGATAGCGTAGGGGTAAAAATTACTATTCCCACTCCAGTGAGTGCAACAGTAGGGAAAGCGATGGATAGCGGTCTGCTGATCACCTCCTCATCACCATGGACGTTGCCTCGCTTTATACAAGCATTGATCACAAGGATGGCATCAGAGCGGTAAAATATTATCTTGACCAGAGACCTATTGAATTCCATCGCCATAACATGATGCTTTTATCCATGATAGAAATATGTTTAAATAACAATGTCTTTGTATTTAATAATGAGGTATTCAAACAGCAAAGAGGGGTGGCGATGGGGGCATGTTTTTCCCCCACCTATGTGGGTCTCCACGTAGGGTGGTGGGAGGAGCATGTCCTCAGGGTTGCCCATGAAACATGGTGGAAAAGGAACATCATTAAGTACTGGAGGTATATAGATGATATCTTCATCATATGGCAGGGTAGCGTTTTAGAAGCTGAAACATTTGTTGAGAACATTAACAATAACCCAATGAATCTTAAATTCTCAGCAGAAATTAGCAAGGATGTGGCTACATTCCTAGATGTGCATGTAAAAACTATCGATGGTAAAATTACAACAAGTTTGTTCAGAAAAACAACTTCAGGACACACCATCCTTCATGCCCACAGCTTCCACCCTAAACACACTATAGCTGCCATCCAATATGGGGAATTTTTAAGAATCCACCGATCATGCAGTACAATGGAAGAAAGAGATCATCACCAAGAGGAATGTAGACAGCGGCTTCTAGCGAGGGGTTATGACAATAGAAAGTTACTTTCTAGTATGAGAAAAGCTAACAGAATGGACAGGCAAACACTCCTTGACCCCCTCAGATCTAGTACCAATGTCTCTCCTTCTGAGGCTCAAGATTGCAATACTATACGTCTGATAACTGGCTATAGTCGTCAGGCTAAGGAAATAAACAAATTGATAAAACGCGAATGGCCAATCATCCTTACTGACAATGTCCTTAGAGACATTATGCCACAGTCCCCCACTACTTTTAGAAGAGCATATTCCATGCATAATAACTTGGTCAGGAATAGCCCAGAAACACCTTCAGAAAATTGGCTGTCTCCACAAAAAGGATTTTTCCGCTGTATCAGTTGTCGAGCGTGTAAATTCGGTGTAAACACTAGATCTTGCCCGACACCTTTTGACACTCAACCTATCATGCTCAAATCCCATTACACTTGCCGCACTGAATTGGCGGTTTACGTATTACAGTGCAGTTGTGATCTTATGTACGTGGGAAGCACGAAAGGGGCGGTATACTTATGTATTCTCCAACACCTACGGGCCATAGTTAATGCGGACCCCACATACCCGGTTGCTAGGCATTTCCAATCTGTTCACAACCAGAATTTAAACCATCTGAAATATTTTGTGATTGATGCCATCATTCCGAACAAAAAAGGTGGGGACAATGAGAGACGTCTACGCCAGCTAGAGTCCACGTATATTATCATGCTTAATAGTAAACATCCGGGGGGATTGAATATAGGGGAAGACCTTCGCAATTTTCTGTAATCTTAATCATGTTTACAACCTATATATGCATCTATATGATTCCTGGTTCTAATATAAGTGACGTATGTATTCTGGAGTGTCTATTCAACACTCTGAACTTTGAGCCTCTGCTATTGCTCTGCATAGCCAGATTGTATTTATTGTATAAATAATTGTCTATGTGATCCTCCTTCTTTTCAGTCACAATAGTATTGTCCTGCCTAACTATGTTAAGACTCTGAGACTCAGTTGATGAAATCATTTGGGCACGTAGAGTTCTTCGCGTATAAAATTTGTGGATTGATTTTTCCACATTACAGCACTTTATTTTTCACACATCACACACTTTTAAGGCTCTTATGTTATTTTTATGAGATGTTCCTTTTTTTAACCTTCACTTATGTTTGGAGTGTCCAACTATGGAATACTTTACCATCTACAATTATACTAGTCTATGTTGGGCTTTCTTTGGTTAACACATGACTGTTTAGAAATTGTAGGGTATGTAGGAGGCAGGTCTAGATCCCCTTGACCACACTACCAAGACTATGCCATACACAGTATGATCAGGTTCGAGTTTTTACTAATGTTCCAAACAAGGTACCATATGTTACAGTATATTGATGGAATTAGCCCGACTACTGATCATTTACACATGGAGTTTCGTTATTCTCTCCACAGCAAACACAAAGTTTTTAATGGGGAATTAAACTTTTGTCATGTTGTTAACGTATTTTTACAGACATTTGCCCACCTGTTACAGAATGTTGTATAATTACATCATGTTCTAAGCACAGACTGCATTATGCTCAAAAGTGATAGAGTGTCGAAAAAAAATTTGTTTTCTTTTTCACATCACCCCTTGTCATAATGCGTTATTGTGCCCTGCACTCATGCACTTATTAAGTCCATCTTGTATATATCTCAAGTGTTTGTACAGATCATATATTTATACGAGTGCACAATGTGACAAACGTCAATTTTTTGGATAATTGGTGGAAATTCCCATTTATTTAAAATTGTAGCATTATGAATTGTTTGTGATGAGATTTGATTTGATTTAATCTGATGCAGTGAATCTGTCTTAACAGTAGATGGATATGGTATACAATTGTATTCTACCTTTTACCATTACAAAATGGCGCCCACAAACTGGGTTTGGGATGTGACTTTTCATGTTAGTCCACCATCTATGTCTAGTATTTGTAAAGGCGCGAAATTCAAATGTGTACCTAACTTGTATATATACGTGACCTCCACATCACCCGCTCATCAGTGAGCAAGGATGCAAGTCCGAAACGCGTCTGATGACTGGCACCACCACCACCATTTGTTGGAATAAATAACCTTTCAAATCGAAGTCTGGCTTGCGGTGATCATTACTGGAGTCTGTGTGGGGAACATCACTAACAACGCATTTTTTACAACGCACTACCATTACATCGCAACCATTACAACGCATACCATTACAACGCATTGCGCTGGGGGGCGCTCTAGGATAGGGAATATATTTAATTTACTATCCAACACCTTCCCTGCTATCCACGGGGACTGGAGTTGGAATAGTAAATTAAATAATTCACTATCCAGCGCCTAAAAGCATTATGCGTTGTAATGGACTGCGTGGTAAAAACCGCGTTGTAAAGGCATGCCATGTAAAAGCATGCATTGTAGTGACACCAATCCGTCTGTGTACTTGTATGCTGACTGACGGCTGCCGCCGGCAACGCGTTGGATTCTATATATATATATATATATATTTATATATATATATATATATATATATATATATATATATATATATATATATATATACGTATTATTAACAAAACATATACAAAATTTTTTCCGTAGGATAGCGAGAGGGTTAAATTTACTATTCACACTCCAGAGAGTGCAACAGTAGGAAAAGCGTTGGATAGCGTATGGGTAAAAATTACTATTCCCACTCCAGAGAGCGCAACAGTAGGGAAAGCGTTGGATAGCGTAGGGGTAAAAATTACTATTCCAACTCCAGAGAGTGCAACAGTAGGGCAAGCGTTGGATAGTGAGAGGGTAAAAATTACTATTACCACTCCAGAGAGAGCAACAGTAGGAAAAGCGCTGGATAGCGTAGGGGTAAAAATTACTATTCCCACTCCAGAGAGTGCAACAGTAGGGAAAGCGTTGGATAGCGTAGGAGTAAAAATTACTATTCCCACTCCAGTGAGTGCAACAGTAGGGAAAGCGTTGGATAGCGTAGGGGTAAAAATTACTATTCCCACTCCAGTGAGTGCAACAGTAGGGAAAGCGTTGGATAGCGTAGGGGTAAAAATTACTATTCCCACTTCAGTGAGTGCAACAGTAGGGAAAGCGTTGGATAGTGTAGGGGTAAAAATTACTATTCCAACTCCAGGGAGTATATCAGTAGCGAAAGCATTGGATAGCATAGGGGTAAAAATTACTATTCCCACTCCAGTGAGTGCAACAGTAGGGAAAGTGTTGGATAGCGTAGGAGTAAAAATTACTATTCCCACTCCAGTGAGTGCAACAGTAGGGAAAGCGTTGGATAGCGTAGGGATAAAAATGACTATTCCCACTCCACTGAGTGCAACAGTAGGGAAAGCATTGGATAGCGTAGGGGTAAAAATTACTATTCCTACTCCAGAGAGTGCAACAGTAGGGAAAGCGTTGGATAGCGTAGGGGTAAAAATTACTATTCCCACTCCAGTGGGTGCTACAGTAGGGAAAGCGTTGGATAGCGTAGGGGTAAAAATTACTATTCCCACTTCAGTGAGTGCAACAGTAGGGAAAGCGTTGGATAGCGTAGGGGTAAAAATTACTATTCCCACTCCAGTGGGTGCTACAGTGGGTAAAGCGTTGGATAGCGTAGGGGTAAAAATTACTATTCCCACTCCAGAGGGTGCAACAGTAGGGAAAGCGTTGGATAGCGTAGGGTTAAAAATTACTATTCCCTCTCCAGTGGTTGCTACAGTAGGGAAAGCGTTGGATAGCGTAGGGGTAAAAATTACTATTCACACTCCAGTGGGTGCAACAGTAGGGAAAGCGTTGGATAGCGTAGGGGTAAAAATTACTATTCCAACTCCAGTGGGTGCAACAGTAGGGAAAGCGTTGGATAGCGTAGGGTTAAAAATTACTATTCCCACTCCAGTGGGTGCTACAGTAGGGAAAGCGTTGGATAGCGTAGGGGTAAAAATTACTATTCACACTCCAGTGGGTGCAACAGTAGGGAAAGCGTTGGATAGCGTAGGCTTAAAAATTACTATTCCAACTCCAGGGAGTGCAACAGTAGGGAAAGTGTTGGATAGCGTAGGAGTAGAAATTACTATTCCCACTCCAGTGGGTGCAACAGTAGGGAAAGCGTTGGATAGCGTAGGGGTAAAAATTACTATTCCCACCCCAGTGGGTGCTACAGTAGGTAAAGCGTTGGATAGCGTAGGGGTAAAAATTACTATTCCCACTCCAGAGGGTGCAACAGTAGGGAAAGCGTTGGATAGCGTAGGGTTAAAAATTACTATTCCCACTCCAGTGGGTGCTACAGTAGGGAAAGCGTTGGATAGCGTAGGGGTAAAAATTACTATTCACACTCCAGTGGGTGCAACAGTAGGGAAAGCGTTGGATAGCGTAGGGGTAAAAATTACTATTCCAACTCCAGTGGGTGCAACAGTAGGGAAAGCGTTGGATAGCGTAGGGGTGAAAATTACTATTCCCACTTAATTATTTTAAATTAATTACCAATTATATTTTAATTATTTACCAATTAATAATTAATTTAAAACTATAAATATTTTACATAATTATTCATTTAAAATTATATTACTTCCCACCCTATTCCCCTATAAACACACGACCCGCTACAGAAAATAAATTACAAACATTTAATTATTTATCAATTATTTATTTTTAATTAATTACCAATTATATTTTCATTAATTACCAATTATTATTTAATTAACAATTGAATTAAATTTACATAATTAATTAATTTTAATTGAATTACTTCCCACCCTATTCCCCTGTAAACACACAACCCGCTATAGAAAATCAATTACTAAAAATTAATTATTTATCAATTATTCATTTTAAATTAATTAACAATTATGTTTTAATTAATTACCAATTATTATTTAATTAACAATTAGATTAAATTTACATAATTAATTATTTATAACTATTCCCCTATAAACCCACAACCCGCTACAGATTTATATTACACAAATATTATTAAATATTAATAACTTACCTTATTTTCGATATTTTTGTTGTCTATATTTTATCTAGTCTATATTATGTCTAGTGTATATTTTTGATTCGATATTTTGGCTATTCTAGTCGATATTTTTGTTGTCTATATTTTGTCTAGTCTATATTTTGTCCAGTCTATATTTTTTACTCGATATTTTGTCCAATCGATATTTTGGAATCGATATTATGTCTGTTTACCCCCTAACATCCTCATCTTTCTACCCACGCAAAGTGCATCACCACAATCCATGCCCGGGTGCCATTCCAGCTCTCTCCTCCCCATGACCCACAACCAACCATACAAATCACGCACAGTATGGTCAAATGTCAAGTACACAATGGTGACAGTTGGGAAAGTAGATATGACTATGATGATGCCACTGGAGGGTTTGAGATGACCCAAGTGCAGGAGTGCAGTTTGGCCTTCATGAAAAAGGGGAGACAAGAGTTAAATGATGGACAGGCGATCACAGCTAATGGCACATCTACTGCCCCTCACTTTGTGTGTTCTGCAAAAATATGCCACAATGCCCCCAGGTAAGACCCCTGGGCTCTAGTTGAGGCACTGGACCTACTCAAACCGGTCCCTGGAGGTGAATATACAGATGCAGTTTGTAAGAGAGTATTCCTGTAGTGTCTTGCAAAGGGAAGAAAGCTCCAGTTGGAAACAGAAACAAGAAACGACGTATTTGACTATAACTCTTTAGAGTCACTGGCAATAAATGAACCTATATGAAAGAGAGAGCTGTTGAGCAGACAGATGGCCTATTAATGTGATCGATACTGTAGGAAGCAACAGAAATCACACAGGCCTTTATGGAGGTAATCCTTTTCGAGGACATATGATCGTTAAATGCACATGTCACAGAGCAAGTACATTACAGAGAAGCAACACATCTGATGTCTGCCACATCATAACACATCATGCCATGCCTGATGTGTTATGATTTTGTCCTTATGTAACAGTCCCACACATGAAAGACCTCAAGCCATGGACATTCTGTGACCATGACAGTATGAACATTTCTACTTGTGACACAGAATTCAATGTAAAATATGAACAACGTCTCACCTTTTGGCTGTGTAAATGATTTGCAGCAAGTGTGTCATGTTCTGAAGACATTCCAAAAATAATTGAACAAAAAAATGCAAGAGGCAGATTTACAAGGCACTTGCGCCGCGTTTACGTCGCCTTGCGTGACGCAACGGCGGCGTAACACGGTGCATCCCTGCGACCCATTTACAACGTAACGCATCTAGGCAGGTGCGTCACGATGTAAAGCCCTGCGCCACATGTGGGCGTTCCGGTGCAGGGTGGGCGTTCCGGGGCAGGTGCGCCTCGCAAAAGTGCCTGCGTGAAATCTACAAGATTTCACGCAGACACTTGTGCGACGCTGCAACGTCAATTCCTTACGCCTGCTTGAAGCAGGCGTAAGGACTGACGCAGCACGTTAAGTATAGGGCACAACCGAGCATTGCTGGAGTCGCCTCGCGCTTGCGACGCGACTCCAGCGATGCGCCGCCCTTACGTCATGAGATGCATCACGCATCTGCCTACCCTTGCGCCACGGCACGCCGCATTGCAAATGCGGCGCATCCGCCGTGACGCAAGGGTAGTTTTGCGTGACGCATTTGTTCTGGTGCATCCTTTCTGATTTGCAGAGATGCGCCAGAACTCATAAATATGCCCCTAACTGTTTAAGAGAATTGAGCAACGCACCTTTATTCCAAAATAATGCATGCATCACTTGGAGCAGAGAACCTCCAAGAGTGGCCACAGCAGGAAGTTAAACGAATTGGGCGCAATAAGTAAGTCACAACGGAAATACTTTGGCATTCTGCAAGTATCTCGAAATCTCAGATTCATCATTCATCAGGATTTAGTTATTACAATAATTGGATAATCTGAAACAATTTTGTTTATTATAGATTGTTATTATTTTGTTGAAGAGTGCTGGACTTACGAGGATTGTGTTCTGTTTGAGACTTGTTAGTCTTAGGAGATCGAGGGGTTTTGGCTCTCTAGTCCCTAGCACCAAATCTTTAGATAAAGCGTGGCACTAGTGGATAAGTGCAATTGTCTATAGCCCCAAGCCCCTATGTTCTGTGCGTGCGGAGTTTGAAAGTATCATGGCAGATGACAGCACACGCCTTCAAAGTCCACACCTTGCCCACTGTAGATATTAGTGCAGTACACAGTACGTGTATTCGTTTGACAACTGTGGACAAAACCTAAGTCTGGTATATCTGGTGGTATTGCAGAAACGGGGTATGACAAATAACAGAAACATACAGTGTATGGAATGGGACAACACTAATATTTTGATAACGGCGCCAATGAAGTTCATTTATTTTAAAAGTACAGCTTTATTTTGGACTGTTGACACACATGTTAAGTTACTCCTTATGAGAAGAGGTTTGAAGATTGCTCCGTTGAAGAGCTGGACTGTGTTTCAGTTATAGTGTTGCCAAGCGACGGTCTGCATTTGTTGCTAAAAAATAATTCTTTTTATATTGCCAGAATTTTATGGTCACATTTTATAATCCTGATTATGATAATTCGCATATATACTATATTCTATACTAGATTCCAAACAGGTTTGCAATACCAAATTAAATATTTATTGGAACTCAGAGGCAACAAAATCGATCGTGTGTTGCTTCTTCTCAAGGTTTATCAACTGAACAATTTATATTAAGTACCGAATGTTGGTCCTTTCTGCAACACATAGCTATCCTCGGTTGTTCTGAAATACACTCATTACTGTGTGACGATCCCGCATTTTGCACTGAATAATCTTTAATTGTATTGTCCATTAAGATATCTACACAAATGAGGTTTGTCATTTCAATATGAATAGGTGCCAGTGAAAAATACTTTTAAGTGTAGTTAGGTTTGCTTTGGGACAATAGTCACTGCTACACACAAAAGATGTGAAGCCCGGAGATTACCTAGCTAAAGTAGTGATGTATCCTTATCACCCAACCTCACTGTGAATTGTAAAATATCCAGTGCATCTGACAATACAAGAATGAATGAGTGAGTGTGTGATATTTTGAATGATTGGGTGACTAAGTTAATGAAATCAGAGAAGACAATAATCAGTAATTGTGCAATCAATGGTTTAACTGTACAGGTATTTGTATGTAGTAAAAGCATATTTTATTGCATGTGTTAATCACATCCTTCTATGGTAATGAACTGCCCGTTGATCACAACCCTGCTCCTTTAGATTTGAGGCCTTATTACAAATATGAAGGTCTATAGGACCGCCATACTTGCGGTATCAGTCCCTCAACAGGCCACTACTGCAGGCAGCTTGCTGTAGTCCGAGTATGGCGGTCAGACAGCCACAGGACCACCACCTCCACCAGGATCCATGATCCCACAGCGGTGGCGCAGCACTCATGAGCAGTAATCGGCTGGTGGTGCCGCTGCAGCACCGGTGAGCATATTATGAGTTGCCTGTCCTCCATTTGTTTCATGGCGGTGAGCCTGCAATGAAAAGTGTGCCACAGAGTCAATTAAGGGGGCCCTAGAGCCCCCTGTCACTCCTGGGCCTGGGGGTGTATGCAGGGGGGCACATGTTGTGCCCCCCTGGGATGGCACTCATGTCCCTGCACGGGACAGGGGATAGATTTTCATTTTTAGCGCCTCGTTGGCCGTTAACAGCATTCCTGAATTTGGATAAAGACAGGAGTGTACAGTCGCACTCTCATGACAGTGGTCTGCATGTTAAGCTCTCCTATCAGCCTAACAGACCCCCCTCAGTGAGACCGCAGCAGCACCGCTCACCCGCCTGCCATGGATTATCTTCATAATCCGGCGGGCGGTGTACTGTGGGCACAGCAGTGATGGTCCGACAGAAGATCCCCAAACTTGTAATAAGGCCTTTGGTATTGAATAATGGAGGTGCCCCATCTTAAACTGTCAATCCATCTGTTGACCATATACCTGATATCATTAAGTGATTTAGCAGATTTTATAACTTGGTATTGTAAGTATGCTAAGGTTACATTACTCTCTTAACTAGTGAATTTCAAGGCATTTTTATTTTTGTGTTATAGTCACTATTGCCTGCCATCAATCTAAAATGAAACTTTTAAAAACAGGAGATGCTAACAACATTTCCTGTCACACATCAAGGACATGAAGCACCTTATACTTTTGCAAACTGGTCCATCTCTCCCCTAACACTACTGTTCCACCGTCAGCTTCTAATACTATACTCTAAGAGTAGAATATATGGCGTGTGTGGGACAAACATAACCCTCTAACAACATTCTACATTACAAGACAATGCAATGTTTGCATTAGACCCAACGATTCTTTTTTGCGTAAAACAAAATTAAGCCAATACCCATTTACGCGTTAAAACATAGAGAGAATAATTACTCAAGCATTACAATTAAGAAATTAAACAAAATCTTTCCTTCTTCACTTAATTTGCATATTCATTGACAATCCATTTTGTTACACATCTTTCATTGAATACCACCTATACTCTTTTGACCATGGTTTTCCCATTACCGCATGGCAATTCACATTTGACCATAAGTATTTTCCTACACATATTGTAGGAGTTCTTACATTCACAATTTTTCAAAGCTCAAAAGCACTCATCTCTATAAAGAGTTCTGGAGAAAGTTTGACATATCATATACATTCCATACATAAATGTATTTTGCCAGCCTAACCAAATAATGTTCTGAACATTTTGAAATAGTGTATTATTTAAACTTTCCTTTCACTCCTTTTCTGTTATACATCCATCAGTTATCAAATCTATGTTGACTACAGAACAATCAATATCTTCCTCTGAATTTCATTTCTGTTGCCCTAGGTATCCTGCAAAGGTAACTCAGATAACAGTTTACTTCTTATTTTTCAGCCCCGGAACGTGTTGTTCGACTTCATAATTATACTTGACAGGGTTTATGCTCAGCTGTGCCAACTGTCCTGTGGATTAAGTTGAGTCAACTCTCGTCAACTTTATTCTGCAAACCTGCATCACAAGAGTAAAACGGCTTACATTGTGCACAATATAAGATTTAGCAAAGTTTTTTTACTTGTGAATTACAATGTTTTTATTAATGAACTCTTAATCTCTGAGAGTAGGAATTGCTTAAAATGTAGTCAGTGGTGTTCTGCTGGGAAAAATACAGAGCCCATCACAAGAGAAGTTAGAGGCAGAAAATTGGGACGCAGGAACCTTTCTCAAAAAACACACCACCTTTGATGCTGCAGGATGGTGCTCTAATGTTGAGTATCTGCTGCTTTGGTATCGAGGTTTGAGGCTAATATATTTTTAGGTCTCTGCCTAATCCAGCGCATGCGCTGGTCTCGGCCGAGACATTTTGGGGCTCTCAGAAATGCTACCTTGCCAGTGATCAGCTTGCTAGAACGCGCACAAGAGCGCGCACGCATGCGCGTTATAGCAAGATGATCGCTGGCAAAGTAGCATTTGCAGTGACGCGTGTGCACACCACTAGCGTCACCACTCGCGTTTTTTCATTTTTGAGATCGCGCTAGGCATTCGCTTGTTTTCTATGTCTTATTCCTGCAGACATTGTTTGGAAACAGCAATGAGGAAATTAACGATCAGATGAAAAGACTGTTGCAATTGACGGAGTTAACATTCTGCACAGGCTCGTATTTGAGTGCATGAATCTTTACCCTAAAATTAGAAGTGAAGTCTGCGTCCGTTTCTTAATTTCTATAAACCTGACATGCCATCTTCAAATTGGACGAGTGCAGAATAACAAGGAAGACATCTGTAGTAAGTACCTCAGACTTCTCTTCTTTAACTTCAGATTTATTGACTCTCAAGAGATACACAGCAACAGACAGCAGGGTAACACAGTCAGGAATAAACTGTCAAATCCACTACAACTTCAGTGTAACAATATGTTGCCGGCACGTTCCTTCCTTCATAGTTAGAAAAAAAACTCTTAAATAATAGTCTCTGGGCTCCGAGTTTTCAGGAACAGCATTCTGAAGCATTCTCTCACGCATTCAATATGCATCCTGTGTAAAAGTCACTTTATCAGTTATGGTGTTAACCTGGCAGGTTTTGGAAAGCTCTATTGTCAGATAAAATCTCAACTGCACGTGCTTTTCTATTAATTTAACCACAGCAAAAGTCTCACATATTGCATGTTGATTGTTTGGGCACCATTTTAGTTCATGTTCTCAGACGGTTTTATGTCATCAGGTGCTCTGGGTTACTGTCCTATATCCACCTTTCACTATTCATTGCTTTCTGTTGGGTTAGTCCAATTGATTTAGCTACAACACTACAAGTACTACAATGCATTGTGCTGGTAAATGAACGCCCCAAAACGTAACATTGTGCCCCAGGCAACATGATGTAGTCTTAATTTTAGTGTATTTTAATCCATTTGGTACTACTGAAGATGTGAACAAATGAAGATATTGGGGAGCCTGGATTTCTGTACTACATTAATCAAAGTATTTTAGAAGATAAAGTAAATTAGTTATTTGATCATTTATATTTCTGTTCTAATGCCTTTGTCCTGCCGAGGCACCTTGTGTGTCCTGCCTTTCTAGTTTCCATCCTCTTCATACTGAGTCAAGTATTTCTGTATGGCCCTAATGCCTCTGTTGCTTTGTGGCCCGGGGTACTGTGATTGTAGGGAGAGTTCACATCTATTATGTGCTTTACAGTGTCTGGTGCCGTCTCTTCTTCCTGCTCCTGGGGATTTCCCGGGGGCTCAGCTTTAACAATACAAATGTTCGCAGTGCACCCAAACATGACTGTGCTGCTAAGAGAGGCTTTGCGAAGCAGCTCTGTTGGCACATTGCAGCACTGCCTCCCGGGCACCCTTTGGTGTTTGCCAGCCTAGCTTGCTGACAAAACGAGTCTCTGTTCTGTTTACTAACAAAGGCGAGAGCAGGGCAGCCAGCTGCAAACAAGTGGCAGAGTCATCCCACGTGGCCGGATCCCTCAGACTCAGGGGCTTAGCTCCCATTGGTCCAGCAGGCACAGTGGAACCGGGACACAGAGCTGAAGGGCTCATTGGATCCTGAAAATTGCCGTTTATTGCACGCCAGCAACTGCCAAAAGGGGGCATTTTCGTTTCTTGTTTAATAATTGTATGTCTAGTGTTGACCAGACTTTGAAGCGTTGAAAGCCTGCTTTGCGCTACTTGTGAGCCCAAGGCTAGAGTAACCAGACTTTAGTTGTTTTTCTTCTCGGGAATTGGGTTGCAGCATGTGAGGTGAGTCGCCAAAGAATGAGGAGCTGTCTCGTGTTTAACCACTCCGCTCTGCGAGTTTTAACTGCATCAGTGACAGGAGAAGCCTCGCCCACGGTCTGAGTCAAAATAAACATTGCCCTTTCACTTTCCTATATTATATTTTGTTAAAAAGTATCCATACACGGTTTGCGGACTTCTCTCAATTTCCGGTCTCCATCCCATGTCCCAGATAAAATACAGGGAAACTGTGCTGTTCAATCATTGCAGAATGTTTTATCAACATTACGTTTTAACCCTGGGCGTAGTTTGCATAGCAGCACTACATGTAGCTTCACATAGTATACTTTGAACTTCACGTAGTACACATAGTCTGCGTACCGTAGCTGATGACACTGTGTACTTGTCTGCACTATAAAAAAATTGCAAAATAATTGCAAATGGCATCCTAGACAATGCTAGTTATGATAAAATAATTATCTCTATCTTTATATGCTAAAGTGCATCTAGTACTTTCACAAAAGTAAAACTGAAAAATTAGCAAGCAGTAAGAGAGGTGATGATTTTGGGATCCTCCCTAACCTAGGGGGAGTACCAAACAGATACATTGAAAACAAAAAAGCCCATCTTATTGAACGATTTGGTGGTGGTCCCATCCTCTTAGGACCACCCCAAGCCCAGTTATTGGCAAAAAACATTCCCAACCAAAGGCCCTACAAAGCATCATGGGATGAGATTAGCAGTGGGCAGTGAATATTATATAGTATCAAATATCAAAATAATTCTACAAAGAGCTGCAGTTCAACTGGTGGTTACTAGATGTCCCTCACAAGTCAAATGCAAATGCTTGAAGAAAGGGTTTCAATGGTTTTGCATTTGACTCGTGAGGGACATTTAGTAACGACTAGTGGAACTGCAGCTTGATGTAAGAATAATTTCAAAGCTTTGCATTTGACTTCTGAGGGACATCTAGTAACGACTAGGTGAACTGCAGCTCTTTGTAATTATTTTGATATGAGATACTATAATATTCACTGCCCACTGATAATCTCGTCCCATAATGCTTTGTATCGCCTTTGGTTGGGATTGTTATTTTTGCCAATAACTGTGCTTGGGGTGGTCCTAAGAGGATGAGACCACCACTGAAGTTCAACAATATGTGCTTTTTTATGCTCTTTGTATTCAAGGCATCTGCTTGGTCCTCCCCCTAGGTTAGGGGGGACCCCAAAATCATCAGCTCTCTCATTGCCTCGTGTTTTTATTGTAAAAGTTCACTTTTGTGATTTGATTATATGCTTTTAAGCAGGTAACATTGCTTTTTCAAAGCATCTGAGTGTGTTGTTTATTTAGCTGCTACACGTGTTTAAGCACAGTTTTGGTACTGTACTATGTGCAGTAGAGTAGTATTATGTCCAGGGTTAGTTTTATATGTATCCAGCTAGAGACATTTTGGTATGTTGCATCTTTGACCAGGTCCATATGGAGCAATCGTCCTCGCAAGACTGACATCCCAGAGACCAGGGACCCGGATCAGCTGCGTAACAGCATCCCCCACTCTGCCTCATTCCGCCTCACTCCACCTCACTGTTCCTTACTGTGCCTCATTCCACCTTATTGTGCCCCAGGCTCTGTACATGGGCTCAGCTATGTAACAGCATTACCCACTCTGTCTCATTCTGCTGCAGTGTCACATAATTATTTGCAACATTATTACACTGTACTCAATGCAACATACTCTCCAAATAATACCACTCAGTGCCACATAATTACACGCCACATAATTACACTCTACTGAATACAACATACACTCCCCATAATACCGCTCAGTACCACATAATTACATGCCACATAATTGCAATCTTCTCAATGCAACATAAATACACTCCACATAACACCACTCAGTGTCATATAATTACACGCCACTTACACTCTACTTAATGCAACATAAATACATTTCACATAATACCACTCAGTGCCACATAACTACACCACATAATTGTACTCTATTGAATGCAACATACACCCCACACAATACCACTCAGTGCCACATACTGATATGCTACATAATTACACTCTATTCAATGCAAGATAAATACAATCCACATAATATCACTCAGTGCCACATATTTACACACCACGTAATTACACTCTACTCAATGTCACATAAATACCCTCCAGATAATACCACTCAGTGTCACATAGTTACACACCATATAATTACACTCTACTCAATGCAACATAAATACACCCCTGATACCACTCAGTGCCACATCATTACAAGCCACATAATTACACTCTACTCAACGCAACATAAATACACTCCACATAATACCACTCAGTACGACATAATTACACTCCACATATTTACACTCTACTCAATGCAACATAACTACACTGAACATAATACCACTCAGTACAACATAATTACACGTCACATATTTACACTGTATTCAATGCAACATAAATACACTCCACATACCACTCAGTACTACATAATTGCACACCACATAATTACTCTCTACTTAATGCAACATAAATACACCCTGAATAATACCATTCTGTGCCACATAATAACATACCACATAATTGCACTGAATTCAATGCAACATAAATGCCTTTGGGTCAAGTTTGCGCTATATAAAAAAAAAAAAAAACATTTGCAATGCAATAGGTCTTGCATTACTGAATGAGCTAATGGTATTGCATTATTATTAGCAATGCCAATAGCTCAAACTTTTCTAATGCGAGACCTATTGCATTGCAAATGCTTGTTTCTCGAGTCATCATTTGGGACGCATTTTTGTGAAAAACTCAGGTTTCCTAAACGCTTCCAGTTTTAGACCTGTTCTGCCTTTCAGTGGACGAGGACGTTTCGATACAGACTGCGTGAAAAGCTATGATAAAATCAGCCCAATACTGAATGACTACAACTATGTGTAAGATTCTGTCCACTACAATATGTTCTCTGACTTTGCACAGTCCTGATGAAGGTTCGGCTAAACAAAGACATATTATACTAAACCATGCATTGATGTTTTAAACTGTCCACTCTTGTATGTCGATGAAGGAGGAGTCTAAAATGTGACTGATACCTTTGTCGTCTGATGATGGATGTGATCCAAAATGGACCTTAAAATAATGTCACTGGCTATGTAGGGTGATAAGGTGATTTGGATGTTTTTCTTGCTTATTATTACCTGTTATTTAATGAATTTCCATTATTAAAACTGATATTTGCTTAAACAATTGTGAGCTAGGTTCCTGATGTGTTTAGAAATAGTGACAATAATATAGAGTGATTGTTACATTTTACATGTTTAGGGTCTGATTACGAATACAGCGGTCCACGGGACCACCTTACTTGCGGTGGCAGTCCTACCACTGCCACACTGCGGCACTGTGCGGTGCCGAGTGTGCCAGTCAAACCGCCACAGGACCACTGCCTCTGCCGGGATCCAAGATTCCATGGAGTGGCGATCTGAGGCAGGAATATGCTGGTGGTGCAGCAACGGCACCGCTGAGCACATTCTGAGTTACCAAACCACCACCTTTTCAATGGTGGTGAGCCAGCCAAAAAAAGGGTTTTATAAGGCAACTAAGGTGGACCCTAATAGGGCCCCTGCCGCCTCTGGGCCCAAAGGGTTTCCACACCGCCAGCCTTTTCAAGGTGCTGAGCCCGCCATGGACAAGCTGGCAGTAGGGAAACAAAGAGGGCCCTATAGGGCCCCTTCCTTTCCTTGTGTATGGGGATCCATGCTGGCGGGCATATTTTGTGCCCCCTGTGTGCATGCACCCCATGTTCCTGCACCGCCGGGAATCCTCAGTCCATGCCGTGAAGGTACTTGCATTAGCTATCCCACTCTGGTGGAGCTCTAAAGGCTCACAGAGGAGCCTTTAAACTGCACTGCTGATGGACCGCCAGGCCACCCGCCCGCCAGATCACGAATTAACTTGTAATATGGCGGGTGGGTGGCAGTGAGCTTTGGCAGTATGGTAGTGGGGCGGTGGTGAAGGGAGCCACACCCACACTGCAAAGTCATAATCACGCCCTCAGTGTGTTAAAACGACTCTCAGTTGCATGGTCCTCTCTGGAGGGTACCGGTCTGGCAGCTCTAGAAGGAGCAAGACTAAGACTGATTTGCAAATGGCAGATCTCTTCCTGGAGTGGCATAGTGGTGAGAAATCTTGCACTAGTACATGAGTGATTGTCAGAGGCTGAGGTTAATTCAAGAATTCCTCATCTTGTGTTTGTTACTGTAGCCAGAATGCAGTCATTATGTGGCAGATCTCTGCAGAGGAGTCCTACCTTGAGCAACTGCACTCAATTGAACTCCGCATTCTATGAACATCAAGCTTTCTGCTCCAATCAAGACGCGCAATCACACTTACAGTTTGACTGACAGCCATGGGCATGCATAAAATGTAGGTGGCTATGTGAGTTCATGCAAATGGTCGGTGGGGCTAGTAGATGAATGTGAAAAGATCAAGGGCCTGAATGAGATTTTAGCAGATTGAATCCCACTGTGGCTTTTATGGGTTCTCCCTGCCTGCTGTGCTTGTCGTCCGCTTGCCCTATTTAGATGTTAGTGAGTCAATAGATGAAAGACCACCATGGTCCCGCTGTCACCACCAAGTAACTCCAACTGCGTCAACATGGGGAGAGGCAAAAGCAGCTGTTGGAGGGAGGACCACCAGTTTCCCAGCTAGGCCAATCACAATGTGTCTACCCCCAACGTGACCATGGTGGTAAATCCTCCACACCTGAGTTGGGGGAATGGAAGGGATATAAGACAGAAACTCAACTTTTTTCAATAGCCCATTTATGTTTTGCCATGGATTTGATCTTCCAAGTCCTTCCACTGCTGCTGCAGCTTGATGACGAACAAAGCAAACGCAATCGTGGACGCAATCGATGGTAAGCTACACTCTTACCTATTACCTATTTACTTGTCTGTTAACATGTGCACAGGACTCGTGCATTTAGAAGCCTGCCTTATAAGCAATAGAATATCAAGGTGCAATGCATATGTCTGTAATGTTGACGTTTTAGAAGAGTCACACCCGTATGATCTGTATACATTTGGTGTAAGCTGCCATCAAAAAAATTGACACTTGCACAAAAAAGGATATCCAAATAAAAATGGAAAAGTCACTATACAGTAGTGTTTAAAGAAATTCCTAATATTACCACATTAATACATATACAATATACATCATAGGGGTAAGTGCAATTTAACATAATGCAGAAATTACACTAGACACAGTGTAACCTTTACCTTAGAATACATCCATGTAACAGTTCTCCGTCTCTGCTGCACGTCCTGTACTGGATCCAGTTGCAATAGTCACAAAATATTTCATACTGATCATTAATCAAGGTGAAACAAACACACCTGTAGTAACATATCCAAATAAAATGTGTAACATTAGCTAGTTGGTGCAAATGGTATACACCTGTTACAACGCATTCGTTACAACGCACTACCGTTACAACGCGACTTTTACAACGCATACCATTACAACGCATTGCGCTGGGGGGCGCTCTAGGATAGGGAATAAGTATAATTTACTATCCAACACCTTCCCTAGGGTCCACGGGGACTGGAGTTAGAATAGTAAATTATACTTACCACTATCCAGCACCTCAAAGCGCTATGCGTTGTAATGGTATGCGTTGTAATGGTCGCGTTGTAACGGTAGGTAGTTGTAATAGTATGCGGAGTAACATGGTACATCCGTGCAAATGGTCATTACTATGACAAATGGCTGCACTTAAATTCAAATGACCATCACGTTCTATGTTAACCGGTGTATGCACTCAACAAAGTAAAACATCAGTTGTATTACCTGCCATTATGGTAAAGGAAATTAAGTACTTCACATTTTACTCAGAAACATTACAAGGAATCAAACAATTGGTAAGGAAAAATATTGCCAGAACTAATTTGGTGAAACCAAAGTATGTACTTATTACATAAACTGCTCTCAAAAGTATAATTGAGCCAAATGGCAGTCCAGAAAGTGGAATATCTGCACTGTTGTGCAGTAGCACAAAGCTTTCCTCCAAATTCACTCCGAATGGGAACCTCGTCAAGAAGGGGCATCTAGTGGGCAGACCATGCATCTCTACGATCTTACATGGTAGCAGAGGTATGAGACAGGGGATTTGAGTAGGGTGTGCTTGGGTTTGGGAGGGGGTGTTTTTGGGAGGGTAGCAGTGTCTGTGGATGTGGTGGTGGGTGCTGGGTCTGTGGTGGTAGGTGTGGTGTCTGAGGGTGTGATGGTGGGTGCAGTTTCTGTGGCTGTGCTGGTGGTGGGAGTGGTGCATGTGGTTGTGGTGGTGGGTGCGGCATCTGTGGCTGAGCTGGGGTGGTGCATGTGGGTGTGGTTGTGGGTGCAATGTCTGTGGCTATGGTAGTGGCGGTGGTGTCTGTCTGTTTGGATGCGCACCTGTCTTTTTTGTGGTGTTTGTGTTTCTGTATGGGAGTGAATCTTGTGTCTGTGTGAGTGGGTGCATGCAAAGGTGTGACTGTGTTTGGGACAGGTCTGGAAATAGTGAATTTGGATGGGGAAGGGGCGGGAGGTAGGGCACAAGTTGGTGAGTACCTGGTTCATCATGTCATGAGACTTATGATAGGTTCCCAAGACTTGGTTGATGGTGGCCTGGGTGAGAGGGAACCCAGTGGCCTTACTATGCTGTCCCACAAAATCCCTCCTCCGACCCCTACCCCCACTACCCTGTGCCTTTGGCCCAGTGTGCCCCACCAACTGGGTCCTTGGTTTTCTGGAGCTGGTGGTGCTGTGGTCTCAACATAACCCAGGACTGGGTGGCACACGATCAGTGCTACAGTGATAGGAACATAGGAAGTGGAGGCTTAGTTTGGCGGAGAAGTTACAGCTGGAGTGGGAGGTAATATTGTGGGCCCAGTGAGACTTACTGGAGCCATCTGCCCAGGCTCAAAAGATAGACCAGAATCTTCATCCTCAAGAGTGTTGTCCTCATTGAAGACTTGAACCTGGGCTGGAGAAGAGGTCTTTTCGGTGGCAAATTCCTGGCCACGTGCTCTCGCACTTGGTCCTATTGAGAAATTGAGAACATCATTGTCACTAAAAGTGTATTTTACTTCCAAAACGTTTGAGACAAACAATGTAGTTTCCTAGAACAAAAAAAGGTAGAGATTATTATGATAATAGCTTTCAGTGATTTGAGCATTTTACCCTAACTTTTTGCAATTTCAAACAGTAAAACTTCAAATGAACAGTAATTAGATGTCTGGAAATGTTAATGAAGTAATTAGGAAGTACAGCTCACATCTCCCAACCATTCAACCCAACACAGTGGAGAGGTCAAGTGTGTACTAGAAAATTCCAAGGCCTAGCTGACTTCAAAACGGACATTTACACATTTTGGGCGGATGATTGGCATTAGTCTTCGTGTGAACAATGCAGAGTCAATTTTTGCAAGTACCACTTATATATTAAAGCATAGTCATTCTCATACCATACAACTTTTGGGTCAACGTAGTTTGATTAGTGAAACTCATGACATCAGTTTTATTGGCTGAGAAGAACAGGACAACATTCAGAAAACAGCACATCCATTTTCAAAGGAAAGCATTGAATAGGGATTGCTCACTAGAGGACACTTTACCATACATAGAAATATGTTAGACAAGAGAGAATGAGCAGTATTGCATAGCAATATTCTTTTGACAATACATAAACAGGCCATTATGATAGTTGTAGTCATTTCAAAGACGGCTTCCCAACACTTGCAAAATGGCTAGTGGAACATAGCTGTGACAATTATGCAGTTGAAATGGGACGGACACTTTCAATATGACAAACATATGGGTAATAGGTAATTTTGTGTTTTAATACTTACAGGCACCATACCATCATGTGACATGTAAAGGAGATTAACACCAGTAATCTTAGATGCAACCCAATATATTAACACAAACAATCCAAATGATCTGATACTGATA
This sequence comes from Lissotriton vulgaris, assembly GCF_964263255.1. Taxonomy (NCBI): domain Eukaryota; kingdom Metazoa; phylum Chordata; class Amphibia; order Caudata; family Salamandridae; genus Lissotriton; species Lissotriton vulgaris. Next base: position 940,887,235 of record NC_141695.1, read on the forward strand.
GTTTGAGGTTTCTATGTTATGGAAATATGTGTAGAACACATTGGTAATAGCTGAGTTGAGAACAAACAGGATGTTGAGGTTTAGTGAGGCTTTGTAAAAGTAACTTACCAGACTCCACTCCACCAGGTATTCCTGTCAAGCCTTCAGGGTGTAGGATCTGCAATACCTTTTCCTCCCAAGACATGAGCTCCAAAGGGGGCCTGGAGGAACTACCACCAGTCCCCTGGGCCTTCATGTGATGCTTGGAGGCCGGTGAACACACCTTCACCCACAGATCATTCCACCTCTTCCTAATTTCCTCCTGTGTGAGCAGGTTGTTAGCCACAGCAGTCACTCTGTCAAGTATTCTGATCCACATTTGCCTTTTCTGTGATAAAGGTGTATTGTAGACTGTGGCTCCAAATAGTTGTGGCTCTACTCTTATAATTTCATCCACCATGACTGGCAATTCTCACTCAGTAAAATGTGGATTTTGGGTGCCTGGCATGGTACTAAGAAATATGATTAAATGTAAAAAGTAGCCACAAGGTAATACATGAAAGTAGATAAAAGGACAAGAAACTGGGAAAAGGAACAAAACTAACCAGACTTAACTCTCAAAATCTCTGCTAGAAAATGGTGTGGTGCAGTGGAATGGCAAAGGATGATGGTCTGAATGGAGTGTTTTTTTATAGTGTAATATGCAGGTATTTCCTTATAGCCAATGAACAGCAGGTGTGTTCTACTAGAATCCATCCAATGGTCATAGTGATGGTGCATTGTTGAGTGAATACTGCGATGGACTCCCTCCGTCAGGGAACCACTACTAGGAGACCACCAGAACAACTGAGAAGTCTAAACAGGCTTGGCGGGAATGCACCACCCTGACTGCGATGGAGTACTATTAGCCAGCATTGGAGTCCACCATGCCGGCAGCAGTGTCCTGCGACCGTGGTGGGAAACACTCTGTTGATGTGGACAGCGAATCAGCCTGCATGCATCTAAATACAGCGGGTAAAAGACAATCCACTGGGCAGAATCAGAACTCAGTAAGACCATCAAGATCTAAATTAGGCCCTAAGTATTGTTATATTGCAGGGGTATGACTTTCCACGAAGGACAAGTTGTGATCTTTCATATGAGATGTGGGCAATTTTCAGAAATCCAATCATAAACATTAAGGAAAACATGCATTTGACTTTGAGGAGGTTGTGATCACAGAGAGGCGGCATACAGAGGATGGAAGAGCAGGGTAGGGCCATTTGAAAGAGAAGAGGAGAGATGACAACAATTAGAAATTTTAAGTAAAGATCATTTTTAATGCTGGATTTAGAAATATTGAAGTTGATTTTGAGATAGCATGCAATTTGGGAAAACAAAACTGTAGAAAACATCAGTATAATTTGTATGCAGGGACAGTGATTTATTATGTTCTTCTGATGGACCCTAGAAACAGGAAAACAGTCTTATCTACTGCATTGCTCCAAGAAGACCACCGATGCAGCAAAGTGAGCTTATCAGTGCAGGGGTTGCAAAGCATAAATTAATGGCTGGACACTTATACTAGGAAATACCAGGAGCTTGAAACTGTGCTTGAAGGAAGCAGTAACCTCATGATGATAGCAATATGATAAATTTACATGGGTAAATACTGCTAACATTGAAAAGGAGAGTCTGCAAATGCTGTTGTGGATGTCTGGTGATGTTCATCCACAAGTGCGGCTAGCAGTATTAATTATAAGAAGCAAAAAGCAGGATCTCGCTAGATGCACCCAGAGAGGAGAAGTATATTGCTTTCATTATTGATGCTGGAGGGCAGAGATTCAGACACCTAGAGGCCATTGTGACTGGGTTCTCTTTAGAAATGAAATAAAGACTTTGTTCGCAAGGGAAGGTTGATTAAATTTCCTGAAGCACTGCCCTTTTAGTGAATGGTAGGGGGTGGTATAGACTAAAGACTTTTCTGTACAAGGTAAAAGGTGTCCCTTTCGGTGAGGCCCAGCTTTTGTATTTCTAGATCACAGCTAAATGCAGAGACCTCACACCACTTTCTGCATGATCCAGGCCTGAGACTATCATGCTGTGAGGGGCTACACAAAGCCTGTGTCTGGAGAACAGCCAATAAAAGATGTAAATTCTTTACTAATGCATATATACAAACCTGAGGCGTTTATACTTTTGCCAAATGGTGTCACACATGCACACCTTGTAAGGTGGGCGGAATAACGCCACACTGACACAGTGTTAATTCCAGAAGAATTGCTGCATGGAGTCCAACCCTTTTTTCAGTTTTCCACCCAAGAGTCAATGACCACCACATGTCCCAGATTCAAGAACGCAAAGTTTGTAAGATAGTATTTCGTGCCTATGTGACTATCTGTTCTTAAATCCATTTGGCTATAGAAATAATACGAGCACAGATAGGAATCACCACAGCACACAAAAACATAAGAATATTTCTAAACACTACAGAGACCAGGGAGAAATCTGAGGCTGGTGCTGATCCCCCTCCACCCAATGCAGTATCAAGTAGAACGATGACGGCAATGCGACTGATATCTGCCTGATGCCAATGATGAACGCTGCAGAGGGAAGATACCAACCCGGGAGGTAATGAGCTGAATGACATTTGCATGTACTGGTACTGCATGTAGCCATAGAAAAGGGAGTTTTGAATTTTCTATAACTTTGACCCAGTACAAAGAATCTATTTGCAATCTAAGAATGAACAACAAATGTCCATTTTAGTTGTGTACAAGTCTGTAGACGGGTAAATAAGTTATAAAGACGTCTTAAAAGTCCAAGTTTCCATTTACATTTATAGGGAATTCTTGATCTGCTAGAACTTTAAAATGTTGTCCAAAGACCCTGCGCAGTCAATCCAAATGCAGGAGTACTCTGCCAAAGAGGTGCTTGAAAACTGCACCATATATCTAGTGGATCTTTGCGCAGCAGTGGGCTGTGCCAGGCAGGTAATGAGGGCTGGTTTGAGGTCATATTTTGCAGGTATTGAGATCAGATATATTAATCACAAGGCCTGGGGAAGGTACCGCTTTTTGTCTGGTTTCCACTTGGTTAACCCATTTGCTGTACTAAGCGACTCCAGAAGCCTAGGTAGTGACCCTGATCTTTACCCAGTACATGCTGGAATCAGTGGCAGGCTTGGGGGCAGGACTAATATGCAACGGCTTAGGTAGCAGCAATATGGCATCGAAATGGGGCAGTAGTTTTGGAGCTCTGTGTGTTTCCAAGCATCGGGAAAGGTGGCAGTGGTGATAGAGGCGTTGAGGATGGTGAGGAGCTGGTGGTTGATGTTGTCTCTTCTGATATTGAAGAGTCGGGTGGGGCGTGGGTTGGTAGGTGCTCCTTAGTGGATGGAGTTCATTAGAATACTAGAGGGTCTGGCATAACTGCTAGAGCTGTCGACCTCGAAGCTGGGGAACCGGGTTCGAGTCTCAGCAGGGGCGCCCTACATCCTGTGATTCTGAGCAAATCACTAAACCTCCTTGTGCCGGACAAAAGGATGAATGTGTCCGTCTGTAACACAACTGATGCTCATGTAAAGCACTCCGACACCTTCGGATCTAGCTCATACTACATAAAACTATCCCCCAAAAAAAGAGTAGTTGTGTCCGGTGTACTGAATTGTTCTCATGTAGTGAGCTGGTGGTCAGTGGCCGAGAATATGGGAGATGGAATGCTGAGGAGGTCAGTGGGTTGAGGATCGAAGTTGCTGTCTATGGTGGGTATCTTGTTGGTGAAATGGTGAGTCAGGGCATTGCAGAGTTCCTGTGAAGAGATCACTTTGTCAGTGGCTGATGGGCAGGTGAACTCTGATGATGGTGATGACTTTTTTGGTCTGGTTGGATCTGGACTGATGCAGCGTGTCATGGCCTCCTTTTTTGCTGCTATGGGCTGCCGATGGTAGTTCTTGAGGGTGGACAGAAAGACATCTCAGTCAGTGTTGTTTCTGCTGGTGGGCCATCTTCTTTCAAGTTGCTTGCATCCCCATTTCAATGTGTTCAGTTCCCGTGTGTACCAGCTGGCTCATTTAGTGGATCTTTGCATTTTGACCAGTTTGGTGGGAGCAACTTGGATGGTGGCGATGGTGATCCAGTCTACTGCCCTGTAGGGGTCAGTGATGGCGCTGGGCTGGGTGAGGTTGAGGTCATTGGTCCATTGGTGCTGGATGATCTGGGTCCCGCTGCGGAAGAGGGTACTGTGGCGTTTGGGGGTGGTGCAGGGGTGGTCCACCGAAGGTGAAGTGTACAATGGAGTGATCGGACCAGGTGAGTTCGCTGGAGTGGCTGTATCTAACTCTGTTGCTGGAAGTGAAGATAAGGTCCAGCGTGTGTCCTGCTTTGTACATGAGGTGTATGACCAGCGGTTTGAGGCCGATGTTGTCCCTTCACTCTAGGAGGTCAGTGGAGCTGGTGTCGGTGGGGTTGTCCAGGTGAAAATTGAGGTCTCCCAGGAGTTCGTATTGTTCGGAGTCGATGTTGAGCGGGTAGTGAATTTAGTGATAGCGTCACTGAGGCCAGCTCATAGTCCTGGGTGGTCTGTAGGCAAGGGTGCCTTTGATGGTGGTTTTATCATCAGCGTGGAGTTGTAAGTTCATGTGTTTCATGATCGGCATGGTTACGTCATCGGTGGTGGTGCAGGTGATCAATTCGTTGTCTATAATTGCAAAGCCACCTCCCTGTCTGTTGGCAAGGTCACAGTGCTTCATCTTGTATCCGAAGGGTGTTGGGGTGGCGATGTCAAGGGCTTATGCAGGATTGAGCCATGTCTCTGCAATGAAGTTTGCATCGGGGCTAGGGTGGACATGATGATGTCCCAGACTTTGGTTGCGTGTTTTCAAAGTGATCTGGCATTGATCTGGAGGCCTAGCATAATGATGGACGTAGTTATAAGAGACATCTGCATACTAAAATGGATAGCAGGATGTAGGAAAATATTTACACATGTAATAATACGTTTTTGAACCTAGATTCGAGAAATCTACACAGAGAATTTCTTATGTCTTGATATCAGGAACCAAAAATTGGAAAACCTATACCATTGCTTCATCACCAGCTATTTTGGTATACCAGCTCCACTTAAAACTCGCAAAAGGAACCATCCCTGAAACGACACAAAAGCAAGGCATTAGTGTGAAAGTGCTGCAACAAATCCATACTTTTATACGGAATATCAATTCTTCAATTAGAATCTGAAAATCATGCACACGTCCGAATGTTATCAATTAGAAAGTATTGTTGTGATGGAAAAGGACAAAAACAGCCTCCAACTCCTGTGAGCTCTTTGGAATTGTAAACCCTCTCCAATTTTCATTGCAACAAAAAAGATTACTGCAACTTTTGATGGGCGTGGCTTGCAGTTGCATCAATCTTTCTTAATCGCCCACCAGATTGAACCGGCATATGCTGCTGTTTGTCCATTCGGTCACCAGAGCCCGGTAAACTGCATCTTGCCTCACATTGAATTTTTTCTCCTTTTCTTTCCATTCCTCCTGAAGTGTTGTGGACTTTCAAAGTAGCCTCAGAAACACAAGCACTTAAAATTGGGCCTGTTCTATTGAGATGAGTGAGAGCTGACCTAAAGAAGATGCCACTGTCTATTTATCAAAACTATTAACCAACTTTTGAAAAGGGTGTTGTTGCTAACCCAATAAAGATGTCTTTCTTTAAATATTCTGCATAATCAAATATCCTCTGACAGTAAGTCTTCTTCTCGTTGTATCAAACATCTTAGAGTGGATTCTGAATTAGTTTGGGTGGGTTGTACACAAAGCAATGGACCAAACTTATGGAAAGAGAATCAAGGGGGCATTGTCTCCCAATTCTGGCTCCACTGCATTTGATACCCTAAAGCATTCAGTCTTACTCAAAAGTCTGGCAGGGGTCCCCGAGGGCCAGAGAGTATGTGTTTTGCAGTTTCCGCTATTTGTGAACAAACAGAGATGCAAGTCAGTATTCATGAATGTCAGGCAAACTGGACCACAGACAACTGCTGTTGCCCACGACCCCCACGACATTCAGTATGGAGGTCAACTGGAATTCATCATGCTGCGATTAACCATCTCTCCTTGATATCCCCTAAGGTCTTAGGAACTGATTTAGCTCTTGGAGGAGGGGAATACTCCATCACAAACAAGACGGGTTTCACAACATCCGCCATGTTACGATCCCATTATTTCCTATAGAGATCATAATATGGTGGATGGAATACCCATCACTTTGTGATGGATATTCCATCTGCCGAGGTCTAAATCAGTTCCTCAGACTCTTTCCCAAAAAAGTAATATCATCTTGATTAGCATAAATATCGAACATTGGAGGAGCAACATCAACTTGAAAGTGTGCTGACCATAGGCAGAAGACCAGAGGGGCTATTAATGATAACTTTTGGCTCACCCTACACATTAACCACATACTAAGAGCATCTCAATCAGAATGTGCAAAGTTCTGCACTGCTGTTTCAACATCCCATGGTAAGGAACAGTAAATAAACATAACTGGATAGTCTTTGCGCTTTACCAAATCTTAGGTGACTGTGATCCTCTCTTTCCTGTAACTCTCTCAGGAGAGTGGTCCAAATAAAGGAAACATGTGCAGCCTTTTCTGTCCAACAGGCAGTGGTGGCTCCTTCGCAATGGCAGAGGAGCGTCATCCCACTGCTTGGCTCAGCTCAAGTAAATGAAAAAGAAAACATGACACTGTTTTATTTTTCATTTTTCGGCTCTGTGCCAGCTTGGGAAGGGAGGGGCGAGGTATTGTGAGGAGGAGTACTATGTGCACTCCTTAAGTGCGCGTATATGTTTGGCCGGCCGTCCCTGGTCGTCCAAAACACACATGCGCACTTAGGTTACTCCAGCCCGACTGCGTTTAGCAGCCAGGCTGAAGAAATCCCACACCGTACGACGGCAGGAAACTCTTTCCGAAGTTATAGCGCTGGCGAACGGACACCTAGCTTGTTAACAGCTACTTTATGAGCAGCCGCACCAACGGAAGGATTAAACCGTAGCAGATTCGACCGACTAAAGGATTTTAATCCACCACGAATCCAGGTGACATCTGTGTATTTGATACCGAGGACTGTCGTGCATTTTCCGTCTTGAGAAAGACCCACCGCGACCAACAAGTTGGCGCTTAACAGGGTCAAAACGTCAACATTTTCCTACGGTCCCCATAACTCCAGAACTCCATCGAATTAAAAGAAATTTAGAGGGTTCAGGAAATTTATGTTAGTGGTTTGGCCCTTGCGAGACAAGAATTTTTAGTTTTATGTATATATGTACAGACTGTTTTTGAATGTATTAACCTTGTACATATCGTCTTCGTCACATGATCACTATTCACTGTTTTCACTGTGTTCGCACTGTATTGTAGATATTGACAGTCACGTTTATAGAAACGCATTTTTTTGCAAAAGTGTGACTTATATGAATATATAAAGAGAATATTGAGTCACACACTAGCTTTCTTGTCATTGATTGTAAGAAGCTATTTGTTTTCTTTTCAGAGGGGGTCTGAATTGTGTATTTTGGTTTTGGTTTGTAAATCATAGAAGAAGAAATATTCCTAGAAAAGTAATTGTTGTTCGTATCAGACAGAACCAATTCATTTTGAACTACTACTTACCTAGGTTCTGAGGGACACAGGGTCAACCCCGTTGTTATTATAAGGAAGAGAAATCCCACAGGCACCCCCCTGTTCTGAGCAGGGTATCTTTCCTGCCAGCTCAGACCATTCCCATTGCTACTTTCACGTGAGAGCAGCACTGGGATTGCAGGGAGTCTGTGACGTGGCCCCAGTGCTTGCTGGGACCAGGAAGGTCTATGCCGAGTGTGACGCGGGAGGCGGGATGCAGCTCCAGTTAAGTTATTCTTTTAAATGTATTTTTTATTATAACCCCCTCCTGCGTGCTTCCTCTTCTGGGAGAGGTGTGGCACCACGGCTAGGGCTTCTGACTCCAGAATCTGGGGATCACGGTTTGATTCCAGGCACCGCCGGCACATTAGCCCAGCACCATGTGACTCTGGGCAATAGCTTGCTTAATCTTCCCGACAGCCCCCAGCGCCTAGAGACCCTTACGGGTGATTGTGTGCATTACAAATGTGGATTAATATTATTATTATTTCTGTGCACCCCCGCACCCTGTGACTGCCAACAGGCCTGCAGGTTCATTCTCATAGTGATAACTCAGAACGTCATTCTAAAATCACAATTCTGACCTCAGAGCTGGGCAGTTGTGGCATACCCTAGGTGTAATTGGACCTAATGCGTGCAAGAAAAATGGGCATCAGCTTTGGCATTAAAATTTAGATATCATTGGGGTGCAGCAGGCTAATCTCACCCGTGGACTCGGTGCCATTGCACCTTCTGCACTAATGACAGCCGGGCCTTGCTTACGGGTCTCAAAGTTCCCCTTTCTACGTGGCTTTCCTTCACTCCTTCTTAAATCCATCCCTCGCTCATCTCCTTCCTTCCATTGACTCCTCCCTATCAATTTCCTCTGTCGCTCTTCCTCCTCTTCTTTCTCTACCACTCCTCTCTAAGTCTTTCTCCCATCTCTCCAAATATCCTTATTTCTGGCCCCTTCACGTTCCTTTGCTGCTTTTGCTCGTACTTCCCTTGTTTCTCTTTCTCTCTGATCCTTAACTCCATCTCTCATCTCATTCTCTTATGTTTTCTTCTCATATTCTTCTTCTCATACACTTCTTTGTACCTTTCTCCCTCTCAATTTCTTTCATTCCTTTATTCTCATATATGTTCTCTTCTTTTCTATTGCCTCCATACCGCTTCCCCTCTCACTGCCTTGAAGAGTAACCACAAATCTAGGCAGGGGGATATTTACAAGTAACTGTTGGAGCATGGCATGAACACAAATTGCTAATAGCGAGCTCAAACAATTTTAAATCGCAGGGATGTACCGAATTTACAAAAATGCGGCGCACCCCTGCATTTCCCCTAGCGCTGCCTAATGCCAACACAGGCACCCTTGCACTATAGTGCAAGGGTGCCTGCATTGCATTGGGTAATTGTTCAAGCGCATAAAGGTGTCTCTTCCTGCACATAAACAATCAATAATGGTGCTTTCCAACTTCTATGTGTGCTGCACAATGCAGCACATATAGAAGTTGCACAACTGCATTTTTTTTAATGATTGTTTATGTGGAAGAAGGGATATCTTCCTGCGCATGAACAATCGCTAATGGCGATTTGCTGTTTCTATGTGTGCTGCATTTTGTTCTTCTAAATATTCCCCTGAGTTTGAAAAATTCTGGACGGGCTGCCTCTAACATAACTGAAGCCGGTGCAGGGCAGACTGCAGACTGCCCTCCTCCCACCTAACATCTCTAGGCCCCGGTTCCTCTACATCAGCTGCACCGCTGGTAGCTACACCCCTGCTGGGTGATGGAGTCCCTACAGTGAAGCGCACTGTGTGTGTTTGAGAGCCAACACCTTCTCAAACCATGTGCCACAGATAAACTCCGCCTCCAGACCTCCATCAGCACGACTCATCCTTGTGATCCGCCCCAACAGCCTCATATCAGCCCACCTGAGAGTCCTGCACTGGCTCCCCATCAACAAAAGTATCACGTTCAGGCTCCTCACCCACGCACACAAAGCGCTCCACGACATAGGTCCCGAATGAATCAACAACCGCCTCATGTTCTACACTCCAGCACGCAAACTCCACTCCGCCAGCCTCGCCCTCGCCACCATACCACGGATCCGCAGAACCCCCGCAGGAGGAAGATCATTCTCCTACCTGGCACCTATGACTGACCCAGGACCACCTCATATTCAAGAAACACCTCAAGACCTGGCTCTTCGAGCAGTAGCGGCACTCCCCCGACCCCCCTACCCGCAGCGCCTTGAGACCCTCACGGATGAGTAGCGCGCTCTACAAGTGCATTGCTTGATTGATTGATCTCTGTACATTGTGCTTTGAAAAGCGCGTTCTCTGAATCTCTTGCTGAAGATGGTACAAGACCTATTAATTATACAAAATGACATAAATCAATAATATCCGCAATATTTTGTGAGTAGAGCAACCACAATCCGTCTGCTCTATTGTACAGAAAAAACTTTTGTACCACAAAATAAACCTAAACCACCAAAACGAGATTACTTTTGATTTATTAACTTATTCATCATCTTTTATGTTTTTTTGTATTTTAACAATTCATTTTATACACATCTCATTTCCAAATTGATAAAAACAGAGATTGCCCAAGAGAGGAATTGTGCAAAAAGGGGGTGATCAAGGGTGTGAAAACAAGTGAACGGAAAAGAAAACAAATTCGTGGATAGAGAAATTATTATTCACATTATTTGCAGAACAATACCGGACTTATGCTTAGCCGTATTGAGACCCTGGCCAACCTTTTTTTTTTAATCAGAACACTTTTTGAGTAGACATATATCTGGAAAGTAATTTGCACTATATAAAGTTCTTTTTTAGTTGGTCCAAGGGTGATTAGAAAATACCGTCGACGTTTCGACTCGTCTTATGCCCGACCGGTGATTTAAACCTGGGGATTGCGAGTCTTCATCAGGACTGGAGAAACAAAACGTAGGCAACCAAGGGATAAAATTAACCCCTTCAATAGTACAAGAGCAAGAGGAAGTGGTCCTGAATTCCAACTTTCCTTATAATATTCCTTATTTTGTGGATTCCATCCTCACCACATCTTGGTAGGGATACAATGCTTCATACAAGCACCATGGTAAGTTATTACCTTGGAGATTTTTCATTAGATTCTAGATAGCTCCAGTTGATCAATCAGGTAGCTTATATGCGCGTTTTTCAATGCATATGGTAGGGGTGCCTATTCCTCGGGTCAGATTTCTTTCTGCCGGTTTTCGCAATGCAGCCAAGCCTCGCTCTGTTCGAGGAACGGCGGCGTCCTCGAACAGAGCGAGGCTTGGCTGCATTGCGTGGCTCGCAAAACCGGCAGAAAGAAATCTGACCCGAGGAATAGGCACCCCTACCATATGCATTGAAAAACGCGCATATAAGCTACCTGATTGATCAACTGGAGCTATCTAGAATCTAATGAAAAATCTCCAAGGTAATAACTTACCATGGTGCTTGTATGAAGCATTGTATCCCTACCAAGATGTGGTGAGGATGGAATCCACAAAATAAGGAATATTATAAGGAAAGTTGGAATTCAGGACCACTTCCTCTTGCTCTTGTACTATTGAAGGGGTTAATTTTATTCCTTGGTTGCCTACGTTTTGTTTCTCCAGTCCTGATGAAGACTCGCAATCCCCAGGTTTAAATCACCGGTCGGGCATAAGACGAGTCGAAACGTAGACGGTATTTTCTAATCACCCTTGGACCAACTAAAAAAGAACTTTATATAGTGCAAATTACTTTCCAGATATATGTCTACTCAAAAAGTGTTCTGATTAAAAAACTTTAAAAAAAGGTTGGCCAGGGTCTCAATACGGCTAAGCATAAGTCCGGTATTGTTCTGCAAATAATGTGAATAATAATTTCTCTATCCACTAATTTGTTTTCTTTTCCGTTCACTTGTTTTCACACCCTTGATCACCCCCTTTTTGCACAATTCCTCTCTTGGGCAACCTCTGTTTTTATCAATTTGGAAATGAGATGTTGTGTATAAAATGAATTGTTAAAATACAAAAAAACATAAAAGATGATGAATAAGTTAATAAATCAAAAGTAATCTCGTTTTGGTGGTTTAGGTTTATTTTGTGGTACAAAAGTTTTTTCTGTACAATAGAGCAGACGGATTGTGGTTGCTCTACTCACAAAATATTGCGGATATTATTGATTTAAGTCATTTTGTATAATTAATAGGTCTAGGACCATTGTTTTTTTGATATCATTGAACGCCCAGGTCCACACCTTATGGGTTACCCCATTTTCTTAATGGAAGATGGAACAAGGGCTTTAAGTGGGCGGTCCTGCTCTCAGCGCAGGTATCTGAAAAACATGTGCTAAGACGGGTCCCTATCAGGCTCTCCATTTTTCCCCTCACCCTCATGGTGAAGAACAAACCTTAAATCTGCAGTAGTACTTCCCTTCACTGCCTTTGGTAACTTCAAAGAGTCTCGTTATACTTCATTTCCAGTCTCATCAAGTCAGAACTGAAGCATTTTCAATGTTTTATACAACAAAGCCATTGTTGGTGCTTATTTATCTTATGCAACCTATAATCATTGACAAAGCCAATAATTCTGGCTTGTTGCAGGTGCAATATTACTTGTATTATATATCTTGATGCAATGACAAAAGCAGCAAAATACAAGTCTGATAGCACACTATGCTAAGCACAGCTTTTTTAGTTTACTTGTTTTTAAGTCACTCCTTCAATTACATTGGCCACGTCCTTTGGAGAGACCTTCCAGAATTTGTATTCCACTTAAAGCCCTGATGGAACCCATTGCTACAGATGCTAGATCCTTCTTCAAAACTTCAAAGGCATGGCTGTCTCAAAGCAGGTAGCTGAGTGCATAATAATATTCATTGTTTAAGTCGCGCAGGGAACACTTTGAAGATTATATTTAAGGCACATTAAATATGAAATCATATAATACATAAATTGCTCTGAGTGTAAAGACGCTGTGCATTTTTTTTTGCGTATGGTAATCTCTCATTGGACACAATAGTTACAGATTTCAATAGCAATTTTGCTACTTTGTCAACAAAAAATATGACAATGAGCTTTGAAGAGGATACTAGTAGGATAAAGGCTGTACCTCTTGCACCAAAAACCGGACACCTGCAAGTTCAATCTTTTAGGTGGTCAAAGACACATTTCAGGCTGACTTATGGGAAGAGACAGCTCAATCACAAGGAAGGAACGAGAGCAGTTGCCTCAAAAAAGTCCTGATTGTTCCACAAATCACGAACGGTGCCCCCTTCGGGGCACTTCCCACCATCTACGATTAAGTGCCCGGCAGGCTCCGTTTTCGCCGAGAAATGTTGGGAAACTGAAAAACAAAACAAAACAAGAGTGTGCCGGCGTGTTGTGAGAGGGAGCCAGGCCCCTCGCTGAGCAAATTAGCCAACACGTTTTGTTATAGTCTCAGAAACTAATGAGCAGCACTCCAGTAACAATGGCAACATTATGTTTTAATGAGATGCAAATGCAGACAGCCCAGGGGAATTTCCAATCTCTGAATTCTGTGATGAAAATCTGAGGGCTCTGCTCACGGATGCTGGGGATGCGAGAGAACATTTTAACCATTACCACGCGCTCAGAAGCTTGTTGAAGGGAGACATCCGCGCGGGTTTGATGGAGAACAGACCGAGGCGCAGGGGGGTTCTCGTTAAGGGGTGATTGTGAGAGAATGCGGACCCCATACACGGAAGCTAACCTCCCCAACACTCGGTCCCACAAACTTCTAGCGTCGCACACCAGAGCACGATTTGGACAGTTGCCATTGGCAACAACAGAGAGGTTTTGGCGGGAAGTCCTTAGGGATGGGGGGATACGTGCGTCTGATGGGCCTCAGCAGACACGATACCTCATTTTGAATTGCGGTGTCCTCATTAGAGCAATATGGGAACCCCAAGCTTAGTCACTTGCTACCGGAGGTCAAACCGACTGGGACAGTAAGGCCAGCCATGACCGCCTACAGGGAGGTAATCAGAGAGCAGTCCTTGTGGTAATTTAGTCTCCGTGTCTGCTGGGGAAAAGTTGCTGATCCGTTTGCACACTAATTAACTTGAATTATGTTATGATACATATACTGCATATTAAAGAACAGTGGTACCTTGTTGAAACAAAAGCCTTTTTTACAGTTTTGCTTTGTAAGATGGTTATCTCAAGATGAACACTCATATGGTATAGTCACATTTGGAAAGAGTGATGTATTTTATGCCTTTTGAAGTATGCAAAAAAGGGATGGATGGAATGCTTAAACTAATTTCAGCCGCTGGCAATTACTCGGGCCTCATCCCAGGCCATCGTTATTTTGCTCTCCACACCACCTCAGTTTGGAACCAGACATATGCAAATCAGTTTTGATTCGGCTCCAATGAGAACTGTACAGTCTGATCTGCTAGGCCAAATCCTCCCTGACCTCGATCACAGGCAACTCAGGTCTGGTTTTGTCCTGGTTAGGGCTCAACAGGCCTGTTTGCCCCAGTGACAGAGTGTACACTGGACCCACATGTAGACATGCCTGTCCCACTTAGGGTGACATGATCAAGTATAAAATAAAGTGATGGATGGATGAAATTCTTGAATTATATGAAGCCGCTGCCAGGGTGAAGAGTGATTTCCAAATGGCTGGGTCCAAATTGAAGTGGCATGGTGTGCAAAATAGCAATGGACTGAGTTTCAGCCCCAGTAATTATCAGTGCCTGGGTTTAATTCAATCATTCCACCCATCACTTTTTTGCATGCTTTAGTGTGTCACCCTAAGAGGGATGGGCATTCCCAGACATGGGTCCTGTGCACATTGTGCCACTGGAACCAAGCTATAAATGGCTGATGAGCCCTAACTAGGGTGAAACCTGTCCTGGGTTGCTTGTGTTCCAGTACAGGGAGGACCTGGCCAGGTAGTTCGGGCTGGAATGTTCCATTGGTGCCGGGTCAAAACTGATTTGCAAATAGCTGGGTCCAAATTAAGGTGGCATGATGTTCAATAACTAGGGCAAAATCGGTCCTGGATTGCCTGTGTTCAGGTTCAAGGAGGACCTGGTCTGACAGGTTAGGCTGGGCTGCTCCATTGAAGCTGAATCAAGACTAATATAGAAATAGCTAGTTCCAAACTGAGGGCCCTAAGTGGGACGGGTATCCCAGATGTGGGTCCCGTGCACAATGTGTCACTAGAACCAATCTATACCTGACTGATGAGCCCTAACTAGAGTGGAACTGGTCCTAGGTTGCTTGTGTTCCGGTTCTGGCAGGACCCGAACTTGCAGTTTGGGCTGGACTGTTTTATTGGAGTGGGGTCAAGACTGATTTGCAAATGGATGGGTTCAAACTGAAGTTGCAGGGTGTGCTAAATAGCGATGGACTCGGTTAAAACCCGAGTAAACAGCAGTGACTGAGATTAAGTCAAACACCCACTCTTTTGTATACTTTATGTATGCATTTTAAGGAGCAAAGTCCTGGATTATGCTCTCCACATTCAGACACTACAAATCGAGTTTTATTACCACTGCACAAGGGCAATCGTCTGTGGCAGTGGGTGCTACCCTGATTCAGATGAGCTTTTGTGCATCTGTTTATGGTAAATTGTGTATTTCAATTACTGAGGTTCCCTGGCAAGTAGTTTAACCTTAAATTAAAGGGAGGCTTCAGATTCCTGGAGGCTGGTGTCCAATAGATACATTCTTGAATACAAAGAAGATTGAGTTATTTTGCAGTCAATATATGTCAATAGCACGTCATGAATTTGTAACAGCTAGAAACTGAGCCAGATAGGGAATCAAAATCAGCCACAGCTAACATGTCAAAACCATCCCCACATATCACTGTGCATGTCAGAGTAGCGACCAAGCAGGATATCTCCATTGGGTCTAGGTGAATGTCTCCCACGCCCAAATAACATGTTAGTAAAAATTCATCTAAATGGTGCATTTTTTCTAATATATAGGGTAAGCCATGTAAGCCTTCGATTATGTCAGCCCACAGACCTAAAAAAGTCCTCGTAGCTTACAGCCTACATTTAAATGCCCAAATGAATGAAGGGACAAGCCAGCAATGCAGGGGTGCCATTATTCTCACCGGCAAACCTGCACTCGAGTGAATCATTTATTGCACTCTTTGATTTAAAAACAAGCTTGTTATACTGATAGGCAGCCATAATAAAATAACAATTTGTCATTCTTTCACCACTTGCTGCCACAGTCTTCATCTCAATGTTGTTCTGGAAAGCATGATAGGACCACTAATATTTGAGAATGAGTAGTGACTTCACAGTAGTAATAATGTTAAAGGTGACATCAATCTATGTAACAGATGTGTGGGTCTGCTGAGCATTTTATGTCCTAAATCACATGTACTTGTCAGCGAGCCACCATTTAAATGGAAGGTCCAGTTTGTATCTGTCTGACAACACATGTTGCGCACATACCCTTTCGCCAGCATGCCCACGCACAAACACAGATAAACACATGTGCGAGAGGACACACACCTAATCCGAAGGAGACGGCTGATGCTGCAGTGTCTTGTTACTAAACTAGATGCCGCAGGTTAAGTTATTAAGCTTGCTAACACCCTCACATGACATAAACCCCACCATAATATTAAAAGCCAATCACAAGTATCCCTGAAAACCTTCCATTCTAGCTGTATTGAAAGCTCATTGTTTGGCTCCTCCTGCCTACCAAAGCCTGAGCCCTGAGGTTCTGATCAAGTTGACCAGACATGTTACAAACCCAAAACGGAAATGGTTCATCAAAATAAATGTATCGGGGGTGGAATATGAATAATATATGAACGTAGGCTTCACAATGTGAGCTTAAATTGTACATAGCGTCAGTATAGTATATCTTCATTTACAAATATGTTATTCAAGAACTGAGCAATGCTGGTGACATGGATTCCCCCCAGAGGCATTTCCTTTTGGGAGATTTAACATTCAACACAACTCACACAGAATTTCCTTAAGCGCTGATATGACGTTACACCTTGGTGTTTACAGAGTGCTGTTTTCGCGGTTAATCTCCAGAGGCCTGTACATTAATAGTACCATAAATGAACAGGAAGATCTTTGCCCTGTTTTTGTGTGCAGATATGTGGTAGCTTACAGGATACAGGGATAATGGATGCTCACGTATGTAGACCCTCACCTTTGGCAGTGGTTGCTTGTACATTGTTACTACTCATGAAAAGACATGTCAGGAAGCTCAAGCCTGTAATTAAATAAAAACATCCAAGAAAATATCCACCAGTTTCAGAGACGGAGGGAGGATGAAGATCTTTGGTGCCTTTGGCTTGATCAAACGCTCATTTGAAGCGGCCGAGCTCTCATGCTTCAAAGATTACTGGCAGTCAAGAGTCATAACTCCCAAATCAAGTTGTGCATCAAAGTCCCAGCCTCTCACTTCCTCAAATCCACTGCTGGAGTCTAAGGCCGCACCAAGTCGAAGCCACGTCCCATAGAACTTTAGACTACCACACCAAAAAGTCTTCAAGAACATTTCATAATGCATATCTCTCTCTCTCACTCCCTCTCTCTCTCTCTCTCTCTCTCTCTCTCTCTCTCTCTCTCTCTTTCTCTCTCTCTCTCCCCACCTCCCCAGTTGGCTGACTCCAAGTAGTTAGGCAACTTACATAAATATATGAAATAAAACAACAAAGTGGTAGACCACAACTTACTAAAAAGTATCAAATTGTAAGACTAAGCTCAGCCTGTCAGAGAACAGAGGGGTTTATAATGTACTTGCTGCAATTGCTTCCTTGAGAATAACTTCAAACATGCCATGGCTGGGTAAAGTATCTGCCTACAGGTAAAATAAATTTTTGGTGCTCATTGTCTGCCTCTGTGCCTAATATTTTATCAATACAATAAACTTTATTTCAACCACTAGGACCGCAAAAGTACACATTAAAACAATTACAATACCACTGTAAAACATAGGGGCATATTCTCAAGGCGCTAATGCCGAGTTATTGGCACTTTATCACTGCCAAATTGGCGATAAATTGATCGCCCCATTCACAAGCTGGTGCAAACAGCCAACATCACCATTTTTCCGGCGATAGTATCCTCAAAAAACATTGCCACAGATTACTCCGTCAACTATCGCTAATGAGATGCAGAGTAGGCGTTCCCGAGGAAAAATTAGTGACAACACCACACCTCAACATTCTCAACTATCAGCCTGATCTGTGATAAGTTCACAAAACAGGCAATAAGGCATGTTAGCAGCAGGAAATTAACACCTGCTCTGACCTGGTGCAAAGTCGGACTACAACCTGCACCAGAAAATGGAGCCCAGACCACAACCACACCTGACGAACAACAGATGCCATGGATCCACTGATCATGCAGCTCGGAGCCCTAACAGGGCCACAACACCCTCCACCACCACCCCCAGGATCCCCCCCTCCGGATCCCCTTGCATGCCCCTCCCGGACTAACACTGAGGCAGCGCAGACAAAGACAGCGACCTCCTGAAAACGCACCAACCTCACAGACCCAACACCAGGGAATGTCATTGCCCACCACAGGCTCAAAAGGACAACCATCCTATGCATCCTGACCACCATTGCCCACAGGCTGACTGCACTAACACAGCGGACAACCAACATCCCTCTGCAGACAAAGCTTCTGGCTGTGCTGCACCTTTTGGCCTCTGGGGCCTTCCAACCAACAAATGCCAGAGTTGGATGCATCAGACAGCCAGCAATATCCAAGTCCATGACAACAGTCTCGATGCGATCATCAGCTTGGTACCCCAGTACCCATACTACCCCCACACTGAGCATGAACAGTGTAGGAAGGTACATCCTGACTATGGTTGCCCCCAACTTTTTGCCCTGTGTTTTAGCTGGTTTTGGACATAGTCGACCTGGGACCCTGCCAATCAGGACCCGAGGCCTACTGCTCTCTCTTTAAAATGGATTCCATGTACCCTAGGTACATTTCCAATTGGTACTGGGCCACCCTATCAGACCCTGTAACTCAGGGCATGGGTGTACCCAGGGCTGCCAGGGGCTGCAGCATGTATTATGCCACCCCTGGCTGGCCTCCTAAATTTGACACAACTGGCTGCTTGACAGCTGGGGCAAAGTCGTGTAATCACCCTTTGCTGTAGATATAGTATACCTATATCTAACCCTAAAATGGACACACAGATTCCTATCAGTCACTCCTATGGCAGGCCTTAACAATCCTGAAGGCAGAGTGCTTGGAATCGTGTGAGATGGTGCTCTGGCATGAGCTGAGCCTGTCTGCAGCTTGCGGAACCAAGTCCTAATAGCTGTTCCATGATATCGCATACCCTATACTCTTAAGTGCATTATAATCCTCGCGGGTAAATGCTATCTTTGGTATTGCTTTATCAAAACATGTCGAGTAAGGTGTCATACGAATTGGAATACTAACCCCTCGCCAATTCTGGCGACGGGGTTAGCATTCCACCCTTCTAGAGGGACACGACATGTATGTAACTGTGAACCCCGGTTAAAGTTAAGCAAAGCCTCAGCTCCACAAAATGGATGCTGCCACCACAGACACGAGTCTGACCCCCTGCAGCTGGGAGTCCTCCCAGTGAGGGGAGCCTGGACAAAGGGTTTCCTGTCAGGGGCGGTGCTAGCACCGTCCCAGACATGGTTTTGTGTATCCTGGGTAGGCAGGGCTTTTCAGGAAGGTGACTGCTGAGTGGCACCCCGGTGCTCACTACGCATAGGCCAGTCAGAACCAGTTCCAGGGGCACACCAGCCCCTGGCCTGGGGAAGTCCGGCAGGGGAGAGGGGTGTAACCACCCCCCTCCTGGTC
This sequence comes from Lissotriton vulgaris, assembly GCF_964263255.1. Classification (NCBI taxonomy): domain Eukaryota; kingdom Metazoa; phylum Chordata; class Amphibia; order Caudata; family Salamandridae; genus Lissotriton; species Lissotriton vulgaris. The sequence goes on from NC_141695.1 coordinate 940,906,662, forward strand.
CCACCCATAGGCAGGACCTAGTCACCGGGTCAGCCCCTTTTTTTAGTATAAAGATAGGAGCGGGCCCCCTGTTCAAATTAGATCATCTTTGGAATCAAGATACCACTTTCTTCGAAAGGACTTCACGATTTCTTCTTCAAGATTCTCCCTTGTGGCTAAGGAGTAGTCACCCTGCATCAAGCGGGCACCATCCTAAAGAACACTGCGGTCTGCTGCAAGTCCTTCTTCACGAATCCGACGACCCAGCTCGACGAGACCCGGCTTCCCTGGCACCTCTGACCTCTACTCACCTCTACAGCAAAGCTGAGAACCGTGAGTGCGACGAGACCTCGAGGGACCGACGATCGCCAAGACTGCACGACATCTTTACTGCAAGCCCACCGTGTCCTCCACTGGTGAGTGCTTTGGGGTCCGAGAAGCCCCGACCCTGCGCAGCTCCAGCACCCAAGGTCAGCCTCCCTGCATCTCCACGATCTGCGTGGGGCCCTTCTGCTGTTTGCTGTGCACCGCGTTGTTTGGCTACTAGCCGGCGGGCTTGTGGCCTTCTGAACGACGCCCGACGACATCTCTGCTGCTGGTCTGGTTGCTCCAGGCTGGCCCTTGCTTCCTTCTTCAAGAGAGGCACCCCGGACCCTCCTGGTCCACTCCAGACGCCATTTTAGGTCCACCGCGTGGGCTTGAATTTGCCAAGGCTTTGTTGCCCAATCCTGGGTCCAGCGACGCCGACAGCTTCTATCTTCGTGGGACAGCTCGATCCTCCATCCTGGTCGCCGACAACGCCTCCTGATCCGTGAGATCTTCGAGCTCCAGCGTCACCCACTCACCTTGTCGAGGTGGCTACCATCCGGTGCCCTCCTGGTGCCCACTGACTACTGGCTAGTAGTCTCGAACTTGGTCCCCTCTGCTTTCAGGTGTCATCTATCTTCGAGATCCAGGCTTGGATCCAACTGAACTTTCTTCACTGGTCACCGGCCAGCATCTTTTCTTCCGGCTCCTGGTCCGTCTACGAGGATTCCCGACGTCTTTTCAGACCTATGCAGCTGCAGCCCCTGGGCTAGGTAACTTCGGCATTTCGGTGCCCCAGCATAGCCTCACTATCCAAGGGTCAGAATCTATCTTCGTTTTCTCCCTACCAGGTCGGGTTCGCCCGAGAACACTAACTTTCTATTTCCTAGCTACCATAGACTTTTGTCCGCATCTCGCGTGAGAGTGCACACACTGCACCCGAGTCCCCTAGGCCTCCTAGTCGTAATCTAACGATTCCCTAGTCAAGTCCTAGCGATTCCAAAAGCTATTAGTACTGTACTTACCTGCTAGGAATTTCACATTCCACTTTCAGAGTATATGGTTTTCCGTGCCCCTCGGGCATTTGTATATACTGTGCTAACTTAAGTATTTTTGTAAGAGTTTTTGTTTGTGCTTAGTACCCTGTCCTCATAAAGAGTACAGGGCTGTTGTGATCTTTAATAAATAACTGTTTATTTTTCATAACACTTGTGTGGTGTCCTTTCACTTGGTGTTCAAGGGGTATATGTGTGGTAAACAGCTGGCTTAACACGCCCTCTCGAGTCTTTAGCCTTAGACTGCTCGTATCCATGCTACTAGGATAGCTGGTCTATAAGGTTGACTTACAACCAATCATCAATAAGGGTTGCTGGACTGATACATAGTGGGCACTAGAATAGTGACCACTGCATATCAGGCCACCTTCTCACAAACAGCAAGAGACGAAGTAAGGCGTCTACGCCATAGCTGCCTTCCCGCACGTGTCAGGAGGCAATTGACTGCACACATGTCCTACTTGTGCCCCCTTGTGACACTGCACACAATGACCTCAACAGAAAGCACAAGCATTCCATCAATGTGCAAGCAACAGTGGACCACCTGGGAATTGCCACTAACATCTTCGCCAACTAACCAGGCAGTGTGCATGATTCCTACCCCTAACCACAGTCCATCACCAACCAGCGCTAACAGGATGACACCCATGAAAATGCACTGCTCGTTGGCAAGTACCAAAGAAACACACCACACACCCCAATCCCAAAATAATGCAAATCACAACTCTGGGAATGCACACATCACAGACTCACATCCAACATGCCAAACAACATGCCCACCCAACAGACACGACAGCACAACTTACTGTGGCAACCTGGGCTAGCCATGTACACGAGCCATCAACTGCTTGGCATCTCAGCCACACACTAGATGAATGTGGGAAGAGGTGGGAACCAGGCATGTGCGATGGAGGCAAATGACCCATGAATGAGAAGGTACACAATGCCAAGTGCGGCGGAAATGTGCTGGACAGACATTAGTATGCAGACCACAGACATATCCATGTCTACATGCACTGCTGGTGTATGGAGTGCAGTGGACAGTGGACGTAACTATGTCACCCCAGCCAGTGAGGAAGATCCCAGAAATGTAGCTTGTTACGTCTCCCTCTGTAAGCGTGAGCGCAGTAGGCTGGCCCGGCATACGCCAGGCCAACATAGGGGTGTGAATAAAAAGCACATAGCTCTGGGCGTGGTTCTCTTCCTGAATGCCCAATGTCTCTGCCAGGGCGTCACCCCTCACCCCACCATGAGGCCGTCGCCATGAGCGGTGTTGCCTCCCCTCCTGTGCGCCTGCTGCACCCTTGGCCGCTGGTCCCCGTATGAGTCCTGCCAGGCCATGCGCACCCAGGCCTCAATGTACACCTGCGATACCAGCGTGTGCCGAAGAGGGCCCACCACGTGCCCATGCAAGCTCCAAGCCCGAGTGCCGTGACCCTGGCAGCCTCCTCAGAGCATCAAGTCCTCCGCGACACAGGCCCGCAGTACTCCCCTCTCATTGACGTACTCCACCAGCATACACAGCAGACTAGTAGGTCACACATTTGGAACTGAGTCTTGTTCACACTATTGCAGAGAACATTAATTATGGCTGCTTTTATGTCACTATCCTCTCTTCGATGTGGTGACACACTCCACACTGCGTTGGAGTAGGCCACACATTTGGAACTGAGTCTTGATTTCTCAATGGCAGCGTACATATTTTTGCACGCAAGGAGAGGTGTAAGAGGATGATGCGTTTCAGTCCGGAGGGAAAAAGGATCATCGATACAGAGGTGATCGAACACTACCGACAAGTGCCCTGGTGTCACTAACTATGTGCATCGCAAGCCGATGACACATGGCTGTGGGCCCCTGCTGACCGCTGTCTCCGGCCTACACTGTGGTCCAGTAGGGCTCACACATCAAATCGAGTCCTGACCGGGCAGGAAGTCGCATCACCGCAGGAGGTACACACCACCACAACCAGGGCCACCTCCAAACGCCAACTGCCAGAGTTTGAAGTGTCTTACTGCCAGACTATCAGAGTTGCTCATACCTGTCATAGATGCCCTACAGGTGCCACTAACTCAGTGCACCATGGTTCATCAACACTTCTGTTTGCTCATTAGGTGACCTCTGTACTTGCTTCGGCTACCACCATGATGCTCCGCAGTTGTCTCTGTAATGATGGTGTTTTCTGTTTCTGTTTTATTGGTGCTCACTGTTGTAGTTGTTGCCAGCAACAACCACTCCTTGCGGTCTGGCTTACATTCACCCCACACACATCCAGCATAGGAGTCACTGAACATGTCGCCCCACCAATAAAGGGGCCGGGTGCACGTGCCCATGGCCAGTTCCAAAAACTATCTGTGTGTGTCTGTGTGGTCATAATGTATGCATGAGGGCCCCGGGACCGACAACATTACATTGTGTTGTGTACAGCGACGCCAACATGTCACCGCAGGCAGCGTATTGGACCTTGTACATGTAGCCTTATCGTCACCCACTCAATACGTAAGAGGAGTGTACTGGGCTGTCGTACGCAAGTCCAGCGTGGATGTGAGAATGATAATTGCATGCCTCTGGGTGTGGTTTAGTACTGGAAATGTGCAAATGCATGTGTATCTGTCGTGGTGTGGGTTTCCTTTGTTGGGTGTTGTTGGTCCCTGATGGGAGTTGAACACTCACACATGTGATCCAGTTCGGCTTCCATTCACTCTGACCCCACCTGCGCCTGTTCGGCCACCTCCCCTTGGCATTCTGACACCTGGCATTGGAAAGCGATGTGTGCCTAGGTGACGTGTTGTGAGCCAGCCGTGGTGGCGGGTGCTTCATGCTTTGTGGTCTGTGCAGAAGCTGTGGTCTCCTCTGTGTGGCTTGGCTGCCCTGCTTCTGGGGGTGGGCTGCCTAAGATGTCCATGGGCTGTTGTAGGGCATTGTTGTTGATGGTGTGGTGGTCCCTTCCAGTATCACTGATGATTGGTCTGGTCAGCTCTGAAGGAGGTGTTGTTTGTCCATCTGCAATGTGATGGGGAGATGCCTGTTGGCATTGTGTTGAAATGTATGCTGGCACATTGTTCTAATTTACATGCAGATTGTATGACTGTGTACATTGTGACTGTTTGTGCATTTCCATCTCACAGTTTCCTGCTATGTTAGATGTGATTGGCCTGTTTCTGCGCATGCGGACCCAGTTGTGTCCGGTGTTCTGCAGTTTGACAGTTGCACTTTGTGTCACATCGTCGTGGGATGTGCTGTTATTGCTATGTGTGTGCTGCAGTGTGCCACGACGTTCAGGGACATGATCCAGGGTCATTGTGGGTATGCAGTGTGCTGCACATCATTGTGCATGTGTGCCATTGTGCTCATCTTCAGCCGTCTCCCCAGTCCCTGGTCGTTACTCAAACTGTTGATGTTGAGTCAGGTCCTCTTGTGCTGTGTCCTGACTCCCACCTCCTGTCATGTTGCTGCCTTCCCGTTGGCAGCAGATGTGTGCGTGGTTTGGCTTTTCACATCATGCCAGCGCCTCAAGGCCTCCTCCATTGCCCTCCTCGACACTCCGACTGCATTCACGTTGGTCTGATTGTGTGTCAGTTGATGATAGTGTCTGTCACCTCCGTGACGCTGCTTTTCCTGTGGACTGTACCCTGTCTTCCTCTTCCTCTTCTACTTGCCCTTTCCCGACCCCGATGTTCCTTGCTGGTGGTCTGTGGGGCTTGTGGGGTTCACGTTGGCCTCTGCACTTGGTCCGGGTGCATCCATGGTGGTCCGCAGTTAAATTTTTTCTCACTTTTTTTCCTGTTGCTTTTATAGTGCATTTTCCTGCATGAAGTGTGGGATTTGCAGGCCTGTGGCTGTTTTTCTCTGTTTTTTGTATCGCGATTGGCCTCATCCCAACTTTTTTAGGATTCGTGTTTCGCATTGTTGCCGCAGCGCATTGACTTTATCGCGGAGATTCGATGCGTTTTCCTGGGCCTATTGCATGGTACCGCCGGCTTGGGAATACCACGTTACCTTGGTGTTATTTTGCCAGGCTAGACTATGATGTGAAGAGTTGCGTTAAGCTACTTTTGCGGTAGTTATCACTCGTTGTTGAGAATATCCCCCATAGAGTAGTATAAATATAATAAAATTTGTGATTTGCTCCTTCCTTTTAAATAATATTGAAAAGATCATACTAATCTTTTTATTTAAAACCAAGTTGAAACTATTGCGTGCCAGCTACAAATAAGAGGAATGTCAACATTATAGGGAAGAAGATAAAAGTTTTTTGCATAGTAGCTACATAGCCCTTTGAATCTTAGCAACTGAGATAGCAAACGATGAGCCAGTATCTAATCTCAAGATACAGAGAGCAACTCAGTGACTATTCTGCCCTAATTGCCCACAAACAGCAGCTATCCAGTGTCTTCGAGATCTTAGAATCTTGGGGCAGACAAAAAGAACATGAGATGCATTTCCGATCATGGTAGAGCAGCGGGGGCAGGCGTCTAAAGCCCCTGTACTTCAGTGCTTTGCGAAAGCCTTCAACAGGGAAGTCCCTACTCTAAATTGAAAATACAGCATTCTGTCGCTTGGGACAGTCACTTGATACCAATATGCCTCATATCCTTTATGGTCCTTGATATCCAGAAACATTCTTGATGTTCTAGGGAGATCTATTCTGCATTGGGCGTTTGAGCTCTATTACCATTCAGTAAAGTTTTTTCAGGGCCAATTTAGGTGGGAAAGTACTAGTGCCAGGGTTCTCCAAAAGCCCAAAAGCCCAGGAGCCCCATTATCATGTAGCAATTCCTTGAGATGCATAAGCCAAGGAATTTTAAAAAAATGGGCGGCGGTGATGACATCCTGTATGGCCGAGGTATAATGGGCAATTTAAGGCGTGGACCAGAGTCATCTCTAGTATAGCAAGGAGAGACGTTTAGCACACCCAAATCCGAAAATAGTGGTACCAGAGGAGTTCTGTCGGGGTTTGCAATAGCATTTATTTTCAGTACTGATTAGTGCATCTATATTTGCATGTCCCCACAGCTCAGCCCCATAGAGGACAGACCCCCGAGACTCATATAACATGGCTCATAAATGAGGCATTGGAGTCTTTATGACCTGCCCTATTAGCTGTTTGAGTTTTAGAACAGCTTTTGCCATTGGGGGCTTCCAGTACATATTTTTACTAAAGGCGATACACCAATACGTGAAACGGTGTACTATTTCTAAAAGTCCCCCTAATTCTATTCCTTTTGGAAAATTTTTGTGTGGGTTAAGTGTCATAAATTTAGTTTTGGCCATATTGATCTCCAAGCCCATGTCTGTACAACATTTTATAAGGGCCATCAGAAGTTTCTGAAAGCCTGGTTGGGTCTTGGAGAGCAATAGAGCATCACCTGCAAAAAATAATATAGGAGTATACACTTTGGCCAAGGAAAATGCATCAACATTAAGTTTAGTTAGGGTGGAGACAATATCGTAATGTTAATTGAGAAAAGTGTAGGGACCAAAACACAGCCCTGTCTCACTCCCCTGGATACACTAATTATTTCTTTCAAGTCATTCTGCCTTGCCCATCTTACATGTGCAAAATTATTCTCGTGAAGTCTGGCTGCTAGTGCCAGTATGTGCTAGGGCATTTTCATTTCAGAAAGTACATTCCAAAGCCTAGGTCGTGGGGCCAGATTGAAGGCTGACCGTAAATCTACAAGGTCAACATATAAGTTGCCCTTGTTGATTACAACCATACGCCAGTAAAGCATTAGAAACCTGAAAGTCCGGTCTATTGTGAAGGTTTTGGAGCGAAACCCAGCCTGATAGTGACTAAGGGCAGGCATATCAGAGATCCAGTCCTGGATCTTATCAAGTACACAGTCTGCAAAACATGTATGTATACAATCGATCAGGCTTATCATCTATAGTTGCCAGGTGTCCCTCTTTTTATATACTGGTATCACAGTTGTGCCATTTCGTGATTCAGGAATAGGGCCTCCTGCCGCTATCAAATTTGCAATAACCAAAATGTACGGTGCCCCAAATATCCTTATCCAATAGAAAGACATCCGCTGGAACTCCGTTGGGTCCTGAGGCATGTCCCCTCACTGTAGCAAGTAGATATTTGGCCACGTCTGCAAGGTCAAACATGGCTTCCGGGGAAACAGTGCTAGCCCAGGGAAAAACAGAAAGGGGGTCTGATTTACACAGATTGTCTGTGCTAAAAGTGTCATAAAGAGTTCCAAAGTGCTCTACCCATGGGATGGGGGGGGGGGGGGTACAACGTTACTTGCCACCTCACATGCACTAGGACAATCATTACGAACCACTATCTCCCAGAATGTGGCAACATCTCTTACTGCACAAGCTTAGTCAAGAGCTGTCCATCTTTGATCATCCCGACGCTTCCTAGCTTTAATCACTACTGCATTATAGGCCCTACGGGCTAGAGGTATAGTAAGCAGATCTCTGTCTTTTGTAGCCCTCTCTAACTTGCATTTAAAGTTGCAGCAATCAGTGTCATACCATATAATGTGCTTAGGAGGGCCTTTTCTAGAACGTGTTGGGGCAATAACAGAATGTGTTGAGACAATATTTTTATCTAGTCCTTCTATTGATATTTTTACCGGTTCCTTTTTTTGCTAGATTGTGCATTATTGGGACATGAGAGGAAGGCACACAACAGTGTCACTTCTGTGCCATGCTCTAAACATTAGCAATTACTAGTAAGTACATGGATCTCAAGCTTTGGATTCATACAGAAAATTGCAAAGACAAACACAAATGTACTCTTGTAATTTTGTAGTCTGGATATATTTTACCTCCATGGGCAAACGTCATCTCCTTCTCCCCTGTGTCCATGATAATTCTCTCACCTAGTGTTTTTTTTAACAATCTGTGCCAAGGTTTCAAAAGTCTGTCTACTCTCAGTACCACAAAATTCCCTCACCGTACATGAGCTCTTCTCTCAAACGTATAGTTCAGAAGCCACTCAATAAACTACCTGAATGATATCAGTTACCCTTCTCTATTTGATGTTCTCACAATCCCCTCCAGCACCATGCCTGTATGTTCCCGCTTCCATGAACTGCAAAATCTTTCCATCACATGCATCACATCTCCGAAACCCCACTGCACTGTTGTGTCTTGCTATGATCTCCTTTCTATAGAGTGTTTCTCAAACTTCTTTAGCAATGCCAGGTGTTTCCAGACAGCCCCATTTCCCTTTCATATCTCTGGCCTTTTCTTTAAAATATTTTACCCCTGTTGAAATTGAAAGCTCATCCCCTCAACTCTTGTTGTAGCCAAATTACTTCACCACTAAGAGTGATTCAAAAATCCTTCCCCATTGATATTGATTTTACTCTTCTTCATCGTAACAATTCTACCATCACTTTTGGCGAGGGTAAAGTCCGGATCCCCAAACGACATCTGCCCCCCCACATCTTCTCTGAAATCGGTCAGACTATCCCTCAGGGTATCCTACCCCTACTAAACAAATCATTGGCCCAGGGCAGGGTACCCACTGGTTTCAAACACGCCCTGCTAATCCCTCTGATAAAAAAAACAGGTCTGGACCCCCGGGACTCATCAAATTATCGTCCCATATCCCTGTTGCCGTTTTTATCCAAGATATTGGAGGCTCACGTCTCCAATTGTCTTTCCAACTTTGTGGAAACCACTGGGTTTCTGGAGCCCAATCAAGCTGGGTTCCGTCCAGGCCATTCGACCGAGACGGTAACCCTGGCAGTCCAGAATACACTTCGGTGTAACGCAGACAGGGACGTCCACCAGGCACTGGTACTCCTTGACCTGTCTGCTGCATTCGACACGGTCGACCACACCATTTTGGTCGGCCGTGTCGGGCAGGCTGGCCTCAGAGGTGCTGCCCTGAGCTGGGTGGAATCATTTTTGTCTGACCGGACTCAAGCAGTGAGACTGGGCACCTTCACAGCCCCTAGAATTAAGAACGACTGCGGTGTCCCTCAGGGCTCTTCCCTGTCCCCCCTTTTATTTAATTTATACTTGCATCCCCTCTTGTACTCCTTGAGGAAATTCAAAGTGTGGATCTTTAACTACGCAGATGATCTGCAATTGATTTTCCCCCTAGGCTCGCCTGACGCTGTTACTGAGTTTAGGGAGGTCATGGCTCACATCCAGAGGTGGATGGGCCTTAACCACCTAAAACTCAACCCAGGCAAGACTGAACTGATCTTACCTGGGAAGAGTGAACTCAGCTGGGGACCTCAATTTTGGCCTCCGGAGATGGGAAATCCCCCTTCCAAATCCCGCACGGTCAAGAGCCTTGGAGTCACCTTTAGTGAAGACCTCTCTTTGAAAGGTCAGGTAGGGACAGTAGTCTCCGCATGCTTCTTTCAGCTGCGCAAGATTAGAAAGATTGCCCATCTCCTAACCCATTCTGCCCTGATACAGGTGACCATCGCCCTTGTGCTGTCTAGGCTGGACTTCTCAAATAGTTTATATTTGGGTCTTCCAGCCGGGCAGCTCAAGAGGCTGCAGCTAGTTCAAAATCAGGCAGCCAGGCTGATCTGTGGGCTTCCTAAATGGCAGTCCATCAGGCCAGGCCTGGCAGATTTGCATTGGCTGCCGATAGCCCAGAGGGCGGCCTTTAAAACCGGCTGCATTATCTTCAGGGCACTACAAGGCAAGGGCCCCAAATTTATCATCAACTTGCTTGCCAGATATGTCCCCTCTCGCAACCTTCGTTCCAGTCACAAAAGCCTGCTCACGGTGCCTGTTGTTAGGAAACAACGTCAGGGCGGCAGCTCCTTTCACTTTCTTGCTGCCTCCCTCTGGAACTCCCTGCCAGCTTCTTTAAGGTCACACAAGGATATTCTGGCCTTTAGACAAGCCTTTAAGACCTGGCTCTTTAGGGAAGCCTATCCTTAGATGTTCCAAGCTGTCCTCCTGTTGTTGTGTTGTGTTTCTGAAAACTTCCTATAGCGCCATGAAGCCTACGGGCGTACGTGCCCTCTACAAGTCAAATTTAACATAACATAACATAACATATGTACTCTTGTACTAAACTACTTTTTGATACTCTGTATTGCAAACTTTTTGTTTTAGCTTTGCCCAGTGTGCACTCACCCCAAAGGACTTCTTGGGACTAAAATCATGTGTTTGATCTCTTTCTCATTTTATATCATATGACCTTCTGGTTTACCTTCTAATCTATTGCTATTCTTGTAGTCTTCAACATGAGAAGCACAAACCTCTTGTGGTCCATTGCTTCAAAATCAATTCAGATCCCACATTTTCTTTAGAGCTCCCCATAATTGTGCACTAGCTTCATCTACAGATACTCAAGCATCTTTCAATTTGTTTCAATTTGTTCTCCATTCCAGGCTGTAAACTCAAAAACATAAAGGTCTTGCTCATTTTCTATATAATTCCCATGAAGCTGGGCTACCTTTCTCCCTGCCTCTTACACTTTGTAAAATTACTCAATCAATCAGGGGTTTATATAGCGCGCTACTCACCCATGAGAGTCTCAAGGCCCTGGGGGTGAGGGGAGCTGCTCCGGCTCAGTCGAAGAGCCAGGTCTTGAGGTCCTTCCTGAGCGTGTGCAGGGTTGGGGAGCATCTGCTATTGACCAGGAGCTTGTTCCAGGTCCTGGCTGCGATGTAGGAGGAAGCTCTCCAGCCGGTTCTGTTTCTGCAGATGCGGGGGACCTCTGCCAAGGCGAGGTCGGCAGAGTGGAGTTTCCTCTTGGGTACGTGGAAGCATACTCTCTCGTTGAGGTATTTGGGTCCGATGTTGTTGAGGGATTTGTAGGCGTGGGTAAGGAGTTTGAAGGGGACCCTGTTTCTGACGGGGAGCCAGTGGAGGCCTTGTAGGTGTTGGGTCATGTGTTCGTGCCATGGTGTCCCGAGGACGAGTCTGGCTGTGGCGTTCTGGATGGTTTGGAGTTTGTGTAGGAGAGTTCTGTTGATTCCGGCATAGAGAACATTTGAGTAGTCCAGTTTGCTGGTTATGAGGGTGTGGGTGACAGTCCTTCTGCACTCAGGGGGGGGGGGTCATTTGAAGGTCTTATGGGGGATGCGAGGGCAGTTGAAACTAGTCGAAGCGACAGCGTTGATCTGTTGGTTCATGGAGAGGGAGGAGTCAAGGATGATGCCGAGGTTCCAAGCGTCGTCTGTAGGGGTGGGTGGGCTCCCCAAGGCAGAGGGCCACCAGGTGTTGTCCCAGGCGGAGGTGCAGGGTACAAGGATGAGGATCTCGGTCTTCTCTGAGTTGAGCTTCAAGCAGCTGTCTTTCATCCAGGCTGCCACATTTTTCATTCCGTCCTGGAAGCAGACTCTAATCCACAATTTCCTCAAGAACCCATTCCCAACAGTTCATTTGGAATATTTTACAACATTATCTCCCCACTTCCATGATTTTTTCCTTCAATTACCCCAGACTAAGCGTGGGCGGAAAATCCGTTCCGCTCGTGGATTTTGCGGATTTTCGGGAAATCCGCAATCCGCGAGATTTGCGGATTTCCCGCAAAATCCGCAAATTCGCACAGAGCGGATTTTTTTGGCGGCGCGTGGCGTTGGTGATCCAATTTTTGCGGCGCGCAGCGTTTATCATCGTTTGCCGAGTTGTTTTTCTCGATATTTTGCGAGTGCTGCGCCATTTTGGATCTTGCTGTGTGATCCCGCGGGAATTTGGCGAGCGCGATTACGTCATCGCGGCTTGCCAACTTGCACAGCGAGAGTTTGTCAACGCGAGTACGGCGAGATCACGTCTCGCGGTACTTCGCAATTGCGAGATTTGAGATGCGGCGAGCGAAAATATAAATTTGCAATTCTGCACAAGAAATCCACCAGCAAGCAGCATAAACCTTCTAGAAATGATGATTTTTATGTGAATAACTCCTTAGTTTGACATTTGCCTGCACTTTTTTAGCGAGGAGTCCATTTTGGGGAGGGGGGCAGGGGGGTGGGAGGAAGGAAGTGCCCCATAGTCTTCAACTTCCTGTTCCTGTTCAGCAGGCTCCTCCCAGTGCTTTGTCCATCTCCTGGTCACTTTTCATTCGGATGTGGACCTGGAAGGATTACTTTTTGTGGATGCTGCTGGATCTTTGGATTTGAGGCCTTTTTGACTTTCTTTGGATCACTGTTGGATTAGAAATTTTACAAGTAAGTTTGTTTGGGGCATTACAGTTGCTGCAACTAAAATTTTGGGATTTTCGATTTTTGGGCTGTTTTGGGGCCTTTTCCCCAGGGGTACTCAGTGGTGGGTGGACTGATTCTTTCTGTGGGTTGTCTTGAACTTAAACATCATGGAGGCCATAGATGAATTGGGATTCTGCTGATTTTTCTGTGTTTTTCGATTTTTTTTTGTTGTAAAATTTTGTGTTTTTCGATTTTTGACCTGTTGTTGGGGCCTTGACCAGGGGTAGTGAGTGGTGCATGGGCCTAGTCTTTCTGTGGGCTGTCTTGAATTTAAACATCATGGAGGCCATGGATGGAATGGGATTGTGCTGATTTTGCAGTGTTTTTCGATTTTTGGGCCTGTACTTGTGGCCTTTTCACCAGGGGTATTTGAGTCTAGCATGGGCCTAGTCTTTCTGTGGGCTGTCTTGAATTTAAACATCATGGAGGCCATGGATGGAATGGGATTGTGCTGATTTTGCAGTGTTTTTCGATTTTTGGGGGTGTTCATGGGGAGGGACATGCCATGTGGCTGGTGGCCATTTTGAGTGCAGCTACAGGCACTGGCCATGTGCTGGCAGGCAAGTGGCCATTTTGAATGCAGGCTTTGTTGTTAGGCCTCCAACCATTTTGCCTACTTTTCAACCTTTATTTATGCCCAGGGGTAGTGAGTCTTGCATGGGCCTAGTATTTCTGTGGGTTGTCTTGAATTTAAACATCATGGAGGCCATGGATTGAATGGGATTGTGCTGATTTTGCAGTGTTTTTCGATTTTTGGGCCTGTACTTGTGGCCTTTTCACCAGGGGTATTTGAGTCTAGCATGTGCCTAGTCTTTCTGTGGGCTGTCTTGAATTTAAACATCATGGAGGCCATGGATGGAATAGGATTGTGCTGATTTTGCAGTGTTTTTCGATTTTTGGGCCTGTACTTGTGGCCTTTTCACCAGGGGTATTTGAGTCTAGCATGGGCCTAGTCTTTCTGTGGGCTGTCTTGAATTTAAACATCATGGAGGCCATGGATGGAATAGGATTGTGCTGATTTTGCAGTGTTTTTCGATTTTTGGGCCTGTACTTGTGGCCTTTTCACCAGGGGTATTTCAGTCTAGCATGGGCCTAGTCTTTCTGTGGGCTGTCTTGAATTTAAACATCATGGAGGCCATGGATGGAATAGGATTGTGCTGATTTTGCAGTGTTTTTCGATTTTTGGGCCTGTGCATGGGGAGGGACATGCCATGTGGCTGGTGGCCATTTTGAGTGCAGCTACAGGCACTGGCCATGTGCTGGCAGGCAAGTGGCCATTTTGAATGCAGGCTTTGTTGTTAGGCCTCCAACCATTTTGCCTACTTTTCAACCTTTATTTATGCCCAGGGGTAGTGAGTCTTGCATGGGCCTAGTATTTCTGTGGGTTGTCTTGAATTTAAACATCATGGAGGCCATGGATTGAATGGGATTGTGCTGATTTTGCAGTGTTTTTCGATTTTTGGGCCTGTACTTGTGGCCTTTTCACCAGGGGTATTTCAGTCTAGCATGGGCCTAGTCTTTCTGTGGGCTGTCTTGAATTTAAACATCATGGAGGCCATGGATGGAATAGGATTGTGCTGATTTTGCAGTGTTTTTCGATTTTTGGGCCTGTACTTGTGGCCTTTTCACCAGGGGTATTTGAGTCTAGCATGGGCCTAGTCTTTCTGTGGGCTGTCTTGAATTTAAACATCATGGAGGCCATGGATGGAATAGGATTGTGCTGATTTTGCAGTGTTTTTCGATTTTTGGGCCTGTACTTGTGGCCTTTTCACCAGGGGTATTTGAGTCTAGCATGGGCCTAGTCTTTCTGTGGGTTGTCTTGAATTTAAACATCATGGAGGCCATGGATTGAATGGGATTGTGCTGATTTTGCAGTGTTTTTCGATTTTTGGGCCTGTACTTGTGGCCTTTTCACCAGGGGTATTTGAGTCTAGCATGGGCCTAGTCTTTCTGTGGGTTGTCTTGAATTTAAACATCATGGAGGCCATGGATGGAATGGGATTGTGCTGATTTTGCAGTGTTTTTCGATTTTTGGGCCTGTGCATGGGGAGGGACATGCCATGTGGCTGGTGGCCATTTTGAGTGCAGCTACAGGCACTGGCCATGTGCTGGCAGGCAAGTGGCCATTTTGAATGCAGGCTTTGTTGTTAGGCCTCCAACCATTTTGCCTACTTTTCAACCTTTATTTATGCCCAGGGGTAGTGAGTCTTGCATGGGCCTAGTATTTCTGTGGGTTGTCTTGAATTTAAACATCATGGAGGCCATGGATTGAATGGGATTGTGCTGATTTTGCAGTGTTTTTCGATTTTTGGGCCTGTACTTGTGGCCTTTTCACCAGGGGTATTTGAGTCTAGCATGGGCCTAGTCTTTCTGTGGGTTGTCTTGAATTTAAACATCATGGAGGCCATGGATGGAATGGGATTGTGCTGATTTTGCAGTGTTTTTCGATTTTTGGGCCTGTGCATGGGGAGGGACATGCCATGTGGCTGGTGGCCATTTTGAGTGCAGCTACAGGCACTGGCCATGTGCTGGCAGGCAAGTGGCCATTTTGAATGCAGGCTTTGTTGTTAGGCCTCCAACCATTTTGCCTACTTTTCAACCTTTATTTATGCCCAGGGGTAGTGAGTCTTGCATGGGCCTAGTATTTCTGTGGGTTGTCTTGAATTTAAACATCATGGAGGCCATGGATTGAATGGGGATTGTGCTGATTTTGCAGTGTTTCTCGATTTTTGGGCCTGTACTTGTGGCCTTTTCACCAGGGGTATTTCAGTCTAGCATGGGCCTAGTCTTTCTGTGGGCTGTCTTGAATTTAAACATCATGGAGGCCATGGATGGAATAGGATTGTGCTGATTTTGCAGTGTTTTTCGATTTTTGGGCCTGTACTTGTGGCCTTTTCACCAGGGGTATTTGAGTCTAGCATGGGCCTAGTCTTTCTGTGGGCTGTCTTGAATTTAAACATCATGGAGGCCATGGATGGAATAGGATTGTGCTGATTTTGCAGTGTTTTTCGATTTTTGGGCCTGTACTTGTGGCCTTTTCACCAGGGGTATTTGAGTCTAGCATGGGCCTAGTCTTTCTGTGGGCTGTCTTGAATTTAAACATCATGGAGGCCATGGATGGAATAGGATTGTGCTGATTTTGCAGTGTTTTTCGATTTTTGGGCCTGTACTTGTGGCCTTTTCACCAGGGGTATTTGAGTCTAGCATGGGCCTAGTCTTTCTGTGGGCTGTCTTGAATTTAAACATCATGGAGGCCATGGATGGAATGGGATTGTGCTGATTTTGCAGTGTTTTTCGATTTTTGGGGGTGTTCATGGGGAGGGACATGCCATGTGGCTGGTGGCCATTTTGAGTGCAGCTACAGGCACTGGCCATGTGCTGGCAGGCAAGTGGCCATTTTGAATGCAGGCTTTGTTGTTAGGCCTCCAACCATTTTGCCTACTTTTCAACCTTTATTTATGCCCAGGGGTAGTGAGTCTTGCATGGGCCTAGTCTTTCTGTGGGTTGTCTTGAATTTAAACATTATGGAGGGCATGGATGGATTGGGATTGTGCTGATTTTGCAGTGTTTTTCGATTTTTTTGTGCTCTATAACTGAACTGATGTTCCTCTGTCTTCCATTTTTTTTAGGTGCACAAGACTCAAGAGAACCACCAGTGCCAGGAAGAAGTCCTGCAGCGGTGTGTGTGTGCAGCATAACGTCACGCGACGTCACGTCTGGCCTCAGACAACTCTACAATTCGTGCAACTGCGGCCTGCTGTCTGACCTGCTCTGAAGAAGATGGCCCCGCCCCCAAAGAAAGTTCTCCGTAGCTCCTCTAGCAAGAAAGTTGCTAGTAAGGAGCAGAAGAAGCAAGTTACCAAGGAGGCTGGTGTGCCACCCGCCACTTTTTTTGGGAGCAAAAAAAAAAGTACGCCTGCAGCAGCAGGATCTGCTGGGGACCAACCTGAGAGCAGCACCCCTGCTCCATTGGGTTCAGTGCCTCCACCACCACGCCAACTTAAGTCAAAGCCCTTGAGTGCTTCAGAGGCAGTCAGTGTACTTCTCCAATCACCATCGACCAGTGATGTTGGCTCATCGCAAGAAAGTAGCAGCAATGTCCCTGAATCAACACAGGTTGTTGTAACTCATCTGACAAGTGTTGAACAACCACAGCCGCAACAACAACACCATGTGCAAGTACACGCCCAAGTACATGTGGAAGGAGAGGCAGCAAAAGGAGATGCGCAAGCAAAGGTGCATGGACGTTCACAAGTGCCCACAATAGTTGTTCCTCCCGAAGTAGGGGCACATTTGGAAATCGACATTGAAGCTGAGGTATCATTGGAAGCCACTCCTCCTGATGATCATTCATTGTCTTCCACATCCCTAGCAAGGAAAAGATCAAGGGGGGTGTCTACATCTTCTTCAAGCCCACCTCGTTCTGGTGCAAGTGATCTGTCTTGGGAACCACAACTGCGGTCTGACAGTGAGGCAGAGGCACACCATGATCTGACACCGGTACCTCCTAAGCGTAAAAGGAAGGTCGTCCAAAAACTCAAACCTATGGAGTGTGATGAGGCTCAACAAGAAGTGACAGATACTGCTGGTGATGAAGCCTCTCACGATGACGACGAGCCAGTCATCACAAAGGTCACTGCAGCCCCACCGGGCATGCAGCAAAGAGACATTTTGACCCTATCCCGAGAAGCTGCTGAGCGTGATGATGATGTCGGCGAGGAGGCAATGGAAATGGAATCATTAGATTTGGAGTTAAGTAGTACATCAAAACCTACCGCTTCCATATTTCTTTGCAAGAAGGTACCCACCTCGTCCTCGACCTCAATTCGTGGTGGTGAAAGTGCAAAACGTACTGAAGTTCGGCAATCCACATCCTCCACTTCATCTGTCATTAGCAGCAGGACCACCACCACCAGTATCGCCGCCTCCTCCGGCGGCGGCCCCCGAAGACATTTCAAGTCTCCAGTTTGGGACTTCTTTAGTGTTTGCCCAAAAAAGGAAAACGTAGCCATTTGTAGCCTTTGTAAGCTTCGATTTAGTCGTGGTAAGCTTGGTTCTAACTATGGTACCGGAGGCCAGAGAGGTCATCTTGAGAGAAGGCACGCTGTCGAATGGTTTCCGCACCTAGAGGCGGTCAAGAAAGCCGGAATTGCACGTAATGAAAACGTTGATTTGTCATCTGCTGATGACGAGGAGGTAGAAGAAGACGATTCAAACACTTCACTTACACCCAGTTCCCATGTCAGCAGCACACCCCATGGGAGCGACACTAAGAGTGTGGGAGAGAGTGAGACATCAATGCGGAAAAGTTCATCAGCGAGCGTAACTGGGTCGAAGAGATCATCATCATCCCGTAAATCATTGGTCCAGGGCAACATTAAAAAGATGTTGTTTACAGAAGCGCAATATGAACGCAACCACCCAATGACCCGTCTGTATAACACTAAGCTGGCTAAAATGCTAGCTCTGGACCTTCTCCCTTTTTCTTTTGTCGAAGGGGTTGGTTTTCTAGAATTAGTGACAGCGCTCTGCCCTAAATGGAAGGTTCCTAGCCGGTTCTATTTTGCCCGAGTTGCGGTTCCAGCACTACATGAAGATGTTCTGAAGGCGATTGGGGCAGCTTTGCAGAAGAGTGCTGTTCACACTATACATTTGACAACAGACATGTGGACCAGTGGCGCAGGCGCTGATTACATGTGCATCACTGCACACTGGGTCTCTTTTTCAGGGGCTAAAGCAAAGCTAAACTCAGGTGTTGACACTAACATTGTTTTTAAAGGTGCTCGGAAACATGCAACACTAGCCATGTTTGGTTTGGAGAAACGTCACACAGCAGAAAACATTTTGGATGTCTTTAACACAAAGGTCCTTAACTGTCTGTCCCCACTAAAACGCAAGGTTGGTTATGTTTCCACGGACAATGGCTCCAATATAGTTAAGGCCATGAGGGACGGTTACTATTTCAGAGTGCCGTGTTTGGCGCACTGTATAAACCTGGTTGTCCAAAAATTCTTGGGTAATAAACGCAGTGCAGCGTACAGTGTATTGGAGAACTGCTGAAAAATTTGCAAGCATTTCAGGCATTCTTTTAAGGCCCGCAAGCAGCTGAGGAGCATGCTATATCAATGTTAAATGCCAGTGAAAGCACTCATCCAGGAGGTGGTAACACGTTGGAACTCAACCTTCTACATGCTTGAGCGTCTGTATGAGCAGTATACGCAACTCGATCAATATTTCTTGAAAGAGGGTATAGAGGAGCTGAGGATGGGTGGGCCGCAATGGAACATAGTTGAAAGCCTAACACGCATGCTTCGTCCTTTTGAGGTCTTCACGCGTGCAGTCAGCAAGGAGGACTCTAATTTGGGAAAAGCTATCCCATTGTTGTACATGCTGGAGGACCAACTGAAGGAGGTGTGTTCTGTGTTTCGAAAAGATGACAAAAAGAAAGACTCTTCTTTGCTTCTGGCTGAGCAATTATTAGAGCTCCTACAAGGTGATGAACGTCTTCAAAAGATCCACTCAGAACAGCATTACATTTGTGCTACTATTCTGGATCCACGCTACAAAAAGGCGCTGGCAGGCAGAGCATTCTTTCCTTTTGCTGATGAAGATGTTACAAAGTACAAACGTTGGCTAGCCTTGTCAGCCAAGAAGTTTGAAACAGAACGGCTGGAAATTGAAGGAAATGGCAGTACATCAGCAGGCCATCCCCAGTCAAAACAATCCACTTCTGCACCTGTGGCTGTGGCACAAGTGACCTCTCAGCCGTTAAAGACACCGGCAACCGGATCATCTGCACGAAAGACAACAGAAACATTGGAGGCTGAAGAGGATTGGCTAGCTCTGCGTGGGTTTGGTTCTCAAAAGGTCAGAGGCACAGCAAGAGCTACGCAAAGTGGAGGAACCTTGGAGGAGGACCTTGAGTCGATGGTGAAGGACTATCTGAATGACTCCACAGAGGTCTATGTTAATTCTGCCCCATTGGCGTATTGGCATGGGAAAAAAGAATTGTGGCCACAGCTCACCAACCTGGCTTTAAACTACTTGTCTTGCCCACTCGCAAGTGTGTCTTCTGAACGGGTTTTCAGTGCGGCTGGTGGGATTGTAACTCCCAAACGGAGCCGCCTCTCGCCCAAAAATGTGGAGAGGTTAACAATGATCAAGATGAATCAGCACCTCATACCACCAGATATAAGAGTACGAGAGAGCGTGCCGGATGAAGAGGAGGTGGCCAGCACCATAGATGAGGGAATTTCTACTCTGTCAGGTGGCACTGACCTCACCCTGGCTGAATTCGCAGAGTATGATGACGAAGCCTTATTCTTATTCCTGGACCGTGATACCGACTTCGAGCCCTGAAAATGAGACAACGAATCAATAACTTTCTTTTTCATCCTTATTCACTTTTATTCCTGTGTGTCTGTCTTTCTTTGTTGTGCACAGTTAATATAATTCAAACTTTAATCAGATAATCACAAAAACAAGCCCATCAGCAGAACTGTCTTCACTTGTTTGCTAATTTATTTGAAGGTGCCGCAGTCTGCATTCCTCAGGTTCACAAGTTCAGAAGAACATGCTCCTCTATCCTCCTCCTCCAGACTCCTATTTCCATCAAAGCAGAGGGCTGGTTTACGCCCAATGAAGAAAGACTCAGCACTTGTGGGGGTGTTGTTCTACCTCTTTGCAGGTGAGTTGACGGGTCTGGGGCCATTGCTGGGAAGCACTAAAAGTGGTTTGTGCCAAATCCGAGGCGGAAGATTTTTTGTGTTTTTGATGACTTGCTTGCCTTTGAGGTGCTCTTAGGGGGGGTTCCGTCTGTTTGTGGGTGAGTTTCGTGGTCTGAGAGCACTGCTGGGACACTCTAATCTTGATTGCATTTGCTTTTCAGGAAATCCGTCGTGCCAACCCCGACTTATGGCCTAGCTACGCAGCGCGTTTGGACCGAAGGCCCAGAAATATTGCAAGTATGAGATTTTGCTTTTGGCCTGTTTGGGGGTGTTACGCTTCTTGGCGGGTGGGTTGCCGGGTCTTGGGGCATTCCTGGGAAGGTCTAATACCGGGTAGAAGTGGTTGGGACAAAATCCAGGCCGATTTTTTTTTGGGCTATTTCTGACATTTTGCTCTATGTAGCGTTTTCGGGGGCCTGTTTGGGGGGCTTCCTGGTGTTTGCGGGTGAGTTTCGTGGTCTGGGAGCACTGCTGGGACACTCTAATCTTGATTGCATTTGCTTTTCAGGAAATCCGTCGTGCCAACCCCGACTTATGGCCTAGCTACGCAGCGCGTTTGGACCGAAGGCCCAGAAATATTGCAAGTATGAGATTTTGCTTTTGGCCTGTTTGGGGGTGTTACGCTTCTTGGCGGGTGGGTTGCCGGGTCTTGGGGCATTCCTGGGAAGGTCTAATACCGGGTAGAAGTGGTTGGGACAAAATCCAGGCCGATTTTTTTTTGGGCTATTTCTGACATTTTGCTCTATGTAGCGTTTTCGGGGGCCTGTTTGGGGGGCTTCCTGGTGTTTGTGGGTGAGTTTCGTGGTCTGGGAGCACTGCTGGGACACTCTAATCTTGATTGCATTTGCTTTTCAGGAAATCCGTCGTGCCAACCCCGACTTATGGCCTAGCTACGCAGCGCGTTTGGACCGAAGGCCCAGAAATATTGCAAGTATGAGATTTTGCTTTTGGCCTGTTTGGGGGTGTTACGCTTCTTGGCGGGTGGGTTGCCGGGTCTTGGGGCATTCCTGGGAAGGTCTAATACCGGGTAGAAGTGGTTGGGACAAAATCCAGGCCGATTTTTTTTTGGGCTATTTCTGACATTTTGCTCTATGTAGCGTTTTCGGGGGCCTGTTTGGGGGGCTTCCTGGTGTTTGTGGGTGAGTTTCGTGGTCTGGGAGCACTGCTGGGACACTCTAATCTTGATTGCATTTGCTTTTCAGGAAATCCGTCGTGCCAACCCCGACTTATGGCCTAGCTACGCAGCGCGTTTGGACCGAAGGCCCAGAAATATTGCAAGTATGAGATTTTGCTTTTGGCCTGTTTGGGGGTGTTACGCTTCTTGGCGGGTGGGTTGCCGGGTCTTGGGGCATTCCTGGGAAGGTCTAATACCGGGTAGAAGTGGTTGGGACAAAATCCAGGCCGATTTTTTTTTGGGCTATTTCTGACATTTTGCTCTATGTAGCGTTTTCGGGGGCCTGTTTGGGGGGCTTCCTGGTGTTTGTGGGTGAGTTTTGTGGTCTGGGAGCACTGCTGGGACACTCTAATCTTGATTGCATTTGCTTTTCAGGAAATCCGTCGTGCCAACCCCGACTTATGGCCTAGCTACGCAGCGCGTTTGGACCGAAGGCCCAGAAATATTGCAAGTATGAGATTTTGCTTTTGGCCTGTTTGGGGGTGTTACGCTTCTTGGCGGGTGGGTTGCCGGGTCTTGGGGCATTCCTGGGAAGGTCTAATACCGGGTAGAAGTGGTTGGGACAAAATCCAGGCCGATTTTTTTTTGGGCTATTTCTGACATTTTGCTCTATGTAGCGTTTTCGGGGGCCTGTTTGGGGGGCTTCCTGGTGTTTGTGGGTGAGTTTCGTGGTCTGGGAGCACTGCTGGGACACTCTAATCTTGATTGCATTTGCTTTTCAGGAAATCCGTCGTGCCAACCCCGACTTATGGCCTAGCTACGCAGCGCGTTTGGACCGAAGGCCCAGAAATATTGCAAGTATGAGATTTTGCTTTTGGCCTGTTTGGGGGTGTTATGCCTCTTGGCGGGTGGGTTGCCGGGTCTTGGGGCATTCCTGGGAAGGTCTAATACCGGGTAGAAGTGGTTGGGACAAAATCCAGGCCGATTTTTTTTGGGGCTATTTCTGACATTTTGCTCTATGTAGCGTTTTCGGGGGCCTGTTTGGGGGGCTTCCTGGTGTTTGTGGGTGAGTTTCGTGGTGTGGGAGCACTGCTGGCTATATATACTTTACTTTGCAAGAGGTTTGAAGCAAATCCATGGTGGCTGAGGGGACTTAGGGCCTAGCTGCAGAGCGCGCGCGGAGTGATTTGGGAAATTTGTGAAAAAGTGACTAAGTCCCCATTTTTGTACTTTTGCTCTTTGGCTGTTTGGGGGTCTTCTACTCGTTTTCTCCTGGGTTGACGGCTCTGGGGCCATTGCTGGGAAGCTCTAATACCGGATAAAAGTGTTTTGGACCAAATCCCAGGCGGAATTTTTTTTGTGTTTTTGATGACTTGCTTGCCTTTGAGGTGCTCTTAGGGGGGGTTCCGTCTGTTTGCGGGTGAGTTTCGTGGTCTGGGAGCACTGCTGGGACACTCTAATCTTGATTGCATTTGCTTTTCAGGAAATCCGTCGTGCCAACCCCGACTTATGGCCTAGCTACGCAGCGCGTTTGGACCGAAGGCCCAGAAATATTGCAAGTATGAGATTTTGCTTTTGGCCTGTTTGGGGGTGTTACGCTTCTTGGCGGGTGGGTTGCCGGGTCTTGGGGCATTCCTGGGAAGGTCTAATACCGGGTAGAAGTGGTTGGGACAAAATCCGCGCGGAAAAGCCTTTAGTTTTGGCACTTTTTGTAACTTAGGGTTCGTTAGGGTTAGCCCTAGCAGCAGGATTGCATGTGTTTCGGGGTGTTCTAGATTTTTCAAACTGAGTTCTGGGGTCTTAGAGCACTCGTGAGAATGTGTAATTTTGGTTGCAAGTCATTTGAAGAAAATCCATGGTGGGAAAGGGGGGATTTGGCATAGTTAAAGAAAGCCTTTGCCACTATTCTTAACTTAGGGTCGTTAGGGTTAGCAGTATTTCTATTGCATGTGTTTGAGTGGGGGGGATTTCGAGTCTTGGAGCGATGCTGGCTATGGCTACTTTTGCTTGGTTGCTTGCAAGTGGTTTGAATGCAATCCACGGTGGGTAATGGGTAATTAGGGTACTTCGGCCTACTTTTACTTTCAAAGTAAGTTTTGTCACCAGTTTTCTGCTAGGCCTCGTTTTTTGAGATTTGATTGGTTGTCTTCTACATTTTTGCGACTGGCTTTAGTAAGGGTCTGGGTGGGAGCACTGCTAGGAAGATCTAATTTTGTTCTAAAACACAGTTTACAGCCTACATACCTTATATTTATTTATCAGTGGTGTTGTAATATTATATCACTTCCTGTTTTTCGTTGAATAATTACAGGCCGGGTTTCAGTCTCTGCAATGGGGAAAAAAGGATGGAGTCAGGCTTCACAGTAGCGAGCCACAATTCAGCATCAGGCAGGCAGTGGACAGGGTGTCTTCTGGTGACCAACATCGATGGACGAAGCGTCGGATGCAATGGAGGAGTGCCGCTAATAGGAGGATTTTTTTTCTGCGGGCAACTTACTTACCACTTCCAACAGGACCACTACAACCACATAGATACAGTATCCCTTGCCTTTTTCTCTGACTGTGACTGCATTTCTTGGCTCTCTCTCTGCTTCTACATTGATCCCTTAACACATCACTTAGTCCACTCCACTATCACATCTGCACCACACATAGTCATTTGTAAGTGCTCCTACATAATTCGCAAGTCGCAGCACGCCCCAGGCCGTAGAGGACTGGGATGGCCCCAATGATGAAGCATGTCACCAAGGGGCAACCCTGGTGAGTGAGGGGACACCTAGAAAAAAAGCAATTTCTCCTTTTCTATCTACTATACCTTCTGTCAGGTTACGCAGCCCCTAAGCCCCTACCGTACTATGAAACTACATTTCCCATGAGTAGGCGGGAGACTTGCAGACTATTTAGTGAGACTATATGAGAGTACCCTTGTATGTTAGGACAGCACTTCACTGATGCCTGTCTTGTCTTCTGTTACAGGTATCCTTTCCCTGCTGACCCTACCTTTACCCATCCCACATTTTTTATTTTAGTTTGTTATTTTTCTCCCCCGCCTAATGCCTCGAACACCCTGTGTTTACACTTCTGGGTGTTGGTGACATTTGGAAGTGGAACCATATTTGCATCGACTGGATCACGGGGAGTAAACCTGACACCTTCCAGACCAACCCCATTGAGTGTTGTTGTGAATGGATTTATAGTGACCAGCAAGGCTCTCAGGTATCTGGCTACAGAGACCTTATGTTGAATATAGTTATCAATATTTCCACCCACGCCCTGTACTGTCGCATTCTTTCTTCCACAGTTGTCGAAAGTACTAATTACTTTTAACTGACATGCATGCAGTTACAGTAGTGTATGCACTTTCAAAGATTGATGGATAGGTTTGTACCCAAAGATTTGTTTATGTTCACAATTGTTCGTCCATGCTGTGCTACTTTTTCTTGTCTCCCAAAACCTTTCCCAAAAACCCCCGTACCCATCCATTTTTCAAACCCTAACCCTCTTCCCCCGGGCTGTGTGGTTTTGATTGATGTGTGACTAAATTACAGCAATAAATCCACACACTTGCTGGGGAGGATAAGGTGATAGCAACAGGCTGGTGAAGAAATCCGAGGATATATTCTTACTCTGCTTGACAAAGACCCATGGCTAATGTCAAAGAACTTCAACCGAATTAGTTATACTTTAACATTTGTTAGGCTACAACGTGGCACTGTTCTAGTGTACTTCTGTCACCTGCTATATTCTGTATTGTACCTTTGTATTGCTCAGGAGGACAAACCAGATTTCATTTTCTTTTTTTCATAGGCAAGCAACTGCCACTGTGTCACACCACTAGTACCACCGCTATGAGGAAGTTTTATCCGCCCAGGATTGCCAACCTTATTTGCTGTTTCCCGTGGAGCCAGCCCTGGGCCTAGCCCTACTTGCAAACAGAAATTACAGGTAAGATAGGCGTTTGGTTGGAGGTAGTATAATGGAGTATTAGGAGAGACGAGAGATTTGATTGACGGTAGTACTACTAAAGTCCTAGGACTATTCAGGAAAACAAACTTACTGTTATGTTAAACCCCCACCCACCAGACTCAAAAGCAGTAAAAAACAGGTATGGTCAGATAAAGTTTCAAAAAGTATATTTTTATAGCCCTAACAAAAGAATCTCCCGCAAGACCCTCCCTAACCCCAACGATTGTCCTTCAAAAGTCCCCAAAAATCCCAACTCCCAATTCCCACCCCCCAAAAGTCTCTAAAAAAGGGGCAAGGGACACTATGGCAGGGTGCTGTTGGAATTAGCAGCCAGGGCATCATGCTCCTTGCGGAGGGTGGCAAGTTCGAAGCGGAGGCCCTCCACCACGTTCTTATAATTATGGACCTCCTGCTCCAGGTAGGACAGTCTGAGGGATAAGCGGCGCCGGTGTGCCTTGCAAATCCTGTGAGGGGCAGCTGCTTTCTTTGCTGCTGGGCGGTGGCGTTTGGCTTTGGTAGCCCGGCTCCGTACCGCTGGAGCACTGCGCTGGCTGGCAGCCCGCACGGAGGAGGAGGCAGCTGTCCCAGTGGACGTTGTTGTTGTTCCAGACTGCGTCTCCTCCTCCTCCAGGGACACCAGCCGCCGATATTCAGCAACAGTGGCATCCAGCCTCCGTTGCCGGGCCATTCGAGCCTGCTCCTTCCTCCTTGATGGTGTCTTGGATTTGGAGGGAGCAACTACATGAAAAAAGAAAGACATAGTCTGTAACCAATGCTCCTTAAGATTAACACAAAATTATTGAGCAGAAAGTTGTCACAGTACAAGTAGCAAATTGAAAGCACAGTGCATAACTATTGAGGACAGTATCTATGTAACCTCCGACTTCTTCATCCTTGCTCTAACATTAGTGGGAGTTTAAGGAACAAATTCTACGAGCACTATGGACTTCTATTACAGTCGACTATGACAGTACACCACTCTTATTCTTCTTCTTCTCTCTTGTTTAGGAAAATTTGTACGTTATCTTATGCAAGCCGGCATAATGCCAGCGCAGTGAACTTGCACCTGAGAAAAACAGACGCACACCATGGTGAGTGAGACAGACTTGCGTTACTGTACCGGTCCAGTACATGCAGGTGGTGAAGCTCTTACTTTTCTATTACGGGTGGCACTGAGAATACTCTGTTAAAAGGGCTACTGCTTAATTAATTTAGCTTTCACCCTACAGTGCAAATGAGTATTAGAAAAGGAAAATGAAGAAGCTAAATTATCTGATTATCTATCACTTCACATGGGATGTATTTGATGACATATGGGATGACTTTAGGTGCTTTGCTTATTATTGAGTGAACAGTGATACCCCCACACATGAATGACGTACTACTACTAAACTAAAGTTATTAAGGGAGGTAGGGAGTGCCCACCGTAATAACTGGATATATGCTGTGCTTGCAGTTGCAATACAAACTACTGCTACTATTCATGGTAGTCTTTGGACAACGTTACAACTTCTTTTCCTTGCCTTTCCTACACTGGAACGGACGTGCGGGACGGGTGCGGTGTTACATGCTCTTCAAAGTAACACTTAGTTCATCCAGTGACCGTCTACTCTCTCTAGATTCACATATGCTATCTAAGAGTCAGATAGTACCATGAATGATCCAGGCATCCATCCATTCAAAGTATATTGCACACATACAGTTTCTGTCTCACCCACCCAGGCTGTTCTCCTTCCACCCATCCTTGCTTCATCATTCACCCAGCCATGCACCATACCATTTTCTTACCTTCCCAGCCACCTCGGGGACCAAGCAAACACATATCATTCTTCTTTGCCAGTCATCATTACATTTCTCGTGCTTCCACACTTACTTACACCCTTCTTTCGCTTTTCGTTCATCCCATCCATCAAGTTCACCTCAGATCTGATTGGGATTCTTCTCGCCAAAAACTTCACAGCTAAGTCGAAGTACATTTAGAGGAGGCTACTACCTGCTTTTTTTATAATACACCCGTGCAGAAAGCACACTCTGCAGTCTTCAATCTCAATGACTAAGGAATGTATAGCTTACCTCTGCCCGCCACCACCGTGTGAACCCTCACAGGCATGTCCTTTTCCGGCACTTGCACCGCCTCCTCCCCAGAGTTGTCCTCCTCGTCCAATGCCACCACCTCCGCGCTGGCCCCGTCTCCAGATGTTCCACCTACAAAGTACATTTAATAATGTTAGAATACACCACTCACTACTATATAATATTTGGTCTAGGAGGAAGAAAGAAATGTGAAAAAAAGTGTACAATTTAATAATTTTTGACTGTGTACTCTAGAGTAAAAATGTCCCTTTTTCCAGGGAAGGCTGTTGTCTTGCTGCACTTTTTGGCACAACTGATGAATGTTTGCTTTTTACTTTTTAACACGCACCACTTTTTCTCCTAACAGACAGAACCTTGACTTCTAAGAACACGAGCAGGATCAAGTTCAAACCAGGTGAGAGCTCGGCTCGACCACAAGAAATGTGTCCAATTAATCGTCAGCACTAAGCACTTTTCCATTTTCAGTTACACGTTCACTTTTATGACAAACTTGAATTTAATAAATGTGTTTACTTTTAATAAAGCTTTTAAACTTAAATAGACTCTGTGGTTTTTGGTCCTCCAGACTAGAGTGGATGAGCTAAAGGTTTTCGAATTTTTGCAAGCATGAGTCCGTGCCTCTGCCATTGGTGACTTTGGGAGCTAAATGACTCTGCCACACTATCTAGTCAGTAAGGAGATTGGGGGTTCAACTACAAAGTCTGTTATCACTGAGGTATGTGGAAAGTCTAACAGTTACAGCACCTATTATAATTGATAAGCTAAGCGATGCATTATTTAGTGTCCATAGTTCTGTTTGTGCAGATTTGTCCCTGCAACAGTAGTAGAATGGATTGTCCTATCCAAACCAAAAGTAAAGTAGTATCTTATTATTTCTTGGTGGTGGTCATTCACCTTTTTATTGTTGGCAATGGTCAAAGCATAAACATTTAGAATACTTGAAAAGACATTATGGACAATCCCAGAGGACTACACTCAGTGCATAGAGCTATTGCTGACTAGAATGGGAGTCCAATGGAAATGCCAAATGTGCAATCTTAGTTAGCTACACAGACAGACTAATAAGAATAATCTAGTAATACCACACGGAGTCATAGGGATAAGAATTTAGATCCTGTCTACAAGAAGATCAAAGACGATTTAGAAAAAATCGAATGAGGAACGCTAGGAAAAAATAAGTACTCTATATTAAAATTAAAACTTACTGGGGCCAGCAAAGGAGCCCTCGACTGCCCGGTCCTGGCCTGCATCGACAACAGCACCCTCCTCCTCCTCCTCCTGTGTCCTCCTCTTGCCCCTGGGGGAAGCTGATGTACAACATGAAAGAAAGAAAAACAGAAAACATGGATGATATTTATTTCTCAACCAAATCAAACATTTAAAAAAGAACTAACAAAGTAACAAAATATTTTTGCGAAATAACAAATAGGGAACGACTCCACGGGATATATTATTGACCAATCTCATGTGGTCGACTACGTCATTACTTTAGTATTGCTTGATTTGCGGACCGTCGAATTGGAAACTACCCTATGTAACTCACTAAACAAAGTACTAAAAAGGTTTGCCTAGGATTGGCAGGCAGCAGTCCGCAGCACGCAAATTGACAGCCAAAGTCCATCGTGATTGAAGATCAGCGACAACACTAAAGTTTCCTACTACATTCACCAGTCATTAAAATACTCAAACTATTAATCCACCACCACTATTTCTTCTTATCGCCATGTGTACAAAGGAAGGACTGGACTTGAGTCTGTAGGGGCTGATTTATAAGGCCCTTGCGGCTCTTTTGCTCCATTGTTGCGTGACTTTTGTGACGCAGTGACAGCACAAAAGAGGCGCAATGGTGCGGCGTATATTAACAACGTGACGCATCTGGGAGATGCATCACGTTGTAAAGCCCTGCGCCAATAGGGGTGTTCCGGCGCAAGGGAGGGCGTTCCTGCGCAGGAACGCATCCTAAAAGTGGCTGAGGGAAATCTACAAGATTTCAATCAGTCACTTTGAGGACAATGATGCGTGACTCAAACCCTGCGCCTGCTTGAAGCAGACGTACGGCTTGACGCAGCATTGGGGAGATAGGGCACCCCAGAGAATTGATGGAGCTGCACCATCGTTGCGACGCAACTCCAGCAATGCGCCACCTTTACGGCACAGATGCGTATTGCGTAACGCTTTGGTGACGTTTTGGGCCCATGGCGCGCCGCATTGTAATACGGCGCACCATGGGTGATGGTGGCGTGACGCACAATTACTGGCGCATCCCTGCAACTTTGCAGGGATGCGCCGGTAATTAAAAATCTGAACCTTAGTGTGTAGCATTGCGCAGTTCTTTCAACTACACTCATACATAATTTCACAGGCCAATGAAATGAACACAAAATCTAAAACAAATAAGCATAGTAGCAACACTACTGAGAAGGAGAGCAGTGTACCTGAAATGCACAGAAGATTTTGAAATAAAATGTACCTACAATGTAATGAGCAGCATTATTGCTCTTGGTAAAAAACAAAAATTTGCAATATAATAACACAGCAGGAGAAAACATAGTAGTAAAGACATAGCTACTACTACTCACCAAGCCCGGGGATCTCAAGGCCAAGGAGGTCGAGCAGATCTCGCTCACGGGTCAGGACATCCGTCCAGCGGTGGGTGGCCTGGTTGTAGGTGCGCCAGACCCGAGAGTGGTGGTAAATGGCCTGGCACACCTTCTCCCACCGCTTCCGGCGCTCCCGGGCCCCGTACCCGGCACTGATCTTGCCGCCTCCCATGATGGTCCTGGGGAGGCGGCGCTGAACATAAAAAATGAGTTGCGCCACCTCCTCCGGGGTAAAGATCTCCCGTGGCATCACTAGCTCCCCCCTCAAACGCCCGCACGGGAGCCGGACACGGGGTGCGGGACCCTTCCCCTTCTCGGGATGCTTCCCGGCTCCCTTCACCATGGTCTGGGCGGAAAGGAATAAAGAAAATCGAATAGGGAAGAGAAGAAAAGAAAAGAGTTTACAAAAGTAGTTTAAAATTAACCAAAAGTAGCAGTAAACACAAAAATATAGGGCTAGAAAAATAGAGGGATAGATAATAAGTAAAATAGATAAAAAAAAACTTCAAACAAGCAAAGGATGGCAGAGATTGACAGAGGATACAAAGACCATGCCCAGAACCATAGCAATGAATGAGAAACAAGATGGCCGCGCCCGTTCACGACCGCGCGGGTAAGTTCGCGCGAGATTTTCCTTGCGAACACGCGCGAGACTGTACTGGCAAACCGCGGACTTTGCGAGATTACACTTCGCGCCCGGAAACGGAAATACGTCAGGCAAACAAGATGGCTGCGCCCTTGAACGACCGCGAGGGTAACTTCGCGTCTTGCGCTACGAGCGGCTCGCAAAAACGCACAAAACCTTGCCAACTAACACGCCGCAAAAAAAACAAATTGCATATTCGCACGATTTTGCGGCTTCCGAATCCGATCTTGCGCGTGTTCGCACCCCGCGAACCCCGCGAAATTGCAGAAAAACGAGTTTTTCAAAAGTGAAAGCACTCGGCAGGGGCAAGAGTTCAAACTCATCATTAGTAACAATTCCCGGTAGTGCTTCCTGACTGGGGCCCCTCCAGAATTCAGTTGCTAGTTGCAACAATTGTATGACCCTGCTCTGACCCTCACAGCAGGCTCATACAATAGCTACAAGTAGGCCACAAAGAAGGTCCTGGGGGAAAAAATGCACTGCAACAGAAAGCAAAATTACAGATAAGGAAGCAGGTGCCAGACTGGAATTTTAAAACAGTGACACATTAATAAACTAACCCCAAATTAATTCATCTGAGTTGAAGCAGGGATGGTGTGCTTGCTTTTCCCCCCCATAATCTACAGTAATGATGAACCAGAGGGTGGCATTGATGTAACAGAGGGTTGCAGTGGTGAAACAGAGGGTGCTGGGAACCTGTGATGATGAACCAGACGTAGAAACAACATAATTCGCGACCGTTGCGCGACGAAATGTAAGTTCGCAATTGCGAACTGGTACGAAACCCTCGCGAACTGGCAGAAATCCTTGCGAACACAAAAAAAAAAAAAATCCGCAAATTCGCAAGAATTCGCGGATTTTGCGGATTGCGAGTTCGCAAATCCGCAAATTCGCGAACGCGAGATCCGCAAAATTCGCTCATGCTTACCCCAGACTGCTACAGTTTCTTGTATCCTCTTGCAGTTACTGTACAGGTACTCCCCCATAATCTTCCTTTGTCTCAACTCACAAAGTGACTCTGAGTCCTACGGAACATGGACTATTTACCTCAAGCCCTTTTGCACCTTTTCTCAACATCAAGTCTCTAAAGGACAATAGTAAGGATGCCTTGTCTTTTCATGCTGCTGACTATGCAAGCTTCTCTGCAACTCCCAACTATATAATTCCCATGAATCTGGGCTGCCTTTCTCCCTGCCTCTTATCCTTTGTAAAATTTCTCAATCAATCAATCAATCTGGGTTTATATAGCGCGCTACTCACCAGTAAAGGTCTCAAGGCGTTGGGGGTGAAGGGAGCGGCTCCGGCTAATTCGAAGAGCCAGGTCTTGAGGTCCTTCCTGAACGTGTGCAGGTTTGGGGAGGATCTGATGTTGACCGGGAGCTTTTTCCAGGTCCTGGCTGCGATGTAGGAGAAAGCTCTCCCACCGGTTCTGTTTCTGCGGATGCGGGGGACCTCTGCCAGGGCAAGGCCGTCAGAGCGGAGGTTCCCCTTGGGTACGTAGAAGGATACTCTCTTGTTGAGGTATTTGCGTCCGATGTTGTTGAGGGATTTGTAGGCGTGGGTAAGGAGTTTGAAGG
Source organism: Lissotriton vulgaris (assembly GCF_964263255.1). Taxonomy (NCBI): domain Eukaryota; kingdom Metazoa; phylum Chordata; class Amphibia; order Caudata; family Salamandridae; genus Lissotriton; species Lissotriton vulgaris. The sequence goes on from NC_141695.1 coordinate 940,938,873, forward strand.
TGACATTCTTCTTGACCTGGAGCCAGTGGAGGCCCTTTTGCACCTTTTCTCAACATCAAGTCTCTAAATGACAATAGTAAGGATGCCTTGTCTTTTTATGCTGCTGACCATGCAAGCTTCTCTGTAACCCCCATGAGATGCTGCCATGCTAATGGAGGAAACCAATTAAATCTGTCAGTGTATGCGGGTAATGTTCTTAAACTATCATACTTTGTAAGCTTGGCATTTCCCTTCTACAAAGTTGGCCACTGGTGAGATGAAGAGTCTCTCTTGATATCATGTGAT